>NC_141696.1:819784592-820387092 GCF_964263255.1 Lissotriton vulgaris | reverse complement strand
CAGCCTGGATAGCTTGACTACAGTGGTGTGGAGAGCCTGGGACTCACGCCTGAGTATACCCAGCACACTCGGGGTGAAAATTGCAAAAAACACAGTTGATGGACAGAATGTAGAACAATGTCATACATTCACCCCAGTACAAGGATCTGGGCCTAAATCTATCGTTTTTTTGCACTCCACACCACCCTGGGTTAGACACTGGTTATATGCAAATCAGCTCTGACCCTGTGCCTCATGGGAACAGTCCAGTCCGATCTACCAAGCCATGTCTTTCCCAGACCGGAATCAAGCATCCTAGGACCGGTTTCTGGCTATCAGCCTTCATCAGCCTGGATAGCTTGACTCCAGTGGTGTGGAGAGCCTGGGACTCACGCCTGAGTATACCCAGCACACTCGGGGGGAAAATTACAAAAAACACAGTTGATGAACAGAATGTAGAACAATGTCATACATTCACTACAGTACAAGGATCTGGGCATAAATCCATCGTTTTTTTGTACTCCACACCACCCTGAGTTAGACACTGGCTATATGCAAATCAGCTCTGACCCTGTGCCTCATGGGAACAGTCCAGTCCGAACTACCAAGCCATGTCTTTCCCAGACCGGAATCAAGCATCCAAGGACCGGTTTCTGGCTATCAGCATTCATCAGCCTGGATAGCTTGACTCCAGTGGTGTGGAGAGCCTGGGACTCACGCCTGAGTAGACCCAGCACACTCGGGTGAAAATTGCAAAAAACACAGTTGATGGACAGAATGTAGAACAATGTCATACATTCACCCCAGTACAAGGATCTGGGCCTAAATCCATCGTTTTTTTGCACTTCACATCACCCTGGGTTAGACACTGGCTATATGCAAATCAGCTCTGACCCTGTGCCTCATGGGAACAGTCCAGTCCGAACTACCAAGCGATGTCTTTCCCAGACCGGAATCAAGCATCCAAGGACCGGTTTCTGGCTATCAGCCTTCATCAGCCTGGATAGCTTGACTTCAGTGGTGTGGAGAGCCTGGGACTCACGCCTGAGTATACCCAGCACACTCGGGGTGAAAATTGCAAATAACACAGTTGATGGACAGAATGTAGAACAATGTCATACATTCACCCCAGTACAAGGATCTGGGCCTAAATCCATCGTTTTTTTGCACTCCACACCACCCTGGGTTAGACACTGGCTATATGCAAATCAGCTCTGACCCTGTGCCTCATGGGAACAGTCCAGTCCGAACAACCAAGCCATGTCTTTCCCAGACCGGAATCACGCATCCAAGGACCGGTTTCTGGCTATCAGCCTTCATCAGTCTGGATAGATTGACTTCAGTGGTGTGGAGAGCCTGGGACTCACGCCTGAGTATACCCAGCACACTCGGGGTGAAAATTGCAAAAAACACAGTTGATGGACAGAATGGAGAACAATGTCATACATTCACCCCAGTACAAGGATCTGGGCCTAAATCCATCGTTTTTTTGCACTCCAAACCACCCTGGGTTAGACACTGGCTATATGCAAATCAGCTCTGACCCTGTGCCTCATGGGAACAGTCCAGTCCGAACTACCAAGCCATGTCTTTCCCAGACCGGAATCAAGCATCCAAGGACCGGTTTCTGGCTATCAGCCTTCATCAGCCTGCATAGCTTGACTCCAGTGGTGTGGAGAGCCTGGGACTCACGCCTGAGTATACCCAGAACACTTGGGGTGAAAATTGCAAAAAACACAGTTGATGGACAGAATGTAGAACAATGTCATACATTCACCCCAGTACAAGGATCTGGGCCTAAATCCATCGTTTTTTTGCATGCCACACCACCCTGGGTTAGACACTGGCTATATGCAAATCAGCTCTGACCCTGTGCCTCATGGGAACAATCCAGTCCGAACTACCAAGCCATGTCTTTCCCAGGCCAGAATCAAGCATCCAAGGACCGGTTTCTGGCTATCAGCCTTCATCAGCCTGGATAGCTTGACTCCAGTGGTGTGGAGAGCCTGGGACTCACGCCTGAGTATACCCAGCACACTCGGGGTGAAAATTGCAAAAAACACAGTTGATGGACAGAATGTAGAACAATGTCATACATTCACTCCAGTACAAGGATCTGGGCCTAAATCCATCGTTTTTTTGCATTCCACACCACCCTGGGTTAGACACTGGCTATATACAAATCAGCTCTGACCCTGTGCCTCATGCGAACAGTCCAGTCCGAACTACCAAGCCATGTCTTTCCCAGACCGGAATCAAGCATCCAAGGACCGGTTTGTGGCTATCAGCCTTTATCAGCCTGGATAGCTTGACTCCAGTGGTGTGGAGAGCCTGGGACTCACGCCTGAGTATACCCAGCACACTGGGGGTGAAAATTGCAAAAAACACAGTTGATGGACAGAATGTAGAACAATGTCATACATTCACCCCAGTACAAGGATCTGGGCCTAAATCCATCGTTTTTTTGCACTCCAAACCACCCTGGGTTAGACACTGGCTATATGCAAATCAGCTCTGACCCTGTACCTCATGGGAACAGTCCAGTCCGAACTACCAAGCCATGTCTTTCCCAGACCGGAATCAAGCATCCAAGGACCGGTTTCTGGCTATCAGCCTTCATCAGCCTGCATAGCTTGACTCCAGTGGTGTGGAGAGCCTGGGACTCACGCCTGAGTATACCCAGCACACTTGGGGTGAAAATTGCAAAAAACACAGTTGATGGACAGAATGTAGAACAATGTCATACTTTCACCCCAGTACAAGGATCTGGGCCTAAATCCATCGTTTTTTTGCATGCCACACCACCCTGGGTTAGACACTGGCTATATGCAAATCAGCTCTGACCCTGTACCTCATGGGAACAGTCCAGTCCGAACTACCAAGCCATGTCTTTCCCAGGCCAGAATCAAGCATCCAAGGACCGGTTTCTGGCTATCAGCCTTCATCAGCCTGGATAGCTTGACTCCAGTGGTGTGGAGAGCCTGGGACTCACGCCTGAGTATACCCAGCACACTCGGGGTGAAAATTGCAAAAAACACAGTTGATGGACAGAATGTAGAACAATGTCATACATTCACTCCAGTACAAGGGTCTGGGCCTAAATCCATCGTTATTTTGCATTCCACACCACCCTGGGTTAGACACTGGCTATATACAAATCAGCTCTGACCCTGTGCCTCATGGGAACAGTCCAGTCCGAACTTCCAAGCCATGTCTTTCCCAGACCGGAATCAAGCATCCAAGGACCGGTTTGTGGCTATCAGCCTTTATCAGCCTGGATAGCTTGACTCCAGTGGTGTGGAGAGCCTGGGACTCACGCCTGAGTATACCCAGCACACTGGGGGTGAAAATTGCAAAAAACACAGTTGATGGACAGAATGTAGAACAATGTCATACATTCACCCCAGTACAAGGATCTGGGCCTAAATCCATCGTTTTTTTGCACTCCACACCACCCTGGGTTAGACACTGGCTATATGCAAATCAGCTCTGACCCTGTGCCTCATGGGAACAGTCCAGTCCGAACTACCAAGCCATGTCTTTCCCAGACTGGAATCAAGCATCCAAGGACCGGTTTCTGGCTATCAGCCTTCATCAGCCTGCATAGCTTGACTCCAGTGGTGTGGAGAGCCTGGGACTCACGCCTGAGTATACCCAGCACACTCGGGGTGAAAATTGCAAAAAACACAGTTGATGGACAGAATGTAGAACAATGTCATACATTCACCCCAGTACAAGGATCTGGGCCTAAATCCATCGTTTTTTTTGCATGCCACACCACCCTGGGTTAGACACTGGCTATATGCAAATCAGCTCTGACCCTGTGCCTCATGGGAACAGTCCAGTCCGAACTACCAAGCCATGTCTTTCCCAGGCCAGAATCAAGCATCCAAGGACCGGTTTCTGGCTATCAGCCTTCATCAGCCTGGATAGCTTGACTCCAGTGGTGTGGAGAGCCTGGGACTCACGCCTGAGTATACCCAGCACACTCGGGGTGCAAATTGCAAAAAACACAGTTGATGGACAGAATGTAGAACAATGTCATACATTCACTCCAGTACAAGGATCTGGGCCTAAATCCATCGTTTATTTGCATTCCACACCACCCTGGGTTAGACACTGGCTATATACAAATCAGCTCTGACCCTGTGCCTCATGGGAACAGTCCAGTCCGAACTACCAAGCCATATCTTTCCCAGACCGGAATCAAGCATCCAAGGACCGGTTTGTGGCTATCAGCCTTCATCAGCCTGGATAGCTTGACTCCAGTGGTGTGGAGAGCCTGGGGCTCACGCCTGAGTATACCCAGCACACTGGGGGTGAAAATTGCAAAAAACACAGTTGATGGACAGAATGTAGAACAATGTCATACATTCACCCCTGTACAAGGATCTGGGCCTAAATCCATCGTTTTTTTTCACTCCACACCACCCTGGGTTAGACACTGGCTATATGCAAATCACTGACCCTGTGCCTCATGGGAACAGTCCAGTCCGAACTACCAAGCCATGTCTTTCCCAGACCGGAATCAAGCATCCTAGGACCGGTTTCTGGCTATCAGCCTTCATCAGCCTGGATAGCTTGACTCCAGTGGTGTGGAGAGCCTGGGACTCACGCCTGAGTATACCCAGCACACTCGGGGGGAAAATTACAAAAAACACAGTTGATGAACAGAATGTAGAACAATGTCATACATTCACTACAGTACAAGGATCTGGGCCTAAATCCATCGTTTTTTTGTACTGCACACCACCCTGGGTTAGACACTGGCTATATGCAAATCAGCTCTGACCCTGTGCCTCATGGGAACAGTCCAGTCCGAACTACCAAGCCATGTCTTTCCCAGACCGGAATCAAGCATCCAAGGACCGGTTTCTGGCTATCAGCCTTCATCAGTCTGGATAGCTTGACTCCAGTGGTGTTGAGAGCCTGGGACTCGCGCCTGAGTATACCCAGCACACTCGGGGTGAAAATTGCAAAAAACACAGTTGATGGACAGAATGTAGAACAATGTCATACATTCACCCCAGTACAAGGATCTGGGCCTAAATCCATCGTTTTTTTGCACTCCACACCACCCTGGGTTAGACACTGGCTATATGCAAATCAGCTCTGACCCTGTGCCTCATGGGAACAGTCCAGTCCGAACTACCAAGCCATGTCTTTCCCAGACCGGAATCAAGCATCCAAGGACCGGTTTCTGGCTATCAGCCTTCATCAGCCTGGATAGCTTGACTAAAGTGGTGTGGAGAGCCTGGGACTCACGCCTGAGTATACCCAGCACACTCGGGGTGAAAATTGCAAAAAACACAGTTGATGGACAGAATGTAGAACAATGTCATACATTCAACCCAGTACAAGGATCTGGGCCTAAATCCATCGTTTTTTTGCACGCCACACTACCCTGGGTTAGACACTGGCTATATGCAAATCAGCTCTTACCCTGTGCCTCATGGGAACAGTCCAGTCCGAACTACCAAGCCATGTCTTTCCCAGACCGGAATCAAGCATCCAAGGACCGGTTTCTGGCTATCAGCCTTCATCAGCCTGGATAGCTTGACTACAGTGGTGTGGAGAGCCTGGGACTCACGCCTGAGTATACCCAGCACCCTCGGGGTGAAAATTGCAAAAAACACAGTTGATGGACAGAATGTAGAACAATGTCATACATTCACCCCAGTACAAGGATCTGGGCCTAAATCTATCGTTTTTTTGCACTCCACACCACCCTGGGTTAGACACTGGCTATATGCAAATCAGCTCTGACCCTGTGCCTCATGGGAACAGTCCAGTCCGATCTACCAAGCCATGTCTTTCCCAGACCGGAATCAAGCATCCTAGGACCGGTTTCTGGCTATCAGCCTTCATCAGCCTGGATAGCTTGACTCCAGTGGTGTGGAGAGCCTGGGACTCACGCCTGAGTATACCCAGCACACTCGGGGGGGAAATTACAAAAAACACAGTTGATGAACAGAATGTAGAACAATGCCAAACATTCACTACAGTACAAGGATCTGGGCCTAAATCCATCGTTTTTTTGTACTCCACACCACCCTGAGTTAGACACTGGCTATATGCAAATCAGCTCTGACCCTGTGCCTCATGGGAACAGTCCAGTCCGAACTACCAAGTCATGTCTTTCCCAGACCGGAATCAAGCATCCAAGGACCGGTTTCTGGCTATCAGCCTTCATCAGCCTGGATAGCGTGACTCCAGTGGTGTTGAGAGCCTGGGACTCACGCCTGAGTATACCCAGCACACTCGGGGTGAAAATTGCAAAAAACACAGTTGATGGACAGAATGTAGAACAATGTCATACATTCACACCAGTACAAGGATCTGGGCCTAAATCCATCGTTTTTTTGCACGCCACACCACCCTGGGTTAGACACTGGCTATATGCAAATCAGCTCTGACCCTGTGCCTCATGGGAACAGTCCAGTCCGAACTACCAAGCCATGTCTTTCCCAGGCCGGAATCAAGCATCCAAGGACCGGTTTCTGGCTATCAGCCTTCATCAGCCTGGATAGCTTGACTCCAGTGGTGTGGAGAGCCTGGGACTCACGCCTGAGTATACCCAGCACACTAGGGGTGAAAATTGCAAAAAACACAGTTGATGGACAGAATGTAGAACAATGTCATACATTCACCCCAGTACAAGGATCTGGGCCTAAATCTATCGTTTTTTTGCACTCCACACCACCCTGGGTTAGACACTGGCTATATGCAAATCAGCTCTGACCCTGTGCCTCATGGGAACAGTCCAGTCCGATCTACCAAGCCATGTCTTTCCCAGACCGGAATCAAGCATCCTAGGACCGGTTTCTGGCTATCAGCCTTCATCAGCCTGGATAGCTTGACTCCAGTGGTGTGGAGAGCCTGGGACTCACGCCTGAGTATACCCAGCACACTCGGGGGGAAAATTACAAAAAACACAGTTGATGAACAGAATGTAGAACAATGTCATACATTCACTACAGTACAAGGATCTGGGCCTAAATCCATCGTTTTTTTGTACTCCACACCACCCTGAGTTAGACACTGGCTATCTGCAAATCAGCTCTGACCCTGTGCCTCATGGGAACAGTCCAGTCCGAACTACCAAGCCATGTCTTTCCCAGACCGGAATCAAGCATCCAAGGACCGGTTTCTGGCTATCAGCATTCATCAGCCTGGATAGCTTGACTCCAGTGGTGTGGAGAGCCTGGGACTCACGCCTGAGTATACCCAGCACACTCGGGGTGAAAATTGCAAAAAACACAGTTGATGGACAGAATGTAGAACAATGTCATACATTCACCCCAGTACAAGGATCTGGGCCTAAATCCATCGTTTTTTTGCACTTCACATCACCCTGGGTTAGACACTGGCTATATGCAAATCAGCTCTGACCCTGTGCCTCATGGGAACAGTCCAGTCCGAACTACCAAGCGATGTCTTTCCCAGACCGGAATCAAGCATCCAAGGACCGGTTTCTGGCTATCAGCCTTCATCAGCCTGGATAGCTTGACTTCAGTGGTGTGGAGAGCCTGGGACTCACGCCTGAGTATACCCAGCACACTCGGGGTGAAAATTGCAAAAAACACAGTTGATGGACAGAATGTAGAACAATGTCATACATTCACCCCAGTACAAGGATCTGGGCCTAAATCCATCGTTTTTTTGCACTCCACACCACCCTGGGTTAGACACTGGCTATATGCAAATCAGCTCTGACCCTGTGCCTCATGGGAACAGTCCAGTCCGAACAACCAAGCCATGTCTTTCCCAGACCGGAATCACGCATCCAAGGACCGGTTTCTGGCTATCAGCCTTCATCAGTCTGGATAGATTGACTCCAGTGGTGTGGAGAGCCTGGGACTCACGACTGAGTATACCCAGCACACTCGGGGTGAAAATTGCAAAAAACACAGTTGATGGACAGAATGGAGAACAATGTCATACATTCACCCCAGTACAAGGATCTGGGCCTAAATCCATCGTTTTTTTGCACTCCAAACCACCCTGGGTTAGACACTGGCTATATGCAAATCAGCTCTGACCCTGTGCCTCATGGGAACAGTCCAGTCCGAACTACCAAGCCATGTCTTTCCCAGACCGGAATCAAGCATCCAAGGACCGGTTTCTGGCTATCAGCCTTCATCAGCCTGCATAGCTTGACTCCAGTGGTGTGGAGAGCCTGGGACTCACGCCTGAGTATACCCAGCACACTCGGGGTGAAAATTGCAAAAAACACAGTTGATGGACAGAATGTAGAACAACGTCATACATTCACCCCAGTACAAGGATCTGGGCCTAAATCCATCGTTATTTTGCATGCCACACCACCCTGGGTTAGACACTGGCTATATGCAAATCAGCTCTGACCCTGTGCCTCATGGGAACAGTCCAGTCCGAACTACCAAGCCATGTCTTTCCCAGGCCAGAATCAAGCATCCAAGGACCGGTTTCTGGCTATCAGCCTTCATCAGCCTGGATAGCTTGACTCCAGTGGTGTGGAGAGCCTGGGACTCACGCCTGAGTATACCCAGCACACTCGGGGTGAAAATTGCAAAAAACACAGTTGATGGACAGAATGTAGAACAATGTCATACATTCACTCCAGTACAAGGATCTGGGCCTAAATCCATCGTTTTTTTGCATTCCACACCACCCTGGGTTAGACACTGGCTATATACAAATCAGCTCTGACCCTGTGCCTCATGGGAACAGTCCAGTCCGAACTACCAAGCCATGTCTTTCCCAGACCGGAATCAAGCATCCAAGGACCGGTTTGTGGCTATCAGCCTTTATCAGCCTGGATAGCTTGACTCCAGTGGTGTGGAGAGCCTGGGACTCACGCCTGAGTATACCCAGCACACTGGGGGTGAAAATTGCAAAAAACACAGTTGATGGACAGAATGTAGAACAATGTCATACATTCACCCCAGTACAAGGATCTGGGCCTAAATCCATCGTTTTTTTGCACTCCACACCACCCTGGGTTAGACACTGGCTATATGCAAATCGCTGACCCTGTGCCTCATGGGAACAGCCCAGTCTGAACTACCAAGCCATGTCTTTCACAGTCCGGAATCAAGCATCCAAGGACCGGTTTCTGGCTATCAGCCTTCATCAGCCTCGATAGCTTGACTCCAGTGGTGTGGATAGCCTGGGACTCACGCCTGAGTATACCCAGCACACTCGGGATGAAAAATGCAAAAAACACAGTTGATGGACAGAACGTAGAACAATGTCATACATTCACCCCAGTACAAGGATCTGGGCCTAAATCTATCGTTTTTTTGCACTCCACACCACCCTGGGTTAGACACTGGCTATATGCAAATCAGCTCTGACCCTGTGCCTCATGGGAACAGTCCAGTCCGATCTACCAAGCCATGTCTTTCCCAGACCGGAATCAAGCATCCTAGGACCGGTTTCTGGCTATCAGCCTTCATCAGCCTGGATAGCTTGACTCCAGTGGTGTGGAGAGCCTGGGACTCACGCCTGAGTATACCCAGCACACTCGGGGGGGAAATTACAAAAAACACAGTTGATGAACAGAATGTAGAACAATGCCAAACATTCACTACAGTACAAGGATCTGGGCCTAAATCCATCGTTTTTTTGTACTCCACACCACCCTGAGTTAGACACTGGCTATATGCAAATCAGCTCTGACCCTGTGCCTCATGGGAACAGTCCAGTCCGAACTACCAAGTCATGTCTTTCCCAGACCGGAATCAAGCATCCAAGGACCGGTTTCTGGCTATCAGCCTTCATCAGCCTGGATAGCGTGACTCCAGTGGTGTTGAGAGCCTGGGACTCACGCCTGAGTATACCCAGCACACTCGGGGTGAAAATTGCAAAAAACACAGTTGATGGACAGAATGTAGAACAATGTCATACATTCACACCAGTACAAGGATCTGGGCCTAAATCCATCGTTTTTTTGTACTCCACACCACCCTGAGTTAGACACTGGCTATATGCAAATCAGCTCTGACCCTGTGCCTCATGGGAACAGTCCAGTCCGAACTACCAAGTCATGTCTTTCCCAGACCGGAATCAAGCATCCAAGGACCGGTTTCTGGCTATCAGCCTTCATCAGCCTGGATAGCGTGACTCCAGTGGTGTTGAGAGCCTGGGACTCACGCCTGAGTATACCCAGCACACTCGGGGTGAAAATTGCAAAAAACACAGTTGATGGACAGAATGTAGAACAATGTCATACATTCACACCAGTACAAGGATCTGGGCCTAAATCCATCGTTTTTTTGCACGCCACACCACCCTGGGTTAGACACTGGCTATATGCAAATCAGCTCTGACCCTGTGCCTCATGGGAACAGTCCAGTCCGAACTACCAAGCCATGTCTTTCCCAGGCCGGAATCAAGCATCCAAGGACCGGTTTCTGGCTATCAGCCTTCATCAGCCTGGATAGCTTGACTCCAGTGGTGTGGAGAGCCTGGGACTCACGCCTGAGTATACCCAGCACACTAGGGGTGAAAATTGCAAAAAACACAGTTGATGGACAGAATGTAGAACAATGTCATACATTCACCCCAGTACAAGGATCTGGGCCTAAATCTATCGTTTTTTTGCACTCCACACCACCCTGGGTTAGACACTGGCTATATGCAAATCAGCTCTGACCCTGTGCCTCATGGGAACAGTCCAGTCCGATCTACCAAGCCATGTCTTTCCCAGACCGGAATCAAGCATCCTAGGACCGGTTTCTGGCTATCAGCCTTCATCAGCCTGGATAGCTTGACTCCAGTGGTGTGGAGAGCCTGGGACTCACGCCTGAGTATACCCAGCACACTCGGGGGGAAAATTACAAAAAACACAGTTGATGAACAGAATGTAGAACAATGTCATACATTCACTACAGTACAAGGATCTGGGCCTAAATCCATCGTTTTTTTGTACTCCACACCACCCTGAGTTAGACACTGGCTATCTGCAAATCAGCTCTGACCCTGTGCCTCATGGGAACAGTCCAGTCCGAACTACCAAGCCATGTCTTTCCCAGACCGGAATCAAGCATCCAAGGACCGGTTTCTGGCTATCAGCATTCATCAGCCTGGATAGCTTGACTCCAGTGGTGTGGAGAGCCTGGGACTCACGCCTGAGTATACCCAGCACACTCGGGGTGAAAATTGCAAAAAACACAGTTGATGGACAGAATGTAGAACAATGTCATACATTCACCCCAGTACAAGGATCTGGGCCTAAATCCATCGTTTTTTTGCACTTCACATCACCCTGGGTTAGACACTGGCTATATGCAAATCAGCTCTGACCCTGTGCCTCATGGGAACAGTCCAGTCCGAACTACCAAGCGATGTCTTTCCCAGACCGGAATCAAGCATCCAAGGACCGGTTTCTGGCTATCAGCCTTCATCAGCCTGGATAGCTTGACTTCAGTGGTGTGGAGAGCCTGGGACTCACGCCTGAGTATACCCAGCACACTCGGGGTGAAAATTGCAAAAAACACAGTTGATGGACAGAATGTAGAACAATGTCATACATTCACCCCAGTACAAGGATCTGGGCCTAAATCCATCGTTTTTTTGCACTCCACACCACCCTGGGTTAGACACTGGCTATATGCAAATCAGCTCTGACCCTGTGCCTCATGGGAACAGTCCAGTCCGAACAACCAAGCCATGTCTTTCCCAGACCGGAATCACGCATCCAAGGACCGGTTTCTGGCTATCAGCCTTCATCAGTCTGGATAGATTGACTCCAGTGGTGTGGAGAGCCTGGGACTCACGACTGAGTATACCCAGCACACTCGGGGTGAAAATTGCAAAAAACACAGTTGATGGACAGAATGGAGAACAATGTCATACATTCACCCCAGTACAAGGATCTGGGCCTAAATCCATCGTTTTTTTGCACTCCAAACCACCCTGGGTTAGACACTGGCTATATGCAAATCAGCTCTGACCCTGTGCCTCATGGGAACAGTCCAGTCCGAACTACCAAGCCATGTCTTTCCCAGACCGGAATCAAGCATCCAAGGACCGGTTTCTGGCTATCAGCCTTCATCAGCCTGCATAGCTTGACTCCAGTGGTGTGGAGAGCCTGGGACTCACGCCTGAGTATACCCAGCACACTCGGGGTGAAAATTGCAAAAAACACAGTTGATGGACAGAATGTAGAACAACGTCATACATTCACCCCAGTACAAGGATCTGGGCCTAAATCCATCGTTATTTTGCATGCCACACCACCCTGGGTTAGACACTGGCTATATGCAAATCAGCTCTGACCCTGTGCCTCATGGGAACAGTCCAGTCCGAACTACCAAGCCATGTCTTTCCCAGGCCAGAATCAAGCATCCAAGGACCGGTTTCTGGCTATCAGCCTTCATCAGCCTGGATAGCTTGACTCCAGTGGTGTGGAGAGCCTGGGACTCACGCCTGAGTATACCCAGCACACTCGGGGTGAAAATTGCAAAAAACACAGTTGATGGACAGAATGTAGAACAATGTCATACATTCACTCCAGTACAAGGATCTGGGCCTAAATCCATCGTTTTTTTGCATTCCACACCACCCTGGGTTAGACACTGGCTATATACAAATCAGCTCTGACCCTGTGCCTCATGGGAACAGTCCAGTCCGAACTACCAAGCCATGTCTTTCCCAGACCGGAATCAAGCATCCAAGGACCGGTTTGTGGCTATCAGCCTTTATCAGCCTGGATAGCTTGACTCCAGTGGTGTGGAGAGCCTGGGACTCACGCCTGAGTATACCCAGCACACTGGGGGTGAAAATTGCAAAAAACACAGTTGATGGACAGAATGTAGAACAATGTCATACATTCACCCCAGTACAAGGATCTGGGCCTAAATCCATCGTTTTTTTGCACTCCACACCACCCTGGGTTAGACACTGGCTATATGCAAATCGCTGACCCTGTGCCTCATGGGAACAGCCCAGTCTGAACTACCAAGCCATGTCTTTCACAGTCCGGAATCAAGCATCCAAGGACCGGTTTCTGGCTATCAGCCTTCATCAGCCTCGATAGCTTGACTCCAGTGGTGTGGATAGCCTGGGACTCACGCCTGAGTATACCCAGCACACTCGGGATGAAAAATGCAAAAAACACAGTTGATGGACAGAACGTAGAACAATGTCATACATTCACCCCAGTACAAGGATCTGGGCCTAAATCTATCGTTTTTTTGCACTCCACACCACCCTGGGTTAGACACTGGCTATATGCAAATCAGCTCTGACCCTGTGCCTCATGGGAACAGTCCAGTCCGATCTACCAAGCCATGTCTTTCCCAGACCGGAATCAAGCATCCTAGGACCGGTTTCTGGCTATCAGCCTTCATCAGCCTGGATAGCTTGACTCCAGTGGTGTGGAGAGCCTGGGACTCACGCCTGAGTATACCCAGCACACTCGGGGGGGAAATTACAAAAAACACAGTTGATGAACAGAATGTAGAACAATGCCAAACATTCACTACAGTACAAGGATCTGGGCCTAAATCCATCGTTTTTTTGTACTCCACACCACCCTGAGTTAGACACTGGCTATATGCAAATCAGCTCTGACCCTGTGCCTCATGGGAACAGTCCAGTCCGAACTACCAAGTCATGTCTTTCCCAGACCGGAATCAAGCATCCAAGGACCGGTTTCTGGCTATCAGCCTTCATCAGCCTGGATAGCGTGACTCCAGTGGTGTTGAGAGCCTGGGACTCACGCCTGAGTATACCCAGCACACTCGGGGTGAAAATTGCAAAAAACACAGTTGATGGACAGAATGTAGAACAATGTCATACATTCACACCAGTACAAGGATCTGGGCCTAAATCCATCGTTTTTTTGCACGCCACACCACCCTGGGTTAGACACTGGCTATATGCAAATCAGCTCTGACCCTGTGCCTCATGGGAACAGTCCAGTCCGAACTACCAAGCCATGTCTTTCCCAGGCCGGAATCAAGCATCCAAGGACCGGTTTCTGGCTATCAGCCTTCATCAGCCTGGATAGCTTGACTCCAGTGGTGTGGAGAGCCTGGGACTCACGCCTGAGTATACCCAGCACACTAGGGGTGAAAATTGCAAAAAACACAGTTGATGGACAGAATGTAGAACAATGTCATACATTCACCCCAGTACAAGGATCTGGGCCTAAATCTATCGTTTTTTTGCACTCCACACCACCCTGGGTTAGACACTGGCTATATGCAAATCAGCTCTGACCCTGTGCCTCATGGGAACAGTCCAGTCCGAACTACCAAGCCATGTCTTTCCCAGACCGGAATCAAGCATCCAAGGACCGGTTTCTGGCTATCAGCATTCATCAGCCTGGATAGCTTGACTCCAGTGGTGTGGAGAGCCTGGGACTCACGCCTGAGTATACCCAGCACACTCGGGGTGAAAATTGCAAAAAACACAGTTGATGGACAGAATGTAGAACAATGTCATACATTCACCCCAGTACAAGGATCTGGGCCTAAATCCATCGTTTTTTTGCACTTCACATCACCCTGGGTTAGACACTGGCTATATGCAAATCAGCTCTGACCCTGTGCCTCATGGGAACAGTCCAGTCCGAACTACCAAGCGATGTCTTTCCCAGACCGGAATCAAGCATCCAAGGACCGGTTTCTGGCTATCAGCCTTCATCAGCCTGGATAGCTTGACTTCAGTGGTGTGGAGAGCCTGGGACTCACGCCTGAGTATACCCAGCACACTCGGGGTGAAAATTGCAAAAAACACAGTTGATGGACAGAATGTAGAACAATGTCATACATTCACCCCAGTACAAGGATCTGGGCCTAAATCCATCGTTTTTTTGCACTCCACACCACCCTGGGTTAGACACTGGCTATATGCAAATCAGCTCTGACCCTGTGCCTCATGGGAACAGTCCAGTCCGAACAACCAAGCCATGTCTTTCCCAGACCGGAATCACGCATCCAAGGACCGGTTTCTGGCTATCAGCCTTCATCAGTCTGGATAGATTGACTCCAGTGGTGTGGAGAGCCTGGGACTCACGACTGAGTATACCCAGCACACTCGGGGTGAAAATTGCAAAAAACACAGTTGATGGACAGAATGGAGAACAATGTCATACATTCACCCCAGTACAAGGATCTGGGCCTAAATCCATCGTTTTTTTGCACTCCAAACCACCCTGGGTTAGACACTGGCTATATGCAAATCAGCTCTGACCCTGTGCCTCATGGGAACAGTCCAGTCCGAACTACCAAGCCATGTCTTTCCCAGACCGGAATCAAGCATCCAAGGACCGGTTTCTGGCTATCAGCCTTCATCAGCCTGCATAGCTTGACTCCAGTGGTGTGGAGAGCCTGGGACTCACGCCTGAGTATACCCAGCACACTCGGGGTGAAAATTGCAAAAAACACAGTTGATGGACAGAATGTAGAACAACGTCATACATTCACCCCAGTACAAGGATCTGGGCCTAAATCCATCGTTTTTTTGCATGCCACACCACCCTGGGTTAGACACTGGCTATATGCAAATCAGCTCTGACCCTGTGCCTCATGGGAACAGTCCAGTCCGAACTACCAAGCCATGTCTTTCCCAGGCCAGAATCAAGCATCCAAGGACCGGTTTCTGGCTATCAGCCTTCATCAGCCTGGATAGCTTGACTCCAGTGGTGTGGAGAGCCTGGGACTCACGCCTGAGTATACCCAGCACACTCGGGGTGAAAATTGCAAAAAACACAGTTGATGGACAGAATGTAGAACAATGTCATACATTCACTCCAGTACAAGGATCTGGGCCTAAATCCATCGTTTTTTTGCATTCCACACCACCCTGGGTTAGACACTGGCTATATACAAATCAGCTCTGACCCTGTGCCTCATGGGAACAGTCCAGTCCGAACTACCAAGCCATGTCTTTCCCAGACCGGAATCAAGCATCCAAGGACCGGTTTGTGGCTATCAGCCTTTATCAGCCTGGATAGCTTGACTCCAGTGGTGTGGAGAGCCTGGGACTCACGCCTGAGTATACCCAGCACACTGGGGGTGAAAATTGCAAAAAACACAGTTGATGGACAGAATGTAGAACAATGTCATACATTCACCCCAGTACAAGGATCTGGGCCTAAATCCATCGTTTTTTTGCACTCCACACCACCCTGGGTTAGACACTGGCTATATGCAAATCGCTGACCCTGTGCCTCATGGGAACAGCCCAGTCTGAACTACCAAGCCATGTCTTTCACAGTCCGGAATCAAGCATCCAAGGACCGGTTTCTGGCTATCAGCCTTCATCAGCCTCGATAGCTTGACTCCAGTGGTGTGGATAGCCTGGGACTCACGCCTGAGTATACCCAGCACACTCGGGATGAAAAATGCAAAAAACACAGTTGATGGACAGAACGTAGAACAATGTCATACATTCACCCCAGTACAAGGATCTGGGCCTAAATCCATCGTTGTTTTGCACTCCACACCACCCTGGGTTAGACACTGGCTATATGCAAATCACTGACCCTGTGCCTCATGGGAACAGTCCAGTCCGAACTACCAAGCCATGTCTTTCCCAGACCGGAATCAAGCATCCTAGGACCGGTTTCTGGCTATCAGCCTTCATCAGCCTGGATAGCTTGACTCCAGTGGTGTTGAGAGCCTGGGACTCACGCCTGAGTATACCCAGCACACTCGGGGTGAAAATTGCAAAAAACACAGTTGATGGACAGAATGTAGAACAATGTCATACATTCACCCCAGTACAAGGATCTGGGCCTAAATCCATCGTTTTTTTGCACTCCACACCACCCTGGGTTAGACACTGGCTATATGCAAATCAGCTCTGACCCTGTGCCTCATGGGAACAGTCCAGTCCGAACTACCAAGCCATGTCTTTCCCAGACCGGAATCAAGCATCCAAGGACCGGTTTCTGGCTATCAGCCTTCATCAGCCTGGATAGCTTGACTAAAGTGGTGTGGAGAGCCTGGGACTCACGCCTGAGTATACCCAGCACACTCGGGGTGAAAATTGCAAAAAACACAGTTGATGGACAGAATGTAGAACAATGTCATACATTCAACCCAGTACAAGGATCTGGGCCTAAATCCATCGTTTTTTTGCACGCCACACTACCCTGGGTTAGACACTGGCTATATGCAAATCAGCTCTGACCCTGTGCCTCATGGGAACAGTCCAGTCCGAACTACCAAGCCATGTCTTTCCCAGACCGGAATCAAGCATCCAAGGACCGGTTTCTGGCTATCAGCCTTCATCAGCCTGGATAGCTTGACTACAGTGGTGTGGAGAGCCTGGGACTCACGCCTGAGTATACCCAGCACCCTCGGGGTGAAAATTGCAAAAAACACGGTTGATGGACAGAATGTAGAACAATGTCATACATTCACCCCAGTACAAGGATCTGGGCCTAAATCTATCGTTTTTTTGCACTCCACACCACCCTGGGTTAGACACTGGCTATATGCAAATCAGCTCTGACCCTGTGCCTCATGGGAACAGTCCAGTCCGATCTACCAAGCCATGTCTTTCCCAGACCGGAATCAAGCATCCTAGGACCGGTTTCTGGCTATCAGCCTTCATCAGCCTGGATAGCTTGACTCCAGTGGTGTGGAGAGCCTGGGACTCACGCCTGAGTATACCCAGCACACTCGGGGGGGAAATTACAAAAAACACAGTTGATGAACAGAATGTAGAACAATGCCAAACATTCACTACAGTACAAGGATCTGGGCCTAAATCCATCGTTTTTTTGTACTCCACACCACCCTGAGTTAGACACTGGCTATATGCAAATCAGCTCTGACCCTGTGCCTCATGGGAACAGTCCAGTCCGAACTACCAAGTCATGTCTTTCCCAGACCGGAATCAAGCATCCAAGGACCGGTTTCTGGCTATCAGCCTTCATCAGCCTGGATAGCGTGACTCCAGTGGTGTTGAGAGCCTGGGACTCACGCCTGAGTATACCCAGCACACTCGGGGTGAAAATTGCAAAAAACACAGTTGATGGGCAGAATGTAGAACAATGTCATACATTCACACCAGTACAAGGATCTGAGCCTAAATCCATCGTTTTTTTGCACGCCACACCACCCTGGGTTAGACACTGGCTATATGCAAATCAGCTCTGACCCTGTGCCTCATGGGAACAGTCCAGTCCGAACTACCAAGCCATGTCTTTCCCAGGCCGGAATCAAGCATCCAAGGACCGGTTTCTGGCTATCAGCCTTCATCAGCCTGGATAGCTTGACTCCAGTGGTGTGGAGAGCCTGGGACTCACGCCTGAGTATACCCAGCACACTAGGGGTGAAAATTGCAAAAAACACAGTTGATGGACAGAATGTAGAACAATGTCATACATTCACCCCAGTACAAGGATCTGGGCCTAAATCTATCGTTTTTTTGCACTCCACACCACCCTGGGTTAGACACTGGCTATATGCAAATCAGCTCTGACCCTGTGCCTCATGGGAACAGTCCAGTCCGATCTACCAAGCCATGTCTTTCCCAGACCGGAATCAAGCATCCTAGGACCGGTTTCTGGCTATCAGCCTTCATCAGCCTGGATAGCTTGACTCCAGTGGTGTGGAGAGCCTGGGACTCACGCCTGAGTATACCCAGCACACTCGGGGGGAAAATTACAAAAAACACAGTTGATGAACAGAATGTAGAACAATGTCATACATTCACTACAGTACAAGGATCTGGGCCTAAATCCATCGTTTTTTTGTACTCCACACCACCCTGAGTTAGACACTGGCTATATGCAAATCAGCTCTGACCCTGTGCCTCATGGGAACAGTCCAGTCCGAACTACCAAGCCATGTCTTTCCCAGACCGGAATCAAGCATCCAAGGACCGGTTTCTGGCTATCAGCATTCATCAGCCTGGATAGCTTGACTCCAGTGGTGTGGAGAGCCTGGGACTCACGCCTGAGTATACCCAGCACACTCGGGGTGAAAATTGCAAAAAACACAGTTGATGGACAGAATGTAGAACAATGTCATACATTCACTACAGTACAAGGATCTGGGCCTAAATCCATCGTTTTTTTGTACTCCACACCACCCTGAGTTAGACACTGGCTATATGCAAATCAGCTCTGACCCTGTGCCTCATGGGAACAGTCCAGTCCGAACTACCAAGCCATGTCTTTCCCAGACCGGAATCAAGCATCCAAGGACCGGTTTCTGGCTATCAGCATTCATCAGCCTGGATAGCTTGACTCCAGTGGTCTGGAGAGCCTGGGACTCACGCCTGAGTATACCCAGCACACTCGGGGTGAAAATTGCAAAAAACACAGTTGATGGACAGAATGTAGAACAATGTCATACATTCACCCCAGTACAAGGATATGGGCCTAAATCCATCGTTTTTTTGCACTTCACATCACCCTGGGTTAGACACTGGCTATATGCAAATCAGCTCTGACCCTGTGCCTCATGGGAACAGTCCAGTCCGAACTACCAAGCGATGTCTTTCCCAGACCGGAATCAAGCATCCAAGGACCGGTTTCTGGCTATCAGCCTTCATCAGCCTGGATAGCTTGACTTCAGTGGTGTGGAGAGCCTGGGACTCACGCCTGAGTATACCCAGCACACTCGGGGTGAAAATTGCAAAAAACACAGTTGATGGACAGAATGTAGAACAATGTCATACATTCACCCCAGTACAAGGATCTGGGCCTAAATCCATCGTTTGTTTGCACTCCACACCACCCTGGGTTAGACACTGGCTATATGCAAATCAGCTCTGACCCTGTGCCTCATGGGAACAGTCCAGTCCGAACAACCAAGCCATGTCTTTCCCAGACCGGAATCACGCATCCAAGGACCGGTTTCTGGCTATCAGCCTTCATCAGTCTGGATAGATTGACTCCAGTGGTGTGGAGAGCCTGGGACTCACGACTGAGTATACCCAGCACACTCGGGGTGAAAATTGCAAAAAACACAGTTGATGGACAGAATGGAGAACAATGTCATACATTCACCCCAGTACAAGGATCTGGGCCTAAATCCATCGTTTTTTTGCACTCCAAACCACCCTGGGTTAGACACTGGCTATATGCAAATCAGCTCTGACCCTGTGCCTCATGGGAACAGTCCAGTCCGAACTACCAAGCCATGTCTTTCCCAGACCGGAATCAAGCATCCAAGGACCGGTTTCTGGCTATCAGCCTTCATCAGCCTGCATAGCTTGACTCCAGTGGTGTGGAGAGCCTGGGACTCACGCCTGAGTATACCCAGCACACTCGGGGTGAAAATTGCAAAAAACACAGTTGATGGACAGAATGTAGAACAATGTCATACATTCACCCCAGTACAAGGATCTGGGCCTAAATCCATCGTTTTTTTGCATGCCACACCACCCTGGGTTAGACACTGGCTATATGCAAATCAGCTCTGACCCTGTGCCTCATGGGAACAGTCCAGTCCGAACTACCAAGCCATGTCTTTCCCAGGCCAGAATCAAGCATCCAAGGACCGGTTTCTGGCTATCAGCCTTCATCAGCCTGGATAGCTTGACTCCAGTGGTGTGGAGAGCCTGGGACTCACGCCTGAGTATACCCAGCACACTCGGGGTGAAAATTGCAAAAAACACAGTTGATGGACAGAATGTAGAACAATGTCATACATTCACTCCAGTACAAGGATCTGGGCCTAAATCCATTGTTTTTTTGCATTCCACACCACCCTGGGTTAGACACTGGCTATATACAAATCAGCTCTGACCCTGTGCCTCATGGGAACAGTCCAGTCCGAACTACCAAGCCATGTCTTTCCCAGACCGGAATCAAGCATCCAAGGACCGGTTTGTGGCTATCAGCCTTTATCAGCCTGGATAGCTTGACTCCAGTGGTGTGGAGAGCCTGGGACTCACGCCTGAGTATACCCAGCACACTGGGGGTGAAAATTGCAAAAAACACAGTTGATGGACAGAATGTAGAACAATGTCATACATTCACCCCAGTACAAGGATCTGGGCCTAAATCCATCGTTTTTTTGCACTCCACACCACCCTGGGTTAGACACTGGCTATATGCAAATCGCTGACCCTGTGCCTCATGGGAACAGCCCAGTCTGAACTACCAAGCCATGTCTTTCACAGTCCGGAATCAAGCATCCAAGGACCGGTTTCTGGCTATCAGCCTTCATCAGCCTCGATAGCTTGACTCCAGTGGTGTGGATAGCCTGGGACTCACGCCTGAGTATACCCAGCACACTCGGGGTGAAAATTGCAAAAAACACACTTGATGGACAGAACGTAGAACAATGTCATACATTCACCCCAGTACAAGGATCTGGGCCTAAATCCATCGTTGTTTTGCACTCCACACCACCCTGGGTTAGACACTGGCTATATGCAAATCAGCTCTGACCCTGTGCCTCATGGGAACAGTCCAGTCCGAACTACCAAGCCATGTCTTTCCCAGAACGGAATCAAGCATCCAAGGACCGGTTTCTGGCTATCAGCCTTCATCAGCCTGCATAGCTTGACTCCAGTGGTGTGGAGAGCCTGGGACTCACGCCTGAGTATACCCAGCACACTCGGGGTGAAAATTGCAGAAAACACAGTTGATGGACAGAATGTAGAACAATGTCATACATTCACCCCAGTACAAGGATCTGGGCCTAAATCCATCGTTTTTTTGCACTCCACACCACCCTGGGTGAGACACTGGCTATATGCAAATCAGCTGACCCTGTGCCTCATGGGAACAGTCCAGTCTGAACTATAAAGCCATGTCTTTCACAGACCAGAATCAAGCATCCAAGGACCGGTTTCTGGTTATCAGCCTTCATCAGCCTGGATAGCTTGACTCCAGTGGTGTGGATAGCCTGGGACTCACGCCTGAGTATACCCAGCACACTCGGGGTGAAAATTGCAAAAACACAGTTGATGGACAGAATGTAGAACAATGTCATACATTCACCCCAGTACAAGGATCTGGACCTAAATCCATTATTTTTTTTTGCACTCCACACCACCCTGGGTTAGACACTGGCTATATGCAAATCAGCTCTGACCCTGTGCCTCATGGGAACAGTCCAGTCCGAACTACCAAGCCATGTCTTTCCCAGACCGGAATCAAGCACCCAAGGACCGGTTTTTGGCTATCAGCCTTCATCAGCCTGGACATGGCTTTGTAGTTCGGACTGGACTGTTCCCATGAGGCACAGGGTCAGAGCTGATTTGCATATAGCCAGTGTCTAACCCAGGGTGGTGTGGAGTGCCAAAAAAACGATGGATTTAGGTCCAGATCCTTGTACTGGGGTGAATGTATGACATTGTTCTACATTCTGTCCATCAACTGTGTTTTTTGCAATTTTCACCCCGAGTGTGCTGGGTATACTCAGGCGTGAGTCCCAGGCTATCCACACCACTGGAGTCAAGCTATCCAGGCTGATGAAGGCTGATAGCCAGAAACAGGTCCTTGGATGTTTGATTCCGGTCTGGGAAAGACATGGCTTGGTAGTTCGGACTGGACTGTTCCCATGAGGCACAGGGTCAGCGCTGATTTGCATATAGCCAGTGTCTAACCCAGGGTGGTGTGGAGTGCAAAAAAACAATGGATTTAGGCCCAGATCCTTGTACTGGGGTGAATGTATGACATTGTTCTACATTCTGTCCATCAACTGTGTTATTTGCAATTTTCACCCCGAGTGTGCTGGGTATACTCAGACGTGAGTCCCAGGCTCTCCACACCACTGGAGTCAAGCTATCCAGGCTGATGAAGGCTGATAGCCAGAAACCGGTCCTTGGATGCTTGATTCCGGTCTGGGAAAGACATGGCTTGGTAGTTCGGACTGGACTGTTCCCACGAGGCACAGGGTCAGAGCTGATTTGCATATAGCCAGTGTCTAACCCAGGGTGGTGTGGAGTGCAAAAAAACGATGGATTAGGCCCAGATCCTTGTACTGGGGTGAATGTATGACATTGTTCTACATTTTGTCCATCAACTGTGTTTTTTGCGATAAATAAGGTGCGGCACTGCACAGTACTGCCACGCACGCTCTCGGATGACTCCCCGTTATTGATGGTGTTGGAGATCCCAGGTAGGCGACCACCGCCATTTACATGGCGGTTTCCTCCTTACTCCCTATTAGATCCAGTGTTCAGGGAGGGGATGGCAGAAGCCATTGACACTTTCTTCAACACAAACACTGGCTCAGTAGAAGATGTCCAAACTCTATGGGAGGCGTTTAAGGTTTACATTAGAGGGGTGGCTATGGCTAAACATTCAGGGGTCCTAAGAGCACTACCCAAAACTCTGACGTATCTTGAGGCGAAACTAAAAGATCTAGAGCGGCAACGACTGGTAGGAGGCGGCGAGCTAATTGATGAGGAAATTAAAGTGGTGCTGACGGAATATCATCCGGCAGCGGATAGTGAGGTGAAACATCTAGGCAAGTACGCTACTGCGCGTGTGTACGGAGAAGTGAAGCGACCGGGATCTGTCCTGGTCCGATTAATGAAGGCAAGAAGAGGCAAAACACTAGTCACTCAGATTAAGTCAGATAACGGGGAGCTATTGACCAAAGCAGCGGAGGTGGCTGAGCGCTTCCGTCAATATTATACAGAGTTATACAGTTCACAATCGATGGGAACAGATGAACAAATTACGGAGTACTTGGAGCATGGTTAGCTTTCCTTTCTCCCAAATTCGCACAGGGAGCTGTTAATGCACCCAATAGAAAGAGACGAGATAATAGAAGCAGTGGGTAGTATAAAGGCGAGTAGTGCACCGGGGTCGGATGGTTTGATAGTTGCCTTTTATAAGGCCTTTCTGGAACAATTACTCTTGCATCTCGCAATCCTATTTGATGACGTGTGAAAAGGGCACTCTGCCCCCGACTATGCGAGGCGCCATGCTGGTGGCTATCCCAATGCTGGGTAAACCATTGGATGAGTGTGGTTCGTTCCACCCGTTGTCTCTCCTTAACGTTGATGTTAAAATATTTGCTAAGGTAATGGCTACTAGGCTGGCCCTGATGGCACACCTTTTGATTGCTCCCAAACAGGCGGGATTTATTCCATCCAGGAATTTAACATATATTCTCTGTACAGTCTTTGGAATAATGCAGCATACCTGACAGGACATCAAGGCGGTAGCAGTTTTCCTGGATATGGAAAAAGTGTTCGATTCCGTGGAATGGTCTTTTTTAATGCAAGTGTTGCAGAGAATGGGGCTGGGGTTTTTTTTTTTTACAAATGCTAGGGACACTCTATCACAAGCCAACGGCCAGGGTGTGAATTGGAGATATGGTCATGGCCCCCTTTAACATATCCAAAGGTACCAGACAGGGCTGGCCACTGTCACCACTGCTGTACGCTCTAGTGGCGGAGCCATTGGCTTGCGTGTTAAGGGAGTATCACGGGAATGAAGGTATTGGATTCCCAGCGTTCAGAATAGTAGTGTCTACATACGCAGATGATACTCTGTTGTACGTAAGGGACCCAGAAAACAACTTAGCTACGATCATTAGGGAGGCAATTCGATTTGGTGCATTGTCTGGTCTTCGGGTGAACTGGGGCAAATCTCTGGTGTTCCCATTGACACCGATCACTACAGAATTTGATATTGAGTACCCATTATTGTGGACTACGAACTCTGTGAGATATTTAGGCGTGAGACTACACACAGATACGGATATAGTCATTAGAGAAAATTACGGCACAGCCATCTCCCGGTTAGAAGATGAGGTTGACTTGTGGTGCCGTCTGCCATTGTCCCAAATGGGGCGAATTTCCATTATGAAAATGGTGGTGCTGACCCGACTCTTGTTTTTCTTCACAAATATCCCGTTGCTATTGCCACGCATATTCTTTCATAAATTAAGGCAATTGATGTTAAAGTTGGCATGAGATGGAAGGCAGGCAAGGGTGCAGTAGGAAGTGCTAGTGCTGCCATATAATTTAGGTGGTCTGGGTGCGCCCAATTTTGAATTATACTACAGAGCGGCCCAGGGAGCGCAGCTACACAGCTGGATACACGGCGCTGCTGATGTCCCGTATCTGCGACTGGAGAGGCTCTTTGCTGATCCAGTCCCACTACTGGCTACTATTATGGAGCCTGTGGAACGTTACAAATCTACGATGTTGTATCGCACGACACATCCGCGTCGATGCCCTGCATCCCCATGGGGGAAGATACCCATAGACATGTTTACTTGTCATATACGCTCCTGGGTGCGGGCTGTTATCCGGCTAATGACCGTGACGCCACCACTATTACTCTACAAAATTAAAAACCTCACAGACCTATTTGTTCGATGAGATATGTGGTTTGCTAAACTATGAATGCAATGAGAAAGTTATTAAGGAGAAACCCTTTTTTGAAAAGGGAGGGGTTAAGTAGTATCAAACAAATGTAAAGGTTCCCTTTTCATGTGTTTTTGGATCAAGAGACTGCAGTCTCTAGGGGATCCCAAATTGCGAGAGATGGTAGAACACTAGGTTGTAGTAATGGTTGTGTAAGGATTGACAAATTTACAATTTCAACAAGGTAAATACATTTCAAACATTTGAATCATGAGTCAGGTAGAGCCAATGAGAGTGTGAAGACAAAAAGGATTTATCAAATATTTCTCAGAGATTTATTATATATTTGTACACATATCATAAGTTAAAAAAACTCACATTTATTCATAAAAAACATTTCATGATTTAAAAACAATGGACAATTACACAAAGAAAAATATGTCGACGCGGCGTTTCGGTGATATAGATGGTCACCTTCTTCAGGACAATTTTTCTATTAAAACCACTCTAAATTTAAAACAAAAGTATAACATACTTGTTATAAAAGCTGAAATAACTTCATATTCGTTTTACACAATGATTAACATTTCATGATGTGAACACATTGTAGTCCCTTCACACTACTCATCATTGTTCAGTTATTGTTATAAGGCTTTCTAGATTGTTTTATATTAAAAAAAAACAGACATTTCATTTCTATATGTATTACTAAATTTCTATAATACAAGCCTATACCGTATTTGTTAATCCCACAACCTCCTTGTGTTCATCCTCTTCTCTGGGGTCCCTCTAAAAGTTAATATTTTAATAGGACTGACTTTCTCCTGCCATCAAGTCCTTGTAGAATTCTAAAGTTTCTAAGGTGATCTTGCTCAATTTTTACTCATTATGAGTTCTCTGGGTGGTTTGCTTTACCCTCTTGCTCGATCATCATTCACTGTAGCTTTTTGTGATGGTTCTGCCAGTCACTGCACACATTAAAATTTAATTAGCCGGTATACACATTACATACCTAAATGAGCTGCTGGAAATTCGCTTTAATCAATGGGCGATTTCAAGCACTGACACTTTTTACATCATTTCTAAAAATTGAAGAAACAGGCATGTCAGACAGAGAAATATATTTAGTTGGTAAATTACTCTGCTTTGTTTTTAAAGATTTACCTTATTTATATGATGGTTATTCTTGGTAAAAGAAGTTTTTCTTTTTTTCTTCTTCTGTTACAGGCCCTCTAGGCGATTCCTTAATGCTCACTATTTGAGAAGGACATTGTTTAGTTACGTCCTCTTCTAATGCTCACTCCAAACATCATTATATATTTCTCAGAAAATTCCTCATCTTAGGGTTGCACCCCCACTCTGTATGCTATCTTTACATAAAAAATTAGGAAAAGATTAATTATTTTCCCAGAATTTGACTCCCTCTGACTAGTCTTTGGCATATTCAAGAGAGTTAAGGAACATTAGTTCTTGTCTATGACTGGGCTTCCCAGATCTTGTCTGGTCGATGTTATATTATGAGTGTTCCCTTCGCTTGATAAATGAAGGACTGCATATCCATGTTGTTAGGATTTATTTTTACTCTAAACAGTTTACCATGGCCTATTTATTTAAGTTCATTGAATTGAAAAATAACAGAGCCTGTTTAAAAAAAAAAACACCCAAACTATTTAAATCGATTACCTCAATGCTTCAGGTTATGATCCTGGGAAGGACGGCCGTTTGGATTTTTGCTACATACAGTAGAGATTTCTTCCTAGGGGGAATGCGAGTCCATGTTAGCTATTATCCTGCTCCCATTAATAGTCTAAATCTAATTTGTTAAATTTGTATCTTACCTGATATCTCTCTGTAGTTAAAGTAAACTCTTGCTTGCTTTTTGGTAGGTAAGGCTGCACTTTGCTTGTAGCGATACTTTGCTTCCGTTTCAATAAAGTCAAAGAGTGCATATGGCATTTCATTTATCCTTTACTCAAAGTGTAGGTCTTTTAAGCCAAGGGTAAACTCTCTTGATCCAAAAACACATGAAAAGGGAACCTTTACATTTGTTTGATACTAAACTATGAATGCTACACACGATACATATTATGCCGGCGGACCTCCGGGTTGTTGGCCAGACGGCTGTGTTCACCTGATACTGTTATGTATGGTTATTGATTTCTGCGGCTGGCCCCGAGGGGTTGTAAGCTGTAAGCAGTGTAAGATGTATTTAGAACAATAAAGGTCTTGAAATAAATAAAATAAAATGGAGCCTGTGGATCGTAGAACGGGCATTATAGATTCATTAAACACTACCAGGCATGCGTGTAATTGCCTTCTATGGAATCAGGAGAGTGCATTGCTGTACTCCCCGGTCATGCCAGAGTGGATGAGATGGACAGGACCCTGCACTGAACGGAGTGTCATACAAGCATTGCGTGACCTGCAGGTTGGGGTGGCTGGTGATCTGTTTCGTGAAGGAGTAGCCTGCACGCTGGAGCAGGTGAGGGGTGACACAGAAGAACCCTCCCTGTTGACTAGATTCCAATTCCATAGAGTCCGTAGGGCGCTTAGAGCACAATTGGGTGACAGCATGGAAGAGCCTGCAGAGGTACTCGAGCTGACGCATGTTATCAAAAGCGCTTTGAGGGGGCGTGGCCAAGATGGCGGGGTGAGCGGACGCTTCCTCCCGTAGCTCCTCCGGCCCGGCTCAGCTCAAGCCCCTTTTTCTGCGCTTCTCTCCCCCCGCTGCTGTTCAGCGAGAGAGAGGAGTGTGCCGGAGTGTCTGGTGCACACATTGATACCACTTTGGCTCACATCGCCTCGGAGGAAGCACTTTGAAAGTTTGATCAAAGATCGGAGCGCGGAGGAGAGCCTGGGGGCGGAGCGAACTGCGATGCTGTCCAGGCGCCTTGGCTGGGCCTGGTGCTGAAAGCTGCAGATCCATCGGCTGGGCCTGGTGCTGAAAGCTGCTGATCCGGTGGGGACCAGACCCGCTGCGCACCGGAGGATATCGGAGCCCCGCGGACGGTGTCTTGGAGACTCCGCAGACTTTGGACTTGAGTTTGTGCCTTGTCCCTCCGAACGGCGACAGCGACACACTGCGCTGCGCGGGCCCCGGCCCCGTGAACGACGACCGAGGGCCTCGACACTGGGATCGGCCCGTCGGAGCCCTCTGATGGAACTGTATGACAACGGCTGCGGGCTTTCTCTGATCGCTGTGCCCCGAGGGTCGCCGGCGGTGTTGCCAGCCCGGGCCGCTCTACCTGGCCCCGCCCTGCCGCCATCTTGTCCCTGAGGAGCTGGTGTTGGTGGCCTCCGTCGGGGCCTTTTGGCTGGCGGGCACTGGTTGTCGCCTCCACTATTGAACTGACTTCCCGAAGGACGTGCTGTGGAGTGTCCCTTGCTTTGGAACCCGGTTCCCGCCCTGGTCGGACGCCGCGACTGGTGGTGCCCGGGCCGGACCGCCATTTTGTCGCTTGTGACGCAGCACTCTTGCTTGTAGAGCCATCTCCACACCTGGCACCCACGGGCGGCTGGGCAACCCTATTGCGGCCGGACTTAGGCCCCGTCCACTGCTGCGATCACGATGGCTGGTAGAGGCGGCTCAAAGAAGGGAGACCGCACCCTGCCAGACATGCTCAGCAGGGCCCAGCAGCTGCGGGACAGAACGCAACCGTCGCCGGGGTCTTCCCGGGCCTCAGCGGACGCGACTGGAGGCGAACCACCGGTCACGAGGTCCTTTATGGAGGAATTATTCAGCTCCCTCAAGGAGGACTTTCAGACGTTGAAGAGAGAGGTGGCTAGTGAAGTCCGTGAAGTGCGCAGGAAGGTGGAGGGCCTCGGCGAGCGGGTTGACTCGGTGGAGACGGCGAGCCAGCGCCGAGACGAAGAGATAGTCCATCTTCAACAGGACGTTCTCCGCCTCCGGGAGCAATGTGTCGAGCTCCAGGCCCACTCTGAAGACCTTGAGAACAGGTCCAGGCGGAACAACATTCGGGTGCGGGGTGTCCCATCCGCGGACGAGGGGACCGACTTGGTGGCCTATCTACAGGACCTGTTCCGTGAAATCTTGGGAGAAGGAGCAGACTTCCCTGTCCGCATTGACAGAGCGCATAGGGTGGGTCGACAGCGCCAGTCATCGGCGCCCCCCCCCGGACATTTTGGCATTCTTGCCCGACTTTCCGCTGAAAGAACGCATCATGGCGGAGGCCCGAAGGAAGCAGCCTTTAACTTTCAGGGAGCGGCCTGTGGCGCTCTACCAAGATCTGTCCGCCATCACGCTTCAGAAGCGCAGGTCCTTTAGGATTGCTACTGACTTTTTGCGTGAACACGAGACGCCCTACTCCTGGGGACACCCTTTCCGTCTGATCTTTAGGTGGAACGGGGTGCTGCACCAGCTGCGCTCCTTACAAGACATCTGCGGAGTACTGGGCCTCACAGCCACGGAGGAAGATGGAGCTACTCCGTCCTGGAGGCGTCCAGAGAGACGGAGCCGACGGAGGTCAGCGAGGAGACAGTCACCAGTGAGTGCGAGTCGCCCTGATTCCCCTACTATCAGGGCGGACATGGCGGATGCTTTGAGGGCAGCGGCCAGGGACTTGGCCGACTCCAATGGCGTGGCCTTGATGGCCTGAATTCACTCCGGGGGGAGAGATTCTTAGCTTCTACGACGCTGGGTTTGTGGCCCGGTGGGGGGGGGGGGGCGGTTGGAGGTGAGTGGCTGGTCGTCCACTTTTCTGTTTCCTACGGACTTGCCCGTTTTTTGGGCTTGACTGAGACAATGGGGTGTTTACATTTGTTTTTGTTTTTGGCTAGTTGCCATGAGTATGTTCTGGGGGGGAGTAAAGGTTGTTTTGTTGTTGGGAGGGTCCCGTCCGATGCTACCCATGCCTACGCTTGGCCTGTCCTGGCCTCTTCCGCGCGCCTGCCCCGTGCGCCCCGCCTACTGACCCCTTGCCTGCGGCATAGCGCTTTTGTTCCCCGGGTAGAATGCCGTCCCTAAAGGTAGTGACCCTGAACGTTAAGGGTCTGAATAATCCTGTGAAGCGTAGAGCGATCCTGTCATTGCTGGAGGGGACGCAGGCGGATATATGCCTCCTGCAGGAGACCCATTTGCTGCCCAGGGACTGCCATAGGCTGCGCTCTGCCAAGTTCCCTACTCAGTTCTTCTCCTCTGCAGCGACTAAGACAGCGGGTGTGGCCATTCTTTTAGCTAGCTCCTTTAGAGGCGAGGTTCTGTATAAATATGCCGAACAGAAGGGAAGGCTCCTTGCATACCGCATGCGCCTGGTAGGTACAGCTTTTACGGTGGGTTCCATTTATAGCCCGAATGATCACCAGGATAGTTTCCTTGATTCAGTGTTGGTGGACGTCACTGCCTCGCCCGATCGCCATGTTATTCTGGGGGGGGACCTGAACATCGTTTTCGACTCGGCTATGGACAGGTCGGCGCAACGCTCCCCGCAGACCGGGGAACTTCCCCGCGCGGTGAAAGATCGGATTGAGGAGATGGATCTGCACGACCTCTGGCGCTCTCTGCACCCTACTGATAGGGATTACTCCTACTTCTCCCACGCGCACCGCACTTACTCGCGGCTGGATTACCTCCTGGTGAGCGGACCGATGCGCACTGCCGCCGTGGCGGCGGATATCGGGGTCCTGTCCCTGTCTGACCATGCGCCAGTTTCCGGAGTTTTCAAGTGGCCGGGGGCCTCTCCCTCTCGAGGGACGTGGCGTCTTCGCGATACTCTTTTGCATAAGAAGTCGGTTGTGAAGCGCATAGGGGAGGTCATTCAGGACTATTTGATCCACAATGGCAACTCCGACACGTCTCAAGCAACGCAGTGGGCAGCTTTGAAAGCGGTCCTCCGAGGGGAATTTATTTCCATCTCCTCGGCCGAAAATAGGGAGCGGCAGCGTAAAAGAGACGAACTAACTGCGCAGGTCAGGGAGCTTGAGCAGGTTCATCGCCGCACAGGAGCTCCGAGAGTTTGGCGGCAATTGAAAGCTGCGAGGAAGCTCTTATCAGCACTAGATCTGGATAGGGCAGAATATGCCGCTTTGCGCCTGAAACATGCTTTTTACTCAGGGGGGGACAAGTGTGGTAAGCTCCTGGCCCACCGACTCCGGGTGGCGCAGCAGCGCAACGTCGTGAGGGAACTGGTGGGAGCGGACGGGGTTACTGTTTCTGGTGACGCGGAGGTGGCGGAATCCTTTCGCAGCTTCTACGAGACACTGTACACTGAGGAGCCCTCCTCGCCGCGGGACGCCGAGGACTATTTGGAGTCTGTGGCCCTCCCGGTGCTGGACTCCGCCCAGGCGGACCATCTAGAGAGAGACATCCATGTTGAGGAAGTCATCTCCGCTATAGCGCGACTAAAGCACGGTAAGGCCCCGGGCCCGGATGGCTACACGGCTCTGTTTTATAAGACCTTCTGCACTGCTGTGGCCCCAGTCCTGGCTCGACTGTTTAACTCCTTCTCCGAGCCTGGCGCTATCCCACCGGACCTCCTCAGCGCCACAGTGTCAGTCATCCCGAAACTCGGGAAGGACCGGACCTTGTGTGGTTCGTATAGGCCCATCTCACTCTTGAATGTTGACCTCAAGCTATACACAGGGATTCTAGCGTCCAGGCTTGGTTTACACTTACCGGGACTGGTGGAGGCGGACCAGGCGGGCTTTGTACCCGGTAGACAGACGGTGGACAACACCAAGAGAGTGACACATGTATTAGAAAAGGCCTCGCGTATCCCGGGGGAGCGGATGCTGCTATCAGTTGATGCGGAGAAGGCCTTTGACAGGGTTCATTGGCCGTACCTTGAGCTGGTTCTCGGGAAACTGGGTATCAGTGAGAAGTTCCGCACCATGGTTTTCAACTGTTACAGAAGTCCATCGGCGTCGGTGCGAGTCAATGGGTGCAGCTCCGGTAGTTTTGCCATCGAACGCGGTACGAGACAAGGTTGTCCCCTCTCGCCGCTTCTGTTCGCCCTTTATATGGAGCCGTTTGCTCAGAGGATCCGCAATAATCCTGACGCCATTGGGGTTAAGATGGGCCAAGATGTCCACACAGTCAGTCTCTACGCGGACGACGTTTTGCTAACCCTAGACGACCCCAGGAGGTCACTCCCTGCCTGCGTCCGGGAACTGGACGCCTTTGCGCGAGTAGCCGGCTTCAAAATGAATATGAGCAAGTCGGTGGCGTTGGACGTGTCGCTGACTGCGGACACCAGGAGAGACCTCCAACGTCTTTTTCCCATGCAGTGGTCCTCGACGGCGGTGCCGTACCTGGGGATTCTGCTGGCGCCCACACTGCCCGAGATGGTCACGGCCAATTACGCTTCCCTCAGCAGGAAGATCAAGGAGGAACTGGGCCGGTGGAACAAGGGCCTGCTGTCATGGCTGGGTCGTATCGCGGCGGTCAAGATGACGGTGTTGCCCCAGATTCTGTACCTCTTCCGCGCTCTACCTCTCCAACCCCCTGTGGGTTGGATACAGCAAACGCAAGCTGATATCTCCCGCTTCGTTTGGTAAGGCCGCAAGCCGCGGATGAAGAGGGTCCTCTCCACGCTTGCTCCGGAGGCGGGAGGTCTTGGCATCCCGGACCTCCGGAAATACTTTCAAGCGGCACAATTGCGATACTTGGTGGAGTGGAGCAGGTGGGAATCCGATAAGCACTGGCTGTTTCAAGACCAGGCAGTGGCGGGCCGCACCCTCCAGGAGGTTCCGTTCTTGCGCCGCACGCATCGCCCTGCTAATCTCTACGCCTCCTTTGTCACGCGGACCCCCCTGCGGGTGTGGGACGCGGTTTGCGAAGCCCGTGACTTGACCACCTTCCCCTCGCCGTTCACGCCCATAGTGGGTAACCCGGACTTTGCACCAGGCCTGGAGCCGGGAGCCTTTTCCCACTGGGTGAGCGCGGGTTGCAAGGCGCTTTTCCAAATCTATGGGCCGGATGGTGTAATTCCCTTCCAGCAACTTCGACAGGACTTCGGCCTGACGGAGATGGACAGACTGCGCTATATGCAGGTCCGACACTGGGCTCTCCAACCCCAGGTGCGTGACACCGCAGCTCGCCAAATCACACCATATGAGCGGTGGTTGGTGACCCGAACCTCAGACGCCAAGCTAATTACTGATTTGTATAAATTCCTTCAACCCCCGACGTTTCACTATCATAACCCAGGGAGGGAACGCTGGCACAGAGAGCTGGGTAGAACACTTAGTCATAAGGAATGGGACAAAATTGCATATCGGGCGAGGCACTCTGCGTACCACACTGGACTTACAGAGACATTTACTAAAGTGTCTACTTATTGGTATTACACCCCGGAGAGGCTGTACGAAATGCATAAACACACTGATAAAGGGTGTTGGCGGGGCTGCGGACAGGAGGGTACTCTCTCGCACATTCTTTGGGCTTGCCCGGTGCTGACTGCTTACTGGAAGGAGGTCTTGGATGAGGTAGATAAGCATTTTGAGATTGAGCTGCCACGCTTCCCAGCGTATGTTCTGTTAGGCCTTCCCAATGATCTCATGTACCCGCTGAAGTCCCGTAGGGGTAGACAGATTGCTATCGCGCTAGGCTCAGCGGTCCAGAATATTCTTATCCACTGGCGCACCGCCACTGCCCCCTCCATTACTGGTTGGTTGCATAGAATCTGGCAGGTGTTGGGTATGGAGAAGATGTCGCTCACAGTGGCTGGGGATGTGGATCAATTCGAGGAACTATGGCAACCATTCCTAGCACTACTGTCCACGGAATTCCGGGAACTCACCTGCCCGAGATACCTTCGCCTTCTCAGGCTTACGCCACCGGTGACCCCGGCGGATTAGAGTGTACAGAAGATAGGGGCAGGGGGGATGGGGTGTGGGCTGTTTGGGGCGGGTTATCTTGAGACAGGGCCATTGGACGGGGGAGTTGGGGTGTTGTTTCCTTTCTTTTTCTTAATCGGGGGTGGGGGCTTGGAGGGGGGGGGTTAGGCCTTATTGACTCGCTGATGGCTACTCGCCCTCGACCTTGGGTGGGGTGCTGGAGTGCATAGAATGTTACACGTACTGCCTAATTGCCTTACATTTGTTGTATTTTCCTTTTGGACTATCGGACTATTGTTGGCCAACGCTCCTGGAAAACGCTCCTTCTTGCTATATTGTATGTAACCTTAACCTCCTCTCCCCTACCCCATGTTTTTTTTGTCTTAATAAAAATGCTTTAAACCTAAAAGCGCTTCACCTCGCAAGCTTATTACGTCTATTTATAAGATTGCGATTTCTCATAGGTCCCACAAATACACAGCGGCTAGGCTTGCATGGCAATGTGACTTGGAAGTACAATTGGAAGATGACAAGTGGTTTTATTGCTGCACTAACACCAGGAAAGTGTCACTACATGGATGGCATAGATTAGTGCATTTTAGGTTTTTGAACAGGATCTACTATACTCCTGAGCGGTTGTGCAGATATTGCTTACGTGACAATGCAAGGTGTGAGAGATGTGATGCGTCAGTTGCAGATTTTATCCACTTGGCGTGGATGAGTCCATACTTATTGGGAAAGGGTGTTTGAGGAGTTGAGTAGAGTGGTCGATCTGAGTCTCACACTGGACCCCCTGATGGCGCTCTTGGGATATGCCAAGGCGCTGCCCAAGGCAGTGCGCAGATTGGTTGATATGGGGCTACTTGTAGCCAAGAGACGAGTGACGCTGTGTTGGATGAGGGGGCCTCCCCCGACGCTGCGACAATGGTCCCGAGATATGATTTATTGCTCCACACAGTCAGAGGTATATAGTGAACTTCTGCCCCCCAGAAGTAGACCAAAACACTTCTGGGGTTTGTATATCACTTACATGCAGCGAGAGGAACAGAGCGACGATGTCGAGTGGACGGCTTGAATGTTGAGAGGCCAGAGAATATGATTGTACCAGCGGGGATTGGCTGAGGCCTCGATGACCTCGTAGGATGAAGTTGGGGGTTGATAGTGCAATGATGGGTAGTTGTCGGTAGCGTGCGTGGTTCACGGGGGGTGGTTCTGTCTATGGGATGTATGGGGAAGGTTATTGTTCAGGTCTTGGGGCTGACGGGAAGTCCTGCCAGCTTCTTTTTAGAGGGTTCTTCTCTACACGTGGCACAGGTTTCTATTGACTGCCTGCTCATTTGTGTGGTTCCCTGGCCCCCCCCCTATTCCCCTGATTTGCTGAAAGATGCCGCCTGCCCAAGAAGGGTTGTTGGCTAAAAGGCTGTGTAAATCTGCTTATTGTGTGTATTGCATCTATTCTGTTCTACTCGACTGTCTTTAGGACGAAGTGCTGTGTCATTGTTAATTATTGAATTTGAAACAATAAAAACATATAAAAAAAACACGATCACAAGCAGGGAACAGAAGCACTAAAAACGATCACAACTAGGGAACAGAGGCACTAAAAACGATCACAGGCAGGGAACAGAGGCACAGGAACAGAGGCACTAAAAACGATCACAAGCAGGGAACAGGGGCACAGGAACAGAGGCACTAAAAACGATCACAAGCAGGGAACAGAGGCACTAAAAAAGATCACAAGCAGAGAACAGAAGCAATAAAAACGATCACAAGGAGGGAACAGAGGCAAGAAAACGATCCCAACCAGGGAACAGAGGCACTAAAAACGATCACAAGTAGGGAACAAAGGCACTAAAAACGATCACAAGCAGGGAACAGAGGCAAGAAAACGATCACAACCAGGGAACAGAAGCACTAAAAATGATCACAAGCAGGGAACAGAGGCACTAAAAACGATCACAGGCAGGGAACAGAGGCACTAAAAAAGATCACAAGCAGAGAACAGAAGCAATAAAAACGATCACAAGGAGGGAACAGAGGCAAGAAAACGATCACAACCAGGGAACAGAGGCACTAAAAACGATCACAAGCAGGGAACAGAGGCACTAAAAACGATCACAAGCAGGGAACAGAGGCAAGAAAACAATAGGTACTAGACCTGCCCCCATCTCCAATAATGATGCAAACACGCTATAACTCGCAAAATGCATCCTTACCATACGAAGGCTGCCACCTCCAGCACACCACACACCCAGATAAACTATCCACCGCACACAGGCTGTAAACATTTCTATTATCCAACAACAGTGATTCCAATTGCTCCCAAGACCTTGGTGCAAACTGCTCCCCTCCCAACAACAGCCTTCAAAACTACGCCGCATCTAAGATTAGTCTTTAAACAATGCCTCTGTAACAGGCTGCCCTCGTGTCCCAAATCCTAGCCACAAACCAGCCCGCTTTTCAGATGGCAAGCTGAACTGTGTTGCAAAACAAAGCTGCAAAGCGCCCCTTAGTAACAAAGCAAATTATAGTAACACAGGTTGAATACGACTTCCTAAACAGACTGCAACCTCGTCTTGTCCTCTGACTCCAGCTTGCCTCCGTACAATGCAACCTTGCCCATTATCCAGTGCAAATTGCCCCTCCCCCCACACACGGTGCGGATTATCCACCTGCACATAGCCAGTCTCACATCTACTGCACCGGCCACACAGCACCCCTCCCCTGCGGTCCTTCCAAAGAGATGCACAAAGACCCAAGTAGGCTGTGCACTGCCCCCTCGCAGCACTCTGAAGCCCCTTCGCAAGCAGACTGCAAACTGCCCCCTCCTCTCATCAGGGAACAATCTGCCTCTGTTCCGACAGACTGCAGACAGCCATCTTGTCTGACAAGGAGTACAAACTGCTCCCAAAGCTGCACAAAGGCTGTAAACAGCCCAGTCAAACTGCACAGCCTCTAACTCTTGACAGAGTGGAAACTGCCCTATCCACCACAAACAACCGCCACCACGGCCATGGAAGGCTGCCCCTCCCCTGCCACACACTGGACGACCCCAGGATGCACCCTGCCGCCCACCCGCGGCTGCACAGTGCCCGCGCAAGCATACATCTTACCTGGGTGCTGTTTTCCGGGGGACCTCCGGCCCCCGTCATGACTGCTGGCTTCCTTCTCTCTTGGGGCAGCTCCCTCTGTTACTTCCAGAGTATAATTCGGCGGGACGGCCCTCTTCTCAGATAAGTAGGCGAAAGCCCTCCCCAAAGGCGGCACTAGGAAAGGGCGGGTGTCCGAAACTTGCCTGGACCCTCCAACGGGACGGGTCTAACCGCGGCAGACGCGCAGGGAACCGGCTCCTTTGAGGAACCAAACCAGACCTGGGAGGGGCGGGCCGAGGAACCGAAGCAAACCTGTTTGTCGGGCGGGACTAACTGGGTGCGAGGAAGCCTAGAAGGATGGCCCCAGGGGTCCCGGGCAGATCCGGGGCATGGCCGCAAGCAGCTGCGGGGGCAGGGCATTAAAACACATCTGCACACACCATCCTTCAGTGCATCTATCTGGGCGACAGAACAAACTTCCGAAGGGGCGGGTCGCTTCTTTCGTCACACAGCCACTCCAAGGGGGCTAACAGACACGAGCGCGAGCGCTTCAATGGCACAGCAGACAGACAAAGTAATACTAAAGAGAGCTGCGGCTCACAGGGCGAAACCCGGAGCTGCCAGCGCAGCCATTTGACGTGACTCATCTTGCCCACAAGTAATTTGAGCTCGGTCGAGTCAGTGAGGTTCGAGCTGGATTTTTTTCATATGAAAACAAGCGAGCTCCGGCTGGAAAGCGGACCACGCCAAGCTCACCACCATGTTTCTCCGAGGTCAAGCAGAAATGCCTCGGAGAAACGCCCTGTCATTTTTGGACTGGGGGGCGTGTTTTTCTTTCTCTCCTCTTAACATTGGCTGGGAAGAGGAGAGAAAGAAACTAAAAAACACACCCCTCAATCCGAAAAAGACGGGGCTCGAATGGAAAGACGCCCGTCTTCTCCAAAGGCTGGCCTCCGTTTAGAAAGCCAGCCAATGGAGAAAAGGGGCGGGTTAATGCCCCACAGTAAGAAACATAAAATCTAGCCAGCGAGACTGTGCAAACGCAGCCTATGCAGGCCGAGACCTAACCATCCCCCACTGTTCCAAAACGGGCTCCCACCCTTCCAGCCTCCTGGGGAAACGCCCGATGACGGCTACGGCTAGTCTGGATACTTTCCCTGCCTGGTATGTTGACAAAACATTTAATCCATCAAAATTTGTAAGGGAATGAAGATCCTTTCTTTGGCAAGGGCACATTTTTTGGTCCACAAGGGAAAAACAATATGAGTGATAAATGGAGTAACATGCATGTTGTTATAAAGCATGTCAAGTTTTGCAATTGATGGTGTAGAAATGGCATTAGTGATTTAGAACATGGCACTTTCTGAGCAAGGGCTGCCCTGGTTGTGGAAGTAAGCTTTCTGACAGCCAAGCCAACTTGGACACTGCCATTGACAACAACACCATGCAAAATAAAATTAATATAGTCATTTTTATGGACACAGTACTCCATCAAGTTTTGATTGGAGTACCCTCTGCATAAAATTTAAAAAAGCCCTGAGCTTCAGTTATGTAGAAGGGTTACTACATCATAATGCTACATATATCCTCTATCCTTTACAGGTCCCATACTATTTAATGCAATGTAATAAGGTAGACGTGCTATCCATCACAAAGTGATGGAGTAACCAGTCCAAAAAGTACAAAATCAGCCCCAGAGTATGGTACATAATGGCATTATTTGTCCATGGGCACCTCTCTCCCTGCCCCCTTCTCCCAAGCAGTGTGTCAGGGAATGCACTGGAGGTTCTTCCTAAGAACCCCTTTGTAGGGTAGAAGGCATAGTTGCATGCCATCTAGGGTGTCAGTCTGCAACTGGCTCAAGTCGCTGACATTATGGAAGACATGCGCTCTGCCTTGTCTTCCCCACAGAGATGTTATGTCTTTCCTAGTGGTTCCTCTGACTCCAGTGCTTCCAGAACACCTGCCCCTATTCCTCCTTCTACCCACATTCCAACCCCTGACTCCATTCCACTATTTGACACCATGTCAACACCTGACCCTTTACCAAAGCCCACCTAAACTTACCCTGTCCCCTGTTGACCCAATTCCTTCACCTTCTACCCCTATTCTACCTGCCCCTAAATCACCTCTGCCTCAAAAGAATTCCATACCCAGAAATCTAACTATTCCCATTAGCATTCCTCCTCAGAAAACCCAGGCTCTGCCCCCCCCTAAATAAATTCTTAGAGGCACATGCATCAAGGTAACCATTTGCGATTACCAAATAGCAAATTTTAAGGCTTCGCTATTTGGTCATCGCAAATGCCTATGCATGAAGGATTCTCAAATAATTTTGTGAATCCTTAACATTCCCTAATAGCGATTCGCAAAATTGATTTGCGGTTACCAAATTGGTAATCGCAAATTGCAAATGCAAATCCAAGGGCCAAGCCGTAAAGCGTCAATTCCAGACCTTTTATCATTACGGCACAATCCATTAACTCTGGCCCTGGATAAGTCCTATATTCCTGGCAAACCCCAACCATACCTGCAAGACTCACTAACATCCCACGCGAGAAAGAAAATCCTGTATCTGCGCCTCTTGGCCCTCATGATCGCGGACTTTAACCCAAAATGGGCACGAATGGACGGTGCCATCACCTGCCGATTATGCAACTACCGCAGAGAGTCTTGGCTACACCTGCTGTGTTGCTGTACAAAATTGGTCAGCGACCGTCATCGCTTGCTGCGCCCGGCCTTATGGAATCTAGGCCATAGAACATGCAGAGAGGCCTCGGACTGGTGCTTCTCAGAAACTACAACCTGTCTTTTGGCTAGGGTCGGCAAGTTCACCCATCAAATCAAAACGGCACTCGATCTCCATCAAAAGGCCAAAGATCCTAAGAGTCTCGACACTGTGCAAGGGGCGCCATCCGGTGTCCTAATGATGTCAGCTTACAGTTAACTTAGGGAGTTCTCTCATAGTAACTGAACTAGTGGACCCAGAAATTAATTCAGGGTTTGACAAGGGTCCAATGAAGAACTCATCCACTGTGCAGTGCAGTGAGAACGTTCTTGCCGAACTTCCACACTTCCCCTAGACTCTAGATGGAGTGAAGTTAAGGAACAACAAAACCCTTTCTTCTTTCAACAGAACTTTGATTGGACTAAACGTATTTTATCTTAAAGTTGTATATATGGTTTTACTGGGTAATGGGCGCGCCGGGGAGGGGGAGGGGGGGGGGGTTGATGTTCTTTGTGTTTTGTACTGTAAAGATTTTAAGTAATCGCACAGTTTAATAAATTTGATGATGATCAAATCCAAGGGTGGCCTGTGGGCCGAAGGCCCCCCGAAGCACCCCCAAAAAAAGGTACGTTTGTACATGTGTAGCACACACATGCCTTAAGGGCATGTGTGTGCTACATAGAACATTGAAAAGTGCATTTTTTGTGCATTTTTCCATGCATGCACAAATTAACATCAACTTGAAGTTGATGGTGATTAGCGTTTCCTAAATGCATATTTAGGAAATGCTACATGTATCTCAAATTAAGGAATTGCAAATCGTGATTCCCTAAATGCATTCCCAATTTAGGTAATTGCAAAAATTGTGATTACCTATATTGCGAATGCTAAAAGGTACATGCATTGGAAAAGGTATTTTTCCAGTCGCAAACGGACCGATTCTACAAATCGGTCCATTTGAGACCAGTAAAATGCTTGATGCATGTGCCCCTTAATCCCTACATCATCCCAAAATGTAGGTGCTCGGACTTCTATCTTCTCTATGGGGATAGAAAGCCCCATTATGAGGACATTTCTGCAAAGGTATGAAAGCAAACAAAAGGTCTGGAGTCAATTTTAGAGACTGTGATAGGACACTACTTTTCCACCCTATTCCTGGCTTTGATTTTGTATTCATTTATCATTTTAAAACTTCTAATCACCCAGAAGATAAAGATTTTTGATGCCCCATTTTTTTAAAAATGTTGATAAAATGAAGATTCAACATTTTGTGTGTGTCTGTTGCTTACTTGTAGATATTGTTTGTTTTTAAAATAAATGCTATGACATTTGCCATATGTGATTTTGTACTCCATATTTAGCTTATGTTAACAATTTACTTCATTTCCAAGGCTTGTGATTTCCTATGAGTTGCTTACTCTTACATTGAGATATGCAAGCTCATACTTGTGAGACATCAACAGTGCCGCAAGAATTGTAGAATATCTTCTCACACAGACTGCGGACAGTAACAGGAATGATAAGAATGATGGTGACAACAACCATCTGGTATCAAAATAATTTATATGGACCTGCACATGCCAACTTCACAATATCGACTTGCACGCATTAGAATGGTAAATATATACTTCCCTATGTATGCTTAGCACAACTATATAACACTAGTCCATTTTTTTCTCAATGTATATGTATGCCGTTATTGCTTCCTCAATATGTTTACATACAATTCTGCACTCTGAGGAGGTGTTAGTTACTCCGACCATCCCTTCATTCTAGCGGCTCCGAGCTGTGGATATTTGCTGAACTACATCCATCACCTAACCACTATGATGACGAACTGTCTGCTGATGTTGGAGCATAGGAGGTCAATACACCATATAATAACAAATAACCCGTGACTTGAGCTGGCAGTGTAGACAACTCTGCAATTAGTTACATGATACAAGAAAGCTTGGCCTAGGATAAGGTCCTTCAAGCAGCTCACTTATCTCTGGCCCAGTACCAGCTGAATCCCTGACTCGATAACATCAACATGGCTAAGTGACTATGAGCCTCATGTACAACCTGCAAAATAGTCCATCGCAAATTGTGAGTCATTTGCGAGTCGCAATTTGCAAGGCACTATTTTGCATGTACAACAGTGTGTTGAACACTGTTTGCGATTCCCAATGGGGTCGCAAATTGCGAGGCTCCTGAATATTAATTAGCCTCTCGCAATTTGCGAGCCCATTGGGAATCACAGGCCATCCCAGGGATGGTGGCCTGCTGGGCTCAGCAGACCACCATGTCTGGGACGGCTTTTTTTAATAAAGCATTTTTTTTTAATGCAGTCCGTTTTCCTTTCAGTTTCATTTTTTTAAGGGCAGGTAGTGGTCTCTGGGACCACTGCCTACTCTTAAAAATATATTCCAACATACTCACAAGGGGGAAGGGGGTCCTCTGCTGGGGGCCCGTTCACCTACGCAAGAGGTTTACCACTTGAAGTAGGTGAAAACTGCGAGTGTTTTGCAGCCGCAAATGCGGTCATAAAACACTAGTACATAGCATGTTGACTCACTTTTAGGAAGGGAAGCCCCTTCCTAATAGCGAGAGAAGCAAATACTATTTTGCAAGTAAGTGACTCGCAAAATAGCAATTTTACATGCTATTACTCTTTTTTGCGGCCGTAAACGGGAGGTTCTCCCATTTGTGGCCGCAAAAAAGGGTCGTACATCTGGCCCAATGTGACTTGAACCATCCAAGAGCTAACCTTTAATTATTTTACAGCCCAGTTTTCTACAGTGCATCTGGTTTGGGAGTAGCGTGCACCAAATAAATCAAGGATCCATGACAATTATATAATAAAATGTGATGCTTATTTGAAACTATGCCAAAGTAGCAGACACAGCAATTATTACTGGTTTAGCAAGTATTTTCTAATAGCACACACAACAAAATTAACAATCAATTAATTCAATTCAAAGATTACTTTATTCTGTGAATACCAAAAGTAGTAAGTTTAACCAAAAGAAGTAAGTTTAACAAAAAGTAGTAAGTGCATTCTGTGAATACCAAAAGTAGTAAGTTTAACCAAAAGTAGTAAGTTTAACCAAAAGTAGTAAGAGCATTCTGTGAACACCAAAAGTAATAAATTTAGGATTTAGTCTCAGATTAGTTCTGTGAATTAGGCCCTATATGTAAAGTGCCCAATACAGCAGCCTTTTCACATGCTCAACCTGGGAGGCCAGATGGTTTGTGCCAACCAGCTATAAGCTAGGGAAACAAATTCAGGTGAAAATAAGACAAAATTCGCCTGTGCAAAACTGGCATATCAAGCATTGAATACAATTCTATTTTACACGAGGATTTCACCATGGCATGATGGGTACACAAACTTTTTGACAGCATACATTTAACTCTTCTTTAATGCACATGGAGCGAAATGCCTCTTTGACCCATAAACATCTGATTTGGAGATTTGCTCTGGGTCAGAGAAAAGTTCTGGTCTAGCAAGGTCACCCAAAATACCTTTAACATAATGCAGCCACAGGATAAGATGGCAATAGTCCAGCCCCAGGCAATCTCTCAGAATCTTTCTATTGAAATCCAAATAATTTTCAATCAGACAGAAAACCACAATAGTAATGGACGGATTTGTATAAGATCAGAAATAAACCCTGCATCCAATTCTTCATGCGCAATCTCTGGAGGTACACTCTGGGGGATTCCCAGAATCCTCTTAAAGAATTTATTTTTGGCAACTTGGATAAGGTGACAAGGCTTATATCCCCAAATCTCAGAGACAAATGACACTGTTGGGGCTCATTTGGCTTTGTAAAGGTCCATTATGAATTTGATGTGGGTGTGACCAAGGGGCCTAGAAAAAACATCAATGCTACCTATAGGGTACTCTATTAAAGGACTGGGTGCCAAACGCAGGGACCGCCACAGGTAGCCAAAAGTCTAGCTACACCACTGCCTAGAACCATAGTATATGATTTAGTAAAATTCGTATTCAGGCCCAGACTATCTATAAATTCATAAAAGCTGAATGCGCAATAAGGACTGTATCGTCTGGGTAAATTAATGCTGGCACCTGCCTATTCCCAACCTTCCGAACATCCTTGCAGTGATATACTCAAAATTACTCTAACTGATTAATATACAGAACAAGCATTTGAAATGCAATAGGTCTTGCATTTGCGAGAGTTTAAGCTTTTGGTATTGTAAATGACAATAATTTTTATTTATGTTTTAAAAAGCAACATGTAAATAAAAGGCATTGCTATTTACAATGCCAATAGCTCAAACTCTCACAACTGCGAGACCTATTGCATTGCAAATATTTGTTATTTGAGGCTACGCGGACATGTAACACAAAAAATTGGAAAGGTGGAATCACGTTCTCTTCCCAGCTGGCCAGGCAAGCCCTGTCAAAAACGCAGGGAGGTCTGGGACATTTACCTGGAAGGCAGAATATGCCCCTCTTCTCCCATCGGTAAATGAGAATTAACTGTAACCTGCCAGTCATACTGTGACCTCCGACCCATGAACATAAATTTCCGTCGGTGGATCGAAGCAAGAGGAAGGGGTGTCGGAGTCTGACCGGGTCTTGGCACTTGTGGGGTGGCCTCAGGCTCGGAAATCAAGTCTGAACACTCATGTTTAAGGACAACGAACGCAGTGCGCCAAAGAACTGAAAACAGCTGAGTCTGGGCCCTCAGTATTTAATCTCTCATTTAACAAGCTTTCTCCGTGGAGCCAACGGGAGGGAGGGGGGAGTGAAAGCGCGCAATGCGCGCGTGCAAATCTCTTGACCTGCGTGCGCGTAGACAGGGAGGGAGAGGCAGAGAGGGAGCGAGCTGAGCCCTACGCACGTGAACATCTCCTGTTCACGCGTGCCTCCACATTGCCAGTCCGTCTCTTGCGCGTGCCCATCTCTTGTCTCGCATGAGAGGCAACTCCGTAACAATACTTCTCGCTGGTGCAGTGCTTTGCGCTGCGTTCGTCAGGCGGGGGCTAATATACAGCCTTGGTGGACTCCTCTTGCCAACTGAAAGTGTGATGTGCATTCCCCATTGGGTTTAAATCTTACTGAAGCTTCAAGCCCAGCAGGCAAATCATGAAAAAAGGTTACAAAGGCACTATCTATCTCCATGGCCCCCAATACAGCTAAAGCTTCGATCTATTTTCTGTGTCAAAGACTGTACAGAGGTCCATGAAGGCCAGATGAATAGACTCTTTCTTAACTGTGATGTATTGACTGATCAGTAGGTAAAGATTCAAATTCAGTTTGATTGTCCCTGGTTACGGTCTAAAACCATATTGAATATCTGACATTGTCTTTCCATTCTATGCCCCTTAAGTTAGTCAAATCAACAATACCCAGCTAAGAGCTTTCACTTCAGCATCTACTAAGGAAATGGGATGGTAACAAGCTGGGTCTGCTCGTTCCCTTTTTTGAAGATCGGAGCAATTACTGATTTTTGCCAAGAAAGGGGAATGTGCTGCTACATTTGGATGTTGGGTAACTAAAGGGGCCAAAAGATCTACACATCATTTAACAAGATTCCCAGGCACTCCGTCCGGACCTTGAAGCAGTTCTGGATGAAAGGGCTTCTATTGCTTCTGCGACTTTAGCCACATCAAAATGTAACTCACCCTCTCCGATGAAAGATGTCTTAGAAAGAGAATGGCATTCAATAGAATAGATGGACTAAAAATGGGTGACTCAATCCTGTGCCCGGATAGTTTAGACCAGGGGTCTCCAACCTTTTCCGGAGCTGAGAGCTACTTCTGACCAGTGAAATCATTCTGGGCTACTGAAGACTAAGTAACTTACGCGTTGTTACCAGATGCCCCCACACCCAGCTTAATTGACTTTAAGCCTAATGACCATAGAGCCAGATACTATAGTTTGAACAAAATACATTGACTGGGGCACTATGACAGGGCTGCCAAGTATGTTAGGAAGAGCGTGGTCTTTGAGGATGTATGAACTTGTCTGCGTATGAATGAGATACATGTGTATGGGTGACCGAGAGACTGTGTTGTATGTACTTGTGGCACAGGATATACCTTTTGCCATATGTGGCACTGTTACATGTATAAATTAATTGGAGAAATTTAAAGTGCAGAAACATTTTTTGCAATAATGTTCATAGTATGAAAAATGTTCTGCGCTTTAAATGTCTCCAACTTAAAAAAACAGCTGTATTTTTCAGTTTTACATAAATATGACACTGTGTCGAGAAAATTAAACTGAAGAGTTAACTTTGTTTATATGAATTCCATAATACTCATCATTTAACCCCTTCGCTGCGGCGGAAATTCCGCCGCTGCGCTAGGGGGGGGGCGAGCAGCGCTCGCATGCTCGTGACGGAGCCGCTCCGTCACGAGCCGCGGTTGCGCTGTGCTCATGACGGAGCGGTTCCGTCATGGCCCCGCCCGCTTAATAGAACGCGCCGCGCAGGCGCGAAATCAGCGCTGCGCAGGCGCGGTGGCAGGGCCATGACGGAACCGCTCCGTCATGAGCACAGCGCAACCGCGGCTCATGACGGAGCGGCTCCGTCATGAGCATACAAGGGGTTAAATTTGCTCCCATTTCCAAGTGTTACATTTACAAACACCAAGCATTTTGCTCCCAGAGGCCTGTAGACATGGTGCCATATTTATAACAGAAAAATATATTTCTTTAAATACTAGGACTTTTAACTGAATAAACATGGTTCATGAAACAGTAAGAGGTATTTGGATTAATTGGAAGTAGAGAAAGACATTAATACTTAATGCTTAATAGAAAAAGTTTTCTTCACTTCAAATGTCTCCCATTTGAAAATAATGACTATTTTCCAGTTATAAATATGGCACAGTGTCTACTGGCCACTGGGAGCCAAAAACCTGCTACTTATCAATGCAACACTTTTAAATGGGAGGAAATTAAAATGAAGAGTTATTAATTCAGGTAACTTTTCCAGTTAATTTCTTCCTAATTAAAAGCATTCAAAAACATAATTTGTTCTCACACTACAATATTGAATGGGGACTTTTATTTATGAGTCAAATACTTCAGTCTTTCAGTTTTTCACCTCTGTGACCTAGTGCAGCCCATAAATCTGACCGAACACTGCTAATTATCAGGATCTGCTATCTGCACCCTGACGATAATAATGAAACATAAACACAGCGTTCCCTTAATGTTAAAAGAAAAACGATAATAATGTAAAGTAAACAAAGCTTTCCCTTGATTTTAAAAGAAAAATGTGACCCGGTGCTTATTATTAATAAATGAGCTCAAGGCTGCAAGCTACTTTGAAGGTGTCTGGGAGCTACTGTAGCTTGCGATAAACTGGTTGGAGACACCTGGTTTGGACCATATCTGGTGCAGCTGCATCATTAAAAGGGGCTGGGTCACTATTCTCCAAAAAGCTGAGCTGTCTCTTAACTCACATGCGGTCGCTAACTGTTCCCAAGCTTCCTTTTTGACAGCATTCTTCCGTTTCCTACAAGCCATGTTGTACTATCTTCCAGCATCCTTCACTGCCTCTTTAGTTCTCGGTTTCTGGTGAAGAACCATCATCAGATCTTTATGGGCATTTGAGCGTTTTTTATCGAACCATTTAGGTCCGGGTCAGTCCACCCACCCCTCTCCTCTTCCTAGTGAGAGCAGTCTGTACTTCTTTACAAATATTGAAAACGAGTCCAAAATGACTTGGTCGGGCGTCTCTAACTGTAGGCAAGCTTCAAATTCATTACTACATAATTGTATCAAATTCCTTAGGAAGTCCTTCGGGATGATCTTACCCCAACCTACTCTGCTTCTTTGTTAGAAGTTTCCTTATATGGGATGGTTTACTTGCCCCCAAAATCATACCATCTAAATTCTGACAAAAACAGATTATGGTCACTATGGGTATTCCATTCTGTTTTGAACTTAATAAGAAAGGGAAAAATACAAGGTGACACTGGACTATGGGAACTCAATCCTAACAGGCATCCCCAAATCACACCTGGCCCCATTAAAAACAACATTGCATGCGGCAGCAAGAATGATCACAGGATGCAAAAAATCCGACCACATCTCCCCTGCACTCAAAGAACTTGAATGGCTCCCGGTGGATATGCGTAGCACCTTCAGAACGGCCTGTCTAACCCACAAGGCCCTCCACACCGGAAAACCAGAATACCTGGCAAACAAACTCACAAAAGCTGGCCAAAGTAGAATCTTGAGAAGCTCTAACTCCCTGCTGCTCATCCTACCAAAAACCAGAAAGAAGAAAACTGCGGACTGCTCCTTCTCAGGAAATGCCCCCAAAATATGGAACTCTATCCCCCCGCATATCAGAACCATACCGTCCTATGCGGAATTCAAGAGCCAACTCAAATCCTTGTTCCTCATCCGTTCCCTAGGTCCTGGGTAACTAGGATCAACATCCATCCCCAGAACTATGTGAGAACTCTGTATCCTATTGCCAAGAAGTCCTACTGTACGAACTGTCATTTGTGATCACCTTTATTTGTTACTTGTCTTTTTGTCCACCTTCTCATGCCTTTACTGTAAAGCGCTCTGCTACCTTCGGGTCTTGTTAGCGCTATAGAAAACTTCTAAATAAATAATAAAAATAAATAATAATAAATAAAATCAATAGAAGAACTAAGGCCTCTTCCCTTAAATGTAGGTACTAGATCGGGAGAGTTGTACTCATCCTTAGTCAAAAGATTGATGAGATTGAATTCTGGCAGCATATGATTTAAAATATCCCCTTGGCCTGCTCCAAATCTACAAGGGGGTAAGCCTTCGATGTAATGGAGCCACATAGTAAGCAACAATGTATGTTACAATCCCCTAATAGCATGATCATTGGGGAGATGGTCCGAACCAGAAGAAAATCGTCCAGACACCTTTTAAACTCTATCTCCTTTCTTATTAAGTTCAAAACAGAATGGAATACCCATAGTGACCATAATCTGTTTTTGCAAGAATTTAGATGGTATGATTTTGGGGGCAAGTAAACCATCACACCAAGAGCATGAGTTGTAGACGTTAATTACTAAAATACTTCTTTTATGGGTAGGAGAACGCCTAAAATATTCATCGAATTGTGGGAAACTATCTCCGTATCACAACCTAAACCTAGGCTCACAAGTGTCCCCAACTCCCCACTTTGCGCTACCATGTAACAAAGGTGTAGCATTGAAATGAAAAGCTACATAACCATCAAGGAAAGAGTTCTCCCAAACGGGAAACATCCTTTACAACGCAACTTTTACCACACTGTGCTTTTACATCGCAACTTTTACAAATCAAACCATTACAACGCATTGAGCTGGGGGGCGCTCTAGGATAGGGAATAGATTTAATTTACTATCCAACACCTTCCCTACTATCCACGGGGGACTGAAGTTGGAATAGTAAATTAAACTATTCACTATCCAGCACCCCTCAACACTATGCGTTGTAAAGGCATGCGTTGTAAAAGTTGCGATGTAAAAGCATGCGATGTAAAAGCATGCGTTGTGATGTCATACATCCCTCCCAAACATCCCAGGTCTCTTGGAGATAAATAATTCCAAAGGTTTTTAACAAACTAATCTCATGGTCGAGCTAATAAAGATCCACATTCCAGCAAAATATCCCGTGTGTTATAAGTCCCCAATGAAGTCTCTATCCCCCTGGGGACCGCCTTACTGCTAACATGAGTAGCCGAAAGTCAATCTTTCTCATTAAGCTGATATAAGGGTGTAAATCTATTACTAAACTGAACAACTGGGTTAACAGCAATATGGGTAGTGGTCAAATGCCCATACATCGGGGGGGGGGGGGGGGGGGTTGGAGTGCCAGCCAGCGCATCCTGGCAAAACCGACTTTCCTAGCTGGGTAAAAGAATCCCAGTGGGAGAATTGAAATATCAGACCCCAATAAGCAATTAAGCCTAGGATTCAACACGATCTGCTCCACCCACCTGGGGTTCCTAAAAAAATTTTTGGTAAATGATTTTTATTGATTTTTGACAAAATGACATCGTTAGCATCTGTATAACGACATAATCCAGCATTAACATTACAATGACAATAACATGGGTGGTTTAGGCGGGACAGCAGGAGAATCCAATGCAATGCAAGAGAAAATACACTATGTTTACTGTGTCACCTCACATTATCACAACATAATACAGTTACTGACAGTTGCATAAGTCATGGGAACAAAAAAGAAAACCCATCGATATTTGCACAGATTAACTTCATCATTGAATCATTTGTGGGGAACGAAATAAAAACAGCATTAGAGGAAATAAAAGAAAACTAAAGGTCGATCTATATGCATTGGCATGGGCCAAAGTGTACATGTCGGTGGATTGTATCAGTGGGCCTCACGTATACAACTAGATGGGTATCATAGTCTGTCCTGTGTGGAATGAGCAGGGGGAGGGGGCACCGCTGAAGGAAGAGGAGAGAAAAGAGGGGGAAGGCAGAGGCCCATTCCTCCAACAAGCAGAGGTCTGCATGTACATGGTCACTGTTCCCATGCAACTGGGAGAGCTAAAGGCCAGGTGCCTATGCCATGGATTAAGGGATTAAGGCAGGGGGGTGCGCCGCAGCCAACTTGGCTGCGGCGCACCCCCCTCCCTTAATCCCTTAATCCAGTGTCAGGTAGTCCTGCCATTAAATGGAATTCGGTCGTAGGGGCGCTGTCGCATGCGCTATATCTGCTGGTTGATGTGTGTGTTCTGACACCAGTGCCCTTCGAACATCAAGTAGCCACAAGTGTATGTTGGGACCCGTCTGCGCCTTCCATGACATGGCTATTCTATGCTAGGCGAGGCCCAGGGCTAGATCCAGAAAAGTATTCAGACCCTTATGGGAAGCGTTATCAGTAATATTGGCGGCCAGCTCGATGTCCCAGTACGTGCGTTGTGTTGTCAATTTGGGAGTATCATTCTGTCTAAAAGAGGTGTAGATGCCCGTTACGGCGTGCCTGCCCTGTCCATGTTTATTTATTTATAAAGTTTTATATAGCGCGAACTTGATCCCGAAGGATATCAGAGCGCTTTACAATTTGAGGCAAAGGTAACAAATCAGAACATTAGTCTAACATGGGGAATCTAATCGGCATTGAATCAACTAGTACAAACATAACAGCTCAATATAACCTGAGTGCACAAGTAGGAATGGGCTATGCGATGGAGCATAGAGAGATAAGGGGAGTACATACAATAATCATGTACAGGAATAGTAACCAGTACCCAAAACAATAATCAAAACCTTCTGTTTCAGTACAGTTGAAAGAGTGACGTGCTTGGCTGTTTTGTTTCTATGTTTTAACCTTTCAAACTCCTAGCATTTGCAAAAGGTGCGATGTGGGGGGTTCGGTGCTATCATTATCCCATGTTTATAGGAAGTGATGTGTAAGCAATTTATGCAACAGGAATGAGCCCTGTGGTACTTCATAAATGTCCACTAACTCCTAAAATGTTTGTATCTGCGAGTCTGCATATATATCTCCCCATGTCATGTGGTCAATGCCTTTTCCCTCCAAGGTCCGAGCTCCATACGTCTGTGACATACGAACATGCCCGGTAGTATATCTAGTGGCAAGCAAGGGGCGTACGGGGTAGTCTGGCCCTTGGGTAGCACATATCTGGACCAGCTACGCCTGGCCATCGTCATTAGAATGGTGCCTTGATTGTTTTTGGGTCAAATAAGTGGTGCCCGACAATCACTCCAATAATGTCGGGTGGTCCCAAGATATGCCTGCCGTGGCCAATTCAGTAAGGTTACTCTTTGCTAACCATCTCATTGGCCATTGCAGCTGTGCTGCGGCATAGTAGCGCTTATAATTTGGGGCACCTAGACCGCCATCCGACAGTGGTAGATATAATTTATGTAGGACCACCCTGGCCCCAGAATTTTCCCATATTAGAGAGACTAAAAAGGACTCCAGATCCTTAAAGATACTCTGTGGCAGACGGTAGGGGATTGTATAGAAGAAATATAGTAAATGCGGAAGGACCAGCATCTTGGAGATGGCCACTCGCCCCATGGTGGACAGAGGGAGGCCCAGACAGAACGGAAGAGTCGATCAGGCTATGGTTATGGCACAGGTTGCCGTCTACAGTGTCCGTTACTAAATGATAAACCTGGACCCCAATTAATTAAAGGTGTCTTACGCCCACTTCAGCGGCATGTTTGGTGCAGCCTGTCTCTAGGTCTGTGACAGGAACACCATTGATTTAGACCAATTGACCCGCAGTCCTGAGACCCGTGCATACACGTTTAAGAGATCCATAATCGGTTGCAGTACTTCAGTACAGCCCGCAAGTAGATTATTGCGTCATCCGCATACAGTGATACTATATGCCAACGATGATACACATGCAGGCCCCATTCCGTGACCTGTTGTCGTAGCCTATATGCCAGTGGCTCCATGGCCACGGCAAAAAGTATCGGCGGCAAGGGGAAGCCCTGGTGCATGGGAAGAAAATACGACTTGTCTTCACCCTGGCCTGTGGTTTCTGGTACAGCAGCCGTATCCACCGTAGGAAATTGGGGCCGATGCCGAACCCAGATAACACCTTCAACAAATAACTCCAGCTCCCTGCTCACCGAAACCGAAGCCATATTCTCAGACGGCCAACTGCTCCTGTTCACAGGCTTGGCAGAAGCAAGCGGGCTTCCGGCTGGCCAATTTCTGCTGCACCAGCAACTGGTGGAGGACTGCAGACGGATCTGGGACCTAATGGATGGGGAACTCGTGACTCATCCGGTGTTGCACACACTACTACATATGGGGGCGGGAAGACACCATATCACATGGATCTATAAATCCATCATGAAACTCACACAGGTACCACTGACACGATTACGGCTCCTTTGGGAGGAGGACTTCGGCCGCAACCTCCATGACAGAGAGTGGCTGACTGCCCTAGAGCACCACAAAAAAGTGTCCCACAACCAAATATTTAAAAAATGTCCAGTTTTAACGTGTTACACCGCGCCTACCTCACGCCGGCGCGGCTTAAGCGCTTTTACCCGTCATCCCACTTCGAATGCCCTCGCTGCCACACCCCAGACGCCCCGTTTATCCACATGTTTTGGACATGCCCCGTGACACAATCCCTTTGGACGACAGTGCACACCACACTACAAACAGTCACGGGCCTAACAGATTTCCACACATGGGAGGCGTGAGCCCTAGGCATCTTTAAGGGTAATAAGTGTAAGAAGGTAGAGACCAAATTTGTCCTGCTAGCCGTCCCGCTAGCGAAACGCAGCGTTGCAATGTACTGGGCGCAGCAGAGATTCCCCCACCAATAGCGGCATGGTGGGGGTGGTGAAGAAATGGGCTGCAGCTGAGGAATACCTCATCCGCCAGGAGGAGGCTCGAGGCATACGATGGCGTCCCATATCACTAGAACGGGCGACGCTCCTGCATGACTTTAAGCAAACACAAGCTGGTGGCGTGGTGGACCCGCTGGATACCCAGGTGGAACCTGGTCCGAGCACATGCTAATTTGCCCACGCACACTCCCCTCCCCATCCCCCCTGCCACTCCAGCCAAACATCCGGACCACCCCCTGGGGTGCACGATCTTAAACAGGAGAGGACAAATTTAAAAAAGGGCCCACAGAGGAGGGCAGGACTCGGAACTCCACTACGCTGGTTCCTGTCTGATGTGATCCCCTGTCCATCCCCCCTCCCACCCCAACCCCTCATTCCCTGAGTCACGGATCCCTCAGTTCAGTTCAGAACCTGGATTGACATTTGCTGACACCCCTTACAGGGGCCTATGAACTAGAGCCTATCATATGGGTCGGAGAAACGCAGTAACCTTACCAACGACCACGTTCACGCTGCCCCCCGGCAGCTCCGAAGGGGGTGTTCGGGAGGGCCCCTTCCACTGGTCAGCTAATTGATTAACTGATTAATTGCCCCCGCTGTTCATTGGCATGACCAGGTTAATGCTGATTGTAATACTGCAGCAGTCAAGTCGGAAATGTGAGTAATGTATGACATGTCTAAATATCAAATCCAATAAAAAGGTTTAACAAAAAAATAAAATAATAACTCCAGCTCTGCGTGTCGAACGTCTTTTCGATGTCCAGGGATGCTATCCAGGGCATACCAGCCTCCCTCCTCGCTCACTTCGTTAGTGCGAATAGTCAACACAAGTTCAGTCCCTGGTATACAACAATTCTGGTCCTCAAGGACCAGTAGAGGAACAGTCGTGACCAACCTATTCGCCAGTAATTTCGTGAGACTCTTGTAGTCGCTGTTCAACATCGACAAAGGGTGATACAAGGCTATTTGAAGAGGGTCTTGGCCCAGTTTTGGTAGTACCACTAGCGTTGCCGCTCTCAAAGTGAGCAGGAGTTCACCTTTCTCGAAGGCTTCGATGTACATGCTGGCTAACCTAGGTGTTAGCTGTTCGGAGTAGGTCGAAAAAAACTCCAATCGTCACAGTCTGTTCCTGGCGTCTTGCCAGTTGCCAGCTGTCCAATTGCCTCTGCAATCTCATCCACTGTAATGGGTCTTCCAGGGAGTTATAGTGATCTGGCATGATTCCATATGGATGTGGGGTCTTGGACGACAGTGGCCACGTATAGCGCTGCATAGTATTTATAGAATGACTGATTGTTGGCATCTTGTGTGTTCACGAGAATCCCGGCGGAGGTGTGCATGGCAGTAATAGGGGGCTGGGATGTGTCAGTTGGCAGCAGCCACGCAAGCACCTTGCCTATTTTATCTCCCTCCTTATGCCTACGCGGCAAGTACGTTTTGTACTCAAGCGCGCAAAAGTCGTCGGTTGCTTCCTTATACTTTAGGCAAGCCTGGGCCAGAGAGGGACCAACTCGGGGGTCAGTATGGATGGGCTGTTCGCATCTCTGTATTTCCAGTTCATGTGTCTGGAGCGCATCTTTCTGCGACCATTGGGCACCATATGTGGTTTTGATGGCATGTCTCTGAAGGATAGCCTTAAAGGCGTCCCACTCCGTGACCAAATGCACTAAATTGCAATTCAAATAAGCAAAGTAACATAAAATAAATAGAAACAATATTAGTGTTATTTCAGCTATTTATAGTTCTCTGGGGGGGGGCACAGCTGGGCTAGATATAATTGCCGGTGTGCTCTCTCTCTAGTGACTAGGCCTGGGATCATACATTTTTACTCGTATCACCTAGTCCTTTCAGTGAAGGATTGGTGGAGTCCTAGAATATTCAGCCCAGTGCCTCTGCGGTCTGCAAGTGAGGACTGGCCAGTCCCCCGCTAATTACTCAATATGTGAGGTCGTGTGGAGCAGTGTTTGTTCCATTGCCGTGTCTGAGTCTGAGTCCAGTCTTTGGGAGGATGTAGGGCTGCTAATGTGCTCCACTGTCCTGATGGCCTGAGTGCCTTCCTGGGCCAGCTGAGCTTTTGTTGGTCAGCGTATTCTTCCTCTGCCGTGGGCTCTGTGAGATTCCACTGTTTTCCAGGCCTATTGAGAGTCCGTCGATATTGTGGGTGGCATATGTGCCAGACCCTGCTGATCAATCCAGGTCCATGTCTCCTCTGGAGTGTTGCAAAATACTGTGCGATCTTTATAACGAATGCAGAGGCTATTGCAGTGAGTACTGAAAGTCATAGTCCCTCAGGCATTTTTTGACCACCAGGCAGGAGGAGCAACGGCGTTGAACTGATAGAGTACAGTCCGGATACATATGGACCATGCAGTTATCGACTTGCCAGGGGCCCCGGGCCCGAGTGGCCTGCAATATATGGTCCCTCTTGTGGTAGTTGAACAGTCTTGCCACCACCGGTCTGGGGAAGACTCCTGGTGCGTGGGGGGCCTCCTTGCACCCTGTCTGCACGCTCTATTGAGAAAAACTGTGAGAACTTGCCTTGTAGGATGTCGAAAATAGCCATTCCTCCAGGTAGAACTCCATATTGTGACCTTTCACCCATTTGGGGAGACCCACGATGCGCACGTTGTTCTGGCTTGAGCGTCCCTCCTGGTCCTCCACTCGTGCTCTCAGATAGTCCACTTCTTGCTGAAGGGACTGCAGCTGGGTAGTCGTCATGGTCATCGTGGGGCGCAGAGACGCCAGCGTAGATTCAGACTCTTCCACTCTGCTCTTCAATTTCCTGTGATCTTCTCTGAGGAACCCCATGTCTATACTCAGTGAGTCGATCTTTGGTCCTAGGATGGTTTTGATATCGAGTATCGACGCCAACAGTTCGTCAAACATGTGTGACTGGTTATTGTGATCACCTTGGGTGGAGGATCCCGGGCGCTCCGTACTCTCTGCGTTCAGAGGTACAAGTACTATCTCCGGGAGCTGCGCCTGGGGCTTCTCCGCTCTAGGATTACCCATCGTGGTGCTGCCAGGAGACCGGGGGTCCATGTGTAGGGTACCGGCAACAGTGAAAGGTTTCGGGTGAGAGTATGCGGCCAGTTCGTGGGCCACCAACGTTATGTCTAGAGCCAGCAGACCTCAGGTGAGCTCGCATGAGAGCAGCGCACCACAGTTGAGTCATGGAAGGGTAAAGGGAATGTGGGTAAAGTGTCACTGTAGATGTATGTCTCTGTGCTACAGGCACCCCGATGTCCGTGTTGCTGAGGGTCGTCAGTGGGTCCCCTCCCCGATTAGCATTAGCAACAGCTTTGGAGCCATAAGGTCCTATATACTGATAGGAGGACAGTTCTGGATGTTCTCCGATTCTGCAGCCTTCCTACGGGGGGAGGGGGGTCCAAGCTTGTACTAGGTGAACAGCGCTCCAGCACCCTTACTGTCTCCAATAAAGTGCGGGTGAGTGGTCCGCCTCTAAGTAAGTCGAGGGCCGGGCTGAGCGCTTGCACGTAGCAGCCTACTGCTGGGGGCCGAGGCCTAGGCCGCACTCCGCAGCGTGGGTAAGGGCAGGATCAAGGGGCCTAAGCGGTGGCTTTCATGTTATCCCCTCTTCCACTGTGGGCATCTTGGCTTCCTCCCAACCCCACGTCTCACCAGGGGAGGCACTCACGAATTTGAGCAGGACGCCACAGCCGCAGGTCGCGCGGGCCCGTGTACTTGCGGCGTGGCAGGGTCGCAGTGCTCCAGACCAGCCTGTCTTCCCAAGATGTGTTGCACCACGGAGAAAGGAGCGCAGGTGGCCAGTCCGGTTCTTCAATATAGCAGGATAGGAGGCTGCCCTAGTCCCCAGTCGCCGACAATCAATAGAGCGTGCAAGCAGGCCGAGGGGATGACGGCTTCAGGCCCAGTTGCGACTTCTCTGTTCTGGCCTTGCTCACACAGTGACGGCCTGCTCTGGGGTCGGGTCCGCAGCAGTCCTGCTGAACACTCGCCAGCGCCGGTAGGCTCGATAGATGATGTAGGGAGCCTTCCACCGCATGGACCTCAGGGCATACTCATCCAGGGCAGGATTAAAATAGGATTTGTCGATGGGTTTGGTGCAGAGCTCACCGCCATCTTGGCCACGCCCCTTGGGTTTCTAACATTAACCATCACCCAAACATAAGGTGTTGAGGCAGAGGGCAACTGTAGGGTCACCTTCGATGGAGTGGAATCAGTTGGAGTCAAAGTGTTAGAAAACTGGTTCCGCAAACAGGTATTCCTGGAGGGAGTTGGCATCCCTTCTCCCCTATTATGTTCATGAGCATTGATGGTTGCAGGAGAATAGGCCATGGTATGGTGAATGAAAGTAGAAAGCAAGTAAGAGTGACAGGCACCCTCCTGAGGGATATGTGGATGGTGCATAGGGCAACAGACCATATCTCATCTTTAGAGACTACCGGGGCTCTAGGATTTAGAACATGGTGTCACGTCTCACACTTGATACACTAAGAATGTTTGAGGATGAATGGTATGACTACATCTCCCAGAATGCCAAGGAATAATGTCCTCTCTCTCTCTTTCCTCCTCCTGTGTACTTAAACTCCTCCCTCATTCTTATCCGGTGCTCGTCACCTGATATCGTAGTATCCATTCTGGACTTTGTTCTCGTGTACCTGCAGAACCATTGAAACGCCTGGTGAGAAACCACTGATACGCTTTCTCACTTCTGGAGTTCTTTTTCACGTTGCCTGCTGTAGGAGAGTGACGCTCTTTTTGCATCGCTCATTGCAGGGGAGAGATCGCGCCTACAAAACGTAACGAGCCCCTTCTCCGTGATCGCATATACCGCGCTGGGATCACCAATGGTATGGTCTCGAAGCATTAAGGAATCTGTGCAGAAACGGGTTCCTTCACTGTGTGTTTTCACGCGCTCTGGAAGGAGCGAACATTAACAGAAGATGCGCCCGGCAGACGTCTCTCGGGAGTCTTTTGAAAAGCATCAGTATTCCAAAGCCGCACGAGGAAGCGCTGCTCATTTATGTTGACCTATTAACAGGAGCAATTTAGTAAGAACTCACGCTGTATGCAATACAATACAGATGAAGTTAGTAGTAGTTTTGAAGCCGCTGAGAGGCTTGGAATCTTACGGTAAAGACTGCTAAACTTCTGTGGGGTTCTACAGGAAGTTCTATTGACACACCAAAGGATTCTTCTATTTTTTCACATAAAGACACCTTCACCATTAAACCGTGGAGTTCCTGGTGGCAGATAAGTACTTATGAATATCTGTAAATGGTGATTTGACTTTCAAGGTAATTCAGAGTTTATAGTCTCTCTGAGAGAATTGTGCTTCTTTCCTTTTATGATTTATTTTTACTGTTTGACACTTTTTCTATGGAATAGATGTGGCAGCTTAAATTGTAAGTGTAAATACTCACATAACAATAGTGATACATGTAGAGTGAAAGTGGAATATATGTATGACTTATATCTCCATCTGCAGGAATCACGGGACAACTTGGAAGTGAGGTTTACACAACTCCCACCAGCGCTCTGCTGGTCATTCAAGCTGGAATGGAATGGAAAGAGGATTTGTATAGCGCGTTGGCTACCCAGGGGCGTCCCAGCGCTGCGAAGAGATTGGGTTGAGCCGGAGAGGCTGGAATGAGTGAAGCTGAATGAAGAATTAAACTTAGGGTTTTGCTGAAACGCCAGGTTTTTAGAAGTTTAAGGAAGGTGAATAGATTGTAAATTGTAAATGTAAATTGATACTTGTATAGCGCACTACTCACCCGCAAGGGTCTCAAGGCGCTTGTATGAATACCGCTGTGAAACCCCTCCTGGCTTTCCCTGTGAGGCGTCCACTCCTGGGCAACCCCAAGGTGGAGGCCAGGCATCCTTAGCGTTGTGGGGGCCGTTGTGGAGATTAAGCAAGCTATTGCCCAGAGTTGCAGAGTGGGACTCCATGATTGGAATAGGCACGAGGCGAGAATTATCAGGTCCGTGGAATTTTGAGCCCAAGACCCGCCGAGGCGGGGAATTGAACCCTGGTCCCGGACTAGACCTCTGCATCAGGGTCTGCCGCTCTAATCATTGAGCCACACTTCTCCACTTCATTGAGCCACACTTCTCCACTTTGGGTTCTGATCTGATAGGGAGGGGGAGAGAATTCCAAATCCTGGCTAGTTTGTAAGAGAGCGAGCGGCCTCCACACCTGGCTTTCCTAATGCGTGGTACTGAGGCGAGGTGGGAGGTCGTGGATTTGAGGGGGCGGGAAGGCTGATAGGCTTTCACCAGGGGGGAATTGATGGAGGGGCCTGTTCCCCAGTAGGAGCGGTGTGCAATGCACATGCTCTTAAATTCGATTCTGGATCTCACCGGGAGCCAGTGGAGGTCCCTCAGTCTGGCTCTGACTGAGGTTCGGGGAGGAATATCCAGGAGAATTCTTGCCGCGCAATTTTGAATAACCTGGAGTTTGTTAAGTGTAGATTGTGGGGTCCCAAGATATAGGGCGTTTCCACAGTCCAGGCGGGAGAGGATTAATCCTTGAACCATAATCCGTCTTGAATGGAACGGAAGGAGGGGGAGAATCTTACGAAGTAGTCTCATCAGCCCGAAAAATGTGGCAGCGAGCTTGGTAGCTTGATGGTTAAAGGTGAGAGTTTGGTCGAGCCAGATGCCTAGGCTCTTGATTTGCTCCTTGGGTTGCGGGGGACTTCATAAACAGAAGGGCCAGATAGGGTCAATGGATTTCGCAATGTTATTTCCAAGGAGCATTACCTCTGTTTTGTCCCCGTTAAGTTTTAAACAGGAGCCAGACATCCAAGCAGCGACAGCTTCCAGGCATTTGTGTAAACTGTGATGAGAGTTGAGGGGGGGTCCAGTGCTACCACTAGCTGCGTGTCGTCCGCATAAGTGACAATCTTCACACCGAAGGGGAGGACGACATCAGCTAGAGGGCGTAGGTAGACATTAAAAAGGGTAGGGCTCAGGAAGGAGCCCTGAGGCACTCCACAATTGAGGGGTCTACTGGCAGAGGTGAAATCCTTCTCAAATACTTGGAAGGATCTGTCTGTGAGAAAAGACCTCATCCAATTGAGTGCTGTGCCTGACACTCCTATTTTGTCAAGGCGATGGAGTAGGATATTATGATTAACAGTGTCGAAGGCGGCACTTAGGTCGAGTAGGACGATGACCGTGGACCCGCCATCGTCCAAGATCCTTCTTGCCTCCTCCGTCACTGCAATCAATGCAGTCTCCGTTCCGTGACGGGGCCTGAAGCCGGTCTTGGAAAGGTCTAGTATGTTATTGACTTCCAGGAAGTCAGTGAGAACGGAGTTAACATGCTTCTCGAGAAGTTTACTGAGCCATGACAGGAGGGAGATGGGTCGATAGTTAGCGGGGTTAGATTGATCGAGACTGGTTTTTTTTAATAGAGCTTTGATCATTGCTCTTTTCCATAGAGGTGGGACAATACCAGTATGGAGGGAGGAGTTGAGCAGGTCTTAGATGGTGGGCGAAATCTGATGGATTATTTGGGTGAGAGTACTGGGAGGAGCTGGGTCAATAGGTGACCCAGATTTAACCTGTCCCATGAGTTTTTCGAGGTTAATACGTTCTAATGGAGGAAAGCTATTGAGAACATTCTGCTGCAACTTTATTGTTTCGTTTGTCCCTTTTTTCCCCTTCCCCTGTTGTGGTGCAGTCTGTGGAATTTGCTAGTACTCGCAGGTTGTCCCATATAGGGGGAAGAGGAGAATTAGCCTCATTCATCGCTCCTGCTGTATCCGGCAGCACAGGTTAGTGGTAACCTGTATGCATGTCATGACACATGGGGAGTCGGACTTCAAAGGATAAGAAGCTTGCAATATAGGGAAGGGATCTTTATCTTTATTTTTTTTATTTATGTGAGCATTTTTTTGCGCGCACACTTGACTTAAGGACATCAGAATGCTTTACAAGAATTACATAAAGATTGTATACAAGAGCTATAACCATAGGATACAGCTTTACAAGAATTTCATGTCCATTGTTTACATCGTTTACAGTAGGCACAGCAAACATTCATACAATATAGGGAGAGAAAAGTTAACCAATATAGGGCATGAAACATGAAAACAAGGCTTGTTTACAGGGTATGGATTAAGAAGGGGAACGAATATTAGTACAATATATGGCAGTGGTGGGATATCCAGAAGAGGGGTTGAGATCGGGTTCAGAGTGATCAGTGAGTTTGTTAAACGGGGTACTTGGTAGGACAGGTGAATGAGTTTAGGAATTTATTGAGGAGTGACAGTTTAAAGTTTGTCTTGAAGTGAAGGTAGGATTGGTTGTCAAGCAATTCTTTAGGAATGGCATTTCAAATTCTCGTGGGGTTACCAGAGAAGGCTCGAGTGAGGGACTTGGTTTCCTGGAATTTGAGAGGAATGAGCCGATGGGTGTTGGAGCTTTGTAGTGGTCTTTTTTGGACAGCTTTAGTGAGTTTGTTAGCGACGCAAGGTAGGTGGGATTACAAGAGTAGAGAGCTTTGGGTGTTATGCAGGCTTTTTTTAATATACTTCTCGCTTTGATTGGTATTGTGGGAGCGCAGGTTTGATATACAGGCGAGGAGGCTGGATGTATTTTCCAAATGAATGCTTTTTATTTTCAGAAGTAACAGAAGTTTGTGCAGGGGTTTGTGATTCAAATCTGTGTTCTTCCAGTTCTCCTTTAGTTGGTGACTTCGGTGAGCAAGATGAAGAAGGTGATGTTTCTTGTTCTTTTTCTTCTGGGTCAAAGGTGTCTCCCCGGAGGCTCATAAGAGAGGAAAAGAAGGAGCCATAAGCGCACCAGTAACTGAGTTACTTTGTAAGGCTGACCCGTCACCAAACCTTAAAAAGTGCTTAAATATGGATTTTCCTCAGGGTATAGTTGTGCAGTGGGAAGATTTTAATAAGTGCTTAGGGGCTAGGGACAGGTGTGAAGGGTGAGGGGTTTACTTTAATGGTCCGTTTCTCCCTAAAGCAAGATAGTACAACTAAAGGAATCAACACGTTTTAGCTAATGAAGCTACACGGTAACAACCTGTCCTTTCTAAGGCCCACAGTCAGAGGAAGGAAAATACCAATTATTGACCCCTATAAAACACTAAGGAAGAAAAAAAGGTCCTACCACCGTCGATATCAATGAACATAAACTGCAATGTACCCTCCTCAAAAAAACCCTACTTCCTTACCCACCTCCAGTGTTCCCCCCTCTGTTCCCCTGGTGACACTGTCACTCACCGTCTCTGCCGCAACTCTCCAGAGTTGCGCCGCTCTTCCGTGTCCTCCGGAGGATTCCACCACTCCTCGCACCAACGTTTGCCCAGTCCCGCGTCTTCTTCTGTCGTGGCTTCTCCACTCCTTAGGTCTCCTTCAGTCGGCTACTCGTCCTCTTCTATCGCGACTTCTCCAGCCCTCAGGTCTCCTTCGGTTGGCTCCGCGTCCTCTTCAGATTCTTCTTCCAAAGTCCTTCTTCCGATTTCTGCACCACTGGACTGACCGCCTTCCTCCTTGGAATCCCCTCTTTTAATTGTATGATGACAAGAACTTACAGGGTAATCTCCTCCTACTTCCTGGTTCACGCCGTCAGCTCTCTGTGGAGAGACAGAACAGCGGCATGGATTTTGTCCTTTTCCTGGACTCTGGGTTGGTCGATAGGAGTGGGGCACTGGCGTCTGAAGGGGAGGATCCGCCCACGGTGTTACGCCGGTGAGTCCTTCCTCACATCCCCTTTCCCTAGCTGTCCTTCTACTAAGGTTTTGCTCTTGGGGAAATCTGGATAAGTAGTCTACATTCCCTTGTTCACTACCTTTTCGGTGTTGTGTTCTGAAGTGATATGGTTGTAGTGAAAGAAACCACCTAAGGACTCTTTCATTGTGACCCTTGTTCCTAGCTAACCATTCAAGAGGTGCGTGGTCAGTGTATAAAGTAAATTCTCTTCCTTCCAAATAATGTAAATGTAAATGTAGGATACTTGTAAAGCGCACAGCTGCCCATCACCGGGGCGTCCCGGCGCTGTATAACGCTGTGGAACCCTTCCTGGCTCTCCCTGTGGGATGCCCCTCCTGGGCACCCCCAAGGTGAAGCTAGGCATCCCAGTGTTGTAGGGGCTGTTGTGGAGATTAAGCAAGCTATTGCCCAGAGTTGCAGCGAGTCCGCAGACAATGAGCCCAAGACCCTGCCACATCGGGAATTGAACCCTGGTCCCGGGCCAGATCTCTGCATCAGGGTCTGCCACTCTAACCATTGAGCCACACTTCTCCACAATAATACCGTAAGGAATCTATAGCCCATTTATTAGCTAGTGCCTCCTTCTCTATAGTGGAGTAGTTTTTTTCTCTAGGAAACAGCTTGCGAGTGATATACAATATGGGCTTTTCTCCCTGGGGTGTCTCTTTGGATAAAACAGCCCCTAGACCCTGAACCGAAGCGTCCATTTGTAATAGGAAAGGGAGGGAATAATCTGGACTGGTTAATACGGTCTCTGTAGTCAGGGTTGTTTTTAAGGTGTAAAAGGCCTGTACTACTTCTGGGGGAGGGAGTTTAAGTACTTCCTCTGTTTTTATGTTTTTATGCAATAAGTTCATTAGAGGGGCGGCCAGCTGTGAGAACCGCTGGATGAAGCTATGGTAATATCCGAGCACTCCTGAGAAGGCTCTTAAATCCTTCTTGGCGCATGGTAAGGGGATTTGAGAGATGGCAGCTAATTTGGACACTTGTGGCCTGATGACCCCTTCTCCCAACAAATACCCCAGGTATCGAACGGTTTGAGCAGCCAGATGACTTTTAGCTGGATTTATTTTTAAAACATATTGACCAAGGGACTGTATCACACTAGAAAGGTGGAAAAGATGTTGGTCCCAAGTATCGCTATGGTTGATTATGTCATCTAGATACGCACCTGCATATTTTTCATGGGGTTGTAATATCACATTCATAGCCCTTTGAAATGTGGCTGGTGCCCCATGCAAGCCAAAGGGCAGCGCCTTAAATTGATACAACCCATCTGGGGTCGAAAAGGCTGTTTTTTCTCTGTCTTGTTTTCTGAGGGGTATCTGCCAATACCCCTTGCACAAATCTAGGGTGCTAATGTATTTAGCCCTACCTACTCTTTCAATTATTTCATCCACTCAGGTAGTGGATTGGTGTCAAACTCGGATATTTTATTGACCTCTCCGAAGTCAATGCAAAATCGCACCGACCCATCTGGTTTAGGCACCATAACAATGGATGAGTTCTACTCACTTACAGAAGGTTCAATTATATCCATTTGTATCATCTTTTGTATTTCCTCTCGTATGGTTTGTCTACGGGCTTCAGGAATACAATAGGGTCTCAGGGGTACTTGTTTTCCCCTAGGTGTTTTGATGGCATGCTCAATAAACACCGCCCTGCCAGGGGAAGTAGAGAATATATCCTGTAGGGGTTGTAAGACTTTAGACCATGGGTACTCACAAACTTTCTCTCGGGGCCAAATTTACAGTGTGGTTTGTGGCTGAGGGCTGCACCGGTGGAGGCGGGGTCAGTGGGGGAGGGGGGAGGGGCTAGAAAGAAAAAACTGTGACCATGAAGTTGAACACAGGCCCCTGCAGCGGAGCCAACAGACCAGCATACACACACATCTCTTTTTCCCTCTCTCTCTTTCTCCCTCCCTCTCTGTCTCCCTCCCTCTATCTCTCTCTCTCTCGCTCCCTCATTCCCTCTCTCTCTCTCTGTCTCCCTCTGTCTCTCTCCGTCTCACCTCTCTTTCTCTCTCTGTCTCCCTCCCTCTCTTTCCTTCCCTCTCTCCGTCTCCCTCCATCTGTCTCCCTCTAGCTGTGTCCCACTGTCCATCTCCCTCTGTCTCCCTCCCTCCATCTGCCCTCTGTCTGTCTCCCTGCCTCCCTCTGTCTCCATCCCTCCCTTTGTCTCCCTCCCTCCCTCTGTCTGTCTCCCTTCCTCCCTCTGTCTGTTGCCCTCCCTCCCTCTGTTAGTCTCCCTCTCTGTCTCCCTCCCTTTGTCTCCCTCCCTCTGTCTGTCTCCCTCCCTCTGTCTGTCTGTCTGTCTGTCTCCCTCCCTCTGTCTGTCTGTCTCCCTCCCTCTGTCTCCCTCTCTCCCTCTGTCTGTCTCCCTCTCTCCCTCTGTCTGTCTTCCTCCCTATGTCTGTCTCCCTCCCTCTGTCTGTCTCCCTCCCACTGTCTGTCTCCCTCTGTCTCTCTCCCTCTGGCTGTATCCCTCTCTCCCGCTGTCTCCCTCTGTATGTCTCCATCCCTCCCTTTGTCTGTCTGTCTCTGTCTGTCTCCCTCCCTCTGTCTGTCTCCCTCCCTCTGTCTGTCTGTCTCCCTCCCTCTGTCTCCCTCTCTCCCTCTTTCTGTCTTCCTCCCTATGTCTGTATCCCTCCCTCTGTCTGTCTCCCTCCCTCTGTCTGTCTCCCTCTGTCTCTCTCCCTCTGGCTGGATCCCTCTCTCCCTCTGTCTCCCTCTGTATGTCTCCATCCCTCCCTCTGTCTGTCTCCTTCCCTCTCTCTTTCTCTCTCCCTCTCTGTCTCCCTCCCTCTATCTCTCTCTCTCGCTCCCTCATTCCCTCTCTCTCTCTGTCTCCCTCTGTCTCTCTCCGTCTCACCTCTCTTTCTCTCTCTGTCTCCCTCCCTCTCTTTCCTTCCCTCTCTCCGTCTCCCTCCATCTGTCTCCCTCTAGCTGTGTCCCACTGTCCATCTCCCTCTGTCTCCCTCCCTCCATCTGCCCTCTGTCTGTCTCCCTGCCTCCCTCTGTCTCCATCCCTCCCTTTGTCTCCCTCCCTCCCTCTGTCTGTCTCCCTTCCTCCCTCTGTCTGTTGCCCTCCCTCCCTCTGTCTGTCTCCCTCTCTGTCTCCCTCCCTTTGTCTCCCTCCCTCTGTCTGTCTCCCTCACTCTGTCTGTCTCCCTCTGTCTGTCTGTCTGTCTGTCTCCCTCCCTCTGTCTGTCTGTCTCCCTCCCTCTGTCTCCCTCTCTCCCTCTGTCTGTCTCCCTCTCTCCCTCTGTCTGTCTTCCTCCCTATGTCTGTCTCCCTCCCTCTGTCTGTCTCCCTCCCACTGTCTGTCTCCCTCTGTCTCTCTCCCTCTGGCTGTATCCCTCTCTCCCGCTGTCTCCCTCTGTATGTCTCCATCCCTCCCTTTGTCTGTCTGTCTCTGTCTGTCTCCCTCCCTCTGTCTGTCTCCCTCCCTCTGTCTGTCTGTCTCCCTCCCTCTGTCTCCCTCTCTCCCTCCGTCTGTCTCCCTCTCTCCCTCTTTCTGTCTTCCTCCCTATGTCTGTATCCCTCCCTCTGTCTGTCTCCCTCCCTCTGTCTGTCTCCCTCTGTCTCTCTCCCTCTGGCTGGCTCCCTCTCTCCCTCTGTCTCCCTCTGTATGTCTCCATCCCTCCCTCTGTCTGTCTCCTTCCCTCTCTCTTTCTCCCTCCCTCTCTGTCTCCCTCCCTCTATCTCTCTCTCTCGCTCCCTCATTCCCTCTCTCTCTCTGTCTCCCTCTGTCTCTCTCCGTCTCACCTCTCTTTCTCTCTCTGTCTCCCTCCCTCTCTTTCCTTCCCTCTCTCCATCTCCCTCCATCTGTCTCCCTCTAGCTGTGTCCCACTGTCCATCTCCCTCTGTCTCCCTCCCTCCATCTGCCCTCTGTCTGTCTCCCTGCCTCCCTCTGCCTCCCTCCCTCCCTCTGTCTGTCTCCCTTCCTCCCTCTGTCTGTTGCCCTCCCTCCCTCTGTCTGTCTCCCTCTCTGTCTCCCTCCCTTTGTCTGTCTGTCTCTGTCTGTCTCCCTCCCTCCCTCTGTCTGCCCCTGTCTCTATCTGTCTCTGCCTCTATCTGTCTCTATCTCTATTTTTCTCAGCTCACCAGGCTCTCACTCCCAGCTGCCCTCTGTCACCTCACCCGGCTCTCACTCCCTGCTGCCCTCTGTCACCTCACCCGGCTCTCATTCCCTGCTCTGCCCTCCCACCTCGCCGGGCTCTCACTCCTGCTCTGCCCTCCCACCTCACCGGGCTCTCACTCCTTGTTCCGCCCTTCCACCTCACAGGGCTCTCACTCCCTGCTCCACCCACCCACCTCACCAGGCTCTTACTCCCTGCTGCCCTCCCCCTCACCGGGCTCTCACTCCCTGCTGCCCTCCCACCTAAACGGGCTCTCACTCCCTGCTGCCCTCCCACCTCACCGGGCTCTCACTCCCTGCTCTGCCCTCCCACCACACCCGGCTCTCACTCCCTGCTGCCCTCCCACCTCACTGGGCTCTCACTCCCTGCTCTGCCCTCCCACCTCACAGGGCTCTCACTCCCTGCTCTGCCCTCCCACCTCACCGGGCTCTCACTCCCTGCTCCGCCCTCCCACCTCACCGGGCTCTCACTCCCTGCTCTGCCCTCCCACCTCCCTCACCCAGGTTATCACTCCCTGCTCTGCCCTCCCACCTACCTCACCCGGGTTCTCACTCCCTGCTCTGCCCTCCCACCTCACCGGGCTCTCAGTCTTTGCTGTCCTCTCCCCTCCTCTCGTCCCCTTCCCCTCCCCCCCATGTGTGCCAGCCTGAGCCCACACAGCCGCACCCCAGTACTTCACCGGTCTTTAAAAGACCATTTGTGGGGCGTGGCCAAGATGGTGAGGTGAGCTGTCGCACTCTCCGTGAGCTCTCCCGAACCTGAGCCCTTAAGCCGTGATTTAGCGCAGATCTCCCCCTGATCCGCGGTGAAATTGCAGATAAAACGAAGAAGCAACCGGTGGTCCATCACTGAGCCCACTTTCTACGAAGAAATTGTGGCGGAGGGGCTCTGAAGAGCGACGGCAGCCGGAGCGGAGAGGAGGCGGAGCCGAGAGCCAAGGCCGCTGGGAGAAAGAGAAGCTTTGAGATCCAGCTCGGAGCAGACCCGAGTGCCGCAGACTGCCCAACAGTGGGGGCGGAACTTCGGGACGCCGAAGGCAAAGAAGCCCCGAGATGGAGGGGCACCCGGAGACAGCCGGCGACGGCACCGGAACGTAGCACCAGCCGGGGACCTCCACGCAAAGCCGGGGACGCCGGCCTACAGACGGAGCAGCACAAGCCCCTACCTCAGGGTAAACGGCGACGAGCAAGGCTACCGGCGGGGAGAGGAGAAGGCACCGGCTGTGACGGGGAGTACTCCGAAAGTTGGTTCCCTGAAGCGACATTGCAAAGTGGCCTGCGGAAGCAGTAGGCCCTGAATCGACTCCGCCAGGACAGCGGGGCCTCCCTGGGGTGCGGCCCGGGCGGCCGGCCTGAGGCCGGGGGATATAGGTGAATACCGGGTCCCTACATGCCCGGCTGGTTCTCTGATGGCCGTTAAGCATCGAAGGCGGAAGGAACGTTGACCGGAGATAGCCGCTGGGAAACACGGCCTACGGTACAAGAGGTGCGTACCTGACCCATACCCCGGCGGTGCACCAGGTGGCGGGCTCCAGATCGTGCGGCCTGGTTGGGCCGGGGGTCCGGGCCGCGCCGCGGGGGGAACTCACCAAAGACAGGGACTGGAGTGCGCAGCGATCAGAAGTCGGAGTACGCACAATAGGGCCTTCCCTGATTAAACCGGCACAGATACAGTGGTGTCGCAGTGAGAATTCCAGGCCTGACGATATGGACATAACGACCAGAAGTGGTCAATTGGGATATGGTCGACTCGCAGTGATGACACCGGCGGACAGCTAGGTGAGTGGAACACCGAGGCCGATATCGATAAGAACTGGTGGATGGAAGCGCCCCCTGGATGACTGTGGCGAAAGGAGCAATGGCGGCCTGCATAGGCAGCCTAGAGCCAGAAGGGGGTCCATCAGCACGCTGCTTACAGGCCGCTGTCCGGAACTAGAGAAGAAGCTAAGGCCGGTATAGGATCTGCGCGACATCTTACAACAAGCGCAGTTGGCCGAGAGAGGTTGCAGCCGGAATAGTGAAACTCCAGAGGACCGGGAACGAGGCTTGCCTGGCAACAGCATAACAGGCGGGCCCGGGGAAGGACGTGGCAGTGAGTATAATGGCCAGCAACAGAGGGAACAAGAAAGGGGAGCGGACATTGCCCGAAATGATGAACAGAGGAATGACGAAACAAGACAAAGGACAGCACTCGCCGTGCCCCTTCCAGGAGCCCACTGGAGGCTGAAAACAGGGAACCACCAGTCACCAGGTCGTTCCTGGAATCTCGCTTCAGTTCCCTGCGGGACGACTTCCAGACACTGAAGCAGGAGGTAGCCGGGGAAGTCAGAGAAGTGCGGAGAGAGGTTGATAGCCTCTGTGAACGAGTGGCCACCATGGAAGGAGCAGGACACTCGAGGGACAAAGAGATTGTACAATTGCAGCAGGAAGTGCTCCGCTTCAGAGATCAACAATTGGACCTCCAAGCACACAATGAAGACCTCGAAAACCGGTCCCGCCGGAACAACATCCGGCTCCGGGGAGTGCCATCCAAAGAGGAAGGAGTAGTTATTGTGGGGTACCTACAAAGCATGTTCAGGGAGATACTGGGTGAACCAGAGGACTTTCCCATCAGAATAGACAGAGCGCATAGAGTGGGTTTGGCGCGTCGGGCCTCGGCGCCGCCGCCTGATATCCTGGCCTTTCTGTCGGACTTCCCGCTCAAGGAGCGAATCCTCCGTGAAGCAAGGAAACAGCAGGCATTGCAATTCCGTGGCCACCCTGTTGCTCTTTTCCAAGACTTATCTGCAATCACGCTCCAAAAACGCAGAACATTTAAAATTGCGACAGACTTCCTTAGAGAACACGGGACGCAGTACTCCTGGGGACACCCTTTCCGGCTTATTTTCCGGTGGAACGGCACTCTACATCAGCTACTCTCCCTCCAGGACACTTGTGGGGTACTGGGGATTACCGCAACGGATGAAGAAGCACGTACGCCACGTCGAAGGCGCACCACCAGAGATGGCTGGCAGAGAGTCCGGAACGCCGGTCTTCCTCATCTTCTGCTCGGCCGCATTCGCCTACTATCCGGGCCGGAATGGACGACGCAGTTCGAGAAGCGGCCAGGGACACAGCCCCGAATGATGTGGCAATGACAGCCTAAAGATGACTCCGGGGGGAGATCCACACAGCCTTTTCATGATGCAGGTTTGGGGGTTCTGAAGGGGAGGGGGAGGCGGGCGGGAGTGTAGTGGCTGGACGTCCACTTAAGTAACTAACCACAGACTTGTCCGTCCAGGACCGGACTGGGACTATGGAACTCTGGAATTTGTTGCAGGGGGGGAGAGGAGAGGGGGGGATGTTGGGGTTGTTTTGTGTTGGGGTCAGGGGGGGGGAGGGTCCCGGGGGAGGGCTCAGGGAGTTGTAGTTGGGGACAGGGGAATCGGGAGGAGAGGGTGGGTCGTCCAGTGCATGACACAAGGCCCCATTGTCCGTAAAGAGATCAAATGCCCTGTCCTGCTCAGGCAGGAACTCTACGCATTCACTTTCACTTTCCCACATGCCACCCACGACCCTTAAGATTGTAACCCTTAATGTCAGGGGTCTGAATAACCCGATTAAGGGACGGGCAGTGTTATCCTTACTAGAGAACACCCAGGTAGATATGTGTCTCCTTCAGGAAACCCACTTATTACCCCACGACTGCCATAAACTTCGCTCACATAAATTCCCAACACAATTCTTTTCCTCTAGCACCACTAAAACCGCCGGAATGGCGATTCTGGTGGCTTGACACTTTAGGGGAGAGGTCCTTCACAAACAGGCAGAACATAAAGGTAGGTTGCTGGCTTATGGCTTTAATAATTAACAACAAGGGGTGGTGATGGACAGAGTTTCTGAATTAAGCAGAATACTCTCACCCAGTCAAGAGATCAGGGCTAGATCCAACACCCTTTTTTAGCTCACTGCACCATCCCAGCTCAGAACCTGGCTATATGCAAATTAGTCTGTTCCTGTCCCAGTGCATGATGGGAACAGGGCAAACCAAACTACCAAGCCATATCTTACAATGGGAAGGAAACAAGCTACTGGGGACCGGTTTCCGGCATTTCAGCCGTCGTCGGCCCGGCTTTCTTGAATCCTGATGGTGCAATGAGCAAGGGACTCACATCTGAGTATACCCTTCCACGCTTAGGGTGGACAAAATATTTAACAACAAGGGGTGGTGATGGACAGAGTTTCTGAATTAAGCAGAATACTCTCACCCAGTCTAGAGATCAGGGCTATATCCAACATCGTTTTTTAGCTCACTGCACCATCCCAGCTCAGAACCTGGCTATATGCAAATTAGTCTGTTCCTGTCCCAGTGCATGATGGGAACAGGGCAAACCAAACTACCAAGCCAATTCTTACACTGGGAAGGAAACAAGCTACCGGGGACCGGTTTCTGGCATTTCAGCCGTCGTCGGCCCGGCTTGCTTGAATCCTGATGGTGCAATGAGCAAGGGACTCGCATCTGAGTATACCCTTCCACACTTAGGGTGGACAAAATATTTAACAACGGTGATGGATCATGCCCTGATCTGTTGACTGGGTAAGAGTGTTCTGCTTAATTCAGATACTGTGTCCATCACCACCCCCCTTTTCTGAATCGTTTTGTCCACCATAAGCGTGGAAGGGTATGCTCAGACATGAGTCTCTTGCTCACTGCACCATCAGGATTCAAACAAGCCGGGCCGAAGACGGCTGTAATGCCAGAAACCGGTCCCCGGAAGCTTGTTTCCTTTCCAGTATAAGAATTGGCTTGGTGGGGGGAGGAGCTTCGCGGGCAACCAAGATGGCCGCGTAAGCTTGGAGCTCCGCGGACCCTCCGACCCTCCGCAAATATCCTGCTGGAAATCCTGATCCACGTTAGTGGATTCTGCTTGGTGGATGGTCGCAGACACGGAAGCTGCTTTCCGCTTCTAAATTGGTGGTTCCTAGGCGAAGTTACGTCGAGCTGAACTCCGTGCCAGGGATGCGCCATTGTCTCGTAGGTGGCTGCTGCCTTTACCGACGCTCCGCATGATTGGAATGCGAAGCGGATATTTGTGGTCCCTGCTGGCGAAGTGCTCGTAGCTGCGGAGTTGCCTACTACCGGCCTGGTGTGATTAATGATTCTGCCTCTGTTCTATTCATTTGCTTCTTTGCTCGGGTGCGTAGCCCTTTGTTCTCCTTGGATCCATCATGGCGGGCAAAGGGGACCCCGACAGGACTTCGAACAGAGGTGTTCGTAGGACGACTCAAACGCAGCTAAACAAAATTGACCGATATGCTCAACAACGGACCTCACCCACGGTGGTGGCCTCATCTAAAGACCTTCATCGTGCGAGCTCGCCCGAGGGCTCTGAGCCTACCCTGAGTGACATTATGGGGGCCATCGCGGGCATTCGGTCTGAAATGCAAAATAAACACGAGGTCCTGACTCACAAGGTGGACACTCTGGCTGTGGACCTCAACCTGATCAGGGCTGACTTGGGAAAGACCAACGATCGGGTGAAATCTCTTGATCTCAAGACCTCCAGCCTAACTACCGACGTTTCAGACCTGCAGACGGAGGTCCGGACCCTGAGACTGGCCAACGATCAATTTTCTAGAAGGCTGGAGGACTTTGAAGGACGTGCCAGGCGGCAGAATGTCCGTATTATTGGTGTTCCGGAGGGAGCGGAGGAGGCGGCAGTGGACCTTTTTGTGGAAGACCTGGTGCAGACGCATCTCGCACCTTCTGGCCTGAGCAATTTCTTCTCTGTGGAGCGTGCCCATCGGGTACCGGGCAGCCCGCCGAAGTCGGGTGTGGCGCCTAGACCCATCATTGCCCGGCTCTTCAACTTTAGAGACCGGGATGTGATCCTTCAGGCGTCCAGGAGGCATGGACCGCTCAAATATCAGAACTCTGAGGTGCACTTTTATCCGGATTTCACCAGGGCCGTTCAGAGGCAGCGTCAGAGTTTCGCAGGGGTGAAACGGCGCTTGAGAGACATGGGCTTTAAATACTCGATGCTGTTCCCTGCTAAACTTCGGATTGAGCACGAGGGCCGTGCCCTGTTTTTCGATGTGCCAGAAAATGCAAGCGGCTGGCTGGACACTTTGCCACAACGCCGGGAAGAACACGACGAACATTCCGGAGGCGCAACTGGTGGTTCTGATCTCTAGGACTGGGTACTGCTGAGCTGATTGTGGCGGTTGGTGTCCCTGATGTCTGTGACTGCTAATACCAATGCTATTCCGATTTTGATAATTCTCCTGTCGTTAACATGGAGGGTGGCGGGAGGGGTTTGTGGAGATTCCTTACTCCTCTAGGGACTTTCTGTAGACTAGTTAATGGGGCGACAGGCACACTGCTGGTTGGGGGGGCTTTTTAGTCTGCTGCAGGGGTGCAGGGTGGGGGGTGGTGATGGGAAAGTTTGTTTGTTTGTTCATTTTTCTCTCTTTCTATCTCTTAGGCAATGGGTTGTATACACTGTTCAGTTTCATTTGTTGTTGAGGCTTGTTGGGGTTGGGTGGGGCCGGCGACATGATGATGGGGGGTAGGAAACTACGAGTACTCAGTTGGAATGTTAACGGGTTGGGTGACCGCATCAAGAGAGGGGTAGTGATTCAACTGATTAAACGCCACATGCCTGATGTTGTTCTCCTTCAGGAGACGCATCTGGTTGGGAACACGTGCAAAGCACTCAATCGTAAAGGGTATAAAATGGTGGCCCACTCGGGGTTCTCCTCGGGATCTCGGGGGGCGGGAATCCTTGTTCGTACGTCCCTTCCGCTTGAGGTCGACGTCACTCTGATCGATGAGAGGGGGCGGTACGCCGCAGTGGCGGGACGATGGGAAGGGCGTGCCCTGACATTACTTTCAGTTTACGTTCCCCGGGCTTACAATCTAGCACTTTCCAAGACCTTGGTGGCGCCATTTTAAATTTGCCTGCTGGTTTGTTGATAGTGGGGGGTGATTTCAACTCGGTTTGCTCCGGCTCCTTGGACCGCCATCCGCCTAGAGACCTCCGAGGCTCCCAATTGTGGTTGCCATCTTTCCTTGAGACCATGGGTCTAGTGGATAGCTGGCGGCTTTTACATCCCACGCTCTGTCATTTTTCCTTCCATTCCGGCGCCCATGGTAGTCTTTCTAGGATAGACTATGTTCTTACATTGGCTGCACATGCGCCTGCCGTTTCTGAGGCCCGTTTTTTGGCACGGGGCATTTCTGACCATTCCCCGCTGTGGGTCTCTTTTGATTTTGACATTGTCCTGTCGGATCGGCCGGTGGCTGTTAATCCATGGTATTTCCGCAATCCCAAAACTCGCAATCTCCTAGCCAAGGCCATCGACCTCTATTTTTCTGAAAATGAGGGATCGGTTGGTTCGGCCGCGACTCTATGGGAGGCGTTTAAGACTGTCTTGAGGGGTGAGGCTTTCGCTCTTATAGCGGAGGCCCGTAGAGTCAGGGATGCTGATTTGGTGCGCATCGAGGATGAGATCATGGAGCTTGACTCCCAGTTGGAGACAGAACCCGATCCCGCTCTCCTGCACGACCTTTCCCTCAAACAGTCGGAATACCGCGACCGCGACCTTGTCACGAAGGCTGCCCTTGCTTTAGCTAAGGAACAGCAGGGTCGGATATACGACGTCGGCGACAAGGCTGGGAAGTTGCTGGCCTGGCTGGACAGGAGAGAGATGGCTAGCCGTGTTGTACCCGAGATAATGGGGGATGACGGAGTTTTCGTCTCTGATCCCAGTGCCATTGCCGAGTCCTTTGCTGATTACTACCGAGGTGTCTACACCTCTGTTTCGGACCGGTCTGAGACAGCGCTTCTCTCGACCGTTGAACTCCCCTGTCTTTCGGACGAGGAGCGCGATGACTTGGACAGGGACATTTCTATTGATGAGATCACCCTTGCGATCCGCTCATTGCGATCGGGCAAGGCACCTGGCCCCAATGGCATCCCGGTTGAGTTATATAAGATCAGGCCGGATGTGGTTTCCCCACACCTGCGTAACATGTTTCTGGAAGCGCGGGACGCCGGCCTACTTCCCTTAGACCAGAGGTTGGCCACCATTGTGGTCATCCATAAGGAAGGGAAGCCGAGAGACTTGTGTCGCTCTTATCGTCCCATTTCTCTCCTTAATGTTGAGCCTAAGATTCTCGCCAAGCTACTCGCTAATCGACTGATTGGAGTTATCGGCGACTTAGTGCACCCGGACCAGTCGGGTTTTATTCCTCACCGCAACACTGCCCTTAACTTGCGTAGACTCCACGGCGCCCTGGCCAGGGCCCACACCCTGGAGGAGCCGGCAGTCCTTGCTTCCTTGGACGCCACGATGGCTTTTGACTCTCTTGAATGGAGTTACCTTTGGGCGGTGTTGACGAAGCTCGGTTTTGGCCCGGTGTTTGTGGGATGGGTGAAGCTACTATATGCCGACCCACTGGCTAACGTTGCCGTCAATGGCCGCATCTCGGCATCTTTTGCCCTTCATAGAGGCACCAGACAGGGCTGCCCCTTGTCGCCACTCTTGTTTGCGCTCGCTCTTGAGCCGCTTGCGGCCATGCTGCGCACACACCCGGATCTGCACGGCATAAGCTGGGCCCCTGGTTTCGAGGACAGAATCTCTCTCTATGCCGATGATATTCTGCTCTACCTCACCTCCCCTTGCAAGTCACTTATCGTGGCATGCGATGTACTTAGGCTTTTTGGACGGTACTCTGGCCTTGTTATTAACTGGGCCAAGTCCTCCCTATACGTACTGAAAGGGGACACACCGCGCCTCCCTAGAGGCTGTAACATCCAGGTGGCCAGCCAGGGCTTTAAATACTTGGGGATTTATATCTCTGGTAATGCGAAGGCGCGATATGACCACAACTTGCTTCCCCCTCTTCTGCGCCTCCGGCGTGATGTGGAGAGTTGGCGCAAGCTTCCACTTTCTTTACTCGGACGCGCGGCATTATTTAAGATGATGTCTTTGCCCAGGTTTCTGTACGCCCTGCAGAACACCCAAGATCCGGTCCCCGCCCGCTATTTTCGAGAGATTGAGGGCCTTCAACGTGCCTTGCTCTGGGACGGCCGTCCCCGCGTCGCTATCACGAAGCTCACGCTTCCGTGGTCGACGGGGGTATTGCACTACCAGATGTGCGCAGATATTACTGGGCCTCCCAGTTGGCGGCTATCAATCATGGTTTCTACGGTCCGGAAAATAACCCTGGCTATGCAATGGATAAGTGGCTCTTGTGTGGTGGTAATTACTACAGGGCGCTGTACTCGAGGTCTCTGGATAGGCGGATGTCGGGTCCAACGAAAACTGCGGTCCACATTTGGCGGACGATTACCAAGGCGCAGGGCTGGCAGGGCAGGCTGACTAGATTCACCCCATTGTATGACTCCGATATTTTGGGCAAGTTATGGCACACCAAGAGATTTGATAAATGGGACCTCATAGGTATTTCCAGGGTGGACGATATGATCTCAAAGGGTGAGATTAAGACCTTCTCCCAGCTGCAGACTGAGTATCAGCTGGGCAGCTCGGAGTCCTTCCGTTATGCCCGGTTGCGACACGCGCTGCTCTCTACGGTAAAATATTTAACGACTGGAACCCAATCTCCACTGAGGACACCATCCGCCTGATGAACTCCATCCACTCAGGATCTCCTACAGACCCATGTCCTCACCACATCTTCAACAAAGCAGACTCCGTCATAGCACCTCACCTCCGAGACGTCATCAACTGCTCCTTCAATTCCGCCACCTTCCCGGAAAGCTGGAAACACGCTGAACTCACCGCCCTTCTGAAAAAACCCACAGCGGACCCCACCGAACTCAAAAATTACCGCCCCATTTCGCTCCTTCCATTCCCGGCCAAAGTAATCGAGAAAGCTGTCAACAACCAGCTCGCCGCTTTCCTCGAAGCCAACAAATCCCTCGACTCCTCTCAATCTGGCTTCCGAGCAAAACACAGCACTGAGACCGCCCTCATCGCAGCAACAGACGACATTCGAACTCTACTGGACAATGGAGACACAGTCGCCCTCATCCTCCTCGACCTCTCCGCAGCCTTTGACACAGTCTGCCATAGCACCCTTCTACAGCGCCTCAGAAACATCGGAATACAAGGAAAAGAACTTGAATGGATCACCTCGTTCCTCACCGGAAGAACTCAGAGAGTCCGCCTTCCACCATTCAAGTCCGAGGCCACTGAAGTCATCTGTGGCGTACCACAAGGATCTTCACTCAGTCCCACCCTCTTCAACGTATACATGAGCCCCCTCGCGGCCATCGCCCGCCAACACAACCTCAACATCATCTCTTACGCGGATGACACTCAACTGATCCTTTCTCTCACCAATGACCCCAGCACCGCCAAAACTAACCTACACGAAGGAATGAAAGAAGTCGCCGAATGGATGAAACACAGCCGTCTGAAACTGAACTCAGATAAAACAGAAGTCCTCATCTTAGGTACATCCCCATCTGCATGGGACAACTCTTGGTGGCCGGAAGCCCTTGGAAAAGCACCCATCCCGACAGACCACGCACGGAACCTAGGCGTTATCCTGGATTCTTCACTCTCAATGAACAAACAAGTCAGCGCCGTATCCTCATCCTGCTTCAACATTCTCCGCATGCTCAAAAAAACATTTCGCTGGATCCCCACCGAAACCAGAAAAACAGTCACCCATGCTCTGGTCACGAGCCGACTGGACTACGGAAACACCCTCTACGCAGGTACTACCGCTAAACTCCAGAAGAAACTACAACGAATCCAAAACGCATCAGCCAGGATCATATTAGACATCCCGCGCAATGAACACATCTCTGGACACCTGAAAGACCTCCACTGGCTACCCGTCAATAAGAGGATCACTTTCCGACTGCTAACCCACGCACACAAATCACTCTACGACATCGGACCAGAATCCCTCAACTCACGACTGTCCTTCTACACCCCCTCCCGCCAACTACGCTCTTCCAGCCAAGCCCTCGCCACTGTACCTCGCATCAACAAGACCACCATGGGAGGCAGATCCTTCTCATACCTGGCTGCTAAAACATGGAACTCACTCCCCACTCACCTTCGCCTTACCCAGAACCACCTAGCATTCAGAAAGCAACTTAAAACGTGGATATTTGACAAGTAATCCTCCTCCCCTCCCCTAGCGCCTTGAGACCCACTGGGTATGTAGTGCGCTTTATAAATTCTTTGACTTGACTTGACTTGAGTCATAAGGGCTTTAATCATAAAGAATGACTAAATGACTCGAGTCAATGGAGATCTAGTCCATCAATACAAGGGTTCGGGTATGCAATGATGGCAGGAAAAGATGTCAACGATTTATTCACAGTACATGACATATATAGTAAAATGACACAATAGCATTGAATGCAGTAGGCGTGACAAGTGAAATGTATATGATAAGAACACATGTGCGTAGCAAAAAGGCGTGAACATGGGTGTGCACAGAGGCGTGAACTAGAAACGTCACAGAAAAGTGTCATAAGTGGGTGGATGCTTGGAGAATTCTTGCAGAGTCAGCTGAAACCTATGGCCTGGATGCGCGCGCAGCTGATATGACGTGTGGTTGACGTGCAACGGGAGGAAGCTAAGAGTCTGACTTTTAACACTGGTAGAAGAGACAGAAGTCTGGCATGTCAGATCGACCTGTCCCTATAACATATCTGATATCTAGTATTTGGAGGATGTTTAATCTAGAGGAAAAGGTCTCTTGGGCAAAGGCTATTCTATACTGAATGTATGCGTGTCTAGGTGCAAATGCTCGGAGCCAGGGGCCTACCATGGTAACGGGAACTGTAAATTACTTGCACGAAGACAGGGAGACTTGCTCTTTGCTCTGCAGCCGGGGATATGTTTACCTAAATCACTAGACAGGAATGTGTTTTCGAGGAGCTGAGCTGGCTATGCTGATAAATCGAAGGCAAAATACTGTTTTTGGCAGGCAGACCAGGCCGAGCCGGGCACCGCTCGGTTGGCAGGAAGTAAGGCAGAGGTCAGGGATGCGTCTCCATGCTGCAGCTTTCAGAGGCAGAGGCAGAAGTGGCTTGAAGACAGAAATCAGGGCCTAGCTCGGCAGAGCCAGGAAAACGTGAAAGTGCACCACATAAAGACGGTGGCACGGCATACTTAGGAACGGAATTATCGATCCATTCATGGTGGATCTGATAGAGGACATGTTAACGTTGGACGCAAATGTATTTGCGTCTTCAGATTCAGTTGTGGAGGGAAATTACATGTACTTGAAGTGCGTACATGGAGCCGTTGGGGTCTACGTTAGGGGACACAATTGACCATAAAAATTCCAATTACCTCATTCCCTCCTTGTCCCCTACGGACCCTTCATGATATGTCTATTTTCATGAGACCATCAATCTGTTCATATAACATCATTTGCTCTTCCTTCTTTCTTCTGGAATGGGAACGTGCACTTGAATGGGGAACACAAGCTGTGGCGCACAAGCCGCAAATCGCTGGCCCACATTGTAAACATAGGCAACAACTGAATACTATGGCCAATATGATTCCTAGGAATGACAGTAGCTTCCATCCCCAGGCTGTTACTACACTCCAGAGCCAACCGGACCAAGTCCAGGAGCCTGGATTCTGATGTATCAGGTGAGCAATTTCGTGAAGTCGGGTAATGGCTTTATAGACTGATGGCGCATTATTTGGAATAAATACGCAGCAACTGGATCCGATGACTCTACAAGCCCCACCCCTATCGGCCAGGATGACGTCAAGGACAAGGCGGTTCTGAAGAACAACAAGTCTCATAGCAGACTGCTCCTCTGTTAAGTTGCCCAAAGCTGAAGTAGTCTCATTCACTACCGCTTCAAGTATTCTGGTTAATTTGCGTATCAGTTTACTATTGGAGACAGTTCCTAGATAGGGAAAGAATCCTTTATTGAAATCTGTATATTGTTCCCATGTAGTTTCAGTCTGATCAACTATGGGGAGGTCTCTTTTGTGTCTAACAATATTAAGGCGGGAATTCCTGTGATAGTCAGATGGGGCTAGAAATACTGGTGGTAATAGGAATGCAATGAAACAGGTACCATCCCAATCTGGAGGCAAACGTACATACGCTGTCTGACCACAAATAAAATAGGAATGTCGGGAAGCTTTGAAAGTAGACTTGCCTTGATCACTAAATTCGACCACAGTAGTACAGTCACTGTGACCTAGATGTACTGAACCATTCTTTCTGACACATAATACACCTTTCGCTGGTAGAACTGATATAGATGGCAAGTCTGGACTGGTTTCTGACTGAACATTTAGAATCATGAGGTTAAGTGTAAAATTGCCTAACCCATACACTTCGTTTTCTAGATCGGTCCCTGTCATTTGTGGAAGACCTTCTTCGTTCGGGAAACATGCTTTGTTCATGACTGTGTTCAGATTTCCCCATATCCAATTGCCTTGAGAAACCTTAGAGTCAGTGTCTATAGAAGATATTAAACTAAACCAGGCACCACAGGAACCATTATGTGTAAACGGGTAAGGAAAGAGAGGCAGAGCTCCCTTATAGTTCTGGTAGGGAGGGAGTCGGCCACATATCCAACAATTAGTGGCATTGTTGATCTGGTGAGAATGGTGTAACATACGAATGAATGTATTGTTGCGCAGCGCAAGTCGATAAGACAATTTGTGTGGGGGTAGAGCACTAAACGTGTGTTCTGCAGTGTTATTAGAAAAATGTGCAAGAGGAAAATACATATAAAGCATCCAACTTAAAGCAATAATCGTAAGACTCAGAAAAAACATAATAAGTAATGTGCAGATACATCTGCTCCGGAGACTTTTACAATATTTTCGTTTCTTGGTCTCCTGACTATCTCTCTCTCTATGTGGGTCTAACTTTAACATTGTCAGAACTGCCTAACCGCTTCACCCAGGGGGGGACTTAAACAATTAAACTGTCTGACTTACTAGACCTCAGTTTCTGGCGATACTCCTCTTGGGGAGTTTTCTCTAGAAGGGGAAGTTTGGTATCAGTCACTGGGACGTGGGAGTTCTGGGATTCAGAGTTTGGCGGAAGTCCATGAAAGCGCTTGACGTGACTGGAGTGCACCCACCCCTTCCGCCCCTCGATTTTCACCGCAGTCCTTGTTGTTAACAAAACAATCTTCGGCTCCTTCCAGCGAGGCTCCAACGGGCTTGATCTGTCAAAGTTGCGCACGACGACTACATCGCCTGGGACCAATTCATGGGGCTTCACCTCGGTGTTGTCTGGGAAGGCTGCCGCGACCTGTGAACGACATGATTGTAGTGCAGACATCAAGGAAGCAAGGTAATCTGTCAGCATAGTACTATCAACATCAGTAATCTTTCGCGGCAGAGGCGTCCCCCACATATTAGGAGGTCTACCGAAGACCACCTCATACGGGGATAGCCCTGTCCTAGAGTGAGCTACCATTCTCATATAGAAAAGTGCAACTGGCAATGCTACTATCCAATCTACTCCCTTCTCTTTACACACTTTTGCAAGGCGAGTTTTCAGAGTCTGATTGTGCCGCTCCACGAGACCTGCTGCCTCAGGATGCCGGACACAGTGAAACTTCCACTGGTATCCCAATAGAAGAGAGACCTGTTTCATGAGTTTGGATGAGAATGGTTGACCGTTATCTGAATACACGACACGGGGCAAACCGTATCGAGGGAAAAACTCACAAACCAACTGCCTGGCAGTGGTCGGGGCAGTGTAATCTGGGACGGGATATGCTTCTGTCCATCGGGATAGGGCACAGACAACTACGAGGACATACTTAAATCCTCGGCATCTGTCCATCTGGATATAATCCATCTGGAGGACTTCAAAAGGATAGTCGGGAGGATGGAATCCACCTTGCTCTACGGGAATCCCTTTTCCTGGATTGAACTGACAACAGATCATGCAGGTACGCACTTTCTGTTTTGCTGCTGCTCGTAAATGCTTGTTGAACCACAGATTCTGTACACTATCTAACATGGCTTTCTCTCCTAAATGTGCTGGACTATGTGCTGTGTTAATGATAACTTGGACCATAGAGTCGGGGAGGAACCATGTGGTCTTTCCCCTCGTCATCCATCCTTGGTCTGTCTGGACCCCTCCTTGTTCAGCCCATTTCTTTATTTCATCTGGAGTGGCATGTGTCTGTATGTCGATGACATCTTGTGTGGGGTCCCTGACTGTCATGCAATGTGTCTGTGAAGTCGCATCCGTCTTGGTCATGTCCGTCGTTTGAGTATGAGTCAGTGCTGTATGTTTCGCTATTCGATCTGCAAAGTCGTTACCCTGAGAAATCTTGTCTGTGACTTTCGTATGTGCCTTGCACTTCATGATAGCTATAGCTGTAGGCAAATGTATTGCTTCTAATAGGGCTTGAATTAGGGGGCCATGTTGGATCTTGGCTCCGTGAGAGGTCAAGAAACCTCTTTCTTGCCAGAGGACACCGAAGTCGTGAACAACTCCGAATGCATAACGTGAATCTGTGTATATATTTACTTTCTGGTTCTTGGCTCTTACAGGCTTGGGTCAGAGCAATGAGCTCTGCTGCTTGGGCTGACAGGGTGTCAATGCGATGTGTTTCTATGACATCAGTTTCAGTGGTCACTGCATACGCGGCCACTAACTCTCCTGTACTCGTTCTTAAACATGAACCATCCACATAGAGTGTCAGGTCTGAATCGGGTAATGCGACATCTGTCAAGTCTTGTCTGGGTTTCGTAACTGTGTCAACTACTTCTACGCAGTCATGTGGAGTAGGATCTGTAGTGCTCGATGGTAAAAGTGTAGCAGGATTCAGTGTATTACAGCGTCTGATTTCTATGTGTGGCTGGAATAACGTCAATTCATAACCTGTCAGTCGTGCTATAGTCAAGTGTTGAGTCTGTGTTCTGTTTAAAAGAACCTCTACAGAATGTGGAACTTGTACTGTCAATTGATGTCCTAATACAATGGAGTCGCTTTGTCTGATTGCTAGAGCTGTAGCTGCAACTGACTTTAAGCACGCAGGCAAGGCCTGGGCTACTGGATCCAATGTGCTCGAAAAATAAGCACACGGTCTGTGTTTGTCTGCTTGTAACTGAGTGAGAACCGACAACGCTGTGCCATCGCGTTCTGTGACAAAAAGTGTAAAAGGTTTGGTGTAACATGGTGTCGCTAAAACTGGTGCTTGACATAAGGCTTTCTTTAATTCGTCAAAAGCTTGTGTATGTTCCTGAGTCCATGGGAGAACAGACGAAGATGCTGCCTCCTGTGTTGTCAACTGTATGAGTGGTTTAGCTAGAAATGCATATTGTGGAATCCATTGTCTGCAATAAGAAGTGAGTCCAATAAAGGCTCGTACTTCTTTCTGTGTCTTGGGTTGCGGAAGATGTGCAATTAACTGAATTCGTTCAGGTGTCAGCTGCCTACCCCACTTGGACAGCAAGTGCCCAAGGTACACCACTTGCTGAGCACAGAATTGTAGCTTCGAAGGAGACACCTTGTGTCCCTTGTCCGCCAGGAAATGCAAAACTGTCAGTGATGCTTGTTCACATTCTGGTTCACTACGGGCGGTGATCAATAGATCATCGACGTACTGGAGTAGGGCAGTGTTGGTAGGCATGTGAATACTGTCAAGTTGTCGTTTTAATGCTTGGCTGTAGATGCTGGGGCTTTCTGTGAATCCTTGAGGTGCGCGTGCAAATTTGAAGCTTCGGCCATTTAAACAGAATCCGAAAAGATATTGGCTTTCCGGATCAATGGGAACACTAAAGAAGGCGTTCTTGAGGTCAATTACAGTAAAGAACGTCGCTTCGGAATCAATAGCTGTCAATAGGGACGAAATGTCTGGGACCACGGGATATTGTGGTACAATGCATTTATTCAATTCTCGTAAATCGATAACTAATCGATAAACTGGAGGTGCATCCGGATCAGTTCGTTTAAGAACTGGAATGATAGGGGAATTACAAACATTGGAGTCGGTTTCTACAACCACTCCTTGTGCAATGAGCTCGTCAATGATTTTCAGTAAAGCCACTACAGCATCTGGTGGTAACTTGTATTGTCGGATGCGTGGTAGTACTACTCCTGGCTTGAGTGTGACACAATATGGAGTAAAGTGCATACAACCTACATCAGTGGGGCCTTTTGCCCATAAATGTGCAGGAACATTCTGTAACCTGGCGTCAAAATCCCTCAATACATAATGTCCCTTAAAATCACGAAGGAACAACCTTACTCCTTCCGGAGAACAACAAATCACAGCTCCTAGAGCTTTCAGGGTCTTTATACCAAGCAAGTTTTCTGGGCATGATTTCGTGAGCAGTAAATCTGTAGTGCGGGACAATGGACCAACTGCAAGGGGAACAGGTTTCGATACTTCATTAACAATAGGCTTTCCTGAAAAACCAAGGGAAACATTCTGTGAGCCTGAGAGGGGTGCCCCTGGAACCTCGTCGTGACTGATTGTTGTCCTGCTTGCCCCTGTGTCAATTAAAAACTTTCTATCCTTCCCCAATACCTGACTGTGTACATAAGGGCCTTCTTGATCTACAGGAACCTCGATAAGGGGCAAGCCAACCTCCCTCTCTAGGCTGTTTCATGTGTATTGCTGGTAATCGGGGTAATCAGATTGCGCATACTGGTACATCTGCTGTGTGACATGTTGTGTTGCGGCAATGGGCTGTGGCTGTGGTACTGCTACGGTCTGTTGTGGAACCTGCATAGGCTGGACATTCTGTGGAACGTGTTGTTGGACCTGGTCCTGTCTAGGAGGACGCGGTCTCTCTTTAGTTTTACCTGTAGCTATATTGTGTTTCAGAACTGCACAATCGTTTACATAGTGACCTGGCTGTTTACAATAGTTGCATATCCCTTTAACAGGAGCTGCTGAATTTGAATTATTGGATTGTGTCGTACCCCTTTTATGACCGTCAGCTGGAACTGACTGAGCAACTAGTACTTTCATTTTCATGTCTTTCATACGTCTCTGATCGTGATCATGTTCTTCCATAATTCTGTTCTGGTGATACTGTAACATTTGTAACATTTGGGAAGGCGAATTAGCTTGCCATGTGCTTTCGACTTTCAGTACACGGTTCTTAACCTGGGGCAGAGAATTCTCGACTAATTTGGATACAAAAAGGTGTGGATATGACTCGCTACTTGTTTTCAGGCCACTATTAATAATAAAACATTTCTCAAATCGGGAATAAAAATCACTAGCGTCTTCGTCGGGTTTCTGTTTGCAGGCTGAGATTGCATCCCAGTCCTCCTTTTTAGTCGCTAACAATCTTGGCAAAACCTGTACTAACAATCCTGGTAATGCTTTAGTTTTCTCCCCAAGACCTACACCTGGGGTTCGAGTCGTTTCTTCAGCTTCTAATGCAGCCCAATCAATCTTTTTGTCTCCCACCTCCCATTCTTTTTCTTTGAGTTTCTCGTAAATACCGGCAGGCAATAACACTTTCAATATTTTCATAATGTCGGGATAAGTGTAATCTCCCATGAGTAACATGTCTTTTATTTCACGGTGGAAACCTGCAGGGTCTTTATCATGACTGGGCACTATTTTCTTCATTTCCAATAGTTCCATCTTAGTTATGGGTGTGTATACATACACACGTGCAAAGGTATCATCAGGGTTCCGAATTGGATTTACTTCTCGTAAAGGATTCTGTTTGTCAAAGTGATATGGTTGCCTGACTGGGGGTGGGACGGAAACAAGATGTGGAGTCAAGAAAGTTCTATATTTGTGACGTTGTTCTAAAATTGTTTCAATTAGATCGGTACCTAGACCTCTCCATCTTCTCAGGAGTAAGTCCTGCAATAAACTATATAACGGACCTGGATCAGATGCTTGGTTTTCATACTGTATAATGAGGTGTTGGGTCATGTATATACCAGCTAGTCGCTGTTCTTCTGGGGTAAGACTTAAAAATGTTTGCACTACTGAATCGTCTTTATATATGCTGTCATCTCCGGCCCACTGTACTGCGGACCGGGCCAGTTCCTGATCACGTAAGGTGTTTAGTTCGTGATAACCTACCCTTTCTTTCAGTACTTTGTCAGTGATTTGGAATACTTGTTCAAGGGTACATCGCTCTGGTATCGGGCAAAGGTAAAGTTTCTTGTTTTCTAACCGAATGGGTCTATCGAAGGGCCTATCAAGAGAATACGGTCTAGGGAGTTTCTCTCTACCTACATATGCCACCATGTCTCTATTTGGTAATTGCGAGGTTTCTGCGGGATTCTCTGGTTCTTCCTCCTCTGAGGAGTCCTTATCCTCGGACCCAGAATGTCTTTCAGATTCTCGACGGGCATGTATTGCTATTATTTCTTTACGGATCTTTCTAACCATAGCATGTACACTTCTCTCTTTAGCATGTTTACCCTCCGAAATATTCTGGCTCCACCTGGTCAATCTATCCATCTCATCTTGTGGAAAGCCTGTCTGATCTTGTTCCCTTATCAAACAATTAACCAAAAATCGCATAATTAAACCTTTGTTCTCAACTTTCTGACGTGACATGGCTTCACCAACACACTCCGGTCTTTCTCCTGTTCTAATAAAATGATACAGATGGTCTAGATGGTCCGGCATTTCTGGTAACAATATCAAATAATCTGTAATACGTCTTAAACGTAGAGACGCTAACAACATGGGTCCTGTTTTACCAGGCACTGTGTCATATCTGCAATCTGTAAGCTGTTCTCTGAGCTTTTCGGCTGGGGCACCTTTCGGTGTTCGTGACATTGCGAATTCTCTCATTGTCACTCGATGTAACTGGGGCGGGGTGCGATAACCTCCTGTAGCACCTCCTGAGGCGGAGGCTTGAGCATAACCTGGCTGTAGGGTCGGTATTTGCTGTAACGGGGTTGGGACCTGAACCGTGCCAGACCCAAAAGGATTAAGCGGATGAATAGGGGGACCAACAGGTACGGGGGCAGGAAGCGGTGCAGGAGGGGTCTGCTGTTGCGGACCCGGGGGCAGATGATCATGGGGTAGGTTAACGTCAGCAGGTGGTACATGGGCAGGTACATTAGTATAGGCGGGAGCTACGTCGTCTAAATAGGATGAAAGAAAAATATCTGCTGCGGTCTTGTGACGTAATTTAGTCGGAACCAATGGAGGAGGCAGATTTTTCGGTGTTTCCGGGGTCGCCTTGGGCAGGCCCTCGGCCAGGACTGGATACAGTCCTGTCATAATGGCATTACTCTGTCTGTCGTGTTGTTCCATTCTAACTCGTTCTCCTTCTTCTAGTAATTCTTTTCCTTTGGCTTTGTCAGAATCCTCTCTACTTTTCTCTGCCTTTCTGAGTGCTTTCTCTGTCCGTCTATGTGATTCTTTACGCCATAATTCAATGGCATCTTTCTGTGACTGTCTGGCTTTCTTTTTCCACAACGCTTCTTCTACTCTCATGATGCACTCGGCATCCCATGTCCCTGTAACGGGCCATCTCTGATTCTCTGCTAAGTCCTTAGTGTATTCCACCCACAAGTCGAGAAATAATATGGCGTCTAAGCCGTGCTTGTGGTACATAAAATATCCGGGAGTGTCCCTGGGTGGGATGGGAACAGCTTCCTCAAGTATCCCTTTCCTAGTTCCTATCTGTCTCAGTTTACAGAATAAAGGTATCGCTACCTCGATCTAGACACTATACACAATAAACACAGTAAAAATGCGAACAATCACTCATACCACGATATTTAAAACACGTTGAAACATTATGAAACGAACAACAATAACTATATAATGCAATACTAGATGCACTGCTAAACAGTACAGATACACTGCTAAAACAGTGCAGACCGGGTCTGCGTACCCAAACCCGTCTTGACCGGACGCAAATTAATGCACCCGTCTAGATGCGTCCCCAGCAACGGTACTCACCGGGAAGCACAGAACGGAAGGCCTCGGAAACTCGACTGGACTAGACTGACGTCACTGCTTCTGCTGCGCACTACGCATGCGCCTCAACACTACTGGTGGGCCTCTCGATACCTCGGACACTGCTCTCTCGGCTGGGCTCTGGTCGGGATCCTCCGCACTCCTCACCGCCTCGTCTGGATGTCGGCCGCAGTCTCCGTCGCCTCCGTAGGCCTGAGGGAGATACAGGAAATCCTGCAGATGCGCATGGGGTCCGTCACAGCTGTAGTCGGGGGCAGAGCCTGCGACGCATCGCCGGCGCGTGGGGTGGGGAAGGGGTCCCTGTTCGGGCGCCAAATTTTGTGGTAAATATTTTACCGTATACTATTTTTCCATATAATTTCAGACAGGTTACAAAAAGAATAGCTCAATCAAATGAGAGGCAGAGTCCGTGGTGTCTGAGTCATAAGGGCTTTAATCATAAAGAATGACTAAATGACTCGAGTCAATGGAGATCTAGTCCATCAATACAAGGGTTCGGGTATGCAATGATGGCAGGAAAAGATGTCAACGATTTATTCACAGTACATGACATATATAGTAAAATGACACAATAGCATTGAATGCAGTAGGCGTGACAAGTGAAATGTATATGATAAGAACACATGTGCGTAGCAAAAAGGCGTGAACATGGGTGTGCACAGAGGCGTGAACTAGAAACGTCACAGAAAAGTGTCATAAGTGGGTGGATGCTTGGAGAATTCTTGCAGAGTCAGCTGAAACCTATGGCCTGGATGCGCGCGCAGCTGATATGACGCGTGGTTGACGTGCAACGGGAGGAAGCTAAGAGTCTGACTTTTAACACTGGTAGAAGAGACAGAAGTCTGGTATGTCAGATCGACCTGTCCCTATAACATATCTGATATCTAGTATTTGGAGAATGTTTAATCTAGAGGAAAAGGTCTCTTGGGCAAAGGCTATTCTATACTGAATGTATGCGTGTCTAGGTGCAAATGCTCGGAGCCAGGGGCCTACCATGGTAACGGGAACTGTAAATTACTTGCACGAAGACAGGGAGACTTGCTCTTTGCTCTGCAGCCGGGGATATGTTTACCTAAATCACTAGACAGGAATGTGTTTTCGAGGAGCTGAGCTGGCTATGCTGATAAATCGAAGGCAAAATACTGTTTTTGGCAGGCAGACCAGGCCGAGCCGGGCACCGCTCGGTTGGCAGGAAGTAAGGCAGAGGTCAGGGATGCGTCTCCATGCTGCAGCTTTCAGAGGCAGAGGCAGAAGTGGCTTGAAGACAGAAATCAGGTCCTAGCTCGGCAGAGCCAGGAAAACGTGAAAGTGCACCACATAAAGACGGTGGCACGGCATACTTAGGAACGGAATTATCGATCCATTCATGGTGGATCTGATAGAGGACATGTTAACGTTGGACGCAAATGTATTTGCGTCTTCAGATTCAGTTGTGGAGGGAAATTACATGTACTTGAAGTGCGTACATGGAGCCGTTGGGGTCTACGTTAGGGGACACAATTGACCATAAAAATTCCAATTACCTCAACCGGCAGAAGGGGCGATTCCAGAAAGCTCCCCGTTGGAGGACAGGGTGTTGGATGGCCACATGCCTGACCGTGCCATCTCACTGTCGTATAAGAAACTAATCAATGTTCGCACTGACCTCCTCCTCGGTGTGCGGGACGAGTGGGTGCGTGATGGTCTGGAGATCGACGACGAGGATTGGCAGAGTGCTGTGTCTTCCCCTAAGGAAGTCGCCATTTCCTCTCGTCTTCGGCTGGTGCAGTTCAAAATCCTGCACAGGGTGTACGTGACTGGCTTGTGCATATGGGCTACTCGACCGATGGGCTTTGTCGCCGTGGCTGCGGCGCCTCTGCTGCTATTACGCACATTCTTTGGGAATGCCCCGTCATAGCCTCCTACTGGAGACGTGTGCACCGGATTATGGATGAGGTGACTGGGGTGGTGGCGACTGCGGAAGCTAGGAGATGTCTCCTCAACATCTGGGAACCATCCGATCACAATGTGGCTCAGACGCAGTGGGTGACCCTTGGCAACATGGAGGCCAAATGCGATATCGCGCAGAAATGGGGGGCTCCGACGGCTCCCCTGGTGGTGCAATGGAAAGCCAACATGGATTGGTGTATGTTTAGGGAAAAGACGGTCTATGTTGCCAGGGGTAGGCCCAAGAAGTGGTTGAAAGTGTGGGGGGCCTGGAATGCTTACAGGGGAGATATTTGCTTGCCCCCGGAACCTGTCTCTTTGGAGGAACATCTGTCACCATAACCCAGGGGTCTTCAAACTGTGGGGCGCGACCCCCAGGGGGGCCGTGGAGCGATGCAAAGGGGGTCGCGCCTTCACAGTGTCACTTCTGCCCTGGCCTCCAGGGCTTCAGCCCCCCTCCTCCCCCTTCCTGTGTCTCAGCCCGGGCTGCTGCAGTGCAGCTCGCGCTCCTGGGGCCTCGGCAGGGCAGTGTCTGGAGTCTTATCTCCGGCCCGAGTTTTTCACAGGTCATTTAAGACCATTAGCATATTTACATGCCTTTGTTAACTGATTACCAAAGCTTCGTTTTTTTATGGTTTCAGTACCCCCTGGGCCCCCACTCTGCCTAATCCTTACATTTGTATTTTTACACTTACTGCTGTAGTGTGAGAATGCATTTAATGAAAAGAAACATAAAGTTGTGTTGCCAAAAGAAACATGCCTATGTGTTGTTTAAAGATCCTGCAGAGACCTGCTCTTGACACTAAATTGAGTTATAAATAAAAAAGTAGGAATTAATTAGTTATGTGACTTTTCTGTCTTTATTCTCTTTAATTATTAGTCATTGATCATTGAGGCATCCCTAGAACACAATTAAAAGTGCTTTCTATTTATATTTACTGTTCTATGTATTCACAGATAAGTGCAAAAAATACAGCTGTAGGTGACTGCTTATTTCTGGGCCATCAAAATAATGAGCTGGTAACCCTAATCATTATACTGGAAGTTTGTTACAGGATCAGCACATTATTTATTTCCTCCACCCTCGAACCCTGATTAATGCCATTATAGTAATAGTTTCACTTATACCTGAAACCCTACGCTTCAAGTTTCTGGGAATGCACCCTGCTTTCAAACTACTCACTTCTCATTCTCACCTTCACTTTCACGTTCACCCTGCACTCCCAGCGATCACAATGCACTCACACTGATCACCATGCACTCATAGCGATCACCATGCACTCACACTGATCACCATGCACTCACACTGATCACCATGCACTCACACCAATCACCATGCACTCACACCAATCACCATGCACTCACACCAATCACCCTGCACTCACACCATTCACCAGTTCACCCTGCACTCACAGTGATCACAATGCACTCACACTGATCACAGTGCACTCACACTGATCACCATGCACTCACACTGATCACCATGCACTCACACCATGCACTCACAACATTCACCCATTCACCCTGCACCTACAGTGATCACAATGCACTCACACTGATCACCATGCACTCACACTGATCACAATGCACTCACACTGATCACAATGCACTCACATCCTTCACCCGCTCACCCTGCACTCACACCAATCACCATGCACTCACACCATTCACCCGCTCACCCTGCACTCTCAGTGATCATAATGTACTCACAGGGATCACAATGCACTCACACTGATCACCATGCAAACACACTGATCACCATGCACTCACGCCAATCACCATGCACTCACACCATTCACCCGCTCACCCTGAACTCTCAGTGATCATAATGTACTCACAGTGATCACCATGAACTCACACCATTCACCCGCTCACCCTGCTCTCACAGTGATCACTTTGCACTAAAAATTTGCTTGCATTGTTCACTCTGTACCTCACCCTGCAGTCACACGAGCACACTTCTCACCCTGCACTCATGTGACACTCCACTCACCTGTTCCCCCCCCCTTACTGCTCAATCTGTAGCTCACTCAAACAAGGCCATCACTAACCATGCACTAATTCGTCCCACTCTGCACTTACAGCCGAACCCAAATTCATATGGTCACCTCACTCACCCTGCAGTCACTCCTTTTACCCTACTCTCACACTGTTGCATTGCTCACCATGCAGTCACATGGGCACTCTTGTCACGCACACAGTGCAGAAGGTTAAAGTGCCTGGTACAAAGAAGATGTACCATGCACATCACAGAACTGAGTGTGAGTAAACTATGAGTAACGCTATAAAAAAATGAAATGTTTGTCAGACAGGTGCTATAGAGAGATGAGGTGTATTGTTGGTGAGTGGTAGTGAGGGAATTCATGGAGAAGGTGGAAAGACTTTTGCACCGTGTGCGACCAGTACTTGGACAAGCCCTGGCTGGGAGTGTTAACACCTCCCCCGAAGTTCGGGTCTAGTGGATCCCCTGCTTCTGCCTATTATTTACATTTGTAGTGCGCTACTGTTACCAAAAGGTGTCCTGGGGCTAATAACCATCTGCCTGCAATGTGAGAGAGGGCTCCAGGGTTGAGAGAGGAGAGAAGAGAGGGATGGAAGGAAGGGGTTGAGAGGAAAGGGGCATGGGTAAACTGTTTAACTCTGCACAAGACCGCAACGGTTTGAATGCACCCTTGCTGATCCCGGCCATGGGCAGGTGAGCTTCTAATGTGGCAGCGTGTATTCCTGCGGATTGGGAGGCCCTTTCACAGAGGTTGAATAGACATCTTTCTGATGTTAATTGCTGTATTTTGGTTATAAACTGGTACTGATGGGGGGAAATCTTTCCTCAGTATTACTGTGTTTGACAAAATTCTAAATATTAAAGCAATGCTACCCCAAAATACGCAGCATCACAGAACATTATTTACATTTTCTACTCACACAATTTAGTCAAGCCTGTCGCATAATTTGGTCCTCACCTTCCTCATAACCTAGAGGTTTAGAAATTTTTGTCAGGAGGGGGTCCTTACGTTTGAAAATGTTGACAGGGGGGTCTCGGCATCCAAAAGTTTGAAGACCTCTGCCATAACCTGTGACACCAACTGTGACACGCTGTATTGCTGAATCCTGTTTCCTCTCCTTCCCCCCTTCTATCCTGATCTATTCTCCTGTATCCGTGTTTGTGTACCCGCTGCTCCCCCTGCCCCGCTGCCAACACCTCGAAGGCTTCTTCTACTCCATTGCCACTCTTTAGCGCCCTTCGGCGTTTTCTTCTTTTTCTTGTTCTATGTTCCTTTTATGACATAAAATAATAAAAACAACCTTCACTGTACTGCGACAATTGTTCTTGCACTATTGCTCTCCTGATTCACTATGCTGCCTTGCCTCCGGGATGTTAGGCTGAATAGCTGTGTGCACTTTTTTAAATAAAGGTTTTAAAAATTAAAAAAAAAAAAAAAAAAGAATTGGCTTGGTAGTTTGGTCTGCCCTGTTCCCATGATGCACTGGGCCAGGGACAGACTAATTTGCATGTAGCCAGGTTCTGAGCTGGGATGGTGCAGTGAGCTAAAAAACGGTGATGGATCAAGCCCTGATCTGTTGACTGGGTAGGAGTGTTCTGCTTAATTCAGATACTCTGTCCATCACCACCCCCCTTTTCTGAATCGTTTTGTCCACCATAAGCGTGGAAGGGTATGCTCAGACATGAGTCCCTTGTTCACTGCACCATCAGGATTCAAGCAAGCCGGGCCAAAGATGGCTGTAATGCCAGAAACCGGTCCCCGGAAGCTTGTTTCCTTTCCAGTATAAGAATTGGCTTGGTAGTTTGGTCTGCCCTGCTCCCATGATGCACTGGGCCAGGGACAGACTAATTTGCATGTAGCCAGGTTCTGAGCTGGGATGGTGCAGTGAGCTAAAAAAACGGTGATGGATCAAGCCCTGATCTGTTGACTGGGTAGGAGTGTTCTGCTTAATTCAGATACTCTGTCCATCACCACCCCCCTTTTCTGAATCGTTTTGTCCACCATAAGCGTGGAAGGGTATGCTCAGACATGAGTCCCTTGCTCACTGCACCATCAGGATACAAGCAAGCCGGGCCGAAGACGGCTGTAATGCCAGAAACCGGTCCCCGGAAGCTTGTTTCCTTTCCAGTATAAGAATTGGCATGGTAGTTTGGTCTGCCCTGTTCCCATGATGCACTGGGCCAGGGACAGACTAACTTGCATGTAGCCAAGTTCTGAGCTGGGATGGTGCAGTGAGCTAAAAAACGGTGATGGATCAAGCCCTGATCTGTTGACTGGGTAGGAGTGTTCTGCTTAATTCAGATACTCTGTCCATCACCACCTCCCTTTTCTGAATCGTTTTGTCCACCATAAGCGTGGAAGGGTATGCTCAGACATGAGTCCCTTGCTCACTGCACCATCAGGATTCAAGCAAGCCGGGCCGAAGACGGCTGTAATGCCAGAAACCGGTCCCCGGAAGCTTGTTTCCTTTCCAGTATAAGAATTGGCTTGGTAGTTTGGTCTGCCCTGTTCCCATGATGCACTGGGCCAGGGACAGACTAATTTGCATGTAGCCAGGTTCTGAGCTGGGATGGCGCAGTGAGCTAAAAAACGGTGATGGATCAAGCCCTGATCTTTGGACTGGGTAAGAGTGGTCTGCTTAATTCAGACACTCTGTTCATCACCACCCCCTTTTCTGAATCATTTTTGTCCACCATAAGCGTGGAAGGGTATACTTAGATGTGAGTCCCTTGCTCATTGCACCATCAGGATTCAAGCAAGCCTGGCCGAAGACGGCTGAAATGCCAGAAAGCTTGTTTCCTATCCAGTATAAGAATTGGCTTGGTAGTTTGGTCTGCCCTGCTCCCATGATGCACTGGGCCAGGGACAGACTAATTTGCATGTAGCCAGGTTCTGAGCTGGGATGGTGCAGTGAGCTAAAAAACGGTGATGGATCAAGCCCTGATCTTTGGACTGGGTAAGAGTGGTCTGCTTAATTCAGACACTCTGTTCATCACCACCCCCTTTTCTGAATCATTTTTATCCTACGAAATGGCTCTTCTATAATTGGGAGGGGTTGTAGAGGCACTCTAAGGGGACGGTATTGGCTGTTCCGTTGACACACCGGACATTCCCTACAATACCTTTTTACTTGCTGATATATCCCTGGCCAATAGAAGTGCTCCATGATCTGTTTCTCTGTCTTATCTGCCCCAAAATGACCACTCAATAAGTGACTGTGAGCTAAGTATAACACTTTCTCCCTAAAGGGGCCAGGAATCAATAGTTGGGCTTTTATGAGTGGGATTCCCTTTTTTGTATAACAGCCCATTTCTCTTGAAAAAATAAGGACCTACATGTTGGGGATCCTCATCCTCTAGTGCCTGGTTCCATGCTTCTTGCAGGACTGGGTCTTCTCGCTGGGCCGCATAAAAACTTCTATCGGTTTTACATGGGTTCTCGTCGGGTAAGACAGGTAGCACCAATGGGTTTTACCCTTTTTCTGCTCTTCTTTGTCTCCTACTCTTTCGGGTTTTTGCGGTTGGCCATTCTTTCTCCTCATCTTGAGAAAAAGGTACTGTTGACAACCATTTTTCCTCCTGTGACTGTTTGTCATTTAATAATTGTGACAACTTTGGATAATCATTCCTGAGTATAGCCTGTTCAGGCAATTGGGGTATCAGACCAACTGTTAGGGTGGTTCCTAAATCACTGGGGTGTTGTATTTTTACCCGGGCTGTAGGGTAGGGTTTGGTATTGCCATGCACGCATCATATAGCTACTGCTCCGTCAATGGGACCAATATGAGAACCCAAATCTTGAGGTCTGACTACACTGTGGAGACACCCCGATCAGCCAGGGCTGTCACTGGTTGACCATTGACAGAAACGGTGCATCCGTAGGGCAGTGATTTTTTTCAGAGGGAGAACAGTAATAGTTGTGGGCCATCCCTATTTCCATAGGTTCCTCTTTCTGAGGACAAAATCGAGCAATGTGTCCAATTCCTCCGCATTGAAAGCATTGAGGTCCCATCGGTGGGGGTCTGACTATTGGGGTCCCAGGTACAATAGTCAAGGGCTCGGATTTCTTAACTGCTGGAGGGCGGGGAGGGCGATGTGTTCCTGGTCCTCCTGTTTTTCCTGGGAAGTCATCCCGCCCTTTTTGTATTTATTGTGCTCTATTATAAGCACTGGCGATTTCCACTGCAGTTTCCAGGGTGAGGTTCGCCTGTTGACAAACCCATTTTTGAATAGGAGGATGCAAAGAGGATAAATACTGCTCTAAATAAATCTTAGCCATAATCCCGTCTTTATCTGTTGTAGCCGGTTTTAACCAGCGATCAGCCATGTCTTTCACCCTGAAATACAATGCCCTGGGTGTTTCCTGCGGTCCTTCTTTCATCTGTCGTAGCTTCAATCAATAGGTTTCATCGTCCACACCCAGCCGCTCCATAATACATCTTTTAATGTCTGCATAGGGAACCACTCCTTCAACGGTTGCAGCTTGATAGGCTGCCTGTAGGTCTCCTGATAAGAGAGGTCCTAAATATTGTCCCCACTTATTGGCTGGCCATGATGCTGCAGTAGCCATTCTCTCATAATTATTGAAAAAATAGTCCAGGTCTTCTCCACTAACGTAGCGTTGTAACACAACTGAGAGAAGGATGGTGGGTCCTTGCTGATGTCCGAGAGCCTCTGTTATTTTGTCCATAGTGGCTCCATGAGTTTGGCTTTGTCCAGTAAGAACTTGTTGTAACTTCCTGCGATCTTCTTGCACCACCGCCAGGAAGCGTTCCATCACTTTCCCCAGATGTTCCTGATTTTCCGCCATTTTTGCCAGGGCAGCCTCCATGGTGCCTTTCAATCCCAATATTGACACTTCTTGTGGGAGTGCAGGTTTGATATACAGGCGAGGAGGCGGATGTATTTTCCAAATGAATGCTTTTTATTTTCAGAAGTAACAGGGGTTTGTGCAGGGGTTTGTGATTCAAGTCCGTGTTCTCCCGGTTCTCCTTTAGTTGGTGACTTTGGTGAGCCAGATGAAGATGAAGAAGGTGATGTTTCTTGTTCTTCGTCTTCTTGGTCAAAGGTGTCTCCCCGGAGGCTCATAAGAGAGAAAAAGAAGGAGCCGTCAGCACACGAGTAATTGAGTTACTTTGTAAGGCTGACCCGTCACCTCACCTAAAAAAGTGCTTAAATATGGGTTTTCCTCAGGGTATAGTTGTGCAGTGGGAAGATTTTAATAAGTGCTTAGGGGTTGGGGACAGGTGTGAAGGGGGGGGTTACTTTAATGGTCCGTTTCTCCCTAAAACAAGATAGTACAACTGAAGGAATCGACACGTTTTAGCTAATGAAGCTACACGGTAACAACCTGTCCTTTCTAAGGCCCACAGTCAGAGGTAAGAAAATACCAATTATGGACCATTATAAAACACTAAAGAAACAAAAAAAAGGTCCCACCACTGTCGATACCAATGAACATAAACTGCAAGGTACCCTCCTCAAAAACCCTTACTTCCTTACCCACCTCCCGCATTCCCCCTCTGTTCCCCTGGTGACACTGTCACTCACCGGCTCTGCCACAACTCTCCAGAGTTGTGGCCGCTCTTCTGTGTCCGCCGGAGGATTCCACCACTCCTCGCACTAACGTTTGTCTAGTCCCGCGTCTTCTTCTGTTGTGGCTTTTCCACTTCTTGGGTCTCCTTCGGTTGGCTCCTCCTCCTCTTCTTTCGCGACTTCTCCAGCCCTCGGGTCTGCTTCAGTCGGCTCCATGTCCTCTTCAGATTCTTCTTCCAAAGTCCTTCTTCCGATTTCAGCGCCACCGGACTGACCGACTTCCTCCTTGGAATCCACTCTTTTCATTGTATGATGACAAGAACTTCCGGGGTAATCTCTTCCTACTTCTGGGTTGACGCCGTCAGCTCTCTGTGGAGAGACAGAATAGTGGCATGGATTTTGTCCTTTTCCTGGACTCTGTGTAGGTCGGAGTGGGGCACCGGCATCTGAAGGGGAGGATCCGCCCACGGTGTTACGCCGGTGAGTCCTTCCTCACAGGTAGTCAGTTGAATTTCTGGAGTGTGAGAGTGATGTGGTTACATATAGTCTGTCTTCAGAGGTCAGTCCGGCCACTGCGTTGAGTGTGAACTTCACTTAGAAGAATGTATTTTTTTGAAATGCCCATGATCATTGCATTGCCGTGGTCCAGCTAAGATAGGGCAGGGGTTTGGATAACAAGCTTCATGTCCTCAGAGGGGATAAAAGGTTTGATATTTTTGTTGTGCTTTAAGGTGGAGAAGGCACTTTTTGCAGTGGTGCTGATATGTTCTTTCATATTCAGACTTGTGTCAAGTGTAATCTCAAGTGATTTGATGGAGTTCGATGTAGAAAGTTTGCAGTTTAGTGCAGTTAGACTGTCAAGCCAGTGGTGGAGGAGGAGGAGTTCAGTTTTGTTGGGGTTTACTTTTAGTTTGGTGAAGGGATATGTGGGGAGCCAGCATTGAAAGCGGGGATATTGGTGGTAGGAGGAGGGGGTCTAACAAGGGTTCAATGTTTGTTATCTTGTCTGCGAAGAATTTAGTGAACTTTTCATATCGTTCAGTGGAGGCATCTGCAGGATGTTGAGGAATGGAGGAGGTTTGATTTTTGATGATCTTGAAGAGGTCTTTGCGTCAGTTTTTGGAATGGTCTAGTTGGGCTCTGAAGAATACTGATTTTTCTCTGTAGATGTGCTTTTTATATTTTAGGCGTGCTATTCGGAGGAGAGAGAGCTGAGCTAGAAAGGGTTGGTTTCTCCATTTTCTTTCTGTCAATCTGAGTTGTTGTCTCTACTGGCTAAGGTCTGTGTTAAACCAAGATTTGGAGCGTTTTTGATTTTTGGGAGTTTTATGGGGCAATGTTGTCAAGGAGTTCAATCATTTTAGTGTTGTAGTGAGAAGTGAGTTTGTCGGTGGATGATAGTTCAGGTGGGGGAATGATTTGAGAGCTTATTAGGGGTTGGAGCTCAGTTTATTGGATTCAGTGCACGTTTCTTGTCCAGTGTTTCTGCAGGTGAGTTTGGGTGTGGAGCTTATTTTTTTTTATGTTCATGTCAAAAACAATTGAGTGGTGGTCGGACCAGTCCATGGGAAGGATGGAATGTAGGAATATGTCATTGTGGTTGGAGAGGAGAAAGTCGAGGGTCGCACCTCTGTTGTGGGTTTGCTTTTTACCATGTTTGGTGAGACCTTTCCATTCTAGGAAGGAGTCTAGAGCTTGCACAGTAGTGTCATTGGGATCATTCAGGTGCAAGTTTAGGTCTCCTAAGATGATGTCTTAAGAGTCTTTCAATGAGTTTAAAGTTATGAGGTCCGTTAATTCTTCTCGGAAATGACGCTTATCACTGGGAGGGTGATAGATGGTGTGGAGTATTATGAGGTTAAGACCTTCAGAGAGAACGGTAGCTCCTAAATATTCAATGGTTGAGTATTCAGTTGTGTGGGAGGGTGTAAGATGGAGGTCGTTTTTGTGTATGATTGCTAGACCACCATCCAAGTGATCTTTGCAGTCGCGACGGATGATTGAGAAACCTGGTGGTGTGAGGAGATCCATATTGGCCGATGAGGGGTCGTTTAGATACGTTTCCTTCAGAAAACATAGGTAGCATTTATGAAGTTGGATGGTTTCTGCTATTTTAGTGGCGGGCTTCAATGCGGACCGACAGTTTACGAGCATGCAGTTTAATATATATATATTTTTTGCAGAGTTTTATATAGCGCAAACTTGACCAGAATCGGTATCAGAGTGCTTTACATAGCACCAGTTACGTTACATGAGGATACACATTCATTTTTGTTAGGCACTGGGAGATTAAGTGATTTGCCCAGAATCACAGGAGGTTTAGCTTCATTGCAGAGACTCAAACCCAGTTCCGGTTGCTGCTTTGGTTTCAGGTTGCATGAGTTGGATGGAGGTGAGTTTGGCTGGTGGTCTAGGCAGGCGGTTGGTGGTAGGAGCCTGCTTGTGCTAATAATGACCAGGATTATGGTGACAGATGATTTGTTGGTGGCAGTGGCATAGGAGTTGATCAGGGCTTCCACTTCAGAATGGGACAATTCAGGTGTGCCATGTCTAGGTTTGAGATGATGTTGCTTGAGAGAGATAGTCTGCCAGTGAGTAGAGAAGGAAGTAGCCGATTGTGGCTTTAAGGTAAACAAATCATGAGGTGAGCTGGGGTTGGACTTGAGGTCCTTATGTAATGCAGTGATGTTGTTTAGAATGCCGTTCATTTTAAGTTCCAAGTGAGTGAATATAAAGATCATTTGAGCTGTGGTTAGATCAAGGTGAGATGGCAGGGGGTATGGAGGCTGTTGTAGGCTGGGGTGGGGGTAGGGGTTGGGACTAGTCTGATGTTATGGGCTAAAGGAACCTGTGTGGATGGTGAGTGGGTCGTTAGTGTAGAGGTTGTGGGGCTTAGTGGGGGCAAGGTGGATCATGAGTGGAAATGCAGTATTTAGAGGGATTGGTGGGGGTGTAGGTGTCAAGTGTAGGGGTGAGGTGGGGATTGGTGGAAGTGGGGGTGGGAGAAGCTGGTGTGGCTGTGATTTTCAGCCACAAACTTTTGAGAGAGGGATATGGAGAGCTTGTAGCCACATCGGATGTTGGAGACATTGGTTACGTGTATGTTCTGTATGAAGTTGGTTCTCCATTTCTGTTGTGACCACAAGCACTCCTCAGGATCTGGGTGATGCTCAAAGGGGTCCACCTCTTGACATCCCCAACTCTGATGGAATAGACACAGAGTATTGAGGCGATCAAGCGAGGGATAGGAATTAGGTTAGGAGCAGCGGGGAAAGGGATACCTGTAACAAAAAACAAAAGATTATTTTATATATCTTTCTACACCACTTCTACTCTCATAGAGTCCCACTAGTGGAAACCCATACCTGTCCAAGACTCCCACAGCTGCGATGAACGTCCTCTACTCTCAGTGAGATACCTTCTCTCAAATGGAGGACAAACTACCTATAAATGAGACAAAACAATTACTACTCCACTTTCCATTTTCAATCCATAAAATATAAGGAACAAGAAACCTCATACATACCCTTTTTCTCATTCCCATAAAAGTAAGATGAAACCATATAAAGAGGACAGGAAAGAACAAAAGATAAATGTTCCGGCAGGTACTGCAGATACTGGGATTCAAAGGCCTGAACAGAAAGATGCTTTCAACTCCATTTCCCAAGTGTAATCCTGAATGCTGGGATGCCAGCACAAAAGTCTTGTAAATGTAAGTGATACCCAGATGTCTCCCAATAGTCAATAAACAAAACGAAAATCCGAACACCAAGCACCCAATTCCCTCTGAAATGATCAGCTTTCAGGGTAAAGCCTGCTGACTCACTTGACCTACTTCCGCGGTGAACACGGCTCCTCCGTCCGCCGACAAGGATCTCCAATCCAAACTCTCCTCTGCAGCTGCAGAGTAGGAAATGGGACGTGGACGCCCCCGCTCCTCCAGGCGTCCAGTAAACAGCGAGATAGAACCTTGAGCGGAACTGGCTCAAGGATTCTCAGGGGAAGCAGCTCCGAGCCCGGACTGCACCAAAAACAGCGTGGCACTCGCAACGCATGCACAGAAAGTCCAATTGCAGGGTAGTCGCCCTGCAACTAATCTTCAGAAGATCACTAGAATTCTGCACCACGCTCCGGGCACTGGCCATAATTTAACTAGGCATGGTCCCTCCCAGATGGACGGCTTTCTGGGAGATGAATTTCAGCTATCATTCCACCAACGCCACACGTAAGGCAGGCGCGACCTGTCACAGCCTGACAATTTCGCTGGTGTTTTGGAGTAGATGAGGTCTGTTATGCAGCCTCCATGTGTTGTGCTGTGATATATGTCTGTTATTAGTCAGTTTCATACGTCTTTATTTCGATTTTTAGACCATAAAAGACATCATATACAATACATACATAATTCATAAAATTCAATACATAATCAGTTTTACAATTATAAAATGTTCACATTATTCTCTAATACGTCATCAATCCATTGAAACTTAATTAAATTGACTCTAAAGACGTACAGAAATTAATTCGTAATAAAAATAAGGAGTATCACCTAATCATATAACTAATGGATGCCTAGCTCTGATGACCCATGCCCACCCTAAAAATTTTGCCACACCTATAGTCACGCACTCAGAGATGTTAGATCTCGAAACCCAGAGAGCTTCCATGCACCCCCGTAACTTTATCCTCTTGCAAATGGGTTTGAGCCATTTGCGCCGGGGAGCGGTATATGCTGGACAGGCGAAGAAAATGTGACCTATGACCTATAGATTCCCTTTGGCCACAACACCAAGGGCAGGACTCTGTTTGCTGTCCATGCCATTTGTATGTGAACGTCCTTACAGGTAGAGAGCCAACTCTAAACTGATGATAGAGTTTTCTATCCAAACTTCTAGTGATACTATCCCAATAGGGCTCTAAGCGGGAGTCTACCTTATGACTCAAAAACAAGCCTGTCAAGTTTGCAGACTGTGATAACGTGACATATTGTTCTTTTACAGTCGCCCAATATAATAGTTTAAATTCTTTCTTAGACGGAAAAGCATTGTTTCCCGGATCTGACCACTGTAAACTTAGGCCCATGTTTTGCAATGTGGACTTCACAACCCGGAACCACGGGAGGTTACGGGAGGTTACCTGACCCTATAATTGATCTTAAGTCTAAGATTTCCTTAGCAAGTAAAACCAATTCTGGTGTGGACCATATACGTCTCCACAGAGCTACCATCCTAAATCGAGCTAAATCTTTAATAGAATGACAGCCCATATCTAATAGAAGGGGTTGTATTGGGGTAGATTGTGGGAGACTAACCAAGCTGCGCAAAAACTTATTTTGAATTTTGTCTAAAGGGACAAGATCCACAAAACCCCATAGATCTGCTCCATAAAGGATTGCAGATCTTATTTTTGCATTGTACATTTTTAATGCTGGCAATATCCTTTTGGTTTGTGAACATCGTTGCTCCTTTACTAGACACCCCTTTAAGCGGGCAGATTTTAAGCAGAGTGCCTCAATCTGTGGCTTCCATCGCAGCCTGTAATCTAAAACCACCCCCAAATAAGTCATGACATCCACCTGTTCTAGGTCAATGCCATTCATACTGACATGGCTCTGTTGTGGTTTATTTTTGGTTAAGACCATAAATTTAGTTTTTGACACATTTATCTCTAAGTCATTAATTTTACAGAAGTCCACAAACTTATTTATAGCGGTCTGTAGCCCCATCTGGGTTTTTGCCAAAATCAACATATCGTCTGCAAAGATGAGCAGAGGAAACTTTCTGCCACCCAGAACTGGCGCGTCAGTAGGGGTATCTTCTAGGAACTGCACTACTTGATTAATAAATAGTAAAAACAGGGTAGGAGCAAGGACACAGCCCTGCCTTACACCACGAGTAACCGGGAAAGGCTCAGTCACCTGTCCCTGCCTGCCCCATCTAACTCTAGCAAAGTTATTCTCATGCAATCTTGCAGTTAACTCCAAAAGTTCTGGTGGCATTCCCATTTTGCCCAAAACAACCCACAACTTCTCTCTCGGGACAAGGTCAAATGCGGATTTGAGGTCCACAAACGCTGCGTAGATAGTGCCCCGTCCTAAAAACACAACCTTCCAATATATCAGAATAAGTCTTAACACTTGGTCGATTGTGCTAGTGCATGACCTGAAGCCCGCTTGCATCGGGGATAATATATTTTCCTTACTCATCCATGCCTGAATTTTTGCCAAAACCATTCTTGCTATGACCTTCTGCAGGGCGTCTATAAGACTAAGTGGGCGGTAGTTCCCTGGTGACGATCGATCTCCTTTTTTAAAAACAGGTAACATTTCCGCCCCTCTCCATGATTCTGGAACCCCAGCCCCATTAGCAATGGCATTAGCTAAAATCGTTATATATGACACCCAATTATACTGGTCATACTTGAAGAGATCTGCCGGAATGCAGTCCATGCCGGGAGCTTTGTCCGCTTGGACCAGACTTAATGCCTTCTCAGCCTCATTAATTTCAAACACTACTGGCGAACATGGAGTTATAGGCAAGGTCGACAAGACTTTCTGAGCTTCCTTTGGTACCGCCACCAAACCACAAAACTGGGATGAGTAATGGACCACCCAATCCTCAGCAGAAACATAATAAACTGGTGTTTGCGAGTCCTGGGTCCCTCCCCATTTCACAACCTGTCAGAATTTTATCTGATTAGAAGACAAGCAGGCTTCGTACAGGTCCTGCCAGCGACGATCGTCCCATGTTTGCTTCGCTTTCCTTTGGACCTTCTTATAATTTAACCATTCCGCTTTAATATCAGATGTCACCTTGGATTTGATAGCATTGATAAGGGAGCTATGGGCCTGACGACAGGTTTTATCGTACCATTTGGTACAAGAAAAACCTCCCCCAGCTTTCCCAGATGTACCTGGCTTCGTAAAAAGGGTTTTCAGTTTGTCAAACAGTTGCTCGTGTAGAGTGCAAATCTGCTCAAGTGGGCCTGAATTTGCAATCACTGTCTTGGCTATATTTACAGAAGATGAAACTTAATGGGATATTTTATCAAGGGTGACTGGGTCGTCGTCCAGGACCCTACACCAACGAACCCTTCGACAATCGTTTGTTAAGATGGCCTCGGCTGTGATACAATTAGTAGCGTTGGTTCTGCCAAGCCCCCCATCAATTTGCAGACTTAGTATCAGCGGGTTATGGTCACTCTCTGGCCGGGCAGTGATTACCATATCATCTAAAACTGACCAGGACTCTAATTTGATTAAAAAATAATCAATTCTACTTGTATTAGTTCCATTATCGAATGTTACCTGCCCAATTTTATCCGAGTTTGCTCGTCCGTTGGCTGCTCTTAGGCCCCACTCCAGGCACAAGCCCAGCCAATGTAGAGCTGCCTCAGTAACCCTTTTAATAGGATTTAGGGCAAGGTGTGGGACGTTCCAAAATTGGTCAACCTCTCCATAGCTGTCTTCTCCCTCACTTGGCAGGGGTTCGAAGGTGCAGTTTAAATCCCCTGCCACTATAATGAACTTATCCCTCCCAATTGAATCCATTAAAAGGTCGAGGTCATCAATGATTGCTGGGCTCCGCCCTCCTGGTAAGCCCCTTGCATAGATATTAATTATAAATGTATCCTGTTGGTTTTCCCTGCTAAGTTTTAGTCCCAGGATATCCATGTTTTGGACTATCAATTCCTGTGGCCTATAGCCAAGGGATTGTCTAATCCAAATAATCAGACCGCCGGATGGTCTACCCTTTTGCCCCCTGATAGCTGGTTTATAAAAGTTAATATAACCTATACGAAAGATTGGGTCGAGTGCCCAACTTTCTTGGAAAATTAAAATATCGTGCTGATCTATAAACTCTACCCATTCAGCCCCATCTAATTTCCCCTTCAATCCTGCAATATTCCATGAAGCTAATTTGAATGTTGGTTCCTGATTTATCGGTACATTTAAGTGGCTTTGGTCAGTGACCCCCTAGGGATTTCCTCTTGATCTCCCTTCCCCACCCATCAACAATCTACTTGCGGAATCATCTGCCACAATGCTACCTTTGCGGTCCTCCACACTGTATCCCCCCTTCCCCCCCGGGACTTTACTGCCACCTCAGCTTTACTACACAGTCCTAGGGCACTAGTTTCCTCCACCGTGGCTGGAGATGAACGAGGAGCCTCTGGACTACTAGCAGTATTGCCCACACAGTTATTATCAGCTGACTTGCACAAAGGTCAATCAACCCCCTCCAGACCACAGAGCTGTTCGTACCGATTCAAAAGTTGGGGATAGAACGGGAAATGTGTTACCAAATCAAGGGGATGCCTTCCTCTAGGTCTGCTGTTTTGGTGCGGTGGTATTTGGTAAGATAGACCACTAAATCTGCCTCTTTGGGGATAGAAATAGTGCAGGGATAATGATTGTACTTTACCCACTTTACCAAATCTTGGTTTTCTACGAATAAAATCTACCACCCAAGGCTCCCTGAAGCTAACTATAATGCAATCCCCCTCTAGATCTTTTTGGCAATAGCCCACCCAATTTACTCTTCTGACATTAAGGATCCCTGTTGTGGACATGGGTGGAAGAGTTCTATTCTTATTGAGCCAGAATTTAACTTTATTATGTAGTTCCCTATACGATTCCACTTTCCCCTCCTCCAAAGGAACAACTACCGTTAAAATAATAGTATAAGGTGCTGATTCAGGTGGCAAGTTGACGCACAGTGGTTTAGGATGAGCAAACTTTGTGTCCAAGTGACCTTGTCCCAATGCCCGGGTTGCATTAACTAACCTACTAGGGGCAGGCTGTGTTTTAGATGCCGCAACTTCTTTTGAAGTTTTATCCCTGTTGAGTTTATTAATGTCCCTGCTTTTTCCCTTCCTTTGTTGTTCTTGTTGTGGCAGCAAGGATACTGGTTTGGCCGTTGGTCCTAACCCTAGGGTATCATTTTTAGGCTGTTTCTGACTTCCAGATTGGACATCTCCTATAGTTACAGGAGCTTTTGCTATCTTTTTCAAAATGACTGTGTTTTCTCTAACTAACATCTCCATCTGGTCCATTTTGTCATTTAACAACTTTGTCCGTTCTAATAATGGCAACATTAAAGACTTAACCAACATTTCTATCTTGCCCAAGAGGATGTTGTCAGTCTTATTGGATGGGGAAGATCGGTGGTATTTAGAGGGGCAGCGATATTAGTGGGGGGTATAATGGGATCTTGTGTAGATTGTGTTGTACACTTGTTTTTAGATAACTTCGCAATTCCCCCCTTCTGAAATTTCTCTGCCCTCTTCCTCTTACTAGATTTAAGTCTATGCGGTTCTTCCGTAATTGGGCTTTTATCCCCAAGACTAGATATTGAACTGGATATTACAGAGCGATCATCAATATTCAGTAAGTCGTTAAAAGGGGAACTGTTCGTTGATATCTCCAGGGCATGAATGGCTACATCAGACTCAGGATCCACTGGCAACAAATCTGGGCTTATACATGTGTTAACACTAGGATCAAGTTGGCATAGTGGAACCGGAGATGCTACCTGCCCTATTTTCCCCAACGATGACCGCTTCCCAGTTAAAAGGTCGATAGATAGGCGTTTTTCGGCTAGGGCAATTTCCTTTTCCAAAATACATGTTGTTCGTTTAAAAAAGTGATCAATAGTGCCGGTAAACACCCCATTTGATGTCGAGACTTGTACCAGTCTTTCTTTACCAGATTGTAAAGACATTATTACATACCGTCTCAAACAAATAGCCAACCGCAGAAATACAACCAATGTGGGAAGCAATTACAACAAACCCAAATATATTAGTTATAATAAGGAAACTCAACAATCCCCAGTATAACAAGTATCAATACAATAGAGTCCGAGTCTCATGTGAAAGAGGGGTGACACAACCCGACCTCTATCGGCCTCGGACGGACTAAGACGGCCCGCCCTTTACCCGGGCTTAGCCCCGGGCTAAGTCCCGCGCGCGTCCCACGATGAGCGGTAAAAACAACAGTTAAATACACAAGAGAAGGCAGGGCACGCCCGGGAAGAGGCACCAGCTGTGGATGTTGCAGGAATGCTGGTCCTCGCAGTCCCGGGCTCCTGCTGTGGGTCCTAGTGGTCAGGGTCCTCCACACAATTGCAGCCTTCAGACAGTCACGACGGGGGAAACAGCACAGGGATAATCCAGCACCATTTCAAAGTATTAACAAACACCAAAAGTCCTGCTGCGAGCGGCACCCGCAAAGCGGAGGCCGCGAGCAGTAATGAGCCGGTGAAGGGAGGCGGGGCACGCCTAGGAAGAGGCACCAGCTGTAGATGTTGCAGGAATGCTGGTCCTCGCAGTCCCGGGCTCCCGCTGTGGGTCCTAGTGGTCAGGGTCCTCCACACAATTGCAGCCTTCAGACAGTCACGACGGGGGAAACAGCACAGGGACAATCCAGCACCAGTTCATAGTATTAAAAACACCAAAATTTCTGCTGCGAGCGGCTCCCGCGAAGCGGGGGCCGCGAGCAGTAATGAGCCGGTGAAGGGAGGCGGGGCACGCCCGGGAAGAGGCACCAGCTGTGGATGTTGCAGGAATGCTGGTCCTTGCAGTCCCGGGCTCCCACTGTGAGTCCTAGTGGTCAGGGTCCTCCACGCAATTGCAGCCTTCAGACAGTCACGACGGGGGAAACAGCACGGGGATTATCCAGCACCAGTTCAAAGTATTAACAAACACCAAAAGTCCTGCTGCGAGCGGCGCCCGCGAAGCGTGGGCCGCGAGCAGTAATGAGCCGGTGAAGGGAGGCGGGGCACGCCCGGGAAGAGGCACCAGCTGTGGATGTTGCAAGAATGCTGGTCCTCGCAGTCCCGGGCTCCCGCTGTGGGTCCTAGTGGTCAGGGTCCTCCACACAATTGCAGCCTTCAGACAGTCACGACGGGGGAAACAGCACGTGATAATCCAGCACCAGTTCAAAGTATTAACAAACACCAAAAGTCCTGCTGCGAGTGGCACCCTGTTATTAGTGTTTCTGGGTGTGACGGGGCTAGTGTTGCGGGGGTGGAAGAGAACACAGAAGCAGACTGGTGGTCCGCCACCCCTCTTTTACCTTCCTCCATTACCTCTCAACAGCTACCTGATTCCCACTGGAACGTCTTGGAACAGGAATCATGCTGGCCGACCGAGACAAGGATACACGGCCCCTTTAACTGGGAACTCAATGACCAAACTCCTGCCCCAACCAGCGTGGACAGTAAGCATGGGCGTAAAATCCGTTCCGCTCGCGGAATTTGCGGATTTTCGGCAAATTCGCAATCCGTGAATTCTCACGAATTTGCCGAAAATTCGCAAATTTGCACGCAGCGGATTTTTTTGCTTGGTCGCGCTTGGCAAATACAATATTGTGGCGCTCGGCGTTCACTTACCGTCATTCAGCGTTGAAGAGTTGTTTTTCTCCATATTTGCGTGTGCTGCGCCATTTTGGATCTTGCTGCGTGATCCCGCTGGAGTTTGCCGACCGCGATTACATCATCGCGCCCGCCACCTTGCACAGCGAGAGTTTGTCAACGCGAGTACGTCATAAAGGCTCGTGATCACGCATCGCGGGAGTAAACAATTGCGAACACGTAGATGTGGCGGGCAGCAACAATCTCGCACTCGCGAAATTGCAATTCTGCACAAGAAATCCACCAGCAAGCAGCATAAACCTTCTGAAAATGATGATTTTTATCAGAATAACTCCTCAGGTTGACATTTGCCTGCACTTTTCTTTGCAAGGAGTCCATTTGGGGCGGGGGGGGGGAGGAAGGAAGTACCCCACAGTCTCCAACTTCCTGTTCCTGTCCAGCAGGCTCCTCCCAGTGCTTTCTTCATGTGCTGGTCACTTTCATTTGGATTCTTGACCTGGAAGGATTACTTTTTGTGGATGCTGCTGGATATTTGGATTTGAGGCCTTTTTGACTTTCTTTAGATCACTTTTGGATTAGAAATTTCACAAGTACGTTTGTTTGGGGCATTACAGTTGCTGCAACTACAATTTTCGATTTTTGGGCTGTTGTTGGGGCCTTTTGCCCAGGGGTACTCAGTGGTGGATGGACTGAGTCTTTCTCTGGGGTCTCTTTAATTTAAACATCATGGAGGGCATGGATGGCATGGGATTGTGCTGATTTTTGTGTGTATTTCGATTTTCTGGGCTGCTGTTGGGGCCTTTTGCCCAGGGGTATTGAGTGGTGCATGGACTGAGTCTTTCTGTGGGGACTCTTTAATGTAAACATCATGGAGGGCATGGATGGCATGGGATTGTGCTGATTTTTGTGTGTTTTTCGATTTTTTGGGCTGCTGTTGGGGCCTTTTGCCCAGGGGTAGTGAGTGGTGCATGGACTGAGTCTTTCTGTGGGGTCTCTTTAATGTAAACATCATGGAGGGCATGGATGGCATTGGATTGTGGTGATTTTTGTGTGTTTTTCTATTTTTTGGGGTGTTGATGGGGACTGGCCATGTGGGTGGGGGCCATTTTGAGTGCTGGTACAGGCAAGCCCTGGCCATGTGCTTGGGGGCAAGGGGCCATTTTGAATGCAGGCAGTGTTCTCAGGCCTGCACCCATTTTGCCTAGCTTCCATCCATTATGCCCAGGGGAAGTGACTGGTGCATGGGCCTAGTCTTTCTGTGGGGTGTCTTGAATTTAAACATCATGGAGGGCATGGATGGCATGGGATTGTGCTGATTTTTGTGTGTTTTTCGATTTTTTTGGGCTGCTGTTTGGGCCTTTTGCCCAGGGGTAGTGAGTGGTGCATGGACCGAGTCTTTCTGTGGGGTGTCTTGAATTTAAACATCATTGAGGGCATGGATGGCATGGGATTGTGCTGATTTTTGTGTGTTTTTCGATTTTTTGGGCTGCTGTTGGGGCCTTTTGCCCAGGGGTAGTGAGTGCTGCATGGACTGAGTCTTTCTGTGGGGTCTCTTTAATGTAAACATCATGGAGGGCGTGGATGGCATGGGATTGTGCTGATTTTTGTGTGTTTTTCGATTTTTTGGGCTGCTGGTGGGGCCTTTTGCCCAGGGGTAGTGAGCGGTGCATGGACTGAGTCTTTATGTGAGGTCTCTTTAATGTAAACATCATGGAGGGCATGGATGGTATTGGATTGCGGTGATTTTTGTGTGTTTTTCGATTTTTTGGGGTGTTGATGGGGACTGGCCATGTGGGTGGGGGCCATTTTAAGGGCTGGAACAGGCAGGCCCTGGCCATGTGCTTGGGGGCAAGGGGCCATTTTGAATGCAGGCAGTGTTCTCAGGCCTGCACCCATTTTGCCTAGCTTCCATCCATTATGCCCAGGGGTAGTGAGTGGTGCATGGGCCTAGTCTTTCTGTGGGGTGTCTTGAATTTAAACATCATGGAGGGCATGGATGGCATGGGATTGTGCTGATTTTTGTGTGTTTTTCGATTTTTTGGGCTGCTGTTGGGTCCTTTTGCCCAGGGGTAGTGAGTGGTGCATGGAATGAGTCTTTCTGTGGGGTCTCTTTAATGTAAACATCATGGAGGGCATGGATGGCATTGGATTGTGGTGATTTTTGTGTGTTTTCGATTTTTGGGGTGTTGATGGGGACTGCCCATGTGGGTGGGGGCCATTTTGAGTGCTGGTACAGGCAGGCCCTGGCCATGTGCTGGGGGGCAAGGGGACATTTTGAATGCAGGCAGTGTTCTCAGGCCTGCACCCATTTTGCCTAGCTTCCATCCATTATGCCCAGGGGTAGTGAGTGGTGCATGGGCCTAGTCTTTCTGTGGGGTGTCTTGAATTTAAACATCATGGAGGGCATGGATGGCATGGGATTGTGCTGATTTTTGTGTGTTTTTTGATTTTCTGGGCTGCTGTTGGGGCCTTTTGCCCAGGGGTATTGAGTGGTGCATTGACTGAGTCTTTCTGTGGGGACTCTTTAATGTAAACATCATGGAGGGCATGGATGGCATGGGATTGTGCTGATTTTTGTGTGTTTTTCGATTTTTTGGGCTGCTGTTGGGGCCTTTTGCCCAGGGGTAGTGAGTGGTGCATGGACTGAGTCTTTCTGTGGGGTCTCTTTAATGTAAACATCATGGAGGGCATGGATGGCATTGGATTGTGGTGATTTTTGTGTGTTTTTCTATTTTTTGGGGTGTTGATGGGGACTGGCCATGTGGGTGGGGGCCATTTTGAGTGCTGGTACAGGCAAGCCCTGGCCATGTGCTTGGGGGCAAGGGGCCATTTTGAATGCAGGCAGTGTTCTCAGGCCTGCACCCATTTTGCCTAGCTTCCATCCATTATGCCCAGGGGTAGTGAGTGGTGCATGGGCCTAGTCTTTCTGTGGGGTGTCTTGAATTTAAACATCATGGAGGGCATGGATGGCATGGGATTGTGCTGATTTTTGTGTGTTTTTCAATTTTTATGGGCTGCTGTTTGGGCCTTTTGCCCAGGGGTAGTGAGTGGTGCATGGACCGAGTCTTTCTGTGGGGTGTCTTGAATTTAAACATCATTGAGGGCATGGATGGCATGGGATTGTGCTGATTTTTGTGTGTTTTTCGATTTTTTGGGCTGCTGTTGGGGCCTTTTGCCTAGGGGTAGTGAGTGCTGCATGGACTGAGTCTTTCTGTGGGGTCTCTTTAATGTAAACATCATGGAGGGCGTGGATGGCATGGGATTGTGCTGATTTTTGTGTGTTTTTCGATTTTTTGGGCTGCTGGTGGGGCCTTTTGCCCAGGGGTAGTGAGCGGTGCATGGACTGAGTCTTTATGTGAGGTCTCTTTAATGTAAACATCATGGAGGGCATGGATGGTATTGGATTGCGGTGATTTTTGTGTGTTTTTCGATTTTTTGGGGTGTTGATGGGGACTGGCCATGTGGGTGGGGGCCATTTTAAGGGCTGGAACAGGCAGGCCCTGGCCATGTGCTTGGGGGCAAGGGGCCATTTTGAATGCAGGCAGTGTTCTCAGGCCTGCACCCATTTTGCCTAGCTTCCATCCATTATGCCCAGGGGTAGTGAGTGGTGCATGGGCCTAGTCTTTCTGTGGGGTGTCTTGAATTTAAACATCATGGAGGGCATGGATGGCATGGGATTGTGCTGATTTTTGTGTGTTTTTCGATTTTTTGGGCTGCTGTTGGGTCCTTTTGCCCAGGGGTAGTGAGTGGTGCATGGAATGAGTCTTTCTGTGGGGTCTCTTTAATGTAAACATCATGGAGGGCATGGATGGCATTGGATTGTGGTGATTTTTGTGTGTTTTCGATTTTTGGGGTGTTGATGGGGACTGCCCATGTGGGTGGGGGCCATTTTGAGTGCTGGTACAGGCAGGCCCTGGCCATGTGCTGGGGGGCAAGGGGACATTTTGAATGCAGGCAGTGTTCTCAGGCCTGCACCCATTTTGCCTAGCTTCCATCCATTATGCCCAGGGGTAGTGAGTGGTGCATGGGCCTAGTCTTTCTGTGGGGTGTCTTGAATTTAAACATCATGGAGGGCATGGATGGCATGGGATTGTGCTGATTTTTGTGTGTTTTTTGATTTTCTGGGCTGCTGTTGGGGCCTTTTGCCCAGGGGTATTGAGTGGTGCATTGACTGAGTCTTTCTGTGGGGACTCTTTAATGTAAACATCATGGAGGGCATGGATGGCATGGGATTGTGCTGATTTTTGTGTGTTTTTCGATTTTTTGGGCTGCTGTTGGGGCCTTTTGCCCAGGGGTAGTGAGTGGTGCATGGACTGAGTCTTTCTGTGGGGTCTCTTTAATGTAAACATCATGGAGGGCATGGATGGCATTGGATTGTGGTGATTTTTGTGTGTTTTTCTATTTTTTGGGGTGTTGATGGGGACTGGCCATGTGGGTGGGGGCCATTTTGAGTGCTGGTACAGGCAAGCCCTGGCCATGTGCTTGGGGGCAAGGGGCCATTTTGAATGCAGGCAGTGTTCTCAGGCCTGCACCCATTTTGCCTAGCTTCCATCCATTATGCCCAGGGGTAGTGAGTGGTGCATGGGCCTAGTCTTTCTGTGGGGTGTCTTGAATTTAAACATCATGGAGGGCATGGATGGCATGGGATTGTGCTGATTTTTGTGTGTTTTTCAATTTTTATGGGCTGCTGTTTGGGCCTTTTGCCCAGGGGTAGTGAGTGGTGCATGGACCGAGTCTTTCTGTGGGGTGTCTTGAATTTAAACATCATTGAGGGCATGGATGGCATGGGATTGTGCTGATTTTTGTGTGTTTTTCGATTTTTTGGGCTGCTGTTGGGGCCTTTTGCCCAGGGGTAGTGAGTGCTGCATGGACTGAGTCTTTCTGTGGGGTCTCTTTAATGTAAACATCATGGAGGGCGTGGATGGCATGGGATTGTGCTGATTTTTGTGTGTTTTTCGATTTTTTGGGCTGCTGGTGGGGCCTTTTGCCCAGGGGTAGTGAGCGGTGCATGGACTGAGTCTTTATGTGAGGTCTCTTTAATGTAAACATCATGGAGGGCATGGATGGTATTGGATTGCGGTGATTTTTGTGTGTTTTTCGATTTTTTGGGGTGTTGATGGGGACTGGCCATGTGGGTGGGGGCCATTTTGAGGGCTGGAACAGGCAGGCCCTGGCCATGTGCTTGGGGGCAAGGGGCCATTTTGAATGCAGGCAGTGTTCTCAGGCCTGCACCCATTTTGCCTAGCTTCCATCCATTATGCCCAGGGGTAGTGAGTGGTGCATGGGCCTAGTCTTTCTGTGGGGTGTCTTGAATTTAAACATCATGGAGGGCATGGATGGCATGGGATTGTGCTGATTTTTGTGTGTTTTTCGATTTTTTGGGCTGCTGTTGGGTCCTTTTGCCCAGGGGTAGTGAGTGGTGCATGGAATGAGTCTTTCTGTGGGGTCTCTTTAATGTAAACATCATGGAGGGCATGGATGGCATTGGATTGTGGTGATTTTTGTGTGTTTTCGATTTTTGGGGTGTTGATGGGGACTGCCCATGTGGGTGGGGGCCATTTTGAGTGCTGGTACAGGCAGGCCCTGGCCATGTGCTGGGGGGCAAGGGGACATTTTGAATGCAGGCAGTGTTCTCAGGCCTGCACCCATTTTGCCTAGCTTCCATCCATTATGCCCAGGGGTAGTGAGTGGTGCATGGGCCTAGTCTTTCTGTGGGGTGTCTTGAATTTAAGCATCATGGATGGCATGGGATTGTGCTGATTTTTGTGTGTTTTTCGATTTTTTGGGCTGCTGTTGGGGCCTTTTGCCCAGGGGTAGTGAGTGCTGCATGGACTGAGTCTTTCTGTGGGGTCTCTGTAATGTAAACATCATGGAGGGCATGGATGGCATTGGATTGTGGTGATTTTTGTGTGTTTTTCGATTGTTTGGGGTGTTGATGGGGACTGGCCATGTGGGTGGGGGCCATTTTGAGTGCTGGTACAGGCAGGCCCTGGCCATGTGCTGGGGGGCAAGGGGCCATTTTGAATGCAGGCAGTGTTCCCAGGCCTGAACCCATTTTGCCTAGCTTCGATCCATTATGCCCACGGGTAGTGAGTGGTGCATGGGTCTAGTCTTTCTGTGGGGTGTCTTGAATTGAGGGCATGGATGGCATGGGATTGTGCTGATTTTTGTGTGTTTTTCGATTTTTTGGGCTGCTGTTGGGGCCTTTTGCCCAGGGGTATTGAGTGGTGCATGGACTGAGTCTTTCTGTGGGGACTCTTTAATGTAAACATCATGGAGGGCATGGATGGCATGGGATTGTGCTGATTTTTGTGTGTTTTTCGATTTTTTGGGCTGCTGTTGGGGCCTTTTGCCCAGGGGTAGTGAGTGGTGCATGGACTGAGTCTTTCTGTGGGGTCTCTTTAATGTAAACATCATGGAGGGCATGGATGGCATTGGATTGTGGTGATTTTTGTGTGTTTTTCTATTTTTTGGGGTGTTGATGGGGACTGGCCATGTGGGTGGGGGCCATTTTGAGTGCTGGTACAGGCAAGCCCTGGCCATGTGCTTGGGGGCAAGGGGCCATTTTGAATGCAGGCAGTGTTCTCAGGCCTGCACCCATTTTGCCTAGCTTCCATCCATTATGCCCAGGGGTAGTGAGTGGTGCATGGGCCTAGTCTTTCTGTGGGGTGTCTTGAATTTAAACATCATGGAGGGCATGGATGGCATGGGATTGTGCTGATTTTTGTGTGTTTTTCAATTTTTATGGGCTGCTGTTTGGGCCTTTTGCCCAGGGGTAGTGAGTGGTGCATGGACCGAGTCTTTCTGTGGGGTGTCTTGAATTTAAACATCATTGAGGGCATGGATGGCATGGGATTGTGCTGATTTTTGTGTGTTTTTCGATTTTTTGGGCTGCTGTTGGGGCCTTTTGCCCAGGGGTAGTGAGTGCTGCATGGACTGAGTCTTTCTGTGGGGTCTCTTTAATGTAAACATCATGGAGGGCGTGGATGGCATGGGATTGTGCTGATTTTTGTGTGTTTTTCGATTTTTTGGGCTGCTGGTGGGGCCTTTTGCCCAGGGGTAGTGAGCGGTGCATGGACTGAGTCTTTATGTGAGGTCTCTTTAATGTAAACATCATGGAGGGCATGGATGGTATTGGATTGCGGTGATTTTTGTGTGTTTTTCGATTTTTTGGGGTGTTGATGGGGACTGGCCATGTGGGTGGGGGCCATTTTAAGGGCTGGAACAGGCAGGCCCTGGCCATGTGCTTGGGGGCAAGGGGCCATTTTGAATGCAGGCAGTGTTCTCAGGCCTGCACCCATTTTGCCTAGCTTCCATCCATTATGCCCAGGGGTAGTGAGTGGTGCATGGGCCTAGTCTTTCTGTGGGGTGTCTTGAATTTAAACATCATGGAGGGCATGGATGGCATGGGATTGTGCTGATTTTTGTGTGTTTTTCGATTTTTTGGGCTGCTGTTGGGTCCTTTTGCCCAGGGGTAGTGAGTGGTGCATGGAATGAGTCTTTCTGTGGGGTCTCTTTAATGTAAACATCATGGAGGGCATGGATGGCATTGGATTGTGGTGATTTTTGTGTGTTTTTGATTTTTGGGGTGTTGATGGGGACTGCCCATGTGGGTGGGGGCCATTTTGAGTGCTGGTACAGGCAGGCCCTGGCCATGTGCTGGGGGGCAAGGGGACATTTTGAATGCAGGCAGTGTTCTCAGGCCTGCACCCATTTTGCCTAGCTTCCATCCATTATGCCCAGGGGTAGTGAGTGGTGCATGGGCCTAGTCTTTCTGTGGGGTGTCTTGAATTTAAGCATCATGGATGGCATGGGATTGTGCTGATTTTTGTGTGTTTTTCGATTTTTTGGGCTGCTGTTGGGGCCTTTTGCCCAGGGGTAGTGAGTGCTGCATGGACTGAGTCTTTCTGTGGGGTCTCTGTAATGTAAACATCATGGAGGGCATGGATGGCATTGGATTGTGGTGATTTTTGTGTGTTTTTCGATTTTTTGGGGTGTTGATGGGGACTGGCCATGTGGGTGGGGGCCATTTTGAGTGCTGGTACAGGCAGGCCCTGGCCATGTGCTGGGGGGCAAGGGGCCATTTTGAATGCAGGCAGTGTTCCCAGGCCTGAACCCATTTTGCCTAGCTTCGATCCATTATGCCCACGGGTAGTGAGTGGTGCATGGGTCTAGTCTTTCTGTGGGGTGTCTTGAATTGAGGGCATGGATGGCATGGGATTGTGCTGATTTTTGTGTGTTTTTCGATTTTTTGGGCTGCTGTTGGGGCCTTTTGCCCAGGGGTATTGAGTGGTGCATGGACTGAGTCTTTCTGTGGGGACTCTTTAATGTAAACATCATGGAGGGCATGGATGGCATGGGATTGTGCTGATTTTTGTGTGTTTTTCGATTTTTTGGGCTGCTGTTGGGGCCTTTTGCCCAGGGGTAGTGAGTGGTGCATGGACTGAGTCTTTCTGTGGGGTCTCTTTAATGTAAACATCATGGAGGGCATGGATGGCATTGGATTGTGGTGATTTTTGTGTGTTTTTCTATTTTTTGGGGTGTTGATGGGGACTGGCCATGTGGGTGGGGGCCATTTTGAGTGCTGGTACAGGCAAGCCCTGGCCATGTGCTTGGGGGCAAGGGGCCATTTTGAATGCAGGCAGTGTTCTCAGGCCTGCACCCATTTTGCCTAGCTTCCATCCATTATGCCCAGGGGTAGTGAGTGGTGCATGGGCCTAGTCTTTCTGTGGGGTGTCTTGAATTTAAACATCATGGAGGGCATGGATGGCATGGGATTGTGCTGATTTTTGTGTGTTTTTCAATTTTTTTGGGCTGCTGTTTGGGCCTTTTGCCCAGGGGTAGTGAGTGGTGCATGGACCGAGTCTTTCTGTGGGGTGTCTTGAATTTAAACATCATTGAGGGCATGGATGGCATGGGATTGTGCTGATTTTTGTGTGTTTTTCGATTTTTTGGGCTGCTGTTGGGGCCTTTTGCCCAGGGGTAGTGAGTGCTGCATGGACTGAGTCTTTCTGTGGGGTCTCTTTAATGTAAACATCATGGAGGGCGTGGATGGCATGGGATTGTGCTGATTTTTGTGTGTTTTTCGATTTTTTGGGCTGCTGGTGGGGCCTTTTGCCCAGGGGTAGTGAGCGGTGCATGGACTGAGTCTTTATGTGAGGTCTCTTTAATGTAAACATCATGGAGGGCATGGATGGTATTGGATTGCGGTGATTTTTGTGTGTTTTTCGATTTTTTGGGGTGTTGATGGGGACTGGCCATGTGGGTGGGGGCCATTTTAAGGGCTGGAACAGGCAGGCCCTGGCCATGTGCTTGGGGGCAAGGGGCCATTTTGAATGCAGGCAGTGTTCTCAGGCCTGCACCCATTTTGCCTAGCTTCCATCCATTATGCCCAGGGGTAGTGAGTGGTGCATGGGCCTAGTCTTTCTGTGGGGTGTCTTGAATTTAAACATCATGGAGGGCATGGATGGCATGGGATTGTGCTGATTTTTGTGTGTTTTTCGATTTTTTGGGCTGCTGTTGGGTCCTTTTGCCCAGGGGTAGTGAGTGGTGCATGGAATGAGTCTTTCTGTGGGGTCTCTTTAATGTAAACATCATGGAGGGCATGGATGGCATTGGATTGTGGTGATTTTTGTGTGTTTTCGATTTTTGGGGTGTTGATGGGGACTGCCCATGTGGGTGGGGGCCATTTTGAGTGCTGGTACAGGCAGGCCCTGGCCATGTGCTGGGGGGCAAGGGGACATTTTGAATGCAGGCAGTGTTCTCAGGCCTGCACCCATTTTGCCTAGCTTCCATCCATTATGCCCAGGGGTAGTGAGTGGTGCATGGGCCTAGTCTTTCTGTGGGGTGTCTTGAATTTAAGCATCATGGATGGCATGGGATTGTGCTGATTTTTGTGTGTTTTTCGATTTTTTGGGCTGCTGTTGGGGCCTTTTGCCCAGGGGTAGTGAGTGCTGCATGGACTGAGTCTTTCTGTGGGGTCTCTGTAATGTAAACATCATGGAGGGCATGGATGGCATTGGATTGTGGTGATTTTTGTGTGTTTTTCGATTTTTTGGGGTGTTGATGGGGACTGGCCATGTGGGTGGGGGCCATTTTGAGTGCTGGTACAGGCAGGCCCTGGCCATGTGCTGGGGGGCAAGGGGCCATTTTGAATGCAGGCAGTGTTCCCAGGCCTGAACCCATTTTGCCTAGCTTCGATCCATTATGCCCACGGGTAGTGAGTGGTGCATGGGTCTAGTCTTTCTGTGGGGTGTCTTGAATTGAGGGCATGGATGGCATGGGATTGTGCTGATTTTTATGTGTTTTTCGACTTTTTGGGGTGTATAACTGATGTTCCTCAATCTTCCATTGCTTTTAGGTGCACAAGAGAACCACCAGTGCCAGGAAGAAGTCCTGCAGCGGTGTGTGTGCAGCATAACGTCACGCGACGTCACGTGTGGCCACAGACAAGACAACTCTGCAACTTGTGCAACTGCGGCCTGCTGTTCTGACATCTGAAGAAGATGGCCCCAAAAAAAGTTCCCCGTAGCTCCTCTAGCAAGAAAGGTGCCAGTAAGGAGCAGAAGAAGCAAGCTACCAAGGAGACTGGTGTGCCGCCCGCCATATTTTTGGGGACTAAAAAAAAAAGTACACCTGCAGCAGCAGCGGGATCTGCTGGGGACCAAGCTGGGAGCAGCACCCCCGCTCCATTGGGCTCAGTGCCACCACAACCACGCCAACTTAAGTCCAAGCCCTTGAGTGCTGCAGAGGCACTTAGTCTAGTTGTTCAATCACCATCGACCAGTGATGTTGTCTCATCGCAAGAAAGTAGCAGCAATGTCCCTCAATCAACACAGGTTGTTGTAACTCATCTGACGAGTGTTCAACACCCACAGCCGCAACAACAACCACATGTGCAAGTACAAGCCCAAGTACACGTGGAAGGAGAGGCAGCGCAAGGAGATGCGCAAGCAGAGGTGCATGGAGGGGCACAAGGGCCCACAATAGTTGTTCCTTCTGAAGTAGGGGCACATCAGGAAATCGACATTCAAGCCGAGGTATCATTTGAGGAAGCCACTCCTCCTGATCATTCATTGTCTTCCACATCCCTAGCAAGGAAAAGATCAAGGATGGTGTCTACATCTTCTTCAAGCCCCCTTCCTTCTGATGATATGGCTCCAACTTGGGAACCACCACTGCCGTCTGAGAGTGAGGCACACCATGATCTGACAAAGGTAGCTAAGCGTAAAAGGAAGGTCCCCGAAAGACTCATAGTTATGGGGTGTGATGATGACGATGCTGAAAAAGTGGCGTATACTACTCCTGCTGATGAAGACTCTCACGACGACGACGCAGTCATCATACACGCCACTCCAGCCTCAGCGGGCATGCAGCAAACAGACATTTTTACCCTAGCCCGAAAAGCTGCTGAGCGTGATCTGGTCGACGAGGAGGCAATGGGACCACCATCATTGGAGTTAACTAGTACACCACCACCTACCGCTTCCATATTTATTTCTCGCCAGAAGGGACCTCCATCAACCTCGACCTCAATTAGTGGTGGTGCAAGTGCACAACATAGTAAAGTTCGGCAACACACATCCTCCACTTCATCTAGCATTAGCAGCATGACCAGTATCGCCTCCTCCGCCCCCCACAGACATTTGAAGTCCGCAGTTTGGGACTTCTTTAGTGTTTGGGCAAGAAGGGAAAACATAGCCATTTGTAGCATTTGTAAGCTTGCAGTTAGTCGTGGTAAGCTTGGTACCAACTATGGTACCGTAGGCCAGAGAGGTCATCTTGAGAGACAGCACACTGCCCAATGGCATGCGCACCTAAAGGAGATCAACGAAGCCCGAATTGGAAGTCAACAAACTGTATCCGTTGATGTTTCATCTGATGATGACGGGGAGGAAGAAGCGTCAAACATTTCTTCACCTACACCCAGTACCCCTGTCAGCAGCACACCCCCTGTGAGCCACACTAAGAGTGTGGGAGAGAGTGAGACACCAATGCGAAAAAGTTCCTCATCACCAAGCATAACTGGGTCGAAGAAGTCATCATCATCATCCCGTAAAATCATGGTCCAGACCACCATTAGAAGCATGTTGTTTTCAGAAGAGCCATTTGAACGCAACCACCCAATGACGCGTCTGTATAACACTAAGCTGGATAAAATGCTAGCTCTGGACCTTCTCCCTTTTTCTTTTGTGGAAGGGGTTGGTTTTCTTGAATTAGTGGCAACGCTCTGCCCTAAATGGAAGGTTCCTAGCCGGTTCTATTTTGCCAGAGTTGCGGTTCCAGCACTACATGCAGATGTGCTGGAGGCGATTGGGGCAGCTTTGAAGAAGAGTGCTGTTCACACTATACATCCAACAACAGACATGTGGACCAGTGGCGCAGGCACTGATTACATGTGCATCACTGCACACTGGGTCTCTTTTTCAGGAGTTACAGCAAAGCTAAGGGCAGGTGTTGATCCGGACAACATTTTTAAAGCTGCTCGGAAACACCCAACACTAGCCATGTTTGGCATGGAGTCAAGTCATACAGCAGAAAACATTTTGCAGGAGTTTAACACAAAGGTCTTTCAATGGCTGTCCCCAATAAAACGCAAGATTGGTTATGTTTCCACGGATAATGGCGCCAATGTAGTTAAGGCCATGGATAAGGGTAACTATTTCAGAGTGCTGTGTTTGGCGCACTGTATAAACCTGGTTGTTAAAAAATTCTTGAGTGAAGAAAGTCCAGCGTGCGAGTTACTGACCACCTGCCGAAGAATGTGCATACATTTCAGCCATTCTTTTAAGGCCCGGAAGCATCTGGGGGGCCTGCTACATGAACGTCGACTGCCAGTGAAAGCACTCATCCAAGAGGTGGCAACACGTTGGAACTCAACCTTCTACAGGCTTGAGCGTCTGTATGAGCAGTTTACGGTAGTCGGTCAGTATTTCCTTACACTGGGTACAGCTGTGAAGGATCTGAGGTTACATGCAGAGCAATGGGAGCTAGTTAAAGGCCTGACAGACATGCTTCGTCCTTTTGAGGTCTTCACGCGTGCAGTCAGCATGGAGGACTGTAATTTGGGAAAAGCTATCCCTTTGTTGCTAATGCTAGAGCACCAACTGAAGGTGGTGTCTTCTACGTTTCAAAAAGATGAAGAAAAGCAAGAAGCTTTTGATTTGGCGGAGAAATTATTACAGCGCCTACTTTGCGATGAACGTCTTCAAAAGATCCACACAGAACAGCATTACATTTGTGCTACTATTCTGGATCCACGCTACAAAAAGGCACTGGCAGGCAGAGCATTCTTTCCTTTTGGTGACGCAGAAGTTTTAAAGTACAAACGTTGGCTAGCTGTGTCAGCCATGAGGTTTGAACAAGAACGGCAGGAAATTGAAGGAAAAGGCAGTACATCAGCATCAGCAGGCCATCCGGAGTCAAAAGAATCCACTTCTGCACCTGTGGCTGTGGCAGAAGTGACCTCTCAGCCGTTAAAGACACCAGCAACCGGATCATCTGCACCAGACACAACAGTAACATTGTGTGAAGAAGAGGATTGGCTAACTCAGCTTGGGTTTGCTTCTCAAAAGGTCCCAACAAAAAGTAAGCAAAGTGGAGGAACCGTGGAGAACCTTGAGTCGATGGAGCAGGACTATCTGAATGACTCAACAGAGGTCTTTGTTCATGATGACCCATTGTCGTATTGGCATGGGAAAAAAGAATTGTGGCCAGAGATCTCCAACCTGGCTATAAACTACTTGTCTTGCCCACTCGCAAGCGTGTCTTCTGAACGTGTTTTCAGTGCTGCTGGTGGCACTGTAACTTGCAAAAGGACCCGCCTCTCGCCCAAAAATGTGGAGAGGTTAACAATGATCAAGATGAATCAGCACCTCATACCACCAGATTACAAAGTACGAGAATACACGCCGGAAGAAGACGAGGAGGACACCAACTTAGTAGGGAATTTCTTCTCTGTTAGGTGACCTACTCCCGCCTAAATTCGCAGAGTATGAGGACGAACTCTTCTTCCCTGACACCGAGCCCTGAAAATGAGCCAATGAATCAATAACTTTCTTTTTCGTCCTTATTCACTTTTATTCCTGTGTGTATGTCTTTCTTTGTTTTGCAAAGTCAATATAAATAAAAACTTTAATCACCTAATCTCAAAAACAAGCCCATCAGCAGAATTGTCTTCACTTATTTGCTTATTGATTTGAAGGTGCCGCAGTCTGCATTCCTCAGGTTCACAAGTTCACAAGAACATGCTCCTCTATCCTCCTCCTCCAGACTCCTATTTCCCTCAAAGCAGAGGGCTGGTTTACGCCCAATGAAGAAAGACTCTGCACTTGTGGGGGTGTTCTACTTCTTTGCGGGTGAGTTGATGGCTCTGGGGCCATTGCTGGGAAGGTCTAATACCGGATAAAAGTAGTTTGGCGAAAATCAGACTTGAAAAAGTTTTTGCCTTTTTGCTCACTATCATGTTTTCGGGGGCCTGTTTGGGGGGCTTCCTGGTGTTTGTGGGTGGGTTTCGGGGTCTGGGAGCACTGCTGGCACAGTCTAATGTTGATTGCATTTGTTTTCTAGGACATCCATGGTGGAAAAGTTGAGTCATGACCTAGCTGCACAGTGCGTTTGGACAGAAGGCCGAAAAATATTGTAAGTATGAGATTTTCCATTTTTGCTTTTTGCCTGTTTGGGGGTGTTGTGCTTTTTTGCGGGTGGGTTGGCGGGTCTTGGGGCATTGCTGGGAAGGTCTAATACCGGATAAAAGTGATTTGAACAAAATCCATGCGGAAAAAGTTTTTGCTTTTTCTGACATTTCGGTCAATTTAGCGTTTTCAGGGGCCTGTTTGGGGGGCTTCCTCGTGTTTGTGGGTGGGTTTCGGGGTCTGGGAGCACTGCTGGGTATGGATACTTTTGATTGCAAGAGGTTTGAAGCAAATCCATGGTGGCAGAGGGGAGTTAGGGCCTAGCTGCAGAGTGCGCGCGGAGTGATTTTGGAAATTGGGCTGAAAATGACTAAGTCCCCATTTTTGTAGTTTTGCTTTTTGGCTGTTTGGGGGTCTTCTACTTGTTTTTGCCTGGGTTGACGGCTCTGGGGCCATTGCTGGGAAGGTCTAATACTGGATAAAAGTGGTTTGGACGAAATCGGAGGCAAAATTTCTTTTGCGTTTTGGCTGACTTGCTTGTCTTTGAGGTGCTCTTTGGGGGGGTTCCGGGTGTTTGTGGGTGGGTTTTGGAGTCTGGGAGCACTGCTGGCACAGTCTAATTTTGATTGCATTTGTTTTTCAGGAAATCCGGGGTGGAAAACGGGAGTTATGGCCTAGCTGCACAGCGCGTTTGGACAGAATTGAAAGAAGGCCGAAAAATATTGTAAGTGTGAGATTTTCCATTTTTGCTTTTTGGCTGTTTGGGGGTGTTGTGCTTTTTTGCGGGTGGGTTGGCGGGTTTTGGGCCATTGTTGGGAAGGTCTAATACCGGATAAAAGTGGTTTGGACAAAATCCATGCTGAAAAGCCTTTTGGCATTTTTTGTAATTTAGGGTTCGTTAGGGTTAGCACTAGCAGCAGTATTCCATGTGTTTGGGGATGCTCTAGATTTTTGCAACTGGGTTCTGGGGTCTTACAGCACTCGTGGGAATGTGTAATCTTGGTTGCAAGTGGTTTGAAGAAAATCCATGGTGGGAAAGGGTGGATTTGGCCTAGTTAAAGAAAGCGTTTGCCACTATTCTTAATTTATTCTTAATTTAGGGCTCGTTAGGGTTAGCAGTATTGTATTGCATGTGTTTGGGGGGTTATGGATTTTTGTGACTGGGTGGGGTCTTTGAAAACTTGTTGTAATGTCTAATTTTGATTGCAAGTCGTTTGAACAGAATCCATGGTGGGAAAGGGGGGTTTTGGGCATACTTTCTGAGTGCGTTTTGACACAATTTGAAATTAGGCCTCTGTGAGGTAGCAGCAGTATTCTGCACGTTTTTGGGAGGGTAATGTGGGGTGTTCTAGATTTTGGGGATTGTCATCTCTGAAAGTGACAGTATAATTTTTGCACTACACAGGGTGCCTTACATATTTTTTTCTCCGAGGTGTCTTTAACACTTACTTTTCTATTTTTCCATCATCAATTACAGGCAGGCTTTTACCCTGTGCCATCGATGTACTACTCAGGCTTAAGGTTCTAATTCCGACCCGGCTACCGGGTACTGTTGAGGTTCTAGCTGATTCGTCTCAGCCGTCCGTGTGATGGTTAATACCAAAGATGCGACACACCATAGGAGTATCTGTGTGAGCGGCAGGTTAAGCCGTACTGCTTTCCAGCGTCTCCGCGTGTAAATGCAGAAGTCATTTACAGTTTACACGCGGAGACGCTGTAAAGCTGAGACGGCTGAGACGAATCAGCGAGAACCTCCACAGTACCCGGTAGCCGGGTCGGAATTGCAAGCGGCTGAGAGCACCTAGCCATTGTGGCAATAGCTTTGGAACCGCTGCCCGCGGGAGCCCTGATGAAGTCGCGGGCTACTAGCCCTGACGAAACACGTGTTGGCTGGGCGTGGTGGATAAAATCTGAATTGAAGAAAAACTTCTATCAAGACTACTTCCACATTGTTTGTCTATTGGTTGTGTTGTTTGATTACCTACAGCATTTACTCTGTAAAAGGCGACGTGTGCACAGATACCTGTTGTAACAGTATAACATTTTGGCATGTATCTTTCCGCTGTCTTTGTAAGCCTGTGACATTACTGGGAGTTTAAGGAATTCCACTAGCAGCACTATGGGTGGACTCACTACTACATACATAGTCAGAGAGTACTAAAAAAGCCTTTTTTAATTTTTTTTCTCTTGGGTTGCAAAAGAAATAACTGGTACGTCAACTTGTGCTTGCCGCCATAATGGCAGCTCACTCTGCTTTCACCCAAGAAATACAGACACAGGCCATGATGATGCAGACTCGCAGTACTTTAAGCAGTACATGCAAGTGGGGATCTGAATGTCTTACTTTTCTATAGGGGTGGCACTGCCACTGGCCATACTTCTTCCACTCAGCGTCTGCTCTACTACATCATACACCTCTGCTATCGACGAGGAGGATAAAGAAGATAACATCCAGGCTTCGAAAGTACGTCTATGATTCTTCCTGATGTCTCAAATGTACCAAAATGTATTTTTGTCAAAAACCAACTAACACCCTTTTCATTATATTTTGGAAAGCGCTGTCTTCTTATGTTGAATTGCATTCAACAAAACCATTCTTTACAGTCATAAATATTAAGACTCGCTCGTCCGTCGTTTCACCCTTCTTTAACTTTTCGTTCTTCACATCCCTAAACTTCATCTGATATTACTTGGCTTCACAAATCACAATAAAAATTTGCCAGCTGAGTTGAAGTGAAATAGAGGGGGCCATTGGTTACCAGAGAAGTACCGCAGCTAATGCTATTAAAAGTCAAGGTTGACTGTCTTCTACGTGATAGCCCAAAAAGTAGTTCTAAATTGGTAAATGTTCTTGACAGTACTGTGTACTTATACTGGTGTACTGTGTACTACTGTACAGTACATCATCCACTCCTTTGCGAGGCTACTCAAAAACATTTCAATAAGTAAGGAGTATAATAACTTACCACCGTCCGCCGCCGCTGAGTCTTCCCCCCCCAGCTCCTCCTGTTGGCGCCGCCGCATCCTGAGTGGACCCCTCCGCACTGCTGGCCCCGGCACTGCTTGTCATCTGTGCCGCGTCAGATGTTGTGACGTCTAGGAAAAACATGTCAAATTTTCAGATGCCATACACAACCCCCTATTTTGTCTCGTAACGGAAGAAAATGTTACATAACACATTTTTTTTATTACTGGGATTGAAAAAAAGTAACGGTTTTGGGGAGGGTGTTAACCTTTTATATGCTTATTCCATTAAATGCTACACTTGTTCTTATGACAACTTATGAATGCTTGCTTAACAGGCACCATTTTTCTCATTACAGAAAGAAGATTCCATTGCCCTTCTGCCAGACAACTCTCCAACTACTAGTAAGTCATCACCAGCAGTACTTTAAGTACTTTAAAGAAGGTGGGGGCACCCACACAGTTATTCTAATAATTTCATGTGTCTGTTAACTATTAATAATTTTGAGTCATACTAATTTAATTCATGGGAATGTTGTTGTAACTTTAACGTCATCTTCATCCATCAGAATACTACGCTATTAAAAATAAAGAAATAGTGTTTTCATTTCTTAATTGAAAATAAACTTTAAAACTAACAAACACTGTGTGGTTTTTGTTTATGAGTGAGTGAGCGGAAAGGTTTGAACTACTGCACTTGGCAGTCATGTTTCAGTGACTCAGATAGGCCGGGACTCGGAGGTAGTCTTCTTCTGTTCTTCTGGTCGTAAAATCATTGGTCAGTCATTCTAGATAGTCGGTCAGGGGATTGAGGGGTTCAGCTTCTGTTCGGACTGAGGTATGTCGAAAGACGAACTGCACCTATCATCTTGTCCATACTTCTTTGTGTGCTTACAGAATAGTCCCTGAAACACTAGCGGTATGGGATGTGCTCCTCTCAAATAAAAAGGACATTGCTACCTTTTACTTGGTGTAAACAATTACATTTTGTTGTTGCAAATTGTCAAAGCACTTACATTAAGAAGACTGGAATAGACAGCAAGGGCAACCCAGAGGACTACACTCAGTGCCTAGAGCTATTGCTGTATCAGAGTTTTGTTTCACATTGTTTGCCGAATGGGCAAGCTTAGCTACCTACACAGACCGACTCATAATTGTAAATAGTAGTAGCACAGAGAGTGATGGTAGAGGCAGGATAAGAATGTAGAAGAAAGTAGTCTACATTAGAAGATAATATATAGAAGCTGTAAAAGTTAGGGAAGTATAAGTATTAAGATAACAATAAGACAACTTACTGGGGCCAGCAGAAGAGCCTGGAAGGGACTGCTCCTGTCCAACTTCTGCCACCGGAGTCTCTGTCGCCGCCATCGCCTTGCCCCTGGGAGTTGCTGGTGATCATGAAATAAAGAAACACAACATGGATGGTTGTTTTTTGGGAAATATTTGATTTCTTTGTACTCAATCTAAAATTATGTCGGGAAACAAATTAACATCAATTGCATCTGATCTGGTCAACTAAGAGGATAGTAGTACAGTATTGCAGGATTCGCAGACCGTCTAACAGGAAAGTTATGTAATTCACTAACTACATCAACAACAAAAAGGTTCTACTACGACTGCCATCACTCAGCATCATGAGACGTCGCGTGACAGACACAGTCCGTCATCATGATTGCAGACCACTAACAAATGTCCTAGAACAAGTAATAAATAGTATACTCAACGTATCATTCCACCACTATCTCTTCAAAGTGGCAGCAGCAGGAGTACAAAGAAGGACTAGACTTGAGTCTACTGTCTCTAGCATTACGTAGTAATGCCCTCAAATGACTAAAAAGTTGCAAACAAGTAAGCATAGTAGCAACGCCAATAACCAGGCGAGCACCTGCAATAACAGAAGCTATTTAAACTTTAATTTACCTGCAATGTAATCTAATCAGCAGCATTTGTACTCTTCAGGAAAAAAATAGATTAGCAATATAACAGAGCAGAAGGAAAAAAGTAGTTATTAAATAGCTACTTACCAAGCCCAGGGATCTCTACACCAAGCAGGTCGACCATGTCATGCTCCCGGTCCAAGATGTCACTCCACCGGTGCGTCACTTGGTGGTAGGTGCCCCGGACCCCAGACTCCTTATACATGCGTCGGCACACCTTCTCCCACAGCTGGCGACGCTCCCGGAAGCCGTAACCGCAAGCAATCCGCCCACCTGCTGCCACGGTCTTAGGGAGGTGGACCTGGACAAAAACCAGTAAGGCGGCCACCTTCACCGCAGAAAAGATCTCCCTGGGCTGCACTTCCTCCCCCCTCCAACGCCCGCAAGGGAGCCGGGTACGTGGGGCTGGGCCCTTCCCCTTGCCCTTGTAGCCTCCCTTAGCCATGGTCCTGGGCACAAGAAGAAGGAAAGAAGAATAGGTGTGAAAAAAAATAAGAGAGAGAACAAAAGAAATAAAGTAGGTAATAAAGTAACAAAAAGTTGAAAAAACACAAAATATAGATGTAGGAAATTGAAGAGAGAGATAATAAGCAAAAAAAAAAAATTCAGGAAAACATAGGATTGCAAAGATGTAAGGTGGATAGAAAAGTAGCATGCCCAAAACCATAGCAGTGAATGAAAAACAAGATGGCCGCGCCCATAGAGTCAAGTCAAGTCAAGTCAAAAAATTTGTATAGCGCGCTACATACCCAGAGGGTCTCAAGGCGCTTGAAGAAGGGTGGGGAGTTACTTGTCGAATATCCAAGTTTTGAGTTGCTTTCTAAATGCTAGGTGGTTCTGGGTAAGGCGAAGGTGAGTGGGAAGTGAGTTCCAATTTTTGGCTGCTAGGTAGGAAAAGGATCTACCTCCCATGGTGGTTTTGTTGATGCGAGGTATAATGGCAAGGGCTTGGTTGGAGGATTGTAGCTGGCGGGAGGGGGTGTAGAAGGATAGTCGTGTGTTGAGGCATTCGGGTCCGATTTCGTAGAGTGCTTTGTGAGCGTGGGTTAGGAGCCGGAAAGTGATTCTCTTATTGACGGGGAGCCAGTGGAGGTTTTTCAGGTGATCAGAGATGTGTTCTTTACGCGGGATGTCTAATATGAGCCTGGCTGAGGCGTTCTGGATGCGTTGTAGTTTTTTCTGGAGCTTTGCGGTGGTGCCGGCGTAGAGGGTGTTTCCGTAGTCCAGTCGGCTCATGACCAGAGCGTGGGTGACTGTTTTTCTAGTTTCGGTAGGGATCCAGCGAAATGTTTTTTTGAGCATGCGAAGAATGTTGAAGCAAGATGAGGTGACGGCGTTGACTTGTCTGTTCATCGAGAGTAAGGAATCCAGGATGACGCCCAGGTTCCGTGCGTGGTCTGTCGGGATGGGTGCTTTTCCAAGAGCCTCTGGCCACCAGGAGTCGTCCCAGGCGGAGGGGGAGGTACCTAAGATGAGGACTTCTGTTTTGTCCGAGTTCAGTTTCAGACGGCTGTGTTTCATCCATTCGGCTACTTCTTTCATTCCTTCGTGTAGGTTGGTTTTGGCTGTGTTAGGGTCTCTGGTGAGTGATAGGATTAGTTGAGTGTCGTCGGCGTAGGAGATGATGTTGAGGTTATGTTGGCGTGCGATGGTCGCGAGGGGGCTCATGTAAACGTTGAAGAGGGTGGGACTGAGTGAGGACCCTTGAGGTACGCCGCAGATGACTTCAGTAGCCTCTGACTTGAATGGTGGAAGGCGGACTTTCTGTGTTCTTCCGGTGAGGAACGAGGTGATCCAATCCAGTGCTTTTCCTTGGATTCCGATGTTTCTGAGGCGCTGTAAAAGGGTGCTATGACAGACTGTGTCGAAGGCTGCGGAGAGGTCGAGGAGGATGAGGGCGACTGTGTCTCCATTGTCCAGTAGTTTTCGAATATCGTTTGTTGCTGCAATGAGTGCGGTCTCAGTGCTGTGTTTGGCTCGGAAGCCGGACTGTGAGGGGTCGAGGGATTTGTTGGTTTCGAGGAAGGCGGCGAGCTGGTTGTTGACAGCTTTCTCGATGACTTTGGCCGGGAATGGAAGGAGTGAGATAGGGCGATAGTTTTTGAGTTCGGTGGGGTCAGCTGTGGGTTTCTTCAGGAGGGCGCTGAGTTCGGCGTGTTTCCAACTTTCCGGGAAGGTTGCGGAGTTGAGGGAGCAGTTGATGACGTCTCGGAGGTGCGGTGCAATAATGGAGTCTGCTTTGTTGAAGATGTAGTGAGGGCAAGGGTCTGTGGGGGATCCTGAGTGGATAGAGTTCATCAGACGGGTGGTGTCCTCAGTAGAGATTGGCTTCCAGTCATTGAGGATGTTCAGGGGGGGAAGGGGTCCTGCAGGGGAGTGGGTGGGTTGATCTCCGGGTTGGTTGTCGAAGCTGTTGTGGATGTCTGCGATTTTGTTGTAGAAGAATGAGGCTAGGGAGTCGCAGAGGGCTTGAGAGGGGGTGATGTCGTTGGAGTTGGCTGATGGGTTGGTAAATTCCTTGACGATGTTGAATAATTCCTTGCTGTTGTGGGCGTTGTTATCTAGACGGTCCTTGAAGGCTGCTTTCTTAGCATTTCGGATTAGTTGGTGGTGTATGCGGGTGGCGTTTTTGAAGGCGTCCTTGGTGCTGGTGGTTGGGTCTTTTTTCCAGGCCTTCTCGAGGGAGCGACATAATTTCTTGGATTTCTTAAGGTCATCGTTGAACCAGGAGGCCTTCTTGCTGCCTAGTTTGATTTGTCGTTTTTTCAGTGGTGCTAGGAGGTCGGCGCTGTTGGATAGCCATTGAGTGAGGTTGGTGGCTGCTTGGTCGGGGTTAGAGGATTGGGCGGGGGGCTTTTGAAGAAGCGATGAGGAGATCTGGTCGATGGTGATTTTGTTCCAGTTTCTTTGCAATGTGGGTCGGGGGTGGTTGTTGGATGTAGGCTTGTTACGCAAAAACACCCACGAATATGTAATCGCGCGTCGCATACGACGCGAACTTGCAACGAGCGCCCGGAAACGGAAACACGTCACGCAAACAAGATGGCCATGCCCGTACATGACCTCATGGGCAACCTCGGGGTCGGTGCGCTGCAAGCGGCCCGCGAATAAGCAAAAAACCGCCCGAACACGCAAAAAAAAAGAAAAACCGCCCGAACATGCAAAAAAAAGAGAAATCAGCAAATTCGCACAAATTTGCGGATTGCAAGTTTGATTTCGCGTCCCGCAAATCTCACGAAATGGAAGAAAAAAACATTTTGGAAAACTAAAAGCACTTAGCAGGTGCAAAAGTTAAAAAACTAATTTGTAACCATTCCCTGTAGTGCTTCCTGAGGGGCCCCTCCAGAGTTCAGTTGCCTACTTTCAACTATTCTCTGACCCTGCTCTGACCCTCAAAGCAGGTTCAGAGAATAGTTACAAGTATGGCACAATGCTCCTGTAAAAAAAATAACTGCAACAGGAAGGTCTTACAGCTAAGGAAGCAGGTGCCAGACTTGAAGCACAAATTCAGTGACACATTAACCAGCCCCAAATTAATTAATCTCAGTTGAGGCTGGGAAGGTGTGCTTTGCTTTCCCCCCATAATCTACAGTGATCAACCAGAGGGTGGTAGTGGTGAACCAGAGGGTGCTGTGATAAACCAGAGGGGGACAGTGAGGATCCAGAGGGTGGCAGTGGCAAACCAGAGGGTGGCAATGGCAAACCAGAGGATGGCAGTGATGAACCAGAGGGTGGCAGCCTTGAACCAGAGGGGGACAGTGATGATCCAGAGGGTGGCAGTGGCAAACCAGAGGGTGGCAGTGATGAACCAAAGGGTGGCAGGGATGAATCAGAGGATGGCAGCGATCAACCAGAGGGTGGCATTGATGAACCAGAGGGTGGCAGTGATCAACCAGAGGGTGATGGTGGTGAACCAGAGGGTGCTGTGATAAACCAGAGGGGGACAGTGAGGATCCAGAGGGTGGCAGTGGCAAACCAGAGGGTGGCAGTGATGAACCAGAGGATGGCAGTGATGAACTAGAGGGTGGCAGCCTTGAACCAGAGGGGGACAGTGATGATCCAGAGGGTGGCAGTGGCAAACCAGAGGGTGGCAGTGATGAACCAAAGGGTGGCAGGGATGAACCAGAGGATGGCAGCGATCAACCAGAGGGTGGCATTGATGAACCAGAGGGTGCTGTGATAAACCAGAGGGGGACAGTGATGATCCAGAGGGTGGCAGTGATGAACCAGAGGGTGGCAGCCTTGAACCAGAAGGTGGCAGGGATGAACCAGAGGATGGCATTGGCAAACCAGAGGTTGGCAGTGATGAACCAGAGGGTGGCCGTGATGAACCAGAGGATGGCAGTGATGAACCAGAGGGTGGCAGCCTTGAACCAGAGGGGGACAGTGATGATCCAGAGGGTGGCAGTGGCAAACCAGATGGTGGCAGTGATGAACCAAAGGGTGGCAGGGATGAACCAGAGGATGGCAGCGATCAACCAGAGAGTGGCATTGATGAACCAGAGGGTGTTGTGATAAACCAGAGGGGGACAGTGATGATCCAGAGGGTGGCAGTGATGAACCAGAGGGTGGCATCCTTGATCCAGAGCATGGCAGGGATGAACCAGAGGATGGCAGTGGCAAACCAGAGGGTGGCAGTGATGAACCAGAGGGTAGCAGGGATGAACCAGAAGATGGCAGTGATGAACCAGAGGGTGGCAGCCTTGAACCAGAGGGGGACAGTGATGATCCAGACGGTGACAGTGGCAAACCAGAGGGTGGCAGTGATGAACCAAAGGGTGGCAGGGATGAACCAGAGGATGGCAGCGATCAACCAGAGGGTGGCATTGATGAAACAGAGGGTGGCAGTGATCAACCAGAGGGTGGCAGTGATGAACCAGAGGGTGTTGTGATAAACCAGAGGGGGACAGTGATGATCCAGAGGGTGGCATTGGTGAACCAGAGGGTGGCAGTGATGAACCGGAGAGTGGCCGCGAGGAATCACAGGGTCGCAAACAGGCTGGACACGTAGAAACAACATGGTCATGACCGTTGTGACCACACAAGTAAGTTCGCGTTCCCGAACTTGTACAAAACCCTTGCGAACTGGCAAATACAGCAAATTGGCACGAATTCGAGAATTTTGCGAATTGCGAGTTCGCAAATCCGCAAATTTGCGGAACGCAAATTCGCAAAATTCACCCATGCTTAGCGGACAGCACGTCAAAAGAGAGACGGAACCCGGAAGCGATGGACGGCATTTCCCTGGAGGCGAAAGGAGTTGACTGGAGTAGCGAGAGCGGAGTGAAGACAAGAGGAGAACTTGAGGCGAGAGAAGTGACCGAGGTCGGAGAGTCCGGAGCAGCTTTGCAGAAGTCAGGAGGCCAACGTTTCCAAGCTTCGCCCCGCCACGCTCCCACTGGAAGAGCGTGGCTCCAACAGGTACGGGGCAGAGTGGCGGGCTGGGTGGGACGTAGGATCCAACCTCCCGAGTAGTTGTATAGCCCCTTGTACTGCCCTGATACCTTCTCCTCGTTCTCACGAGCACCTACCTCACGAGTTGTAAATATTGCACCCGTGCACCGGTTCCCCTCACTCCCGGCCCTGATCACCTAGCGTGGTCCCATACTGTGACCTGACATAGCCTTTCTCCTTCTTTCCCAAACGCACTGGAACCGGAGGGAAGCCAAGACCCAACCCTGGAGCAAGCCGGAGACACACAAGAAGTCGACCTTCGACCCGGCTGCCTTTTCCCGAGAACGGATCACCAGTCGCAGGAAGAGATCATACATAAAAATAAAACCCTCGCTTAAAACACTATTTAAGGAGTCTGCCTCTCTCTTGACTGCTACCCCCTCAGGTGTACCCGTTGTGGCAGACTCCTATCCTACGTCCCTTCCCCTGAGGAAATATAAATTTTATGGTCAAGAAATGTTCCCTAACGTGTACCCCACCGTCTCCATGTACGAGCTTAAAGTGCATGTAACTTCCCTCCTGTGCCAGCTATGAAGACGCAAATACATTTGCGTCCAACGTTAATATGTCCTCTTTCAGATCCACCCTGAATGGATTGAATATTCCGTTCCTAAGTATGCCTTGCCAACGTCTTTATGTGGTGTACTTTACACGTTTTTCAGCTCTGGCGAAGTAGGCCCTGAATTCTGCCATCAAGCCTTTTCCTGCCTTCTGACTCTGAACGCCTCAGCCTGGGCTGCCTCTGTACCCGTGACCTTTGCCTTACTTCCTGCGCGGCTAACGGCGCTTAGCCCAGCCTGCTGCCTGCCAAGACTGTATTCAACCTTCGAATTATCTGTTCCGCTCCTCAGAGATACATTCCTGCCTACTAGTTCAAGTAAACATCTTTCCAGCTGCAGAGCAAAGGGCCCGGCCTCACTGTCTCCGTGCAAGTAATTCATAGCTCCTGTTACCATGGTAGGCCCCTGCCCCTCGCATCTCATGCAGACACGTAGACGCTTATACACGCACTCACAGTCAGTATAGAATAGCCTCTGCCCAAGAGACCTTTCCCTCTAGATAATATGGTTCCCAAACATCAGATATCAGATATGATATAGGTACGAGTTGATCTGACATGCCAGACTTCTGTCTCTTTCCGCTAATGTAAATGTCAAGTCCCCTGCACCCTCCAGCTCCACGTCAATCGCACGTCATGCAGCTGCGCGCGCATCCAGATCTCAGATTTCTGCTGACATTGCAAGATTCTGCTATGTACCCACCTACTTGTGACACTTTTCATGTGACGTTTCTAGCACACACCTCTATGTTCACGCCTAGTTCACGCCTTTTTGATTACGTATTGCTAACACGTGTATGCTTTTATCTTGTCTCACTCAGCTGTTACGCCTCCTGTATTGGTATCTATTGTATGATTTAAGTATAAAAGTTATGTCTTGTCAATAAAGTATGCTCTATCCCTTCCTGAACCCCAGTGGTGTCAGGAATCCGATATCCGGTTCTAGAACCATTCCTTTTTAAGGAATAAAACCCCTAAGAACTCTAACACCACGGACTCTGCGTCTTTCTTTCCGATTGAGTTATTTTTGTTTAAGTACTTACCTGCATAGAAATTAGGACGGTAAATCAAATATTTACCACATTATTTTGGCGCCCGAATAGGGACCCCTCCCCCACCTCACGCGCCGGTTGGTGCGTTGCAACCTTTGCCCCCTGCCATAAGTCAAGACGGACAATTACGCGTACCCGCAGGATTTCCTGTATCTCCCTCTGGCCCACGGAGGTGACGGAGACTGCGATCAGCACCCAGACGAGGCGGTGAGGAGTGCGGAGGATCCCGACCAGAGCCTAGCCGAAAGAAGCAAGGTCCGAGGTGTCAAGAGGCCCACCAGTTTCCGAAGTATCCACGTGTCGAGTCGAGTCGAGCCGAGTCCGGTCCAGTCCAGTCGAGTTTTCCGAGGCCTTCTGTTCCGTGCTTCCCGGTGAGTACCATTGCTGGGACGTATCTAGACGGGTGCATTATTATGTATCCGGTAAAGACGGGTTTGGGTACACAAACGCGGTCTGCACTGTTTTAGACAGTGTATCTGTGCTGTTTAGCAGTACATCAGTTATTCAAGTTCTTGCACTGTTCTCCAACAGTGTATCTGTGCTGTTTAGCAGTACATCTAGTATCATGGGTAGTCATATGTGTTCAAAATGTTTTCATGTAATTAATGTCGTGGTATGAGTGATTGTTTGATGTACATTATTGTGTTTTTGTGTAACTAGCTGTGTTCAGAGTAAGTAACAAGTATCGAGTGTCCAGTACCAAGTAACAAGATGCCGTTTTTCAATAAATTAAGACAGATCGGAACTAGGAAAGGGATACTAGAGGAAGAAATTCCTATCCCACCTAGGGACACTCCAGGAAATTTTATGTACCATAAGCATGGCTTAGATGCCATACTGTACCTAGATTTATGGGCCGATTATACCAAGCACCTAGACGAGAGACACAGATGGCCCGTTACAGGAACATGGGATGCCGAGTGCATCATGAAGGTAGAAGAAGTGCTATGGAAGAAGAAAGCCAGACAATCTCAGAAAGACGCCATAGAATTTTGGCGAAAAGAATCACATAAACGTGCCGAAAAAGCACTCCGAAAAGAAGACAGACATAGAGAAGAGTCGGATAAAGTCCGAGAAAACGAATTAGTTAATGAAGGGATCCGAGTAAAAGCAGAACAAGTAGACCGCATGCGAAACACTCTTGCAAATGGCATGTATTTTGTGGCCGAGGGTCTGCCTAAAGCCACTTCAGAAATACCGAAAGATCTGCCGCCACCATTGGTTCCAACTAAAGTAAATCACAGAACCACCAAAGACATATTCCTTGCTTCCTATCTAGACGATGTGACTCCCGCTTACACTAATCCACGTGCCCACGTACCGCCTACTGACGGTGACGGAAGTGGCAACCTACTCCAAGACAATGTCCAGTCATCACCGCAACAAAGTTCACCCGTTCGACAGTCTGCTCCACCTGCTCCTCCACCTCCACCACTTCCCACATCTAAAATTAATATTCTAAATCCGTTTGCGCCTGATCCTAGTAGGAGACAAGTTCAGGTACAGACACCGACTCCACAGACACACAATCTTCAAGTCTCCGCCTCAGGAGGTGCGACAGGAGGTCTCCAGACTCCGCCGCCAACACATAGATTGAACCTAAGGGACATAATGAGGCAACGTACACCCCAAACTCCACGTTTCGACATGCTTAAAGATCCCCTTCCAATTTGCAGATATGATCCAGTACCCGGTAAAGACGATAGAATGTTGTTAGCATCGCTACGCTTACGAAAAGTTGCAGATTACCTAGTGTTATTTCCAGGAATGACTGAACACCTAGATAGAATATATCATTTTGTCCAGACTGGGGAAAATCCTGAAAGTATTAAAGAGGCCCTGGCTCACCAGAAAGTTGACACTCAAGGTTGTATATTACGTTTCTTTATAAATTGCTTAATAAGAGAACGAGACAGGCCTGGAGTAGACCAGGAAGAGATGGAAGCACTAAACAAGTGGGGTCAAAATATAGCCGAGGGAAAACATGATAAACTGAATTGTATAGCAAGTATGTACAAGAAAATCAGAAAAGCAGTAATAGAAATACACGAAAAAGAACAAGAAAAAGAAAAAGAAAGGGACAGGAATGACTCCCCCGAGGAGGACGGACCTGAAGAACCAGACACGACTAAAGAAATGATAGCGTATGTAGGTAAGGGAAATTACCTTAGGAAAGGCATTCGCCCAGAAAGCAAGAGAGTTTTTCTCTCTGGCATATCAAAACGGAGTTCTCCTGAATATCTGTTTCAAGGCACCGATAAAATTCTTCAAGAACGAATGGGGTACCATGTACTCGATTCTATGGATGAACAAGAACTAGCCCGGTCAGCAGTACTATGGGCTGACAATCCTAGCACATACAATGATGATACAGTAGCACAGACATTTCTGAACCTTTCCCCAGACGAGCAGAAATTAGCCGGTGTATACATGATTCAGCATCTCATCACGTTATATAGACAACAACATTCTGATCCAGGTCCCTTACCGGATACATTAGAAGCGCTACTTATGAATAGATGGAGAGGCCTAAGTACCAGATTAATTCAAATAATTCTAGAACAACGACGTAAATATAACGCTTTCTTAGGCCCACAATATGTTTCAGCTCCGCCCCAGAAAGAAAAATGTTTCATTTTGACAGGCAGAATCCTTTACGAGAAGTACACCCAGTTATGAATGCCAATAACGCCTTGGAACGTGTGTTTGTGTACACACCTTTAACAAAGTTAGAATTGTTAGAAATGAAGAAACTAGTACCCTGTCACGATAAAGACCCTGCAGGTTTTCACCGAGAACTTAAAGACATGTTACTCATGGGAGATTACACGTATACGGATATTATGAAATTGTTAAAAGTACTGCTGCCCACCGGCATTTACGAGAAACTCAAGGAAAAAGAATGGGAGGTGGGAGATAAAAAGATTATATGGACTGAAATAGAAGACGAGGAAAAAGGTCGTACCCCAGGGCTAGGCCTTGGGGACAAAGCTAAAGCGTTACCAGGTTTAATAGTACAGGTCTTGCCAAGATTATTGACAACTAAAAAGGAAGACTGGGACGCAATCTCAGCCTGTAAACAGAAACACGATGAAGATACTAGTGACTTCTATTCAAGATTCGAGAAATGTTTCATTATTAATAGTGGCCTGAAACCAGGTAGCGAGTCATACCCACATCTTTTTGTAACAAAACTAGTCGAGAACTCCCTGACACAAGTTAAGAACCGTGTATATAAAGTTGAAAGTACATGGCAAGCAAATACGCCATCCCAGATGTTACAAATGTTACAATACCACCAGAACAGAATTAGAGAAGAACAGGATCACGAACAGAGACGTATGAAAGACACGAAAATGAAAATGTTAGTGGCACAGTCGGTTCCAGCCGACAGTCAGAGTGTAGCGATCGCTACCATCAGCAAGGTACAAGGTAAAGGATTTCGTATATCCTGTCCAGGGCGGAAACACTACAAGTCCCAGAAGGCCATCTGGCGCTGGGGGTTGGCTCAGTGGGAGGACATTATATAAGCTCCACCTCCGGAACACAACGGGGCTTGTCAATCGTGTTCTGTAATCGCTCATTGTGGATGAGCCTTCCTTTGCTTCAAGTCAAGATTCTGGAGAACAGCGCCGATCAAAAGCCAGCGTGGTCAGTGATCCTAGTCTGCACGACGCCGAGCAAAAGCCAGCGTGGTCAGATATCCTAGATTGCACGAGGCCGAGCAAAAGCCAGCGTGGTCAGATATCCTGGTGGAGAACCGTTGGACCACAGCCATTTCCAGTCGTGCAAGTACCAAGAGGAGCGCGGGCTCGCCTCCTCTTTATTTTGTGCATTGTTACTATTTCAAACGGCGTCTCTACCGCCGCCATTTCTTGTTTACATTCCGGGGAAAACCTTGGTGCTTGTTGTCAGTGGCTACTGACAATTTCTGATGATGTTATAATCGTAACCACAAAGAAACCGTGGGTTTATTACGTGGTGGTTCCACGTTTTGTTAAGGGTGTATTTCAAAGGCTTATTTGAGATTACCAACTGAGAGACAGCGGAGTGACGTTAACTCCTCTGTACTTCTGGTCACCTTTATTAGGGTTCTATATTTGAGAATTCCTTTAAGGATACATGGGGTGGAGAAACTGGTGAGTAGAGATAAGAGGGAAGGGATCCTGGGTTCCTGTAAGTCGTACTGCGGAAATAATCCTTTCTTCTCTGTCTCCCCTGCCTGCAGTGTCCCGGTACCAGTCACCTCATGGTAACAGACCAGACGAGACCTGACGTGCCATTCCCCGATGTCAATCTACCTCCCGGCCCCTATTCGTACAGGCTCAAACAGTGGGTATATTCCATTGTAGGGGTTTGTGCGGAGTGGAGTTGGAAGGACTATCGTCTATCGTCTCTGCGGGCCATCAGTATAAGGTTAGTGGCGCTTGCGTGTTCTTGCGCTACCCTCAATCCTGACACAGAGGAAGGGTGCGACCCAGACAGGTAATGCAGCAGCTCCCGTTAAAGGGACATGCAACTATTGCAAACAGCCAGGTCACTACGTACATGAATGTCCGGTCCTGAAACACAATATAGCAACAGGTAAAACTAAAGAAAGACCGCATCCGCCTAGACAAGACCACGTCCAGCAACAGACTTCACAGAATACACAGCCTATGCATGCTCCACCACATACAGCACAGACCGCAGCGGTATCACAGCCACTGCCGCAGCCCATTGCCGCGACGCAGCAAGTTTCACGACAGATGAACCAGTATGCCCAATCTGATTATCCCGATTATCAGCGATACACATGAAACAGCCTAGAGAGGGAGGGTGGCTTGCCTCTTATTGAGATTCCTGTAGATCAAGAGGGTCCTTATGTACACAGTCAAGTATTGGGAAAAGACAGAAAGTTTTTAATTGACACAGGGGCAAGCCGCACAACAATCAGCCATGATGAAGTCCCAGGGGCACCCCTCTCAGGCTCACAGAATGTTTCCCTTGGTTTTTCAGGACAGCCTATTGTAAATGAAGTATCGAAACCAGTCCCCCTAGCAGTAGGTCCATTATCACGCGTTACAGACCTGTTACTCACGAGATCATGTCCAGAAAACTTGCTAGGTATCAAAACGTTGAAGGCTCTAGGAGCAGTGATATGTTGTTCTCCGGAAGGAGTTAGACTTTTCCTACGTGACTTTAAGGGTCACTATGTATTACGAGAGTTAGATGTCAGGTTGAAAAATGTACCGAAACACCTGTGGGCACAAGGCCCAACCGATGTAGGTTGTATGCACATTACACCATACCGTGTTACACTCAAACCAGGAATTGTTTTACCACGAATCAGACAATACAAATTACCACCCGATGCTGTAGTGGCTTTACTGGAAATCATTGAAGAGCTCATTGCCAAAGGAGTGGTCGTAGAAACCGACTCCAATATCTGTAATTCCCCTATCATTCCGATTCTTAAACGTACTGATCCCAATGCACCGCCAGTATATCGGCTGGTGATTGATTTACGAGAACTCAATAAATGCATTGTCCCACAGTATCCTGTGGTTCCCGACATCTCATCCTTATTGACTGTTATTGATTCAGAAGCGACGTTCTTTACTGTAATTGACCTCAAGAACGCCTTCTTCAGTGTCCCCATTGATCCAGAGAGCCAATACCTCTTCGGATTCAGTTTAAATGGACGAAGTTTCAAATTTTCACGCGCACCTCAAGGATTCACAGAAAGCCCCAGCATCTATAGCCAAGCACTGAAAAGACAACTTGATTGTATCCAAATGCCAGTTAACACTGCCTTACTACAGTACGTCGATGATCTGCTGATCACCGCACGAAGTGAACCCGAATGTGAACAAGCATCACTGACAGTTTTACATTTTCTGGCCGACAAGGGACACAAGGTGTCCCCTTCGAAGCTACAATTCTGTGTTCAGCAAGTTGTGTACTTGGGTCACTTGCTGTCCAAAGTGGGGAGACAGCTCACTCCTGATCGCATCCAGTTAATTGTAAACATGCCACAACCCCGGACACAAAAGGAAGTGCGGGCCTTTATAGGCCTCACCTCGTACTGCAGACAATGGATTCCTCAATATGCATTTCTAGCTAAACCACTCATTCAGTTGACAACACAGGAGGCAGCGACTTCGACTGCCCTCCCTTGGACTCAGGAACATACACAGGCCTTTGAGGAATTAAAGAAAGCTTTATGTCAAGCACCAGTTTTAGCAACACCATGTTACAGCAAACCTTTTACACTTTTTGTTACAGAACGTGATGGTACAGCATTGTCTGTCCTCACTCAAGATCAAGCAGGTTCACATAAGCCTTGTGCTTATTTTTCAAGTACATTGGATTCAGTAGCCCAGGCACTCCCTGCGTGCTTAAAATCAGTCGCAGCGACAGCCCTAGCAATCAGACAGAGCGACTCAATAGTATTAGGACATCCATTGACAGTACAAGTTCCACATTCTGTAGAGGTCCTTCTAAACCAAACACAGACTCAACACCTGACTATAGCACGACTGACAGGTTATGAATTAACGTTATTCCAGCCACACATAGAAATCAGACGCTGTAACCTTCTAAATCCTGCAACATTGTTACCTTCGATTACGACAGATTCAGCCCAGCATGATTGTATAGAGATCATTAATGCAGTAACAAAGCCCCGACGAGACCTAACAGATGTTCCATTGACTAATCCGGACCTGACACTTTACGTGGACGGTTCATGTATGAGAACAAGCACAGGAGAATTAGTAGCCGCATATGCAGTGACCACTGAAACTGAAGTCAAAGAAACACATCGTATTGATACACTGTCCGCTCAAGCAGCAGAGCTTATCGCTCTGACCCGAGCCTGTATACTAGCCAAGAACAGAAATGTTAACATATACACAGATTCACGTTATGCTTTCGGAGTCGTACACGACTTCGGAGTGTTATGGCAAGAACGAGGTTTCTTGACCTCTCACGGTGCCAAGATTCAACACGGTCCCCTTATTCAAGCACTGTTAGAAGCAATACATTTGCCTTCAAGCATATCCATCATGAAGTGTAAAGCACATACTAAAGTTACAGACTCCATTTCCCAGGGTAACGACCTGGCAGATCAAACAGCAAAACATACAGCATTGACTCACATTCAGACAACTGATGTAACAAAGATCATAGTGCCGACACATTGTATGACAGTTAGGGATCCCACACTAGATGTAATCGATATTCAGACACATGCTACTCCAGATGAAATAAAGAAATGGACTGAACTAGGAGGGATCCAAACAGATCAGGGATGGATGACGAAGGGAAAATCTACATGGTTTCTCCCCGATTCTATGGTTCAAGTCATAATAAATACAGCACATAGTCCAGCACACCTAGGGGAAAAAGCTATGTTAGACAGTTTACAGAATCTCTGGTACAACAAACATTTACGAGCAGCCGCAAAACAGAAAGTGCGTACTTGCATGATCTGTTGTCAGTTCAATCCAGGTAAAAGCGTCCCTGTAGAGCAAGGTGGATTTCATCCTCCCGATCACCCTTTTGAAGTTCTCCAGATGGATTATATCCAGATGGACCGTTGTCGAGGATTCAAGTATGTCCTCGTAGTTGTTTGTGCACTTTCCCGTTGGACCGAAGCATATCCAGTCCCAGATTACACTGCCCCGACCACTGCCAAGCAGCTGGTTCGTGAATTCTTCCCACGGTACGGCTTGCCTCGTATCGTGTACTCAGATAACGGACAGCCATTCTCATCCGAGCTCATGAAGCAGGTTTCACTTCTGTTAGGATACCAGTGGAAATTCCATTGCGTCCGACATCCCGAGGCAGCTGGCCTTGTAGAGAGACACAACCAGACACTGAAAACACGCCTTGCGAAAATATGTAAAGAGAAAGGGGTCGACTGGATAGTCGCCCTGCCAGTTGCACTGTTCTATATGAGAATGGTCCCCCATTCGAGATCAGGACTATCCCCGTATGAGGTGGTCTTTGGCAGACCACCAAATATGTGGGGAACGCCCATGCCTAAGAAAATAACCGATGTTGATTGTAATATGCTGACAGATTACCTTGCCTCCTTGATGTCTGCACTCCAATCATGTCGTTCACAGGTTGCCGCAGCTTTTCCCGACAACACTGATGTAAAGCCACACGATGTCCGCCCAGGTGATACTGTACTGATCCGCAACTTCGACAGGAGAAGCCCGCTGGAGCCCCGCTGGAAGGAGCCGAAGATCGTCCTTCTGACCACGAGGACAGCAATCAAAGTGGAGGGCCGAAAGGGGTGGATCCACACGAGTCATATTAAGAAATGTAATGAACTGTTGCCAGAAACTGACTCTTCCACCCCCTCAAAGGACTGCCTCGATTCTACAGACTTTAAAGTTCCCAAGAGAGAGAAAACTCCCCAAGAGGAGTATAAAACGAAATTACGGTCTAGCAAGTCAGACAGTTTAATTGTTTAAGTCCTCCCCTAGGTGAATCGGTTAAATTAGTTTCTGACATGTATCCCCTAGACCGAGATAGAGAGAGAGAGAGACAATTCAAGAAACGTGCATATTGTAAATCACTTCGTAGTCACTGTATAGTGACATTATTGGTTATGTTTTTTCTAAGTCTTTTGATTATTACGGCCAGTATATTGCTGCCTATATACTACCCTATCTTCAAGCGTGAACAATCTGCTTACAATGTCACTGCCGAACATTCTTTTAGTGAATTACCCCCTCACGAGCTATCTTACAGACTTGCGCTGCGCAACAACACATTCATTAGTATGTTACATCACTCCCATCAGACTAATAATGCTACAAACTGTTGGATATGTGGCCGACTCCCTCCCTATCAGAAATACAAGGGAGTTCTGCCTCTTTTCCCATACCCGTTCACTCACAATGGCTCATGTGGAGCATGGTTTGGAATAATTAATTCTTTAGATCCTGATATTGCTGTTTTCGAAGGAAATTGGGTTTGGGGAAACCTGAACTTAGTTCTGCTTAACGCCTGTTATCCCGACAAGAAGGGACTTCCCATTAGAATAGGAACTGATCTAGAAAATGAAGTATATGGATTAGGTAATTATACAATTAACCTCATGATTCTTACTGTTGAATCCGAATCTGCACCAGTTCTCCCTGCTATGTCAGTATTACCAGTCACAGGTGACTTATGTGTCAGAAAGAAGGGTTCAGTACACTTAGGTCATAGTAAATGCACTACTGTGGTCGAATTCAGTGATCAAGGCAAGTCTTCATTTAGAGCTACTCGCCATTCTTACTTTGTTTGTGGCCATACCGCATACATACGCTTACCTCCAGATTGGGATGGTACCTGTTACATTGCATTCCTTCTGCCACCTGTTTTCCTAGCCCCTCCTGATTATCACAGAAATACAAATCTAGTAACTACTAGACTCCGAAGAGATCTCCCGATTGTCGACTATACTGAAACGGCATGGGAGCAATACACAGACTTCAATAAAGGTTTCTTCCCCTACTTAGGTACTGTTTTTAATAGTAAACTGATACGAAAATTAACTAGAACCCTCGAAGCAGTAGTGAATGAAACTACTTCCGCTCTAGGCAACTTAACAGAGGAGCAATCTGCCATGCGGGTTGTTGTTCTTCAAAATCGTCTTGTTATTGATGTCATCCTAGCAGATAGGGGCGGAGCCTGTAAGGTCATCGGGTCGAGTTGCTGTGTTTTCATTCCAGAAAACGCGCCAACAGTATATAAAGCCATCACACGTCTTCATAAAATTGCAAGTTTGATACATCAGAATCCAGGCACCTGGACTTGGTCTGGTTGGTTCTGGACAACGTTGACCGCTTGGGGATGGAAGATCCTATCCTTCCTAGGCATTGCCCTTCTCATAGTATTCAGCTGCTGCCTGTGCCTACAATGTGGGCCAGCGATTTGTGGTCTATGTGCCACATCATGTATTCCGCATTCAAGTTCCCACTCAAAACGCGAAAAGAAGAAAGAAGAGCAAATGATGTTACATGAACAGACTGATCGATTCATGAGGATCGATATATCATGAAGGGTCCGTAGGGAACAAGGAGGGAATGAGGAAATATAAATTTTATGGTCAAGAAATGTTCCCTAACGTGTACCCCACCGTCTCCATGTACGAGCTTAAAGTGCATGTAACTTCCCTCCTGTGCCAGCTATGAAGACGCAAATACATTTGCGTCCAACGTTAATATGTCCTCTTTCAGATCCACCCTGAATGGATTGAATATTCCGTTCCTAAGTATGCCTTGCCAACGTCTTTATGTGGTGTACTTTACACGTTTTTCAGCTCTGGCGAAGTAGGCCCTGAATTCTGCCATCAAGCCTTTTCCTGCCTTCTGACTCTGAACGCCTCAGCCTGGGCTGCCTCTGTACCCGTGACCTTTGCCTTACTTCCTGCGCGGCTAACGGCGCTTAGCCCAGCCTGCTGCCTGCCAAGACTGTATTCAACCTTCGAATTATCTGTTCCGCTCCTCAGAGATACATTCCTGCCTACTAGTTCAAGTAAACATCTTTCCAGCTGCAGAGCAAAGGGCCCGGCCTCACTGTCTCCGTGCAAGTAATTCATAGCTCCTGTTACCATGGTAGGCCCCTGCCCCTCGCATCTCATGCAGACACGTAGACGCTTATACACGCACTCACAGTCAGTATAGAATAGCCTCTGCCCAAGAGACCTTTCCCTCTAGATAATATGGTTCCCAAACATCAGATATCAGATATGATATAGGTACGAGTTGATCTGACATGCCAGACTTCTGTCTCTTTCCGCTAATGTAAATGTCAAGTCCCCTGCACCCTCCAGCTCCACGTCAATCGCACGTCATGCAGCTGCGCGCGCATCCAGATCTCAGATTTCTGCTGACATTGCAAGATTCTGCTATGTACCCACCTACTTGTGACACTTTTCATGTGACGTTTCTAGCACACACCTCTATGTTCACGCCTAGTTCACGCCTTTTTGATTACGTATTGCTAACACGTGTATGCTTTTATCTTGTCTCACTCAGCTGTTACGCCTCCTGTATTGGTATCTATTGTATGATTTAAGTATAAAAGTTATGTCTTGTCAATAAAGTATGCTCTATCCCTTCCTGAACCCCAGTGGTGTCAGGAATCCGATATCCGGTTCTAGAACCATTCCTTTTTAAGGAATAAAACCCCTAAGAACTCTAACACCACGGACTCTGCGTCTTTCTTTCCGATTGAGTTATTTTTGTTTAAGTACTTACCTGCATAGAAATTAGGACGGTAAATCAAATATTTACCACACCCCCCCTGGGACACTGGGTTTCTTCTGGATCGCTAGAGGAAGGGGAGACCCGATGACAAAATCTGGATTCCAACTTCTCTAGCAATTTACCTACATTACCCAGGTCCCCTTCTACTTTTCCTAGTCTTTCATTGACTTTTGTCAAGCAATTAATAAGGGGAACCACAGTGTCCAAAATATTTTGAGCAATATGCAGAGAGAGTCTGTGAGAACCTTCCACAGTCGACAAAACAGCCTCCCATACAGCTGGCTTTTTTAGTTTTCTCCGAGGAGAAACGCAGTTGTTGTGATCCAGGGGCGTAACACAGGCCCCCGCAGCCCCCGCTTTGTGGGGGGGCCCCACACCTTCAGGGGCTCCTCAGTCAGAGGAGCCAGCAAGCCGCTTCTCTTCATTAATTAAATGGTGCGCACTGCGCAGGGCCTCTTCACTGTTTAAATGCCAGTGCGCGCAGGCCGACCTCTTCATTGATTAAATGTGCCCGAGCCCGGCTTCTGAGGCTCTCCTCTTCATTAATTAATTGGTGCGCAGCGCGCAGATGTCTCCACGTCTGTGCAATCTTCAGGGTGAGGCATAGGGGGGGCTGACCATTGTTAGTCATGCGCAGCACAATTGAATGTGTGCGTGACCGGTGAGGCATCCCACGATACAGCCAGAGAATAATGGACCGTGCGGCGCCGGCCATAATTTAAATATTACTATCCCCTGCCTTCCTGGCTAGCCTTGCTTTCTGCTGCTCGCTGCTCGCTCGAGCCTGCCACTTAAGCAGCATGCCAGGCATCAGGTGAGTCTGTCCCAGTCCCGGAGTGGTCCGACTCAGAGGCGAGCCTCAGAAGTTGTGGGGTGGAATCTGGGATGAGAAGATCATAATATGGCATCATGGGGTCCTGGGGCTGCCCACAGGCCGGGAGTAAACTTAAACGAAATATAGGCCCGGTAGGTTCTGCGGGAGACAATTGCACCAGTTTGTGAGAGGATGGTGGTAGTGCACCATCGTGTGGTGGCTGCAATAAAAAAAATCTTGTTCTGGATAACTCACCCACACCGCAATATATTGCAAGGGAGTAGTAACATATTGCAGGCCGGTGACCGGGCTCGGTCAGCCCGCCTCTGCGGTAATTAACCAACTGCTGCAGCTTGCAGCATGGAAACTAGCTGAGTCAAAGAGCGAGGCTGTACAGCAATGCACTCTTTCCTAGTTCAGACAGAGGAGCAACTTGCTGCTTTGTTACTTAGGTAAGTACATAAAATCCAGATGCAGGAACAATTAATACACGTAATACGCATACGGGCAAACTGCAAATCCATATTCGCAACAACCATAGACGGCCAAACAGAGAATACACTTAAGCGGAGCAGCGAGCCGACAAACGGGCAAGCAGTTAATCCACATGGACGAAATGAAAAGGCAAATATCCGCTCCGCATACACGACAACAGCAAATCAACATGCTGACACTGCAGATCCATTTGCAGACACACAAGGAGCTAACAGCAACCTCACAAACAGGAACATTATAAATCCAAATACTGAGAAACAGTAGAACAATTTAAAGGCGAACGCCAAGCGCACATCATGAGAAATGTCAAACAGAGGCATCGAAACAGCAACTTCACAAAGAGGTGGACAGGAAATGCAGGTACAGGAAAACAGCAAAACCATCTACAGGCAGAGAGTAGATTATTTGCTAGCAAACAGTCATAGAGTCAAATGACCAAGACACAAACAGCAAATTCACATACAGGAAAACATGCATTTGGGGAACAGCGTTTACAACGCAACTTTTACCATGCACTACCTTTACCACTCAACTTTTTACAACGCGAGTCGTTACAACGACTTGCACTGGGGGGCGCTGTAGGATAAAGAATGGTTCAATTTACTATCCAAAACCTTCCCTACTATCCACTGGGACTGGAGTTGGAATAGTAAATTAAACTATTCACTATCCAGCGCCCTCAATGCAAGTCATTGTAACAACTTGCGTTGTAAAAGTTGCGTGGTAAAGGCATGCGTTGTAAAAGCATGCGTAGTAACGACATACATCCCATGCATTTACACCTTGTTCTTCCAAACTGGACGTGAGTCCTCATAACCGCAAGTCCACTTTAATAAACATGGTTTCCCACACCACAAGCTGAGCCCAGGTGCGGAGTTACCTCTTTGCAGGGGTTTAAAAAATATGGGGTAATGGAACTGGGTGACATTTACCCCCCTCCTCAACACCCCCAAAAAATGTTGGGCTGGCGTTGCCCCTTACTGTTCCTGACTGTAAAACTCACATTCTTCAATTTAACTGCAATATTTTTTTCTTCAGACACTTTTGTGGTCATTGAGGAGGCGAGTGGAGGTTGGGTGTAGGTGTGTGTTGCTTAAAAACAGAGGAGCAATAAATAAATTTGCGAAAAAACATGCACTCCTTGGGAAACATGATGAGTGGCAAGCAAGTGACAAGTTTGTGTGGAACAAAAGTGATCATGGTTTGTATGGTCTTAGGTTACAGCTATGTGGTTATATGAGTAACATGTTCCTCATAAATGCTACGGTATCAAGGTAGATCAGTGTATCTCCTATTGTAGTCTTGTTTAATACAATGATTTTCCTTTCTATCACTTATCATTTCTTGGTCCCATTCACGCCTAAAATCCATTTGCCATGTTGGCAATGAACACCTGTGTGATGGGGCTACTGGAGTGAGAGGAATGGAGTCAGAGACTTTTGAGGTAATATGAATTTTTATGGTCAATTGTGTCCCCTAACGTAGACCCCAACGGCTCCATGTACGTGCTTCAAGTACATGTATGTTCCCTCCACAACCAGCTATGAAGACACAAATATATTTGCGTCCAACGTTAACAAGTCCTCTTCCAGATCCACCATGAATGGATCGAATATTCAGTTCCTAAGTATGCCGTGCCACCGTCTTTACATGGTGCACTTTTCACGTTTTCCTGGCTCTGGCGAGTTAGGCCCTGATTTCTGCCATCGAGCCCTTTCTGCCTTCTGCCTCTGAAAGCTGCAGCCTGGATCTGCATCCATGACCCTTGCCTTACTTCCTGCGCGGCGAGCGGTGCCCGGCTCGGCCTGCTTGCCTGCCAAGACTGTATTCAGCCTTCAAGTTATCTGCTCCGCTCCTCGAAAATACATTCCTGTCTAGAGATTTAGGTAAACACTTCCCCAGCTGCAGAGCAAAGGGCCCGGCTTTTCTGTCTCCGTGCAAGTAATTCATTGCTCCCGTTACCATGGTAGGCCCATGGCCCCCTCACATTACACGTAGACACGTAGTCACATATGCACGCACTAGCAGTCAGTATAGAATAGCCTCTGCCCGAGAGACCTTTCCTTCTAGATAATACAGTTCCTCAAACACAAGATATCAGATATGATTTGGGTTTAGGTTGTTCTGACACGCCAGACTTCTGTCTCCTCTTTTGGAGCTAAATGTCAAGTCCCCTTCACCCTCCAGTTCCACGTCAATCACACGTCATGCTGCTGCGCGCGCATCCCTGCCATATATTTCTGCTGACACTGCAGGATTCTTCTATGGATCCACCCACCTGTTACACTTTTCTGTGACGTGTCTAGCACACTCCTCCGTGTACGCCCTCGTGCACGCCTTCTGTTACGCACATGTGTTCTTATCTCTTTTCTCTCAGCTGTTACGCCTTCTGTATCCATCACCATTAAATGCATTTACTATATATAATGTATTCTGTTAATAAAGCATTGTCTATCCCTTCCTGAACCCTCGTGGTGATGGAACACGATACCTGGTTCGAACCAATTCCTTTTTAAGGAATAAAACCCTTATAACCTCAGATGCCACGGACTCTGCCTCTCATTTTTGATTGAGTTATTCTTATTGAACTTTACCGCATAGAAATTCAGCATAGGTAAATTATATTTACCACATAATTGGCGCCCGAATAGGGACCCCTCCCCCACCTTACGCGCCGGCGGTGCGTTGCAGGCCTGGTCCCCTGCCACAGCCGTGACGGACAACTACGCGTACCCGCAGGATTTCCTGTATCTCCCTCAGGCCAACGGAGGTGACTGAGGCTGCGATCGACACCCAGACGAGGCGGTGAGGAGTGCGGAGGATCCCGACCAGAGCCCAGCCGAGAGAGCAAGGTCCGAGGTGTTCAGAGGCCCACCAGTTCCGAAGTTCCGAAGTACCTACATCACCAGTCGAGTCGAGCCCAGTCCGGTCCAGTCCAGTGTCGAGTTTCCGAGGCCTTCCGTTCCGTGCTTCCCGGTGAGTACCGTTGCTGGGGACGCATCTAGACGGGTGCATTAATTTGTGTCCGGTCAAGACGGGTTTGGGTACACAGACCCGGTCTGCACTGTTTAGCAGTGTATCTGTACTGTTTAGCAGTATATCAAGTATTCGGCTATCAAGTTATTGTTCGTTTTCCGAAATGTTTAGTGTATTTTTAATGTCGTGGTATGAGTGATTGTTTGATTTTCATTACTGTGTTTATTGTATTAGTTGTGTCCAAATCCGAAGTAAGTATCAAGTATCAAGTATCACGGCTCAAAATGCCGCTGTTTTCTAAATTGAAACAGATAGGAACTAGAAAAGGGATACTCGAGGAAGCTGTTCCCATCCCACCCAGGGACACTCCAGGATATTTTATGTACCACAAACACGGCTTAGACGCTGGATTGTATCTCGATTTGTGGGTGGATTACACCAAGGATTTAGCAGAGAATCAGAGATGGCCCGCTACAGGGACATGGGATGCCGAGTGCATCATGAGAGTAGAAGAAGCATTTTGGAAAAAGAAAGCCAGACAGTCACAGAAAGATGCCATTGAACTATGGCGTAAAGAATCACACAGACGGACAGAGAAAGCACTCAGAAAAGTAGAGAGGATTCTGATAAGGTCAAAGAGAAAGAACTACTAGAAGAAGGAGAACGAGTTAGAATGGAACAGCACGATAGACGAAGTAATGCCATTATAACAGGATTGTATCCAGTCCTGGCCGAGGGCCTGCCCAAGGCGACCCCGGAAGTACCGAAAAATATGCCCCCTCCATTGGTTCTGACTAAATTACGTCACAAGACTGCAGCAGATATTTTTCTTTCTTCCTATTTAGACGAGGTAGCTCCCGAATATACCAATGTTCCACCTGCACCTATACTACCCACTGATCGCCTTCCCCAACGACAGACCACTCCTCCACCACTTCCAGCACCCCCTACTAATCCTTTTGGAATTCCGTTACAGCCGCCACCGACCCTACAGACAGATCATGCTCAAGCCTCCGCCTCAGGAGGCGCATCAGGAGGTTACCATACCCCGCCACCGGTACAACGATTAACTATTAGAGAACTAGCAATGCAACGTACCCCGAGAGCAGTCCCAATTGAAAAGCTTAAAGAGTTTCTTACAGACTGTAGATATGACCCAGTACCAGGCAAAGACGGTTGCATGATATTAGCCTCAATACGCATAAGACGTGCTGCAAATTTTTTGGTTCTATTTCCAGGAATGCAAGATTATCTAGACAGGATATATCATTTTGTTCAGACTGGGGGGGGGTCAGGAATGTATTCACGAGGCCATGGCACATCAGAAAGTAGACACTCAAGGTGTGCTATTAAGATTCCTCATAAACTGTTTCATAAGAGAACGAGACCGGCCTGGTGTAAATAAAGAAGAGATGGAGGTACTAACTACATGGGGTCAGAATATAGCATACGGAAAACATGATAAACAAAAATGTATAGAGGCCATGTACAGGAAAATACCTAAAGAAATAACAGTATTCCATGCAAAAGAGAAAGCTGAAAGGGAAGCAGAATCAGACGCGAATAAATCCTCAGAGGAGGATGAGCCAGAAGATAGAGGAACGATAGCATATGTAGGAAAGGGTAGACCCTTCAATAAACCGATACGTCCTGAAAGCAAGAGACTCTTTCACTCTGTTATGTCAAACCCGAAGACTCCTGAACATCTATTTCAGGTTACCGATAAAATACTTCAAGAACGAATGGGGTACCATGTACTCAATTCCATGGATGAACAAGAATTAGCCAGGTCAGCAGTACAATGGGCTGACAACTCTGATAAATATAATGATGACGCATTAGCGCAAACATTTCTGAATCTTTCCCCGGACGAACAGCGACTAGCTAGTATGTACATGATACAACACCTCCTTATATTGTATAAGAGCCAACATTCTGATCCAGGTCCCCTACCTGACGTACTAATAGAGTTACTCATGAATAAATGGAGAGGCCTGGGTACCGATTTGATTAAAGTAATTTTAGAACATCGACACAGATATAGTGCTTTCCTGAATCCACAGTTTGTTCCAGCTCCAACGATAGAAAGAAAAATGTTTTACATAGACAGACAAACTCCCTTGCGAGAAGTACATCCAGTCAGGAATAATGATGACACCCTTACACGTGTATATGTATACACGCCTATAACTAAAATGGAATTGTTAGAAATGAAGAAAATAGTGCCCAGTCACGATAAAGACCCTGCAGGTTTCCACCGTGAAATCAAAGACATGTTACTCATGGGAGATTATACCTATCCCGACATTATGAAAATATTGAAAGTATTATTGCCCGCCGGTATTTACGAGAAACTCAAAGAAAAAGAGTGGGAGGTGGGAGACACAAAGATAGATTGGGCTGCATTAGAAACCGAAGAAACAACTCGAACCCCAGGGTTGGGTCTTGGGGACAAAACTAAAGCATTACCAGGACTGTTAGTACAGGTCTTGCCACGATTATTAGCAACTAAAAAGGAGGACTGGGATGCAATCTCAGCCTGCAAACAGAAACCCGATGAAGACACTAGTGATTTTTATTCCCGATTTGAGAAATGTTTTATTATTAATAGTGGCCTGAAAGCAAGTAGCGAATCATACCCACACCTTTTTGTATCTAAACTGGTCGAGAATTCCCTGCCCCAAGTTAAGAATCGTGTACTGAAAGTCGAGAGCACATGGCAAGCAAACACGCCTTCCCAAATGTTACAAATGTTACAGTACCACCAGAACAGAATTAGAGAAGAACATGATCACGAACAAAGACGTATGAAGGACACGAAAATGAAAATGCTAGTTGCTCAGTCAGTTCCAGCTGACGGTCAGAAAAAGGGCATGACACAGTCCAATAATTCAGCAGCTCCTGTTAAAGGGACATGCAACTATTGTAAACAGCCAGGTCACTATGTAAACGAATGTGCAGTGTTGAAACACAATATATCTACAGGTAAAACTAAAGAGAGACCGCGTCAACCTAGACAGGACCAGGCCCAACAACACGTTCCACAGAATGTACAGCCTATGCATGTTCCACAACAGACAGTACAGACCGTAGCGGTCCCACAGCCACAACCGATTGCCGCAACGCAACATGCAACGCAGCAGATGTACCAATATGCACAAACTGATTATCCCGATTATCAGCGATACACATGAAACAGCCTAGAGAGGGAGGTTGGCTTGCCTCTTATTGAGGTTCCTGTAGATCAAGAGGGTCCTTATGTACATAGTCAGGTATTAGGGAAAGATAGAAAATTTTTGATTGACACAGGGGCAAGCAGAACAACAATCAGTCACGACGAGGTTCCAGGGGCACCCCTCTCAGGCTCACAGAATGTTTCCCTTGGATTTTCAGGAAAACCTATTGTTAATGAAGTATCGAAACCAGTTCCCCTTGCAGTTGGTCCATTGTCACGTACTACAGATTTGTTGCTCACGAAATCATGTCCAGAAAACCTGTTAGGTATCAAGACACTGAAAGCTCTAGGAGCTGTCATTTGTTGTTCTCCGGAAGGAGTAAGACTGTTTCTGCGTGACTTTAAGGGTCACTATGTGTTGAGAGATATTGATCCCAGATTACAGAATGTTCCTGCACATTTGTGGGCACAAGGCCCCACTGATGTAGGTTGTATGCACATTACACCATATCGAGTTACACTCAAGCAAGGTGTTGTTTTACCACGAATCCGACAATACAAGTTACCTCCAGATGCTGTAGTGGCTTTACTGAAAATTATTGACGAGCTCATTGCACAAGGAGTGGTTGTAGAAACCGACTCAAATCTATGTAATTCCCCTATCATTCTGATTCTTAAACGCACTGATCCAAATGCACCTCCAGTTTATCGATTAGTGATCGATTTACGAGAATTGAATAAATGCATTGTACCACAATATCCAGTGGTCCCAGATATTTCGTCCCTATTGACAGCTATTGATTCCGAAGCAACGTTCTTTACTGTAATTGATCTGAAGAACGCCTTCTTTAGCGTCCCTATTGATCCGGAAAGCCAATATCTTTTCGGATTCTGTTTAAATGGCCGAAGCTTCAAATTTGCACGCGCACCTCAAGGATTCACAGAAAGCCCCAGCATCTATAGCCAAGCATTGAAAAGACAACTTGACAGTATTCACATGCCTGCTAACACTGCCCTACTTCAGTATGTCGATGATCTGTTGATCACCGCCCGAAGTGAACAAGAATGTGAACAAGCATCACTGACAGTTTTGTATTTCCTGGCTGACAAGGGACACAAGGTGTCTCCTTCAAAGCTACAATTCTGTGTTCAGCAAGTGGTTTACCTTGGGCACTTGCTGTCCAAAGGGGGGGAGACAGCTAACGCCTGACCGTATCCAGTTAATTGTAAATATGTCACAACCCAAGACACAAAAGGAGGTACGGGCCTTTATAGGCCTCACTTCTTACTGTAGACAATGGATTCCTCAGTATGCATTTTTAGCCAAGCCACTCATACAGTTGACAACTCAGGAGGCAGCGACATCGACTGTCCTCCCTTGGACTCAGGAACATACACAAGCTTTTGATGAATTAAAGAAAGCCTTATGTCAGGCACCTGTTTTAGCGACACCATGTTACAGTAAGCCTTTTACACTTTTCGTCACAGAACGCGAAGGTACTGCATTGTCAGTACTCACACAAGATCAAGCAGGTTCACACAAACTGTGTGCTTATTTTTCTAGTACATTGGATCCAGTAGCCCAGGCTCTGCCTGCGTGCTTAAAATCAGTCACAGCGACAGCTCTAGCAATCAGACAAAGTGATTCCATAGTGTTAGGACACCAATTGACAGTACAAGTTCCACATTCCGTGGAAGTTCTTTTAAACCGAACACAGACTCAGCATTTGACTATAGCACGACTGACAGGTTATGAATTGACATTGTTTCAGCCACACATAGAAATCAGACGTTGCAATACATTGAACCCTGCTACACTTCTGCCATTAAGTGAGACAGACCCTTTGGCACATGATTGTATTGATGTCATTACCATCACGACGAAACCTAGACAAGACTTGACAGACACCGCATTACCAGATCCAGACCTGACACTTTATGTGGATGGTTCATGTATGAGAACAAGTACAGGAGAATTAGTAGCCGCATATGCAGTCACGACAGAAACTGAAGTCATAGAAACACATCGAATTGACACCCTGTCAGCCCAAGCAGCAGAGCTCATCGCTCTGACTCAAGCCTGTATTCGAGCCAAAAACAAGAAAGTTAACATATACACAGACTCACGTTATGCTTTTGGAGTCGTACACAACTTCGGGGTACTCTGGCGAGAGAGAGGGTTTTTGACCTCTCATGGAGCCAAAATCCAGCACGGTCCCCTCATTCAAGCTCTGTTAGACGCAATACATTTGCCTACAGCCATATCCATCATGAAGTGCAAGGCACATACGAAAGTCACAGACACTATTTCCCAGGGTAACGACCTGGCAGACCGAACAGCCAAGCATACAGCTCAGACTCAGACTCACACAACTGGCATGACAAAGACAATAGTTCTGACACCGACACATTGCATGACAGTTAAGGATCCTGCCCTAGATGTAATTGACATACAGACACATGCTACACCAGACGAAATCAAGAAATGGACTGAATTAGGAGGGATCCAGACTGAACAGGGATGGATGACGAAGGGAAAAGCCACATGGTTTCTCCCCGACTCTATGGTTCAAGTCATCATCAATACAGTACATAGTCCTGCACATTTAGGAGAAAAAGCCATGTTAGACAGTATTCAAAACCTTTGTTTCAATAAACACTTACGAGCAGCAGCGAAACAGAAAGTGCGTACTTGCATGATCTGTTGTCAGTTCAACCCAGGTAAAGGCATTCCCGTAGAGCAAGGTGGATTTCATCCTCCCGATCACCCTTTTGAAGTCCTCCAGATGGATTATATCCAGATGGAACGTTGTCGAGGATTTAAGTATGTCCTCGTAGTTGTATGTGCACTTTCCCGTTGGACAGAAGCATATCCAGTCCCAGATTACACTGCTCCGACCACTGCCAAACAGCTGGTACGTGAATTTTTCCCCAGGTATGGTTTGCCCCGTATCGTATACTCAGATAATGGTCAGCCATTCTCGTCCGAGCTTATGAAGCAGGTATCACTCCTGCTAGGTTATCAGTGGAAGTTCCACTGTGCCCGACATCCCGAGGCAGCAGGTCTCGTAGAGAGACATAATCAGACCCTGAAAATACGTCTCGCCAAGATCTGTAGAGAGAAAGGCGTTGACTGGATAGTAGCTTTACCCGTTGCACTCTTTTACATGAGAATGATCGCACACTCTCGAACAGGGCTATCCCCGTATGAGGTGGTCTCTGGCAGGCCACCGAATATGTGGGGGACGCCTCTGCCTCGTAAAATTACTGATGTTGACTGTACTATGCTGACAGATTACCTTGCTTCCTTGATGTCTGCACTACAATCATGTCGTTCACAGGTCGCTGCAGCCTTTCCCGACAACACCGAGGTGAAGCCACACAAGATTGTTCCGGGGGACCTGGTGCTCGTGAGGAACTTTGACAGGAGGAGTCCGCTGGAGCCCCGTTGGCAGGCGCCGAAGCTCGTGTTATTAACCACAAGGACAGCGATCAAAGTGGAGGGCCGCAAGGGCTGGCTCCACTCGAGTCATGTTAAGAAATGCCATGGACTGCCGCCAGAATTAGACTCCCAGCCCTGCCCCCTTTCAGAGACTGACATCAAACTCCCCCTGGTAGAGAAAACTCCTTCCCAGGAATTCCGCATGAAGTTAAGGTCTAGCAAGTCAGACAGTTTAATTGTTTAAGTCCTCCCCTAGGTGAATCGGTTAGACAAGTTTCTGACATGTCCCCGTTAGACCCCAATAGAGAGAGAGATAGACAGAAACAGCTCAAGAAACGTGAATATTGTAAATCTCTCCGTAGTCACTGCATTGTGACATTATTGAATATGTTTTTTCTGAGTCTCATGATTATTGCTGCAAGTATATTTCTACACATATACTTTCCTATTTTCACACGTGCACATTCTTCCTCAAATGACACTGTCGAGCACACTTTCAGTGAACTACCCCCGCACGAGTTATCTTACCGACTTGCGCTGCGCAACAATACCTTTATCAGTATGTTACATCATTCCCATCAGACCAGCAATGCTACCAATTGTTGGATATGTGGCCGACTCCCTCCCTATCAGAAATACAAGGGAGTTCTGCCCCTCTTTCCGTACCCGTTTACACACAATGGTTCCTGTGATGCATGGTTTAGTTTAATAAATTCTTTAGATTCTGATTCCATAGTTTACCAAGGCAATTGGGTATGGGGAAACCTGAACACAGTTTTGCATACAATATGTTTCCCTGACAAGGAGGGTCTTCCCCAAAGGACAGGGACCGATCTAGAAAACGAAGTATATGGATTAGGTAATTTTACACTTAACCTCATGATTCTGAATGTCCAGTCCGATACAAAACCAGACTTACCCGCTATGTCAGTATTACCAGTCAAAGGTGAATTATGTGTCAGAAAGAATGGTTCAGTACACCTGGGTCATAGTAAATGTACTACTGTGATCGAATTCAGTGATAAAGGCAAGTCTACATTTAAAGCTTCCCGTCATTCCTATTTCATTTGTGGTCATACAGCATATATACGCTTACCTCTAGATTGGGATGGTACTTGTTACATTGCATTCCTTCTGCCACCTGTTTTCCTAGCCCCCCCTGATTATCATAGGGACTCCCATCTAGTACACAGTAGATTCAAGAGAGATCTCCCGATTGTCGATTATACTGAAACGGCATGGGAGCAGTATACAGACTTCAATAAAGGTTTCTTTCCCTATTTAGGTACTGTCTTTAATAGTAAATTGATACGTAAATTAACCAGAACCCTCGAAGCAGTAGTGAATAAAACTACTTCCGCCCTAGGCAACTTAACAGAGGAACAGTCTGCTATGCGGATTGTTGTCCTTCAAAATCGTCTTGTCCTTGACGTCATCCTGGCCGATAGGGGCGGAGCCTGTAGAGTCATCGGATCGAGTTGCTGTGTTTTCATTCCAGAAAACGCACCATCAGTGTATAGAGCCATAACCCGTCTTCACAAAATTGCAAGTCAGATACATCAGGATCCAGGCACCTGGACTTGGTCCGGTTGGCTCTGGAGCGTGTTATCTGCCTGGGGATGGAAAGTCCTATCCTTCCTAGGTATAGCCCTTCTCATAGTATTCAGTTGTTGTTTATGTCTGCAATGTGGGCCAGCGATTTGCGGCTTGTGCGCCACATCATGTATTCCTCATTCAAGTCCATGTTCTAAATCCCGCCTGAAAAAAGAAGAGCAGATGATGTTACTTGAACAGATTGATAGATTAATGAGGATTGATATATCATGAAGGGTCCGTAGGGGACAAGGAGGGAATGAGGTAATATGAATTTTTATGGTCAATTGTGTCCCCTAACGTAGACCCCAACGGCTCCATGTACGTGCTTCAAGTACATGTATGTTCCCTCCACAACCAGCTATGAAGACACAAATATATTTGCGTCCAACGTTAACAAGTCCTCTTCCAGATCCACCATGAATGGATCGAATATTCAGTTCCTAAGTATGCCGTTCCACCGTCTTTACATGGTGCACTTTTCACGTTTTCCTGGCTCTGGCGAGTTAGGCCCTGATTTCTGCCATCGAGCCCTTTCTGCCTTCTGCCTCTGAAAGCTGCAGCCTGGATCTGCATCCATGACCCTTGCCTTACTTCCTGCGCGGCGAGCGGTGCCCGGCTCGGCCTGCTTGCCTGCCAAGACTGTATTCAGCCTTCAAGTTATCTGCTCCGCTCCTCGAAAATACATTCCTGTCTAGAGATTTAGGTAAACACTTCCCCAGCTGCAGAGCAAAGGGCCCGGCTTTTCTGTCTCCGTGCAAGTAATTCATTGCTCCCGTTACCATGGTAGGCCCATGGCCCCCTCACATTACACGTAGACACGTAGTCACATATGCACGCACTAGCAGTCAGTACAGAATAGCCTCTGCCCGAGAGACCTTTCCTTCTAGATAATACAGTTCCTCAAACACAAGATATCAGATATGATTTGGGTTTAGGTTGTTCTGACACGCCAGACTTCTGTCTCCTCTTTTGGAGCTAAATGTCAAGTCCCCTTCACCCTCCAGTTCCACGTCAATCACACGTCATGCTGCTGCGCGCGCATCCCTGCCATATATTTCTGCTGACACTGCAGGATTCTTCTATGGATCCACCCACCTGTTACACTTTTCTGTGACGTGTCTAGCACACTCCTCCGTGTACGCCCTCGTGCACGCCTTCTGTTACGCACATGTGTTCTTATCTCTTTTCTCTCAGCTGTTACGCCTTCTGTATCCATCACCATTAAATGCATTTACTATATATAATGTATTCTGTTAATAAAGCATTGTCTATCCCTTCCTGAACCCTCGTGGTGATGGAACACGATACCTGGTTCGAACCAATTCCTTTTTAAGGAATAAAACCCTTATAACCTCAGATGCCACGGACTCTGCCTCTCATTTTTGATTGAGTTATTCTTATTGAACTTTACCGCATAGAAATTCAGCATAGGTAAATTATATTTACCACACTTTGATAAGCGATTTCAAAGAGGGCTTTATTTTCATATATGCTCTCCTCCTCCTGCTTGTAAGTCGTTCTCTTGCAAACTCTGCCGGGTCCGTCTTCCGACTGCCAATGGACTCCAGAGTGAGGAAGGTTGTAGGTCCGCTCCGTTAGAATGGAAGAGAAGAACGCAGAAAAAATAGAGGGGATTTAGTTCCTTGTCTGGGGCTTGTATTATAGGACCGGGAGTGAGGGAAACCATGTGCTCTTGTGTATTTACAATAACACTGGAGTGCTCTAGTGCTCGTGCTGGGTAGAGGTCAGGGGACTGTACAGATATCTACAAACACTATCTCTAGTCCTTAGGTGGTACACTTCGACCCACTCAACCCGCTAGCTTGCCCCGTACCTCTGATAGCCACGCTCCTCCCGTGGGAGCGTGGCGGGGCGATGCGTGGGACCGGTGGCCACCTGGCTTGTTGCTTTCGCCTGGGCTCGCCTCCTCGTCTTCTCCTAATCCGTCCAGCTTCCGCTGTAAACACCTTCTCTCCTCGCCTGCACCTCCGTCCTCCAGGGAAACGCTGTCCGCTCTGTTCCGGGTTCCTCGTACTTTTGGCCCGGCTGCTTCGCTGACGTGGAGGGGAGGAGTCTCGTCGCCTCGGGAGAACGATTTAAAGGAGCCGCGTCCGTCATGACTACAATCCCAATGGTGTTTGTCTGCTTCATAGTTCCACTCTTCCTGTAGGTACGGGGAGTCGAGCTGCTGAGAGGAGAGACAAACTGGTGACAAGGGGGCAGCATACCACCAGTCCCGGACATCGTCCGCACCGGCCCCGTCACAACCTGTTACAACCTTTATAATTAAGACTTTGTCATCATGGGGCCCTGCGGCTGCCTACTGGCCGAGAGTAAAATTAAATGAACTATAGGCCCGGTAGGTTCTGCGGGAGATGATTGCACCAGTTTGTGAGAGGATGGTAGTTGTGCACCGTCACGTGGGGGCTGCAATAAAAAAATCTTTTACTAGATAATTTACCCCCACTGGGGTATATTGCATGGGAGTAGTAACATATTGCAGGCCAGGACTGGAAACTGAGGAGGTGGGCGCCCAGGCTCGGTCAGCCCGCCTCTGTGGTAATTAACCCACTACTGCAGCTTGCAGCATGGAAACTAGCCGAGTCAAAGAGCGAGGCTGTACAGCAATGCACTCTTTCCTAGTTCAGACGGAGGAGCAACTTGCTGCTTTGTTACTTAGTTTATGTGGAACACTCATGCCAACGCATTCTCTAAAAGTAACAAGGTAATGTGTATTACTACCATTAAAAATTGCCAATGTACGGTAAGGAGGAAGCAACAGGACAGATGTAAAGTATTAGGTTTTAGCAGTTAAAGTTTGAAAAAAAGTGGCAACATTCAGATAAACAGATGATTTCGGGATGTTGAGTTTTTAGCTAAGCAATGCCCATAAATCGAATTTTTTTAATGACTAAAGTTTGCAACCTCGAATACTTTATGGGTTTGGAATCGTAGTTGTAATAGCGTAAAATACTTTAATGCATAAAAATACCTGTGTGTATAACTCACACACTAGTATGTCACCAGATAATTATTACACTATTGCTGTAACTCAGCACAACTTTGCTTCTAGTGATATGTTTTCCAGCCTATATTTAACGGGCAAATAAAAGTGACCTGAACATTTTAGTTAATCTTATAAACTAGAGGTCCAGTTAGCAATTTCATTATGACTGTCATTCGGAAAATGTTATTCTATTTCAAACCCTAAAATCCGATTTTGTCAGAATTCCTGCCCCGCCCTAAATCCCCTCTGACTAACAATCTACTCCTGTGTTTCTCGGCCTCTTCTCTCAGCCCTGCATACAAGGTGCTCATGAATAATACTGTTAGGCAATATCAGGAGAGAGGGGTGTAGGTGGTAGGTTGACATGGAGCAAGGAAATAGAGAAAGAGACATTAGGGGAAACAACTTGATAAAGGGAAAAATAGAAAAAGTTATTATGTGCGAAAGAAAAATTAAGGATGTGAAATTATAGAAGATGGGTATATAAAGTATAGACAGAAAGAAAGACTGGAAGGAAAGAAACATGAAAGGAAATATGAGAGAAAAGGCAGGATGGAAGGGTGAAAGGAATGGTGAAAGAATTAATGAATAGAGTAGTGGAAGAATTGATAGAGGGAATATGGAAATATTGGATGGAAGAGTGAAAGATCAAGTTAATGGGTGAATGAATTGAAGGGTGAAATATAGATAGATTGGGAAGAGTGAAGGATGGATAGTTTAAATAATGTGCAGATTGATCCATGGATATAATGATTGATGGATGCATGAAAAAAAGGCTATACATATGTATATATGAAAGGACTACAGTCTTCCAATCACATCCGCTTGTCGGGGTTGGGGCAAAGCAGTGGGAGAATATTCCACTATAAAAATGCAAACAGCACTGCGTTGTGGTCACACACAGAGGAAAGCTCACATTTTGAGATATAGTTGCCATAGTAGTTTATTCCAAAGACTGACATGTTTAGACCGGAACAGTCTTCAAGGTGTTATTTCTGATATTTATATGTGTTGATCGTCTTCATTGCTTAATTTTGCTCGCAAGAAAGTGTCACTCATAGTTGTTGAAATGTCCCTCATAATTACACTGAAATTATGAAAATGTTCACACATGGCAATCTGAAACCTTGGCAGCTATGCCCGCAGCAGCTCCTGTGTTCCAGCCTCCAGGGGCCCCATCAAGGCTGTAGCGCACACAGGCAGCACTACACTCTCTCGCCGGTGTTGGTTGCACCAGTGAGTTGCCTCATAACAGTCCTGCCTCATACATTAAATGGTGTGTGCTGTGTGCGGTGGTTGCAGGTGACCTGAGCTTCCAGGCCCAGAAGCAAGGGGGTTGAAGGGAACTGCCCTAAGGCCAGAGACCATTTGCATATTTACATACCTTTGTAAACTGGTTACAGAGGCTAGTTTTTTCTGGTTCCAGTAGCCTTTGGGCACCCACTCTGCCTATTCCTTACATTTGAAATTTACGTTTACTGCTGTAGTGTGAGAATGCATTTCATGAAAAGGAATATAAAGTGGGGTTGCCAAAAGAAAAATGCCAGCCATTTGTTGTTTAAAGACCCTGAAAGATCGTGTCTTGAGACTAAATAGGGTTATAAATAAAAATGTTTGTATTATTTTTAATGTGATTTTTCTGTCTTTGCTCCCTTTAATTATCAGTCATGGATCATTCAGGCAGCTCTAGAACACAAATAAAAGAGTTTTCTATTTATATTTGCTGTTCAAAGTATGCACATATAAGTGTTGAAAATACAGCTTTAGGTGACTGCTTATTTTTGTCCTGTATGGGGCATCACAATAATGAGCTGGCAGCTCTAATCAAAAGACTGGAAATTTGTTGCAGGATCAGCACATTATTTCCTACACCCTCGATTGATCCCTATTAATTCCAAAATAACAATAGTTTAACTTTTCCCTGAAATCCTACGCCACCGTCAATAGGATGCTTGCTGAGTTACTTCAAGTGTCTGGGAATGCACCCTGCATTCAGACAACTCACTCCTCATTCTCTCCCTTCACTTTTATGCTCACCCTGCACTCACAGCAATCACAATGCACTCACACTGACCACCATGCACTCTCACCATTCACCCGCTCATCCTGCACTCAGTCATCACTCTGCACTGGCAATGCACTTAAACTGTCCCCCCTGCAGTCACACGAGTACACTACTCACCTTGCACTCATGTCACACTTCACTAACATGTCCCCCCTCACTGCTCAATATGCAATCTCACTCAAATAAGCCCATCACTAACCATGCATTCTTTCGTCCAACTCTGCACTTACAACCACAGCCAAATTCATATGGTCACCTCACTCACCCTGCAGTCGCTCCTCTTACCCAACTTTTACACTGTTGCATCACTCAATGTGCACTCTTTAATCTATGCCTACTTAGGACCATTGACGTTAAACAGTAGGAACAGTATTTTCGGAATGGACAACTCCGTGCAGTAATCACCAAGGTGGGATTATGAAAAAAAGAAATCCCATAAAGGGACCTGCAAAGAGATGTAAAACAAAATAGTGTGCATATCTCTCACCTCTTAAGCCATTGCTAAGCGCTGTATCCTATTGCTCAATAAGCTGCATGCACCCCAGTCAGTGGTCCTCATGCACAACATGGAATGGAAACACTTCTAAAATAGCATCAAAACAAATGCAACGCCCTTCCAACGACACACCCTACACATATTATAGCTTACTACTCATATAGGCAAGTGCTTCAGTGCTCCATGTAGGGATAGTAGACCCTCTATGAATATAACAATACAGTACATTAAAGACCGCTCAATCCCATGTCTTCTTGGCTCTGTCCTTTAGCTCCTGCCTCCTTGCAGATGTCCATTCAGTTCACGCCCTCTTGCATCTGCCGTCAACTCCTGCATTCTTGGTTCTCACCATCCTCATCCAACTGTTGAGTGATTACCTCCTCTCAATCCAATCCAGTCCGCTATTTCCTTCATGTATCTCTTCCTTGAGTACTCACCTTCTTGCATCAATTCCATCAGATAAAAACTTGACTTGCTGGTATGAACACCATAATCCAATTTTTTCATTTCATGATGCCTTCAGAAATCCTCAGAGCTAGTGAGGAGGAGTTGGTTGAAGCAGCCATGACCCTAGCAGCTCATTACGAAAAAGACTTGTCCCTAGTTTCCACAACAACTCATCGCTTTCAAAGCGGTGTTGAAAGAACAAACACAAATATCTCAGGTGGCACTAAAAAGGATCTGGATGACCTTTTATTTTTGAGAAACCATGTAATTCTACCCAGTGTTTTGGATGCGGAAACAGCACTGAAACTTTTGCTTATAATTACAGTTACCGTAGCCAGTGCAGAAAGGTAATTTTCAAAGTTAAAATTAATCAAGAAATATCTCACAAGCACAATAACGCAGGAAAGGCTATTGGGGATTGCAAGTTTAAGCACTGAGCGTGATTTGGCAGAAACATTAAATGTGAAAAATTAGCAAGAAGAAAGGCAAAGAGGCAAACATGTACATCTCTCCAAGTCAGCGAGCCAAGCAGTAGTAGCCTTCAGACACCAGTCTAATTTGCCAGTCACTCCTGCTGGTGTAAGCAGTCTACAGCCTTGTGTCCACTCTTTAAGTATTGTTTTCTGCTTTACCAGCCTTCAAACTCTGCAATTAATTTGATCAGGCTCCTACAAGTACTGTTCCTACTCATAGTCTGATTTTCCTAAATGTATCTGTCCTTTGAATCCCATGAGGGAACAGTAAGTAATATGGTATTCTGCCAGTATATCATACTTTAAAAATTTGTTCGCTTATATATAGGCTGCCTCAATATTCTGAACATACGTTTATAGAGGCAAGAAGAAATGTATTCAGTTTACCATGACAGACATGCACCCCCTTGACACTTTCTTTTGCACAGACAAAAGGGCCATCATTTCAGTAAACAGCTTTGTTTATTTAGCTGCTGAGCTTATTATTGTTTTGCTGGTCACTTAAATATTTGCATCTTTTTTTTTTAAACCTTTATTATATTGTTCAACAAAAATTACAGAAGTAGGCCTACAACCACAGGGGCCGGTCACCACATGTAGGCGATATGCATCAGGAGTTACAGTAGCACAGCTCTTCAGCCGGCAACCCTGAGGTCCGGCAGCAGTAAAGGATATACGGTGCATTGAAAATAGTACAGTTCGAAGGCTAGTCATGAGGTTTCATTTTACATTTAATCCCCCCCCCCGAGACAAGATAAAGAAGAGGATACAGGATATCTGGAGCCACACATTCGAAGGTATAATAAATGCGGGTAGGTGTAAGAAGGTAGTCGCGGACCAAGTTAAAGAAACAGTAAAGACGCAAGCGCTAGTAAGCTCAATGAGGGTGAAGAACAAAACAACCGATCTCTCTTCGTAGCCGCCCACCCCAGACCCCTTCAAAAAGGGAATTGTGAGTTTAAACTGGTTTGATTATTGTATGGTGCTGTAGTTGTTTACCAAAGTACGGAATCAAACCGGGGGAGGACATTAAAACCACCCAACTCACGTTACGTTATAGGACACAATCCCGGCATCTGAAAGATATTCTTTCACGCCACAACAATCAGATTCAACCCTGGCCAGTATGATTCTTTATAAGAGCCCTTATAATCCAGACCACAATCACAATGGGGGAATCGAAGCGTTCAGAGAAGTTCAAGTCAGAGAAATCGGATCGAAAATAGGATAAAAGTTCACGATATATCCACAAAGTAGGCAAGGAAAGGAGAAAAAGGATGGCGATTCTCTCCGATAATCACTGAGGAACTTGTTATGGCACTTGAGACTGTCCATGGCAATATTCGGCAGGATAGGGTTTGAGCAGGGAAAGCTGACGATAATCGCTGGCGTGCCATCTGTTACACGAGAGTCAACAAAGCATATGAAATCAGGCTTCCGCACGGGGACCTCAAATTCAAGTGTACAATACTCCACGGGTACCACCGCTTGCTGTAAAAATGTCGAGGTGTCGTCGTCCGATCTCAGACAGATATTGTCCACCGTTACAGACAGTTTCTGGTACATGACGGTGATCTGCGAATGGAGCGCCCCAATAGCGGCCATTACGGTCTGCAGCGATGGTGTGCCATCCGCCCCGTCCATTCCCTCTCACGAAGCAACGAAGCAGGACCCGGGCCCCGGAGGTTGACTACTCCGGGGTATCAGGCACACACGGAGCCGATGACAACAGCGGGCACTCTACACCTTGTAATAACAACACCGTCGCCGCTAGCGGGGGCCAAGCCCGTCCACCCCGGGAGGGTAACCGAGGCTCCGGGCGTCGCACCCCCGACCACAGCAACCGGTGCGTCACTCTGTTGCGTCCTCGATGTAAACAGTTCACAGAGCAGCCAATTGGAGAAATAATTGTATCCCAGTCCAGGAGACCGGACACAGCTCAGGTCCCGCGGCCGATGTTGATCAACTCTAACCCGGATGGGCTAGAAATCGAGGCCCCGACTTCCACACTGAGTTAGGCCGAGAATGGAACATGGCATATCTTCGTCATCGAGAAGCTTGAAATTTCGGGATTGCACCTTAAGAATCAGGAACACCTCATGTGCACGGGAGTCTGGTGCGAGGTCAGGATAGATTGCAGGATATACGAGCTGCTGGCGGAGGTCGGCGGAGCCGGGAGCTTATGCGGCCATCTTGCTTGCTAGCGTAGCTCCTCCCCAATATTTGCACCTTTATGCACAAACTAAAGGGGCATACTTTGTCGAGACTGGTTTTAATGTCCATGCTACTAAATTTCTTATCGATTTTACCGCTCACATTGAAATATTTGCACCTTCATGCACAAATAAAAGGGGCATTGTTTGATTGGACAGACTTGATGTTTACGCTGCTAAATTGTTATTACTTTACCAGGCACATTGAAATATTTTTGCCTTCATGCACAAACAAAAGGGGAATTAGTCTGAATTAGTCTGACTAAATAGGTTTGATTTATGTATGCTGCTGCTTGCTGTACTTGTTATTGTTTTACCAGTCACTTTGAAATATTTGCACCTTCATGCACGAACCAATAGGGCATTGGTTGACTAAAGTGGTTTGCTTTTTTGTTTGCTATTGCCTGCTGTACTTGTTACTGTTTTGCTAGTCACTTTGAAATATTTGAGCCTTCAAAAAGGGAATTGTGAGTTTAAACTGGTTTGATTATTGTATGGTGCTGTAGTTGTTTACCAGTTGTTTTGAAATATATGTGCCTTTATGCAAACACCAAATGGGGAATTGTTTGACTAACTTAGCTTGGTTTTTGCATACTGCTGGACTTGTTTTTACCATGCACTTTGTAAGCATTTTCACTTTGATGCAAGAAGAAAGTTGGATTGTTTTACAAAAATATGCTTGATCTTTGTATAGTACTGGACTGGTGATTGCTTTATTATGCACTTCGAAAGTATTTGCACTTTTTCTATTAGGATACACTCCGCAGTATCCGAATGTCGTAGATAAGGGTCCACCTCCTGACATCACCAACACCCTGAATGTATATACAGGTTGTTCGGGCTATCAGGTGAGGGAAAGGAAGGGAAGGGAGAGCTCGGAAAAGTATCTGAAAGGACAAAGAGACAGCAAACAATGTAAACAAGGTTCACAATCACAACTACTCTCATAAATTCTTGCCAGTCCTGCATACCTGTACAAAAAGGAATGGCCCCTTTTTGGCCTTTGAACTTAAGCAATAAATATAGATATGTATTTCCTGTCCCTGTAAAGAAAAAGACATCTCATGAGTATCCGGATGGAGGGACTCTGTTCTGGAATATACTGACTGTCAAATAAACAACCTACCAGAAAACATATACGAGTTGCATAGGATAAATGTACTGGTTTATCAAAACGATATACATAGATCCTGTTTCTGCCCATAAAAATGTAGAGAAGAATTCAAAGTACAGGTGAGTTGAGAGGCGAACTCAGCCTCGAATTCACTTCACCGTACTCATGTCCCCTATAATAGAATCACCGTATGTAAAAACATAGACACTGTAACATGAGGCTGCGACCGCCTCTATGTTCCGCTCCTTCCTAAAGACCAAGGGATCTCAATACAATTTCTGTGACCGGTAGTGTGAGGTTGCGGCCACCACTACACTCCAGGTAAGTATTCCCTGAATCATGCCAGACCATATGTTTCGGCAGCGTGTGGTTTACCTTCACCACTGCTCCGAAAGCAAAATATTCCCAAATCAAAGTCACGAAAACAGAAGATACCCGGCAGCGTGTGGTTGTGACCACCACTCCCGCTCCGATTATAGTTCAGAAAATAAGGCAATAGTGAGCTGAGAAGAAGGGCTTCTCCTCCCTGTAGTAGTTTCCTTAACAAATGGAAACGGTAACACGAGGTTGGATCTACCTCCGTGTTCCGCTCCTCTTCCAAGATATGTGGTCTTCCAAATTGGAAACTGCAACACGAGGATAATTATACCTTCGTGTTCAGCTCCTCTTCCGCCCCATGGTAAAATGCGCAATAAGAACAGCAGCCAGTCTTACCTGCCCCGATAACCTCGAGGGCCGAATTCCGCCGTCGTAGCTCTCACCAAGGCATTTCTCCCACCGGCGTCCTGCTACTGCAAACAACCCAGAAACAACAGAATTACGCGCACTAGATGTGGCGCGTCTGCACGTAATATACGTCCCGACCAGGAGGATCATGGGACTTGTAGTCTACAGCCCCACCCCGAGCCCCGCCTGTACTTGGGAAATGTATGAGTGCTGGAAATTTGGTAGGCGCCGTTATGCAGAACCTGACATTTTCTTTTGCTTTATCAACTACTGTTTGTATAGATTGTCATTCAGTACTTGCTGATATGGTTTGTTTTTATGCTACATGCAGTGTTATTTATGGTGTTGCTTACAGTTATCTGCAATATGTGTGCCTTAAATCTTGAATGTAGCATTGTTTACATTACAGAAATGATACATTAAAACAGACAAACATCTGCATCAATGTTCTGAAGCATTCAAACACTTTTCTTCTGCAGCCTTGTTTGCCTGCCTGTTTTGCAATGCTTACTAATAAAGACATGATGGTAGAAATTGAAATTGCTTTCTCAGTTCACGTTATGATCATGCACAGCCATGACAGTCGCTAGTGTGTGGCATGCAAATAATTCACCAGCTATTTCTCTTGCCTTTTGCAGGATACAAAGGTATATCTTATGTACTTCTCATGTATATTGTCAGTCAAGTTTTTATGGAATTGCAGGTTTGGGTTTGTCTTTCAAAGTTTCAAGTTATTGTCCATTAATGTCTATTCTATTTCAGACCCTTCAGAGTTGTTCTTTGTTCTTCAGCCATAGGCAGTTCCTGAGACAATAGGATCGCTCCTTGGCAATGTTCTAATTGCTGCCTCAGTTAAATAATCTGCTTTTGGCAGTATTGTTACAAATGGCATAGCTTGTATGTTAACAGTGTTTCCCACTTTCTCATTAGAACTTAGAGAGACAATCTAGAGGCATTTCATTTAAATGTTGGAGGTTTCATATCAAAATATACTAGATTTCTGGGTGGTATGGCAAAGTGGTAGGTGGTGGGCCGGGACGCTGAGGGACGGGGAGCCGGGGAGGGGGGCCTCCATGTGCTTCGCAGGGGGCCTCCTCAATTTTCGTTACGCCACTGTTGTGTTTAGGCTTAACAGTCACCTTTAAATTGTCCGTTGTAATTGCCATTAATGGATGAGCAACCATAGAATTTGGCCCTAAGGTGGGCAGTGCTTCTCAAGGCATATTGTCAGTATCAGTCGGGTGTAACTTATGGGCGGACACAATCAGTGACAGAGCCTCTACATGGGGTTAGACAGCAGTGATATTTATCGCAAAAGTGGCCAGCTGGTCTTCCATATAGATAATTTCCTCTGATAAAGCCCCTACCACATTATTGAGGGATGTCAAAATAGTGTTCTGTGTTCTAGGTCTCTTTTTTGCCATATTAACTGCCTCTCCCTTACGCTTTCCTATCATCCCATTAAAAACAATCACATGGGTGATCACTAAATAAGGCCCCAAGGACTTGAAAAGTATGCTTCTAAGGAATTTGAAAGTCATACAGGTACTCACGTCCAATGAAGGAGTTAGGGGGATGGCCCAGCCCAGCCTCGACCTGCCACAGATGGGTGTGGATGGGCCATTCCTTGGTCCAGTCTTCGCCCTGGCACGCGCCAGGGCGTTTCCTGCAGGAGCACAAAGCAAGCTTTAAACAAGTACCTCCGGTGTGAAAAAGGTGTGGGGGGACTCCCCACTGCAGGTAGCTCTGGGGCCTGAAGATTGAAGTTCCCACCTGCACAGTTCTCCTTCCTGCACTGGGGAGCACAAAGAGGGCTTTAACCAAGCACCTCCGGCATGAAAAATTGTGGGCGGTCTCCCCGTGGCAGGTAGCTCAGGGGCCTTAAGTCCACAGCCCCTGCCTGCACAGTTCTTCCCGCACTGTGGTAGCATGAAGCGGGCTTTAACCAAGCACCATCACTGGGCACAAAGAGATGTGAGTGGTCTCCCCACTGCAGGTAGCTCTGGGCCCTGAAGTCCATTGCTCCGCCTGCACCGTTCTCCTTCCTGCACTTCAGGAACACAAAGCGGGCTTTAACCAAGTGTCTCCTGTTACTTAGTTTCTGCCGAGTGTGCACTTTGATTTCCTTCTTTTCTTGTTAAGCACTACTCCTTGCTAGCTCCCTATCCATTGTGCTTGTGTGTAGTTCTACTCCCTTACTGTTACTGCCTTACGTGTTCCTGTTAGATCGCCAGGATCCATGGGCACAGGTTATAACCTAGGTGGCATTTCTTGTTCACTGTGAGTATTGTCTTTGAGTTACATTTATAACATCACCATAGGTAACAGCTCCACAGATCCTGCCTTTGAATGCATATCCTATATGTGGGTATTTGAAGTCAGTATCTGTAACAGCAATTGCGGGTGAGGAACTTACTGAGCTTCTGTCTTCTATGTGGAGGTCCTGAGTGTTTTACCCCACATTCCCTTTATTGTTGGTGTTGTGTGTGTGTGTGTATATATGTCTTGCGCATCTGTTCTGGTTATAGTTATTCTGAATGCTAACTCGCCTCATGAGTGTCTGTCCTTTCTGAGTCTTAGCCATCTTGTTCCTTTGTGCAGGCTTCCCCTTTGGATTCCTTTTCTCCTCCGACTTCCTGTGTGATCCTGGGCAGTGCTGTAGTCCTCGTTCTGCTTACATTCTCTATTCAGTTGCCCGTCTTTGCCCAAGTCCCTGACTGTGTCCCAGACATCCCTAACAGTCCCTGACAAATGGACAGAGTTGACTTCACTGAACTCCACAGAACATGCAGGGTGGGGGTTGTTGGCATCCTTTTTGACACTGCATTGTTAAATCTTGTTTGACATGTCTCTTTATATTGACAGAAGTGGTATGCCATTCCTATTATGTAGTGCATGTAGTGGTATGAGATCTGAGGGTTTTAAATAGAGAAGTACAATTAATAAACAGGAGAAGAATGTCCTCCTTTCGGAAAAAGACCCTCACACTCCCAGCCAGCTAGGTGTCTTGCTTCATCATCGGGTCTGCTCCTTATAGGGTCGGCGCTGCAATACCCCATCGGCATCCGTGATGGGGCCTTCTTGGCGGAGTTCTTTATTCCTTTTTTTTTCTTTTTTTAATGTTTTTATTGAAAAGTTTTTCCCCCCTTTTTCCCCCATAAGACATGAACAGGACACAATAGCATTCAATGTAATGCAGCACAGATTCATATGTACAATAGGAACATATACAAAAGAAAGAAAAATATAATACGAGGTCATACATAGTTTTTCCAGAATAAATCATATATACAATAGATACGTCAAATTCTATACGCTACGTTCTCAATTTCCCCCTCCCCCAATAATCCAGTAATCAATGATCAGAACCTTGTTTCCATCGAATGAGGGGCTCCCATATTTGCAGACCAAGTTTCTTGCCTTTTCTCCCACTCCTAGCATAGATAGCAGATTCTAACTTTTGTATAGATAATACCTTGCCCAACCATTGATGATATGTGGGAGGATTAGGATCCAACCATACCGAAGCCACTAACAGTCTGAAAATAGCCATCACCACAAATACAAAACTTTAGTTATTCACATGACCCTCAGGGTTAACTCCTAATAACATTACCGCTGGATTCAATTCTATTGTAATTGATAATGCGTTTTGCAAAAATGTCTCAATATCCTGTTTTATAGTATCTAATTGTGGGCAGAGTAAAAAAATATGTATTAAATCCGCCCCCGGACTACCACATCTGAAACAGGTGGTTCCCGAAAGACCCCCCCATTGAGCAATTTTCCCGGGCGTATAATACAAATGATATAAGGTCTTATAATGTTGAGCCTGTAAGGATGATGAACACAACAATTTTCTTCCCATCTCTAATGACTCTGAAAAGATCTCGCTAGCTATATCCAGGTCTTCGGACCACTTATTGATCCATTTCTCCATATCATCTTTCTTTAATGTTGTCATCTCAAAATAGAATCTCTTTATAGTGCAGTCAGAACCTACTTCTATAATGTCCATCAATACATTTCTATCAAACCCCAAAGGTCCTCCTTTCCTGTTTATTAAACAGCTCCTTATTTGGAGATATTTAAAAAAGTGTTTTGTATCTAAAGTATATCTATCCTGTAGTTCTACAAATTGTAATATACCTTGGGGGCCCTGAATATCTCCAATCTTTCTTATCCCCCGCCTCTCCCAATCTTGAAATACAGCTCTTGAAAAAACCATGCTAGGGAGGGAAGGGTTATTTTTGAACCTAGTATAAAAATTATATTTCCCAATACCTATCTTTTTCGATATTCCCTTCCAAACATTATAAGCAGCCATTATAGTCTTAAACCGCGTTCTTTTATAATAGCTTTCCTCAGTAAATCTCAAAAAAATATTTTCCGCATTTTTACCCAAAACCAAACCATAAATAGCAAGTGAACCAACATTGTCCCATCCATCCACATCAGCCCCCCCAACCAATCCCAACATGTTTTGGAATGCAGCAGCCCAGTAATACACTCTTAAATCTGGTAAAGACCAGCCCCCACGCTCCCGCGGTACAGACATATATCTCAATGCCCTGCGTGTCTTTCCTTTAGCCCATATAAACCGATTGATCATTTGTTCACATATCTTGAACCATTTATTATCAAATAAAAGTGGAATTGCCCTAAATATATACAAAAATTTTGGCAGTATCATCATTTTAATGATGTTGACCCGACCTACTAATGATAGGAGTAAATTTTCATAACGATCCAAATCTTTCTTTGTTTTGCTTATTATTGGAGCGATATTATTTTCCACCAAATTGTTTATATCAGCTGATATATTTATTCCTAGATAGGTCCCTGCCTGGACCACACGGTTATCATCACACACGTTCACTGAGTTTTTGATATTCTGAGTCTTGGAGGCATTTAGGGCGTACCCCGATATCTCTCCAAATCTACGGGCCTCTTCTTCTATAAAGTCATTTTCCTCCGTGGGGTTTGGGGTTATCACCGCCACGTCATCAGCGTAAGCCAATATCTTACAGGGTCCCAGCAATGTTGGTAACGAAGTTATCTCTGGACATAGATCTAACTTACGGATCAGTGGATCCATATACATGGCGAACAGTAAGGGGGAACATGGGCACCCCTGCCGTGTACCCCTTTTGATCATAAATTGACCCGTAGTGCCCCCATTGACTCTTAAAGCCGCAACCGGTTCTTTATATAAAGTTTGTAAAGCTTTTATAAAACCGCCCCTGAATCCAGCTCTTGCTAAAGTATACCACAAATAGTCCCAGGAGACCCGATCAAACGCTTTTTCAGCATCCAGCAGCATTACTGCCATCGGGTCTCCTGTGACTTCGGCAGCATCGAACAATGTTATAACTTTCCTAGTATGGTGGGTCGTTCCTCTACCAGGAATGAAACCGTGTTGAGTAGAGCTGACTAAGGCACTTATCACCTCTGCGAATCTCATTGCCAGCGCTTTTGAATATATTTTGGTGTCATTATTCATTAATGTAATGGGACGATATGACCCAGGCTCAACATGCGGCTTACCTTTTTTTAGGATTAAAACAATGTCTGCACCCCCCCACGACTTTGGTATAGACTCGCCGAGCTGGGCAGCTTGGATCACTTTAGTTAACTCTTGAGACAGCATTCCCCAGAAAGTTTTATAGAATTCTAGAGGTATCTGGTCCGGACCAGCAGCCTTTCCTGAGGGGAGTCTACCCATAGCTTCCTTAATCTCTTCCGCCTCTAACTGAATTTCTAATCTATCTGCTTCTTCATCCGATACCCTCTCAGTTGGTTTATTCTCCAGGTACTCCCTAGTCTCTTCATTACTGCAAGGATATTGATAATCATAAAGGGTCTGATAATATTTCCTGAATACTTCCCTGATCTCTTCCGGATCTGTTTGCAGATTACCATTTCCATCTCTAATTTCCCTAACAGTCCCTTCTGCCGCAATCTGCCTGGTGCGCATAGCGAGTACATGCCCAACTTTTTCATTATATTCATAGCACTTCTCCCTTCGGATTGTATAATATACTGCTGCTTTTTTTGCCAGTTCATCTTCAGCTTCACTTTTAACTTTTATTAAATCTAATATATATTGTTCAGCTGGTTCCCCTCTGATAACGCAGTTATTAAGTTGTTCTTCTACCTCTGAGACAGCTCTCTCTAACTCCCTTTGCCGGAGCCTTTCCATTTTTACGTTTATGAATGCTATAGCTACATGTTTCACCACGGACACCCGCCTTAAAAGCGTCCCATATTACTCCCACCGATGTACTTCCTTTATTGTGTTAAAAAAACTCAGTGATCCATTTTGACATATATGATACATAGTCCTCCTCTAGGAGAAGTCTTCTTTCAAAAGTCCATACCCGATTAGGTCTTATTCCTTCTTCTAATTTCATTGCCAAAATTACTGGGTTATGATCACTTAGAATTCTTGGCAGCCTATCAATCTTAACCCTTGACATTAAATTATTAGAGATCATAAAATAGTCCAGTCTAACACAGATTTGATGCGGCGCAGAATAATAAGTATATCCTTTCTGTTCTGATCTAATTGTGCCCCAGACATCATTCAGGTTATTGTTAAACAGAAAATCCACAAGAGCCTTGTGAACTCTTTTCTTGCGTCCTTTGTAACACCTATTTTGTCCTGTTCCTAACCCATCTGCTCCATTAATATTCAAGTCTCCTCCTATAATGACCTGCGGGGACCAGGCAGCTAACTCAGAGTCTAGGAACTGTAGTACCTCCGGATCATCCTGCGTGGATCCGTAAACTGCCACCATCGTTGTCCATACACCTTCTATCTCTATCTCTACCATGGCCCACCTTCCCCATTTATCCTCCAATTTTTTCCCTATTATCAAGTTTTTACTCCTTGACAAGATAGCGACCCCTCTATTTTTTGCACCTTGTTTAGAACTGGCTATGAGATGAAAACCCAGCTGGTTAAGACAATACTCCTGCGTACTCATTATATGTGTCTCTTGCAGAAAGATAAAATCTACATTCATCTGGCGTAATCGAATACCTATCTTATGCCTCTTTTGAACATCATTTAAGCCGCACACATTCCATGTTACAAATCTAAGTGTCATTGCTAAATTTTCCGGGACCATTGACTGCCTGTTCACTTGTCTTTCTTATTTTAACGAAATTCATCTCCATTACTACATGCAACACGTAACTATTGGTTTCCAAACTCCCTTCTTTACAACTATGCTGCTCATAGACTTTTTTCATAATGTGCCCAACGTAATCCCAACATATTTCAATACCATTGTGCCCTGTCCTTGTGTTCTCCCTCCCCCCCCCCCCCCAGAAGACCGTCCCTCGAGAACCCTCCCCCCCTACGGGCAAATAGGTCCATAAGACCTATGTCTGACCGACGCGTGCCACCGGGATGTCTCACCCACCCCCACTGACTTTCCTTAATTATATACATCATTCGGAATGCTCACCAGCATAAGAAACAGAGCTAATCATAAATTCTTATCTATCAAAATGTTATCTGCTACTACCCATTTAGACAACGGTATTACACTAGAACAACATATCAGCAGTTTTGAGCAATATTAGAGAATTAAGCATACCCAAAAATCTCAGAAATAGATATATAGCAAAGAGAAAATAAGTAAAAGAAATTAGCATGCACATATATACAAACAGCCTTCATTTAAACTTTCTAAGGGTAAAAATCTAACTACTACTGCTACCCTATCATCTCCATTTTTTTTATTTTTATTTTTAACTTTTTACTTTTTACGGGGTATGCTTCTAACAGACCCAGTTTGTGTGTCTTGGACCTCCGGGACATTATGTTGAGACTTTTGACGGCCTTTATTCTCTCTCAAGAAGCTGAGATATTCTTGCGCCATAATTTCAGAATAAAAAACTCTATAGTTGCCCTCTAGACCAACTTTTAGACGCGCAGGGAACATAAGAAAAGCCTCGTACCTTAGAGTTCTTTATTCCTATTGCCGTTGGGTGCAGTGCGTGTGAGGGCCCTAAAATAGTGTAGGTGAAGATGATGTGTAGGGATGTGAAATTAAAACTGGGTGTAGTGGTCTACTCAGAACAATTTTATTGAATTGTGGCCATCACCCTGGCTAAAAACGAAAAAAGGGCGCGCACTCTCGCTCTAAGGTTATACGCTGGTGAATTGGGTGAACATGTTTCTTGCCTGTTTATCTATTAGATGGCAATTCTTCAGGACCAAGCTTCGATCTACCTACACTTTTTGATGGTGGTCAGAAGCTACGTGAAGTGAGATTAAGACCACCCATACAGCACCCTAAAAAGCGGTACCTGTAGAGCCACAAAAACACCCTATTTGGGACAAGAACTTGCGGCATCGTGTACCGGCAGAGGCAGACACTAAGGTGTAGTGTCAGTTTTGTCGTCGAAGAATCAGCAGTATTCCTACCCCTCACTCTGCCGGTCCGGGTCTGTTTAGCCACTTGTAACAATTAGGGCAATCCTGAAAGGTATAGAAAAGGATGCCAAGAAAACTCTTTGGATCCACTATCTAATTGCTGGAGAGCCCTGCTTTTCAGACTGCTAAACTCTGGGTTTGTTGTGGGTACAGCGCTTGCCTCAAACTGGATTTCAGTTTTAGATGTGGGAGGATACCAAGATTGCCATAATACACTCCCCACACCCACCCAGTCCTCAAAGCCCAAATTTAGTGTGGCCAAAGACCTTTGGCATCTTGGAAATTTTCTGACACACAGTATTTTGGGCCTGTTTGCAGTAAGGCAAACAGGAACTACTGAAAAAGTAGATATGGTTGGCACCAAGAACATTTACCCCATTGGTTAGGGCATGCTCAGGATCACTCCTACCCAAATGTTTGGTGGCAGGCATAAATGTGGCACCTCAAAGTACCAACTTCAGAACACTTTCTGAACCTGCGGAATATCAGAAGAGGACTGGGGGACCTGCTTTCTGTGACCTGAGAGGAGCCTTGAAAGACTGGACCTGCTCCTTGTTGTACCAAGGATAAAGAAGTAGACTCCAAGGGTCAATTGGCTGTTCTCCCGTTTGGCTACAGGGGAACAAGCTGCTGTAAGTACTCAGCTGAGCAGAGGCAACAGGACCGGGAGTGGACCCTGCTGTTGGTATCAGCCTCAGACCCTGTGAATCTCGAACTGCCTCTCCTAAAGGCCTAGCGGCTATAGAGGTGGATGGGGTGGATTGGGACTTAAAATACTAATTCAGAAGGTAAAGTATTTGACCAGGGCAAACCTGGCTGGTGTATCTGACACTCCATCAAAGTCAGCCTCAAATTGCACCTAGATCCTGGTCTACCGAGACCATTATCCATTGCACGTTGTGGTGATATTTCTACTCTAAAACTTTAAAGATTCATATATCTGGTTTCCCTTATTGGACTGTCATTTTGGGGTCATATTGTTTATTACATTTTACTCTAGTTTTCTAATTTGGTTTGCGATTTTTATTTTTTTGCATTTTGACGTTCTCTTTCATTTGGTACTGCATAAATACTTTACATGTTGCCCTAAGTTAAGCCTGTCTGTTTGGTGACATAGCTATTGTGGGTCGAGCTCATGGTAATTTAGTGAGTTATGACGGTTTACCCTAACAAGGGTTGTGATTATTCCTTGAGGTGGGTATTCACTGGGTAGACCAGACATCCCAGATTTGCCGGGAAAGTCCAAGGATTTTGATCATCTGTCCAGGCAGTCACTAATTTCAGCAGTTATCCCAGTTTTTAGAGAGGGTCAACTGAACAAGCTCTTATTTGTTCCAGTGCAGGATTAAGTACCAAACGTCTGAGAAATACATTTTATTAGCACTTATGATAGTCTGTATAAAAGTGGTATTTCATGAATTTCGATTAGTGCCTCGATGCTTATGTTATCTACTTTGGTAAGTCATTCTGTGCTCCTTGGTTGATGTGAAATTGTAGTCTTACTTCTATTTTTACAAAATGTCCAGTTTTTAGGTTTTAAAAATCTGGTCACTTTAGTATTCACTCACCCCAAATAATAATTTAATGTCTTACAGAAACCTTTCACCATCTGCAATGACGTTCCAGTTGGAGAGGTATCTACCAATGCGGACCTACAGGTTTTAAGAGGGTGGTATATTAAAAAAAAATGAAATTGTGGTAGCATCTAGGATTAGGAGACATTAAAGACAACCACTGTATTTAAAAGACAATGTTTAACAAAATATGTCAGCTATTGTTCTTCTATTCACAGATTTTCTAGCTGTATTCTGTTGAGTTTTGTTTGGGTTCTCTATTATTTGTTTTTGCATGTATGTTGTGTCTGCGGCTTTTGCTAGAGGTTTAGAAGTTATTGTCTTAGGTCATTGGGTTCTGGAATGGTGTGATGGAGGTTCTAGGGAGAGCAGTTACAGGAGGATTTGGTGGATGAAGCAAATAAAGGATTTCCTTTCACCTGGTGGGTGTATCTTAATTTCACCACCACCATCACTTTCTTTTCTGTGAATCCCTCACATCACACCTATACCAATGTGCTATTTTGCTCTCCCCCAAATCCATTTTCTCTTTTACATAATTCAAATCAACAACATTACCATGTTCCGCCTCCTTAGCCACAGATGTGCCCATGTTTTCGCCATTGAGCTGCCTGTGCATCTGGCCCCCTTATTTCCTTCCACCCCATCACTTAACTTGCTGCCCCCAAATGGACCAAACCCTCCACTTGGCCTGACCTTGTGGAGGAGAGCATGCAATATTGTGGCCGCAACCCATTAGCCATCTCTTTTTTGGGCCTTGGCAACCATATCCATGCCTGGTTAAAGATGGCAGGTTTTTAGTAAATCTTCCCTACCTGCCTCGTGCAGGGTGAGCAGGGCCTCATGCACCCAAACTCAGTTCTCCATATTTTTTCCTTAAAATAACAAAAGCCGCTGCCTCAATTTAAATGTGGCCTACCTGAAACAGCTAACTGCCCTACACCTGACAGTAGTGGAGGGCCTGGCAGAGATTCACCCTGAACTCCCTGCAATATCCTACGAAAACCTAACTAAACCAACCGCCCCTGCCCCCTCAGATCTATGGCCTATCACTATCCTGACCCATGTGGCCAGTTCGACTTGCCTTAAAAACAAATGGAGATGTCATTCTGACTTCCTTCCCTCTGGGCACCCATTCAAGATCCAAAACTCAAAATGATGCTCACACCCCACAGTAAGGATATTGACCAGGTGTGCAATTTGTGCAGAAAAGAACAGGAAAGTCGTAATGAAGCCACTATATTACAAAATCTCAAAGATATAATTCCTGTGACATAATTTTGCTCACAACACCAACCATACAATTGTAAAATATAGATATCCGAGTATAAACAATACAGCTCTAATCAAGATTGTGGCTTTTATGAGCAAATATTATGCAACCCTCCTCCCCAATGTGTCTGAGTCTTAATTGAGAAAACATGTTATTGATCACACCCAGTAAGACTTGGATGCCCACCTCACTTCTAGTCACTACATACATTCTCTCCAATCCTGAGCTTTTCACATACTAACCAGTGTTTTCAGATGTGTTAGTCCAACTGGGGCATTGGAAGTAAAACAAGACTACAAAACCCAGAATGCATTAGACTTTGTCTTCTATGACTAGTAAATTGAGCGCGTATCTGTCACTAACAACCAAATTATCAACAGCCGAAAAATGGAGCACTCCTTTCCTCCCAACCATTGATTTGCGATGGACCATATGCGATGGAAAATTTGAGAGCAATAGAAATATATAAATTAGCCCAATTCAAGATAGCATCAGCCCCCTTCCACATTTACATGAACCAACACATCTTCTGTCAGGGTCCGACTAAGCGCCTGCATTACAGCGTTAAGAGGAACATAAGACGATAAACTTGTTCAGGCAGGAAAGACTACATTTCCCAGAAGCCTCGGCTGAGGCTATTTCAGACTGTGCGACACGCTTCCTGTTGCGTGTTATTCTGTGTTTGGACTCGAGCGGAGGGAGGAGGTCTCTTCTCTGCTGTGTTCGAGTAGGACGCCTGGAACTCTGTTGTGTTATTCTTCGGCATCAGGTAGGAGCGGTCCCCCGCCCTTCATAGACCGTCGGTGAGCGGTGCGCCGTGGTAGCCGCCACGCGTTGCCGTTTCTGGGTGTGCGCAGTGAAGGAACTGCTGCGCCTTGCCATTTGTTTGAGTGATCATTGAGCGGAGCGGAGTGGTATTCCGCCACACGCTGCCGTTTTGTATTCAGTATCGAATGTTACTTATTTCAGAGTGAAGAGCGGAGCGGAGTGGTAAAGGGTACCACACACCGCCGTGTCTTCTGGTACTTTGAGTTATATCCTGTGACTACTTTGAGTAGGTGGTGCGCGGTGGCGGTCGCAGCTCCGTGTATCCAGAACAAGCGCTTGTTACTGTGTGATCAATCTGGATTATTCCTACATGCGGAGCGCTGTGGCGGTCGCAGCTACGCGTTGCCGTATGAGCATACTGCGAATTATATAGGAGGTTGTGTTCTTATAGTATTAGACAGTTATAATACTATTCAACAACCATCCGTTCTGGCTTGTTGAACTATTTCCTTTATAGTACTTGTGGAATATTATTGCCTGGGTTTGCAGAGGAAGAGCAGAGCGGAATGCTGTGGTTCTTGCTTCCCACGCATTACCGTGATCTGTGTTTCTACGTATGAGCATATATACTTTTTTCCCTCATTCTAATTATCCTTTGCCATTGGTGATAACCCACCTCAGGAACCCCTTATACTGTAGCCTCTCTGTGTACCAAAGGTAGGATAGATGGTATCTTGCCTGGTTCTATTGCTTCAGGAGTGGTTATGAGATTGGTCTTAATGTATGTATATTCCTTGTAGGACTCAAGCATTCTTGCCAAGAGGGGAATCAGAGAAAACCTATTTCCGCTTCCTGCTTTTTCCCACAGGTATATTGCCTATTAGGAAAGTACATTGAGTATAGACAGTGCTATATGAACGGTGTGCTTATCTCTGTATGTTCTGTCGTTTCAGGTACTTCCCTTTCCCAGCTGACCCCTTCCTTCCCTTCCCTGTTTATTATTTTGTATTTACCCCTCACCTAATGGCTCAAATCCTCTGTTGATATATATATATCAGAGTGTTTGTGACGTTTGGAGGTGGGCTTTATAATCATCATCCAGATCCCGTGGAGCGTACATGACATCTTGAGAGTGAGTTTGCATCCCCTGCCAAGTGGATTATTGCAGCTGGTCTGTGGCCCTCTAAAGAGTTCAGCAAGCTGCCCTGATTCAATTGAAGTGGAAGACAGACTGCTTTTGTACAGACAGTAGCTGCTTGAGATGTGTTGGAGATTACCATATTAGTCTATTACCTCTTTATCCTATTGAGAGTGTAAATCCAATTAGTTTACAAACCTCCAAACTGTAAATTATATGTGGCACTGTTTAATGACCTCAAGCGTTGGGACACAGGAACTATGATGTTACACTATATGTTCTGTATGTTAAATTGTTTTTAATAAGGTTAATCTTGAAGATGAAGATTGGTGTTCGGATACACAGAATGAAATACAGTGCTTTTTTCAACTAAATACAAACACTGCAAGGGTAGAACATGTCTGGGAGGCTTTTAAAGCAACCATCCATGAGTATATAACCTCTAAAGATATAGCAATAAGGCGCACTCAAAACGCACATAGGATATAACTAGAACTAGATGTCAATTAGGCTAATGTGCAATATATAAAGAATAAAAACAGTAAGAATAAATTGGTGCTTAGACAAGCACGAATATCCATGCAAGATTATTATGCCAAAGGGTTTTTGGCCATTTCGGCATACCTTTAAAAAATATACGAGGAGAGTGAGTTTTCTCTGAATTTTTTAGCTTGGCAAACAAGAGAGGGGCAAGCACAAAATAGGATTATATCCCTGGTAGATAAGGATACAAAAATCCATACAACAAACGAAACACAAATACAATAGAGTTGTTTTAATCATTAAAAAATAATTTACTCCGTAAGACAGGAGGTGGATATTTCAAGACTCAGTGACTTTCTTAGTAAACTATCAATCCCAAAACTGTAGCTAAGGCACGTAAAAGACTTGGTAGCAGACATCACGTTTACAGAAATGGACAACATAGTACAATCTATGGCTAATGGGAAGGCATGTGGAGCAGACAGACTGCCAACTGAATTATATAAAAAAGTTGCCTTAGTATTAAATCCTGATCTGGTGAAATTAGCTAATCATATTTTAAAAGGTGGCGGGACTCCGCCTTCCTTTTGAACGGCAGTCGTTGTAAGCTTCTTGAGGAAAAATAAAGACACAGAGGACATTAACTCATATAGCCATATAAGCCTTTTAAATGTTGACTACAAAATTATAACTAAGCTTTTAGCAAATACAGAGAGTAAGTGCATTGGTTCAATTATACATGCAGACCAGCGTGGATTTGTGCCTGGGAGGCAGCTATTTGTTAATACTAATTTCTTGATCAAAGCCTTAGATAATTTTAGTCAAAATAAAATCCCGGCTCAGGTCATGCTGCTAGTTTTTGATCTCGTATATTGGGAAAGCCTTTTTAGGTCTCACCTAGGCAGTGCACATGCGATGCTCTAGGAGGGCCTTTAGCCATCGGTCTTTACTTTTCAAGCACTGCATTCATGCTTGTGGCAGCATCCACTTGCGGGAGTAAGCAGCGGCGCGGCCACGTTAATTACAAACATATGGCCGCTGCTCGCTCCCGGAAGGTGGATGCCGCCACAAGCACTAGTGCAGTGCTTGAAAAGTGAAGACTGCCACTCGTGAAAGGGGACATTTATTTTTGTATCAATATAGGATGTTACATGTAAATCTGTGCAAACTCACAAGTGAAGCACCTCAGCATTAACCATGTTGTGGTGAAGTGGCAGGTCATTATCCATGCGAGAATGTTAACAATACAACTCCTTCAGCTGGGAAGAGGCGCAGCAGGCAACTACTAAAGAGGCATTTAATTAAATGTATTAATGCTCCATTCCAAGTGTGTCTTTATTAAGAGGGAATACGTCACTTCGTAAAAGTGTCTCAGTGTCGTCTGTCGTGAACTGAGGGCTGTAACTTACTGTGTAATGCACTATGTAAAGGAAACCACAAAATACAGAAACTGTGAATTGAACTTTATAGGAAATGGGAGTCGAACAATGGGGAGGGGGATGACGGGGTGATTTATGCTGCCAGATTATGAGCTGGAAGTGCTCTGGCAACTACACTGCCCCCTCCCCACAGTTTGGAGAAGGGTGGAATCTGAAAATAAAACAGATGAAACAGTGGCACAGTAAGTCCCTCTGAAGCCGTGCTCGCCTGTGTCTCCTTGAAGCGCTCAGACCTGAGAAGGAAACTCTCTGGCTGTCTCTGTTTTCTGTCTCGTTAAATATTTATTTGCACTCAGTGAGGGGGAAGCCGCTTCTAAAATTGTTTTGTTGTCAAATGAAGTTAGGGGAGGCGGCAGTGACATCAACACAAGCATTGGAAACGTCAATGTCTCGCCTTTTGCATGTTTTGGTTTTGCCAATGGTTGTTGTCAATGCTGTGCAGCATCCCTGAAGCTGAGCAGCATGGCTATAGAGACATGTAAAAAAGGCGCTATGCACACCTATGTAATTATGTAGGTGCGCGCAGGCATGGCGTGTGTGCCTACAAAATGACGGGTTGGCTTTTTTTCTTTTCATCTACCGATCCGAGTTCGATTGGTAAATTAAAAACAAGCATTGGCATAGCCAATAAGTCTCGCTTTTGGTGGGACCTTATAAGTATTTAGTTATGCAGCACAATATCCTTGCATGGCTAAACACTTATAAGGTCCCAAAGGTGAGACCTACAGGCTATGCCAATGCTTGTTTATTATTCTCGCTGAGTTTGGGTTTCCTGCTTAGTTTATCAATATGATATCTGATTTTTATTAAGGGGCCTTTTTTTAAAGGGTCCTTTGGGTGACAAGGGCTGTCCCCTGTCACCCATACTCTTTGCTCTATTTATACAGCTATTAGCAATAGCTGTTCGCTCACATGTTATATATAACACCTTCTCTGCCCCAGATGACGAACATAAAACTTTACGCTGATGATATAGCTTTGTTTCTTAAGCCCAATTTAGAGCTTCAAAAGAGCGCATTCAAAACTTTCATAACATATATACATTAAAAACTGAGATTTTACTATGGAATACTGCACTCTACACTTTAGTAACCAAATTTCTCTTCTCAGTTAACCCATAGCTTATATAAATTTTGGAATATATGTTTCAGAAAATGTTAACAACTTATATGTTCTGAATTACGCTCCTTTAATTACCAAAATAATAATCTAACCCTGTCAATAATGGGGCGGGCCGCGTTGACTCGCATGTCAATCCTGCCCCTGTGCAATTTTTTGTTTTCTACCCTTCCCAATGCAGTACAGATGAAAATTTTAAAGAAATGCAAGTTATGTTTTCTGCCTTTTTATGGGCTAATAAAACATCTAGATTAGCTTTGGATACACTTTATAGACCAGTAAAAGGTGGCTTGGCTCTTCCTGATTTGAAAGAAAATTATTTCTCGAATGTTCCACACATCACATATAGATTGTTTAAGTCTTCAAACACCAATAGGTTCGATAATTTTTTTTTTCAAGAATATGACATTGTCGATTTTTTTTACGCCTAACGAAAGCTCCCCAAAAAGTTATATACAAGACTTTACAGTGAATCATTAAAAGTAAGAAGCAATTTCTTCGGCATTACGATATTCCCTGGAGTGACTTCATTGATGTTTATTTTGAGGAGTATCCTCTTGCATATAAGATTGGTGCTTCAAGGTGGGAGAGCAATGGTTGAATTAGTTGGTTGAATGGTTGAATAACGCTCATATTCCACCCTATGCATGGTTTACTTGATTGTACACCCTAAGAAATGGCCTCTTTAGGCTAATTTTACTTAGCGAATGTCTGCCTTTATTGCAGTATCATACTTCCACTTGCTTTTTATGCACCGATCGTTAGCTCATATAGCACCCTAAGAAATGGCCTTGTTAGACTATCATCAATTAACGAGTGTCTGCCTTTTATTGCAGTATCATACTTCTGCTTGTTTATAATGCACTGATCGTTAGCTCATATAGCACCCTAAGACATGGCCTCTTTAGACTATTATCAACTAGCGAATGTATGCCTTTTATTGCAGTATTATACTTCTACTTGTTAGCTCATATAGCACCCTAAGAAATGGCCTTTTTAGACTATTATTAATTATCGAGTATCTGCCTTTTATTGCAGTATTATACTTCTACTTGTCTATAATGCACTGATCGTTAGCTCATATAGCACCCTAAGAAATGACCTCTTTAGACTATTATCAACTAGCGAATGTATGCCTTTTATTGCAGTATTATACCTCTACTTGTTTCTAATGCACCGATCGTTAGCTCATATTGCACCCTATGCATGGGTTACTTGATTATACTGTTTGCTTCCTCTGATTTACCTGTTTGACTATGTACTGTTTGCTCCTCTGATTTACCTATCTGACTATGCTCCCTCATGTTCCCCTTCTGTGTAAAGCGCTCTGATATCCGCAAGGATCTTGTCCGCGCTATATAAAACTTTCAAATAAATAATGGTTACTGCAAGATATGAGATTTTCTGGAAGGAAATTGGAAAAGTTGGAGCAAAGTAGACTGTTGCATTAAGTATTATAAAGAAGCAATGCAATTCTCTTGAATTAGGATTAGTTATTCCCTGAGACAGTAAAATACCAGATACAAAATTGCAACTATAGAACTCGCTGAGGATATGATAGAATCTAGGACCTGCAAATCGATTAGTTGCTTGGTCTCTTCTTTAAGCAAACATAGGACAGTAAAACTCTCTGAAAAGGTGCAAGAAAAATGCCAGTCCAAAGAAAATCTCCAGATATCCACTTCAACTAGGTATAGGATTAGCAAATTTAATTTTACCTTGCTAAAAGAGGCCCACCTGTGACAAATGCAATTTTATACTAAGTGACTTCTTTATAGAAGTACTGCTTTCCTTCATAAAATTAATCTACAGATTTCTGCTAATTGTTGTAGGTGTGATGTGGAGGGAGAGGGGAATTGGACAAATACTATATGGGGTTGCCTAAGGTTTCGACAATTTCCGGTTGAGATTAATCAGTTCATTTCTGTACTCATACACTACAATCAAAGTTTCCGTTAAATGTTCAGACAGCAGTTTTAGGGTACTCATCTGACCTAAATGTTGGCCTTTTACAAAACAAACAACTGTATATTATTGTTTTAATAGCCAGATCCTTAATTTTTCAAAAGTGTCCATTTTTTTTTACTATATGCTTATATATAACAATGTTCTTATATATTTATTGTTTGATAATACATACAGTTATCATAATATATGTATTTTTTCTATTTATAAATATTTATAAATTTCAATAAAAAATTGAAACACAAAAGTGTTGATCTGAGGAAATTCCAAGCTTTCAACATCTGTGCTCTAAATTATATAGCATCATGGAGTCAGAAACAAGATATGCATTAAGATCTGAGTCATACAGGAAATTTCTTAAACTTTGGGAAATATTCGGTTAAGCATTTAATTGACAAATGTGAAGCACAAGGTGGGGCTTTAACGTGTCATTGTATTAATGTATTAATTTATTTAACTAGCAAATGTACTAATTCATATTTTGAAGTTATTCCTAAATGTTAAAAAGGATGGTGATGATGTAATTACTTTTGCTTTTTTTTTAATGCTATTATGAACCTTGTAATGGATGAACTCTCTTGACAAAAAAAATGAAAAGGAAAAAGGTGTCACTGTCTCCAGGTTATCCTCAGGATTGGATTGAAGCTCAAACAGGGTCCACCTCTTGACAGCCCCAAGACTGGATGGAATAAATCCTCTCGGATTAGTGAGATGGTCACGCAAGGGAAGGAAAGGGTAGGAACAGCAGAGAGGGAGACCTGAGAACAGAGAAAAGAGAGAGAGAACAATATCACAATCCAATTCAATGTCTCAATGCTGGAAGTAAAAAAAAAAGATGTTTGGTAATGAGAACCCACTCTACCTGTAAAGTAAAATATGGAGGGCTTTCTATCGGGCGAAATGTGAGGGTGAGTACAGAGTAACAGCACATTCATTCTATTAAAGAAATAAGTATGGTTAGCATTGAGTCTCCTTTACCAAAGAGCTAAACATCCTCTGTTCACAGGTTTATATTCCAAACTATATCACTCATACCTTTTTGTCAGAGAAGGTGCTTGGCCTTACAGGACCCCTCAATTGATCTCCCCTAAAAAGGATAATGATACAACAACCGTAAGCCTAAGTTTGTTGCAGCCAAAATGTAGACACCAAGGTCAAATATCCATGTATGTATCCATAAGGTTTAGATAAGCATTCAGGTAGAAAATGCAGTGGCAGATTTCTTCAGGATTAAATACCACAGCATAACTCTGGTAAAAACGATATGTTTCACAAGCAGTACGAATAAAAGACAACGGCTCCCACTCTTGCTACTGAGAGAGGGCGTAGGCAAAGCCCCAGTCTTAATGCCTTGGTTATTGCTTCACCAAGGGATCACTACACCTCCCGCATGAGACCGCCTGAAATGCGTGCCTCTCCAATGGGAGGAATCAATGGAAAACAGCGTAGAACACAACAAGATTCTACTTTACCTCCCGCATGAGACCGCCGAAAATGCGTGTCTCTCCAACGGGAGGAATCAAGGTTGTGAGCAGCGGATGCCTTCATTGCCCAGAAACCACAAGGTACCAAATCAAAACTTAGGTTGGTGCTGGATCGCACCCTTACCCGGACCGTACAGCAATCCACGAGACGTCTGCTGAATAATCGGCGTCTTCGTGGCAGCACTTTCCCCGGATATCCATTTCCGAGAACGGCACGTCAGCAGCGTGCCGCGTCATCACGTTCTTCTGACGGCACCGGCGGATGACGGGAATTGTAGTTCTCATTCCCGATCATTGCCGCAGCTGTAGTCAGTGCGATCGTGCCGCATGTGCCCTGACACTACATCCCCCCTCCGGAGAGCACTGACAAGAGCAAGGCTTATTCGGGAATGGCCTGTGAAATGCCGCCACCAACCGGGGAGCATGGACAGAAGAGGCCAGTTCCCTGGAATCCTCCTCGGAACCGTAACCATTCCAGGACACCAAATACCACAATTTCTTCTGTGTGATCTTAGAATCCACCACCCCCTTGACCTCATATTCCTTGTCATGACCCACCCAGATCGGCATTACCCGCCTCTTAACCGGGCAGAAAGAGGATTTCAGAAGGGAGACATGAAAGACCGGAAGTGGCAGGTAATCGCAATTTTGCCGCCAGAGGACCTACCAACTGGAGGATCTTATATGGGCCAATGTATTTGGGGTTAAGGAAACTATGTCTCTTGAAACATATGTTCCGAGTAGAGAGCCACACTAAATCCCCCTTTTTATACTCTGGAGAAGGCCTACGATGCATATCTGCCTGTCTCTTGTACAGTACTTTAGCATGTTTGAGATGGAGTGTAGTGTCAAGCAGGGTTTGACGGATGTGCTTCAACCGTTGTACTTCGGGGAGTTTGAGCGTGCGACTAGGCGCTACAAAAGGGAGGAAACGAGGGTGGAAGCCATACAAACTGTAAAATGGGGAATGGTGTGTTGAGCTGTGCAATGCATTGTTATAGGCTATTTTGGCTATCCACAACCAATCCACCCATGCTTCAATGTTTGTGTCTACATAGCATCTCAGAAATTGCTTAAGAGTCTGGTTCAACCTTTCCGTCTGGCCATCAGTTTGCGGATGGAAACTGGTGGACAGAGCGGACGGAATGGTCAACCTATAACACCAAACCCTCCAGAACTGAGCTGTAAACTGCGAGCCCCTGTCCGACACTATGGTACGTGGCAATCCATGCAACCTGACTACGTTAACTAGCAATAGGGTGGCTAACTGTCCTGCAGTAGGGAGCTGTTTACAGGCTTTAAAATGCCCCATCTTAGTCAAGTAGTCCACAACCACCAGAATGACTGTGTGTCCCTTATCTTTGGGCAACCCAACAATGAAATCAACGGACCATTGCTCCCATGGATTATCGGGAGTATGCAAAGGCTGAAGCAGTCCTTGAGTCTTGCTTTTATCAGTTTTCATCTGAGCACAGAGATCACACTCTTTAACCCACAAGATTATGTCCCTACGAAGAGAGGGCCACCAGACCTGTCGTAATGTGTTGTCCAGGGTTTTTTGCCCCCCGCAATGTCCAGCACACGGAAGAATATGACACCAATGGAACGCCTGCTGTCTTAACTCCTTGGTGCAAGGACTTGACTTACTTTCATGGGGATGCCTTGCCATTGTCTCCATTCTGGATGATGTCTGAATCAGTCTCTCCAAGTCACATTCTGCACTCCTCTCTTGATCTTCTCAAGGAAGTGTTTGTATGGGTTATACAAATCACTTGGCCAGGAGCAATGAGTGGTCTGTCAGGGTTCGTGATGCCTTCGGTTGGGGTGGTCTGTCTGGTTAAAGCATCCGCTTTCTTATTGTCTTTTCCAGGCCTAAAAGTAATGACAAAGTGGTATTCCGCAAAGAACATCATCCATCTTAACTGACGGGGAGTCAGCTGCCTAGAAGACTTCATGAACTGTAAGTTCCGATGGTCGGTATACACCGTCACTTGATGTCTTGCTCCTTTTATCCAATGCCTCCATTCCATAAAGGTATTCTTAATGGCTACCAGTTCAGTTTCTGCGATATTGTAATTCCTCTCAGCGCTGTTCAGTTTACGGGACATGAATGCGACTGGATGCAACTGCCCCGTAGCAGGATGTCTCTGTCATAAGACTGCCCCTACTACCACATCAGATCCGTCGGCTTCCACAACAAATGGTAAATCTGGATCAGCGAGAGCCAAAATAGGAGCAGAAGAAAAGGCCGTCTTCAGTGCCTCAAAGGCGTTTTGAGCTTCTTCATCCCACTGGAAGGACACATTCTTTCTCAAAAGACGGGTCACCGGGGCCACCATAGTGGAGAAGTGATGGATGAAACGCCTGTAAAAATTGACGAAGCCCAAAAAGCATTGGATATCACGGATATTCTTGGGACTGGGCCACTCCCTAATTGCCGTTACCTTCCTTTCAGCCATGATTTGACCTGCCGGAGTGAGCATCACCCCTAAGCACTACACTGTAGTGACATGAAATTCGCACTTGCTGATTTTACAAAATAGGTGGTTCCTTTGCAAAGCCTGAAGAACTTTTTGTACGTGTACCAGATGTTTCTCCGTGTCTGCTGAAAAAACAAGAATATCGCCTATGTCAATGACCACGAAGCGATCCAAGAACTCATGGAAAACATTATTCAGAAAGAACTGTATGGCGGCGGGGGCATTACAAAGGTCGAAGGGCATAACAAGGTATTCATAAAGCCTATAACGTGTTTTAAAAGCCGTCTTCCACTCATCTCCCTCTCGCATGCGGATTAAGTGGTAAGCTCCGCGAAAGTCAAGCTTTGTGTAGATATTGGCTCCTTTTACTTGTTCCAATAACACTGACACCAGGGGAGAGGGTACTGATTCTTTACTGTGATAGCATTCAATGCGCGAAAGTCTATGCACGTCAAGTTCAAGTTCAAGTTCAGGAATTTGTATAGCGCACTACTCACCCAGAGGGTCTCAAGGCGCTTGGGGGAAGGGGGTGCATTATTTATCAAATAGCCAGGTTTTAAGTTCCTTCCTGAAGGAAATGTGGTTCTGGGTAAGGCGGAGGTGAGTGGGGAGAGAATTCCAGGTTTTGGCCGCCAAGTAGGAGAAGGATCTTCCTCCCATGGTGGATCTTTGAATGCGTGGAACTGCAGCGAGGGCTTGATTGGAGGATCTTAGTTGGCGGGTCGGTGTGTAGAAGGACATTCGTGTGTTGAGGCATTCGGGTCCTAGTTTGTAGAGGCATTGTTCCCCATTGGCCTTTGGTATAAAGAAAAGAGGGGAAGCTGCAGGAGATTTGGAGTGACGGCTGAAGCCCAAGGAAAGGTATTTATCTAAATACTGTCGTAAATGGACGTTCTCAGGTTCACTCAAGGCATATATCCTGCTGCAAGGCACCACTGCGCCGGGAATAAGATCGATCTGACAATCATAGATCCTATGCAGGGGTAATTCTTCAGCCATACTGTCACAAAATACAGCAGCATACGTCTGATAACATCCGGGTAGATCCACGTCTTTCTCAGCCATCGTGGCGTTATGATGGTGTAAGGCCAAAGCCTTCGATGGTAATGTAGGAGGAAATATGCAGTGGGTGCTGCAGTACTCTGAATCCATTTTCATCTTTAAATGAGGCCAATCGATGGTGGGAATCATGTTTCTGAAACTACGGCAACCCCAAGATGACTCCATATTTAGGGGCTTGGATGATGTTGAAGGTGATGAACTCACAATGATCGCCTAGGTACCAAACCTCGAGTTCTTCGGTACTAAATCGAATGGGACCAGATTCTAGTGGTTTGCCATCCACAGCAAACACAGTTTCAGGGGTGCTCTTTGTGACCAGTTCCACCCCTAGTCCAAGGGCTTCTTCTTCGTCCATAAAACATCCAGTGCCCCCTGAATCCACATTAACATGGACTGGTTTCTTTCCAGATCCCACAACAAGAATCATGTCCACAAAAAAGTGTTCAGGACTGTCTCTGGAATTGTTCCTTACAGAAGGGATTTCACTAATGCTCAAGGATACCCTTTCCTCACTCCTCAAACATATCAGTTTTCTGATGTTTTTTCGGCTGCAACGGCTGCCACCTGTCCGGATCGGGGACAACTGTTTCTAGGTTTTACAGGACATTCTCTGAGGTAATGCCCTTACTTACCGCAGTAAAGACACAATCCCTGTTTCCTCCTATATTCAAGTTCGTTAGGAGTAAGGGAGGCTCGAATTTCCCTAGTCTCCATAGGTTCTGAAGGAGGTACTCCATGTTCAGAAGCTTGTGGTTGGTCAAAACGCTGAGGTGCCATTTCTCTTCTTCTGGTGTCGCCTCTGCGTTCTTTCAAGCGATGATCGAGTCGTAAAGTTAATTCAATCAATGCTGGACAGGTTCTGGGTTGAGGGTCCACTTGTGCAATAACATCCTTTAGATCATCCTGAAGCCCTTGATAGAAAAAAGCGGCTTGCTTCGACTCAGGCCACTCTGTCTCAGCCACCAATTGTCTGTAGGAATTAAGGTAGACCAATAAATCTTTGCTACCCTGTTTCAACTCCAGTAACTCTTTATCAGCCGAAAAAGTATCAGCCCGGCAGTCAAATACCTTCTCTAACTCTTCCTTGAAATAATCCCAGTCATGGAGGAGAGGATCATCACGTTTAACTGTAGGAACTGCCCACTGAGCTGCATCTCCTGCTAGGTAAGATATCAGGAAGGTAACTCGTGCCTGATTTGTCGAGAACATTTTGGGTTTACAATGGAAATGTAACATTACTTGGGTTAAGAACACCTGTACTTTATGCATATCTCCATAATACCTCTCTGGAGGAGCCAGCGGGATTTGTGAGGGCACTTCTACAACTACCGTACTAGACTGTGGGAGAGAAGAGCTGCCTGCATCAAAATGATTCCTTTGAATGCGCTCTACCCTTGCATGCAAAGCGGCAGTCTCACTACATGAAGTTGCCAATTTTGACTGCACCAATACCAAGGCCGCTAATTCGACCTCAAGTGACGACATCTTAAGTTCTATCCAACCGGGAGGATAATATACTTGGGCCGATTATTCTGTCACGGTCACCAGGTTATCCTCAGTATTGGATTGAAGCTCAAACAGGGTCCACCTCTTGACAGCTCCAGTTCCGAATGGAATAAATCCTCTCAGACTAGTGAGATGGTCAAGCGAGGGAAGAAAAGGGTAGGAACAGCAGGGAGGGAGACCTGGGAACAGAGAAAAGAGAGAGAGAACAAAAACACAATCCAATTCAATGTCTCAATGCTGTAGTAAAAAAAAAGATGTTTGGTAATGAGAACCCACTCTACCTGTAAAGTAAAATACGGAGGGCTTTCTATCGGGCGAGATGTGAGGGTGAGTACAGGGTAACAGCACATTCATTCTATTAAAGAAATAAGTATGGTTAGCATTGAGTCTCCTTTACCATAGAGCTAAACATTCTCTGTTCACAGGTTTATATTCCATACTATATCACTCATACCTTTTGTCAGAGAAGGGGCTTACCCTTACCGGACCCCCTCAATTGATCTCCCCTAAACAGGATAATGATACAACAACCGTAAGCCAAAGTTTGTTACAGACAAAACGTAGACACCAAGGTCAAATATCCATGTATGTATCCATAAGGTTTAGATAAGCATTCAGGTAGAAAATGCAGTGTCAGATTTCTTCAGGATTAAATACCACAGCATAAAACTGGTGTCATAGTAAAAATTATATGTTTCACAAGCAGTACAAATAAAACACAAAGGCTCCCACTCTTGCTACTGAGAGAGGGCATAGGCAAAGCCCCAGTCTTAATGCCTTGGTTATTGCTTCACCAAGGGATCACTACACCTCCCTCATGAAATCGCCTGGAAATGCGTATCTCTCCAACAGGAGGAATCAATGGAAAACAGTGTAGAACACAACAAGATTCTACTTTACCTCCTGCATGAGACCGCCAAAAATGCGTGTCTCTCCAACGGGAGGAATCAAGGTTGTGAGCAGCAGATGCCTCCGTTGCCCCAGAAACCACAAGGTACCAAATCAAAACTTAGGTTGGTGCTGGATCGCACCCTTACCCGGACCGTACAGCAATCCACAAGACATCTGCAGAATAATCGGCATCTTCGTAGCAGCACTTTCCCTGGATATCCGAGAACGGCACGTCAGCAGCGTGCCGAGTCATCATGTTCTTCTGACGGCACCGGCGGATGACAGGAATTGTAATTCTCATTCCCGATTATTGCCACCGCTATAGTCAGTGCGATCGTCCCACATGCGCCCTGACAAAAGGTTCTGTATATCCTTGGTATAATGCTGATGAAAGCTGTATATTTTCCTGCATACATCCTGTTTTGTCACTCTCAGTACAATCATGTGTTGCTTGATGTCACTTCCTGGGATGTCATGTACCAGGCTACCTATTTATTCCTGGACAAGGTTGGAAAGACATGCATCCATCAATAGAAAATTCAGGCCAGATGACAATCAATTCTGCAGGAGCCTGAAGAAAGGCAAGTGCTGGTAGAGACAGGAAGAAGGGATGCAAGATTGCAGGATCCTGCAGGGAGAGCGATGGAGTGAAAAAGCAAAAGTAATATGTTGGGAGCGAGTGCTCATACATGGTAGTGCTCCCAATGTAGGCAGATATGCTTGATTTATAACCCCAAAAATACTTTATCATAAACTTCCCCCACTTAAAACTTCCTCCACTACAATGCAAGTTAACAGAGAAATTAAACACCACTCATTATTTTCCCTAAAGCTCCCTTAGATTTGTTCCCAGGTGTTGGCCTCTTGGCTGCTGATAGGGGCCGTCCTAACACGTAGCAAAACATGGAGCTCTGTGCATTTTCTGCTGGTACAATTCCACAGAGACTGGCTGGCCTTATCTCGCCCTACCAAGTGTCATTCTACAAATAGGTGTATTTCTACTACTGCTGTGAGAAATTGCTCTACCTGGGTTTCATTAATTATACAGCTGTGGCAAGTGCAGCTTGTTGTATAATGTTGCTTGGTGCCAACATACCTGTCAACTTCTCTTTATTTGGCAGATGTTATCCTCTTTTCAATAATACACAACTTCCCAAAAGGCAACTTGCATCCACAGAGTTCCAGTCAGTCACCTTCTTTGAAAACCAGCATCACTGTGCAATAACCATGGGCAAAGGATTCAGTGTTGGCTGTCAGTCTGAAGAAATCAAAACTCCTTCTCAGGGATCTCACTAATACAAAGAAGAAGTTGACACAGAAGCTGAAATATAAAATAACATCTTTATTAAACTCAAATTAGTGAGACTACGTCACACAGAAGCCTTAGCAACTGAATGAGGCAGTCTAAAGAGTACAGAACACTGGGGCCTTATATATGTGAGGGTTACATACTCGGCATAAAAGCAAGGGGCAGTCCTAGCTCATGCAAGCATGCAAAATGCCTAATATGGACATGCAAGATCTGCCAAATATTAGCCAATAGGAAAACATTCAAAACAAGGCATCATGTAACCAGAACGTCCTGGCAGGACATGTTTGTGTGCTTCAAAGGACAACTTGCAAAATAGGATAATGCGGGGAAGGAATACCGAAGGCCAACAGATAAGATAAGGCAGGGAAAGTATACTGAAGGCCAACAAAAAGTTGGGACAAGGATTAGTCAGTCTAGACAAGGATTAGTCAGTTTGGCATGTCCTGGAATATGCTTCACAACAAGGAAGGCGAAGGTATTTGACACGTGGCAGTACAAAGGGCAAAAACACTCGGTTTACCAAGCTGCCTGAGTGAGGGCAACACAAAATGGCGACGGAATACAAAATGGAATTGAAACTGAATTACCTCAGACCCGCCTTTTGCCATTAGGCAGGCAAATCCTAATTCATTGCTAGGTGAAATGGGAATATCCTTTATCAGAGTACAGACAGAACACTACTTCAGGACCATTTTGGATGAACATATCCAACTTCAGGACCATTTTGGATGAACATATCCAACATCCACTTCATACAGTGGCACTGGAAACACTTGTGCAACCACAACTATACCCAAAGTCCGTTCTAAGCCTCTCTGGTAGGCTTCTATCGTTCATCAAATCTGCTTCCATTGTTGCATTCTGAGCTGGGATGGTGCAGTGAGATAAATAACGGTGATGGATCAAGCCCTGATCTTTGGACTGGGTAAGAGTGGTCTGCTTAATTCAGACACTCTGTTCATCACCACCCCCTTTTCTGAATCGTTTTTGGCCACTATAGGTGTGGCAGGGTATACTCAGACATGAGTCCCTTTCTCACTGCACCATCAGGATTCAAGCAAGCCGGGCCGAAGACGGCTGAAATGCCAGAAACCGGTCCCCGGTAGCTTGTCTCCTTTCTGGTGAAGAATTGGCTTGGTAGTTTAGTCTGCCCTGTTCCCATGATGCACTGGGCCAGGGACAGACTGATTTGCATGTAGCCAGGTTCTGAGCTGGGATGGTGCAGTGAGATAAATAACGGTGATGGATCAAGCCCTGATCTTTGGACTGGGTAAGAGTGGTCTGCTTAATTCAGACACTCTGTTCATCACCACCCCCTTTTCTGAATCGTTTTGTCCACTATAGGTGTGGCAGGGTATACTCAGACATGAGTCCCTTTCTCACTGCACCATCAGGATTCAAGCAAGCCGGGCCGAAGACGGCTGAAATGCCAGAAACCGGTCCCCGGTAGCTTGTCTCCTTTCTGGTGAAGAATTGGCTTGGTAGTTTAGTCTGCCCTGTTCCCATGATGCACTGGGCCAGGGACAGACTGATTTGCATATAGCCAGGTTCTGAGCTGGGATGGTGCAGTGAGATAAATAACGGTGATGGATCAAGCCCTGATCTTTCGACTGGGTAAGAGTGGTCTGCTTAATTCAGACACTCTGTTCATCACCACCCCCTTTTCTGAATCGTTTTTGGCCACTATAGGTGTGGCAGGGTATACTCAGACATGAGTCCCTTTCTCACTACACCATCAGGATTCAAGCAAGCCGGGCCGAAGACGGCTGAAATGCCAGAAACCGGTCCCCGGTAGCTTGTCTCCTTTCTGGTGAAGAATTGGCTTGGTAGTTTAGTCTGCCCTGTTCCCATGATGCACTGGGCCAGGGACAGACTGATTTGCATATAGCCAGGTTCTGAGCTGGGATGGTGCAGTGAGATAAATAACGGTGATGGATCAAGCCCTGATCTTTGGACTGGGTAAGAGTGGTCTGCTTAATTCAGACACTCTGTTCATCACCACCCCCTTTTCTGAATCGTTTTTGGCCACTATAGGTGTGGCAGGGTATACTCAGACATGAGTCCCTTTCTCACTGCACCATCAGGATTCAAGCAAGCCGGGCCGAAGACGGCTGAAATGCCAGAAACCGGTCCCCGGTAGCTTGTCTCCTTTCTGGTGAAGAATTGGCTTGGTAGTTTAGTCTGCCCTGTTCCCATGATGCACTGGGCCAGGGACAGACTGATTTGCATATAGCCAGGTTCTGAGCTGGGATGGTGCAGTGAGATAAATAACGGTGATGGATCAAGCCCTGATCTTTGGACTGGGTAAGAGTGGTCTGCTTAATTCAGACACTCTGTTCATCACCACCCCCTTTTCTGAATCGTTTTTGGCCACTATAGGTGTGGCAGGGTATACTCAGACATGAGTCCCTTTCTCACTGCACCATCAGGATTCAAGCAAGCCGGGCCGAAGACGGCTGAAATGCCAGAAACCGGTCCCCGGTAGCTTGCCTCCTTTCTGGTGAAGAATTGGCTTGGTAGTTTAGTCTGCCCTGTTCCCATGATGCACTGGGCCAGGGACAGACTGATTTGCATATAGCCAGGTTCTGAGCTGGGAAGGTGCAGTGAGATAAATAACGGTGATGGATCAAGCCCTGATCTTTGGACTGGGTAAGAGTGGTCTGCTTAATTCAGACACTCTGTTCATCACCACCCCCTTTTCTGAATCCATTGTTGCATTGGGCCTCTTGATTCAGGCCTTCCATGAAAATAGTGCTTCTCAGTATCCGTTGGAGTGCCCTCCTGGCAAACACTCACAGCTCACTCGAAAGTCTCAATGTCTCAATGCAGTGCATCAGTGTCTCTCCTCTGCGGCAGACACTACAGATATTGTGCTCTTCCTTGGTCGTGGGCACAGATCATCTTGTGCAGACCCGGGTCTACATTCTCAGGCTCCAACACTCATTATTCAGTGTCTGAGGACGCTTGGGCTGCTCTTTATTAATTTTTCCTCTCATCATTGGTACCACAATGTAGTGCCGTAAATCCTCCGGTGCACTGCCCTTCCTTTGGAGCAAAGAAAAGAGGGGGGTGGCCAAACCTCAGGCCAAGGGGCTCAAGGGACTGCACACTGTCAGAGGTTACCAGCACATGACAGGTAGAAAACAAACTGAAGCCTCATACCAGCCCTTCCATCAACAAAGGGGATCCTTCTCTTTCGCTCTTTTGCACTGAAACTCTGGTTCTGTGATGTCCAATGCCGTCTGATGGAGCAAGTAGGATGCTTTAGAGACTCCATTGATGGCGTGCTGGCGATCGCTGTCCAGCCTTGCTACTTTCTGGGTGCTGGGACTGTAGGGCCAAGACGTCTGCCTTTCATCTGTAGCTGTCACTAATGGGAATTAGGCTTAAATCAGTGTTCTGCAGGTTATTATGACTTGATACCGCAGAACCTAGTGACGTAGGAAATGTGACACAGTTGTTAGTTTCCTTCAATTTAGTACAAAAACAGTTCCTTGTATTTAACAATGGGACTACAAGCAGGTGGCCTGCAATCTGCGAGGGAGTGGCCATACGCCATGGGACAATTCTGGTCTAGAATACACTGTCATTCTCAAAGGCAATACTTCTAATCTCTTCAATTGGGTACCCTTCATTATCCTCTGCCATCTAAGGATAGATAGTTACATGGGAAATCTATCTGAATGGATGTCCTCACACATGGTGGCATTGTCTAATGGGGTAAACATTTTTTTTCTCAATGATTACGTCTAGGTGTTCCTAAATTCCTTATCTAGAACACCTCAAAAGAGAAATCGCATGATACAGATTATCAGGGACATGTAGATTCCTCCCATTTAATAATTGTGCATCAGGTGCACTATGCAATACAAAGGCTAATGATCGAAATGTGGAAACAAAAGACAAGAACTAGAGAGTCCTGGTATTTCTATGATTTAGAACACATCTGATCCCACCGAAAATTAAGGAAGCAGGAACAAAAGGGTAAAAAACCAAATTAAAATAGGCATTGAATTTGTCATGTTCAAAAAAATAAACGTAAGGTATCTCCTATTGAGGTGGAAAACTTGTCTTATTATAGTATTGAGTCAGTTAACCATTCCATCACTACCCTGGCAGTCAGACTGGAAAACATCGAAGTAGGCCTAAAGAAAATTCTTGAAACCCAGTCTGGTCATACAAAATGGAATTATACATAATATGGGGGTCCCTGGTACATCACTGCATTCTGGAAGTGTGAACCTGAACAATACACCAACAATAATAAATGAGCTGACTGGTGAAAGGAATACGGAAAAGGGAAATGGGACTAGGACACAGCTAAAATTCCCAATAACTAGGCACAATGCGACATCAATCAGGGGAGAAGCGGCAAAAGAAAAATCTATAGGAAGAACAAGAAATTACTCGGGTGATAGTCAAGTTTGTGACACAATACCAAGAGTATGGGTGATACACAAAAGTCAAAATAGTACACAAATTTTAACTCTACCGCTGGCCGCTACACCATATACGGTAATCTCAGGTAATGTTCCAGTTCCTTCTTCAGGGAAAAATGAAACCTGGTTTCCTTTAAGGAACAAAGCCATACACTACTTAGGAAGCAGAACAAAACTAACTAATGCAATATAAAAATTAGGTCAGCATGTACAAGAGTCACAGATCTATAATTTATCGTTGCGTCCAATCAGGATACATAAATCTAGGGCTGCCTGTTCCTTAACCCCTTCAGTGCTAATGACAAGGGTAACTCGTCATGGAGTTTCCATTGATTTCAATGGAAATTACATTGAAGTGCCAGAAGCAGCATAGCATCCAAGTGGTTAAGGGAAGGGGCAGTAACGTGACTAACTGCAGGTGACATACTTTGATCCTGTATATCTCTTTTTATTTACCTTCAATACCATTATAGCCAAATAGACATGCACTGGTGAAGTGTTGTCTCCCATGTTCACAGCATGAAATATAATTATCTGTGGAATTTAGTGTCCGACTAAGTCCAACCAACTGTTCCACAGCGATATCCATCGTCATGACCATCCCTTCACAACACAGGAGAACTTGTGATAGTATCAGAAGCAACAACATAAAACAAAAACTTGCATAAAATAAAAATAAAAAACGCACATGTCAAGCCATCAGATATACTTGCTGTATACCAAGCACAAAAAGCATAGACAAAACAATAGCATATGTAAATGAGCGGTGACGCACAACACCATGTCATGTACTTTATGCACTGTGAACCTACAGCCCAAAACCCAATATTCGGGCCTGCTTAATTTGTCAGGCTTAAAATCAAAATTACACTTTCTTTTATTTTCCTCATCTTCCTTTTGACAGTCGGTCACCAGTTAGTGGTGATCGGCTGTCAAATACAACTTACTGTGTCGCTTCTGACACACAGGACCAGCAGGAACAATTCATAGAAGGACAAAAGGCAAAAACATGAAAAACACACAAACAATTTTTTTTTTAGCAGAACTTTCTGGGCTGCTATCCAGCCTCTACCAGCATTCCTGATCCCCGCCACTTTTCAATGTTCCTATAGTGTGCAAGCATTAATGTCTTCTTGTCAGAGAAGCTTTTCCAAGCAATGATTTCTCCATCTGTTTACACTCACTCCTAACTCCCACCTTACTGACCTCAAGGTCAAAATCTGCCTCACGTGTCTCTCTCTCCTCACCCTGAAGCTGTCAAAGACTAAAACCTTCCTAACTCTTTTTAACCTGCAATAATTAACCCTAATTAAAAACACATGTTATATATATTACTTCTGTTAGGGGCTACAATTTATTTCTATTCTTAGATTATTAAAACAGTTACTGTGAATAATTCGCAGAACATAATAACATAACATACCAGCTTTAGAACAAATGTTTGTTACTACCCTATGCAACGGTACTCAGTTCATCAACCTTAAAGAAATGAACGTCTCAGTAGGTCCAGCTAGAGTTAGAACCTTCAACCCTGATATTAAACTCTAACTTCTGCACCGGGCACATTGGCTCACTAAGCCATTAAAAGCAACCCCAAATGGGAACAACCTGCACATTTGTATTATACCTAAATGTATGCATTCACTGAAGCCTAAGGCACTTTAAAGCTATTGTAAATGGCAAGAATGCTCGTTGAATAGTCTATTTTACCCAAATCCGACTTTGATATTTGGGGCACTTAAAAATAAATATCCTATAATTGTGTTACATATTAATCATCCTCAGAATGTACTTTACAGATTGCAGAGATTGGACATTAGACATATCTCATGTAAATCCTTCGAAAAATGAGTTTTTTACGCCTGCGCCAAGTAAAATTCCATATGCTAATGTCCTCATTATGCAGTACAACACAATTTAAATTAAATTATAATGCTAGGAGGTCACAGTATGAGTATTAAGCTTTATAAATATTACAAAACGAATTTAGAAGCACTTATTTTTAATAATTCTTTTCCATAAATAATCATTATTTTTAATAAACCCAATAATTTTTGATAATTCCACATATTTATTTATTTATTTATTTTTAGAGTTTTCTATAGCGCGAACTTGAACCGATTAGGTTATCAGAGCGCTTTACATAGCACAAGTTTCGTTACATGTTAACACAGCAGTTTACATAGAATCAGTTACGTTGCACATTTCAATAACTTGAACCGAATAGGTTATCAAAGCGCTTTAAATAAGACAGCATTCGATGTCCAGTGCCCTCCTCCGCCGCAAGCTGCATCTCTTGCCTATTATTTTAGACGCATTCATTTAAAAGCCTAAGCACAGAAGCCTAACTTGAAACATGACAAATTTGCGCCACTTTTTTTTTAAAGGACAATTATTGTTTAGCAACGGAACCAAGAATATGCTTACAAAAATGCTTAAAGAGAGGAAAACCCTTAATTGAAATGTCTTCCTGTAATATAAAATAATGAACCTTATGTTTGTAACCTTCTTAAAACACGATTCTGAAATGCAAAGTTTCACCCGTGTTTAACTGAAGGCGACGTCCTGGCTGAGTAAACATTCCTGTCTGTTTTGTGGCCTTCAAAAACAACAGCTGTTTGCTCAGTGGCAGTAAAAGCTTGTCTCTCAGTGTTGTAACATGAGCACGGTGGTAGTCTTTTTCAAACTAAGACATATCAATGCGTGTTCTATAATATGCGTTTGAGTTCTGCAAAAATTTACTTCAGCTGAAGTGTTTGCCTGTTAATATCTAATACAATGTATGTAAGTAAAAAATACTATAAGTTTATTTTTCTACAAAACACACAATTTCGTTTTTGAGGCCTTTTTTTATTCCTAGTGAATGTGAATTTTAATTTTATTTTTTAAGCATTTAACAGTTTGTACATGTGCATAATTGCTTACTCCATAAATTAAATAGCAACATATAGCTATTTTAGCATATCACATGGTTCATTTCTGGATTTTTATTTAATTTCTACTTAATATTAATTTACTGACATTTGGCTTAACAGACTGAAAACATCAAGAAAAACCACAAGCACACGTTGAGCTCATTTCAGACATAAACAGAAAGGGGTCAAACACTCAGGACACACAATACAGTGCGCTTTAGCCATTTATTTCATAAATAGCGCCATCGCTATTTATTTACAGAAGTTGCACTAATGGGAAAAACCACAAACCAGATAGACATTTAAACACACATTTAACCCATAGATCAACATGTAGGACAAAAAAGAAAGGACAGCCCAAAGATTGTACTTAAACCAAACCATTTGTAAATACTAGTTGTAAGTCATATTTACAAGAAGTGCTTCTCAATAGTGTTCCAAAAGATTGCAAAAACAGCCCAACAGACTGCTGTATATCCAAGAAGCCAAAATACACTCAATTCACTAGCTTTGGCTGGCAGAACACCAAAAATCGCTCTGCATATCTCCATTCATAAGATTGCGCAGAACAAAGGATCCTTGTATGTATTATCTCCATATTTTAATTCCCTGGGGATACAGAATCACCAAGGAAGAAATATGTTTTTATACCTAAACCTATTTAGGTATTCCCTCTAGGGGAGCCGGCTAATTTACTTCACATCACACTATAGTACCTTTCAAAAAAGCAACACATTCTTCGATGTGAGATTGAAAACAGGCATGCCAAAAATATTGTAGAATATGCAAATATTATAATCAAAGTAGTGCTTAAGGTACTCTTCATACGTGTACCGTTCAACAAAATCAGATAGAGAAAAATCTCCTCATTACCTGCCTACACAAATTGCAATTTGCATATCAAATCCATACATATCCAAAGTTGGCCAACACAAATTCCAAAATTCCAAAGCTTCAGTAAGCATTACTAAACTACCTTACTTTTACCAATCAAAAGGTTGTCCAAATTCTAACTGCCAAGTTCTGAATGACCTAACGGTCTTTTTTAGAATACTCACGCCAAAAAGGTTCTCAGTCAGGAGTGACATCATGTGGAGGATCAAAATCAGGAAGATCAGAAATATACTGGGCTGCAGAGACAAGGAATTCCCAGAATCTCCGTGCACAGAGTACCTCCTAAGTAGAGTCCTGTCTGTCCTCCTTAGTAGATTTCAGTCTCCTGACAAGATCACTTCCTCAGATAGCCACTTCTCTGATGAGGTCCACGTTGACACGCCAATTGAAGAAATCAAAACTCCTTCTCAGGGGTCTCACTAATACAAAGAAGAAGCTGACACAGAAGCTGAAATATAAAATAAAATCTTATTAAACTCAAATGAGTGAGACTGTGTCACACAGAAGCCTTAGCAACTGAATGAGGCAGTCTAAAGAGTACAGAACACTGGGGCCTTATATATGTGAGGTTTACATACTCTGCATAAAAGCAAGGAGCATTCCTAGCTCATGCAAGCATGCAAAATGCCTAATATGGACATGCAAGATCTGCCAAATATTAGCCAATAGGAAAACATTCAAAACAAGGCATCATGTAACCACAACGTCCCCCTTGAGTCGGGTTTTTTGCCCAACCCCATAAGTCACTCAATGACAGCACCTATAGGTCAATCAATAATGGCAGGACATGTTTGTGTGCTTCAAAGGACAACTTGCAAAATAGGATAATGCGGGGAAGGAATACTGAAGGCCAAAAGATAAGATAAGGCAGGGAAAGAATACTGAAGGCCAACAAATAGTTGGGACAAGGATTAGTCAGTCTAGACAAGGGTTAGTCAGTTTGGCTAGTTCCTGGAATATGCTTCACAACTAGGAAGGGGAGGTTATTTGACACATGGCAGTACAAAGGGCAAAAACACTTGGTTTACAAGCTGCCTGAGTGAGGGCAACACAAAATGGCGACGGAATACAAAATGGAGTTGAAACTGAATTACCTCAAGTTTTTTGGCTTTAATGATGCTTGTTTTGCTTTGTAATGTTTTTTGTAAAACTTTTATTGTTGGAGGAGCAACCAGACCTTCACCTATATAAAAAAAATAGCTAAAAGATAAATATATTTGGTCTCAAAATCCACACGTAATGTTTAATTGATTTATTTGATGATTAATACAAATCATTAAAAACAGAGATAAAACACAGTATATAAACAGAGAACAAATTTAAAATGAACATTTCTTAGCAGCATTAATAGCGGACAACAATAAATAAGATGCATTTGTGCAAATTTGCTAGAAGGCAATTTCCAAACCCTATCATAAAATTTTTATAAAACGCTTTGTCTTCGGTCTTAAAATGAGTAAATCCTGTAACAGTTATAATATAGAATTTGGGCATGGCTTATTAAAGTAATTAAAACAAGTTTTTCATTTTCATCACCATTTTGCATGAACAACGTATTACCGAACTAACAATTAGAGTCGGTTTTGGCTAATAGGTTTTTTTAGGCTATAAAGATGAACTTTACAAATTGGGAGATCAGGCGCAGCGTTGACCCAGTAAGACAAGTAATAATGGCATGCCGACAGGTTCTCACCCCCAGTTTGTTAAAAATAGGTCATAAAAGAGTCTTCCGCTCTTGTAGCAAATGGGGGCGTGTAGTCACAATGTGTATTAAAGTTTCATCATGGGAACCACATAACCTGCAATGGTTAGAGGACCAATTGTTTTCCCATTTGGGTATTCCGTCCTTAGTGGGGTATCTCCCAAACCGCAGTAACATACATTTTTCCCTTAAAAATGATTTTAAGTGGGTCAACAAATCTAATTGGGGTTCTAATTTAATGAATGAGTTAGTAATTGACCAAGAATGGTATTTTATTCTAAGCTCATCTTTATCTAAGATAATGGATAATAGGTTGGCTGATCTATTTAATGTTTGTTTATAAACGATTTGTTCCTCCTCTCTTCTTCAAATGTTGGACAATTAAAATTGTTTAAACTCTCATTTAAAAAGGATCTCATACTTTGTTATCCCCTGCCAACATTGGTTGGCAAGGGTATCTTGTTCTGAGCGATATAATGTATAGCATTTTTAAAAAGGCAGATTGCCGTACCAGAGATTGCCTTTCAGACCAAATTCCAATCTAACATTAGCATGTCCTATGTGCTTTGGAATCCTGAAAACTGATTTAAAAACTTTTATTTGCAAGTCATCAAGAATTTTCGCGTCTTTACCACGAAAAATCATTGAACCATAAGTCAAAGATGAAATCGACTTTGCTTTCATGACCTTCAGTAGATGCTCGCGGTTTGGACTTGACAACTTATCCCTCAACTTTCTAAAAGCAAAAGACAATGCTGTTGCCTTTGCTTTGAGATTAGTAAAGTGCTGTTTAACCCCTTCCATGCTGCCGCGATTCTGCGCCTGTGCGGCAGAATCGCGAGTGGGCGTGTTTATGACGGGCCCCAGCCGTCATCAGCACACGAGCCCCGTAGTGCATGACGGCTGGGGGCAGTCATCAGCATGGAAGGGGTTAAATGACATATTATCATCAAATGTTATTCCTAAATATTTATAAAATTTTACAGCTTCAATATCTAACCCATTAATGTTCACTCTTTCTTATCTGCTTTTTTACCACCTATAATCATTATTTTTGTCTTTTTGGTATTCATTTTCAAACCACTAAGGGTAATATAATGATTAAAAGAATCAATTAATCTTCTTAGTCCTATAAAGGAATGACTTAATAATATGGTGTCATCTGCATATTGTAAATACTTAATCTCATTACCAAACAGTGAGGGTGAGTGAGCATTAACTTCTTTGAAGTGTCTAGGGAGATCGGCCATAAATAAATTAAAAAGACATGGAGCAAGTACACAGCCTAGTTTCAGACCAGTCTTAGTTTCAAGACGGCGGGTAGTATTTCTACCATCTCCGATTTTGATCTGAACTCATGTATTGGAATATAACAATTTCATCATATCCAGCAATTGTTTTGGGATACCCCAATCCAAAAGTTTAGCCCATAGCAAATTTCGAGGAACAGAATTGAAAGCGGCTTTAAGGTTGACAAAACAAAGATATAACTTTTGATTTCTATATTTTGCCCTATCGCCTAGTAAAGATAGTAAAATCAAGTTTGTGCTACTTAATTCTCCTCTTTTAAAACCAGTTTGGAAAGCTGGAATTAAATTGTTTCTTGAGGCCCAGTCTTCCAGATCTTCAAGGAGGCAACTCGTAAAAAAAATTGCCTCCACATCAGTCAATGCAATGAGTTGCTAATTTGCAGGATTGTCTTCAGCGCCACTTTTATATATTGGCTGGATTATGCTTCCTTGCCATGAGTCAGGAACTGATCTAGATTTAATGACATTGTTAAATAAAATTGTTAGACCCTCAGGCCAATACTTAAGATTTGCTTTAAAAATTAAATTTAGAATCCCATTGGGTCCAGGCGCTCTGTTCGATTTGATCCTGCTCATTGCTTTTTTGACTTGCTCTACATGCCAAAACTCCATTTCTTGAGGTTCCATTTGGGCAATGAGCGGACCTGCACCTTAGGCCGCAAGCCCTCAATATATGACTCTGGATGATCATTAACCTGGTCAGAACTGTATTTTCTGCCTTCATCTTTACTTGATGTACATGTCTTCTGGCAGAGAATGTTAGAGTAGAGTTGTAAGGCTGAAGGTTCAACATAAAGATTATATATAAAAGATGCCCACATGATTCGTCTATATTCACACTGTTCCCCCTATTACTGCCATTTTCCATATTATTAATTATGCCCCAAAATAGTTTTGGATTTCGAGTTTTACATAAAAAATGTAATTTGGCCCATAAACCTTCGTAATAAGATTGTTTGGCTTTCCTTAGCTTGTATTTAGATTGCTTTCTGAAATTTTTTAATTTAAGGATATCCTAAGTTTTTTTGCGCTCCACTTGGTTTTCTAAAAACTACCCTTGTAGCTCTATTAAGCTCTCTTTTTAAGCGAAGCAACCGGTTATTATACCATCCAGTTTTTTTTGTCCTCATAATGAAGCCTTTTGATGATGTGGACGAGGGAAAGCGATCTAAAAGTGAAGCACACAGATTGGGCCACATATCAACCATCGACTTCCCTTCTTCTTTTTCCACCAGAGCATTATTAATTAAAAGTTTGAGAAAGTCCAACATTTCCTTTTGATTTTTCGGATCCCATACTAGCCTTTTAAGGCTAAAGGCTATTGGAGCGACTTGCAATAATCTCGCTTCTGGTAGATAATCCAGTGGAAATGCCAAGGAAATAGATTGTGGGTTGTGATCAATGTTCCCTCTAATTTTTTTTTTCTGTGTGCGGCAGTGGAGGGTCTCTGTGCGCTGCAACCATGGCTATGTGCGCCAGGAACTAAACTATGCGTGTCTGCGGCACCAAATGGCGCTCAAAACGTATACTTTAAAAAGTGAAAAGATGGTGTATTTTCACACACACAGTGCAACAATAAGGGTCTTAAGGGCAGTTTACAAATTTATTGTATTGCCTGTATTTTTATTGTTGTGCCTGTGACTACTGTTGTCTGTCTTCCCCGCTGCCAGTACGTGGTCCGTGCCCCTTTTTCTTCCCTCTGTTCCCCTCGCTGTCCCCGTGCTCTCTCTGCCCGGTCTTTCCTTCTGTACCCCTCGCTGCCCGTGTCTCTGCTGAGTTTTCCCTTCTGTTCCCCTCGCTGCCCCCGTGCCTCTCTGCCCGTTCTGCCTTCTGTTCTTAGCTGCCCCTATATTTCTGTATTTTGCCTCTGTGCCATTAGTTTTTTGTGCCCGTCTGCCCTCTGTGCCACTCGTTTTTGTGCCCCTTTTGCATTCTGTTCCACTCGTTTTTGGTGCCCGTCTGCCCTTTGTCCCACTCGTTTTTTGTGCCTTTATGACCTCTGTCCCACTTGTTTTTTGTGCCTTTATGCCCTCTGTCTCTGTCCCACTCGTTTTATGTGCCTTTTCTGCCCTCTGTCTCTGTCCCACTCGTTTTTTTGTGCCTTTCTACCCTCTGTCTCTGTCCCACTCGTTTTTTGTGCCTTTCTACCCTCTGTCTCTGTCCCACTCCTTATGTGTGCCTTTCTGCCCTCTGTTTCTGCCCTGTCTCTTTCCCACTCGTTTTGTGTGCCTTTCTGCCCTCTGTCTCTTTCCCACTCGTTTTGTGTGCCTTTCTGACCTCTGTCTCTGTCCCACTCATTTTTTGTGCCTTTATGCCCTCTTTCCCACTTGTATTTTGTGCCTTTCTTTCCTCTGTCTCTGTCCCACTCGTTTTTTGTGCCTTTATGCCCTCTGTCTCTGTCCCACTAGCTTTTGTGCCTTTATGCTCTCTGTCCCACTCGTTTTTTGTGCCTTTCTGCCCTCTGTCTCTGTCCCACTCGTTTTGTGTGCCTTTCTGCCCTCGGTCTCTGTTCCACTCACTTTTTGTGCCTTCATGCCCTCTGTTCCACTCGATTTGTGTGCCTTTCTGCCCTCTGTCTCTGTCCCACTCGTTTTTTGTGCCTTTATGGCCACTGTCCCACTCGTTTTTGTGCCTTTCTGTCCTCTGTCTCTGTCCCACTCATTTTTTTGCCTTTCTGCCCTCTGTCCCACTCGTTTTGTGTGCCTTTCTGCCCTCTATCTCTGTCCCAGTCGTTTTTTGTGCCTTTCTGCCATCTGGCTCTGACCCCCTCGTTTTGGTGCCTTTCTGCCCTCTGTCCCACTCGTTTTTGTGCCTTTATGCCCTCTGTCTCTGTCCCACTCGTTTCTGTCCCACTCGTTTTTTGTGCCTTTATGCCCTCTGTCTCTGTCCCACTCGTTTTGCGTGCCTTTCTGCCCTCTGTCTCTGTCCCACTCGTTTTTGTGCCTTTATGCTCTCTGTCCCACTCGTTTTGTGTGCCTTTCTGCCCTATGTTTCTGCCCTCTGTCTCTGTCCCACTCGTTTTGTGTGCCTTCATGCCCTCTGTCCCACTCGTTTTTTGTGCCTTTCTGTCCTCTGTCCCACTCGTTTTTGGTGCCATTATGCCCTCTGTCTCTGTCCCACTTTTTTTTTGCCTTTATGCGCTCTGTCTCTGTCCCACTCGTTTTTGTGCCTTTACGCTCTCTGTCCCACTCGTTTTTGTGCCTTTCTGCCCTCTGTCTCTGTCCCACTCGTTTTTTGTGCCTTTCTGCCCTTCTGCCCTCTGTCTCTGTCCCACTCATTTTTTGTGCTTTTCTGCCCTCTGTCTCTATCCCACGCATTTTTTGTACCTTTCTGCCCTCTGTCTCTGTCCCACTCGTTTTTGTGCCTTTCTGCCCTCTGTCTCTGTCCCACTTGTTTTTTTTTTGCCTTTCTGCCCTGTCTCTGTCCCACTCGTTTTGTGTGCCTTTCTGCCCTCTATCTCACTCTTTTTTTGTGCCTTTATGCCCTCTGTCTCTGTCCCACTCATTTTTTTGTGCCTTTCTGCCCTCTGTCTCTGTCCCAGTCGTTTTTGTGCCTTTCTGCCATCTGGCTATGTCCCCTTCGTTTTGGGGCCTTTCTGCCCTCTGTCCCACTCGTTTATGTGCCTTTATGCCCTCTGTCTCTGTTCCACTCGTTTTTTGTGCATTTATACCCTCTGTCTCTGTCCCACTCGTTTCTGTCCCACTCGTTTTTTGTACCTTTCTGCCCTCTGTCTCTGTCCCACTTGTTTTGTGTGCCTTTCTGCCCTCTGTTTCTGCCCTCTGTCTCTGTCCCACTCGTTTTGTGTGCCTTCACGCCCTCTGTCCCACTCGATTTTTGTGCCTTTCTGTCCCCTGTCTCTGTCCCACTCGTTTTTTGTGCCTTTATGCCCTCTGTCTCTGTCCCACTCGTGTTTTGTGTCTTTATGCCCTCTGTCTCTGTCCCACTTGTTTTTGTGCTTTTATGCTCTCTGGCCCACTCATTTTTGTGCCTTTCTGCCCTCTGTCTCTGTCCCACTTGTCTTGTGTGTCTTTCTGCCCTCTGTCTCTGTCCCACTCGTTTTTTGTGCCTTTCTGCCCTTCTGCCCTCTGTCTCTGTCCCACTCATTTTTTGTGCCTTTCTGCCCTCTGTCTCTATCCCACGCGTTTTTTTGTGCCTTTCTGCCCTCTGTCTCTGTCCCACTCGTTTTTGTGCCTTTCTGCCCTCTGTCTCTGTCCCACTCGTTTTTTTGCCTTTCTGCCCTGTCTCTGTCCCACTTGTTTTGTGTGCCTTTCTGCCCTCTGTCTCACGCGTTTTTGTGCCTTTCTGCCCTCTGTCTCTGTCCCACTTGCTTTTGTGCCTTTCTGCCCTCTGTCTCTGTCCCACTCGTTTTTTGTGCCTTTCTGCCCTCTGTCTCTATCCCACTCATTTTGTGTGCCTTTCTGCCCTCTGTCTCTGTCCCACTCGTTTTTCGTGCCTTTATGCCCTCTGTCCCACTCGATTTTTGTGCCTTTCTGCCCTCTGTCTCTGTCCCACTCGTTTATGCCTTTATACCCTCTGTCCCACTCGTTTTTTGTGCCTTTATGTCCTCTGTCTCTGTCCCACTTGTTTTTTGCCTTTCTGCCCTCTGTCCCACTCGTTTTGTGTGCCTTTCTGCCCCTGTCTCTGTCCCACTCATTTTTTGTGCCTTTCTGCCCTCTGTCTCTGTCCCCCTCGTTTTTGTGCCTTTCTGCCCTCTGTCCCACCTGTTTTTGTGCCTTTATACACTCTGTCTCTGTCCCACTCGTTTCTGTCCCACTCTTTTTTTGTGCCTTTATGCCCTCTGTCGCACTCGTTTTGTGTGCCTTTCTGCCCTCTGTCTCTGTCCCGCTCATTTTTGTGCCTTTCTGCCCTCTGTCTCTGTCCCACGCGTTTTTTGTGCCTTTCTGCCCTCTGTCTCTGTCCCACTCGTTGTTGTTCCTTTCTGCCCTCTGTCTCTGTCCCATTCGTTTTTTTGCCTTTCTGCCCTGTCTCTGTCCCACTTGTTTTGGGTGCCTTTCTGCCCTCTGTCTCACTCGTTTTTGTGCCTTTATGCCCACTGTCTGTGTCCCACTCGCGTTGTGTGCCTTTCTGCCCTCTGTCTCTGTCCCACTAATTTTTTGTGCTTTTCTGCCCCCTGTCTCTGTCCCACGCGTTTTTTGTGCCTTTATGCCCTCTGTCTCTATCCCACTTGTTTTGTGTGCCTTTATGCCCTCTGTCTCTGTCCCACTCATTTTTTGTGCCTTTATGCCCTCTGTCCCACTCGATTTTTGTGCCTTTCTGCCCTGTGTCTCTGTCCCACTCGTTTTTTGTGTCTTTATGGCCTCTGTCCCACTCGTTTTTGTGCATTTCTGTCCTCTTTCTCTGTCCCACTCGTTTTTTTTTGCCTTTCTGCCCTCTGTCCCACTCGTTTTGTGTGCCTTTCTGCCCTCTGTCTCTGTCCCAGTCGTTTTTTGTGCCTTTCTGCCATCTGGCTCTATCCCCCTCGTTTTGGTGCCTTACTGCCCTCTGTCCCCTTCGTTTTTGTGCCTTTATGCCCTCTGTCTCTGTCCCACTCATTTTTTGTGCATTTATACCTCTGTCTCTGTCCCACTCGTTTTTTGTGCCCTTATGCACTCTGTCTCTGCCCCACTCGTTTTGTGTGCCTTTCTGCCCTCTGTTTCTGCCCTCTGTCTGTGTCCCACTCGTTTTGTGTGCCTTCATGCCCTCTGTCCCACTCGTTTTTTGTGCCTTGTTGTCCTCTGTCTCTGTCCCACTCGTTTTTTGTGCCTTTATGCCCTCTGTCTCTGTCCCACTCTTTTTTTGTGCCTTTATGCCCTCTGTCTCTGTCCCACTCATTTTTGTGCCTTTATGCTCTCTGTCCCACTCTTTTTGTGCCTTTCTGCCCTCTGTCTCTGTCCCACTCGTTTTGTGTGCCTTTCTGCTCTCTGTCTCTGTCCCACTCGTTTTTGTGTGCCTTTCTGCTCTCTGTCCCACTCGTTTTCTGTGCCTTTCTACCCTCTGTCTCTGTCCCACTCGTTTTTTGTGCCTTTCTGCCCTCTATCTCTGTTCCACTCGTTTTTTGTGCCTTCCTGCCCTCCTGCCTTCTGTTCCGCTTGTTTCCTCAGCCGCTGTGGCCTTTTGTTGAAATATTGTTGTTAATCAGAGCCCCTTCACGTGCTCCGATTAACATCAATACTTAAACAAAAGGCCACAGTCTGCCCCGCACTTTAGTAACAAAAGTGTAAAGACAGTTTCAAAACACAGCTCGTACTTTAGCACGCGCTGTGTTTTGAAACTGTCTCTACACTTTTGTTAGTAAAGCGCGGGGCAGACTGTGGCCTTTTTCTTTAAGTATTGATGTTAATCGAAGCCCGTGAAGGGGCTCATATTAACAACAATATTTAAACAAAAGGCCACAGTCTGCCCCGCTCCCACATAGCCGCAAGCGCCACAATCCCCACCAGCCCTCCGCCCGCCTCCTTACCTGCACTCCTCACGCCCGCTCATTCATGATCGCGCTGGTCCCTTCTTTAAAGAGGCCGGCAGCGTGACTCCTTCTAGCGACGTCCTGTGTGCGCGCTCCACGCGAGGTGGTGCGCGCTGACGTCAGGGGACGTGCGCCCACGCGCGCGCGCCCTAGAGGGAACGGTGGTTGTGATCACTTTCTATCCTGGGTATTACTTGGTATTTATGAAGGATGTTTACCAACTCAGATGATATAATGGAGTAATCAATGACGGAGAAATTGCCTGATTTTTTATACGTGAGTGTTTGGCCATCATCCTCTAATAATACGAGATTACATATGTCTAACTGAGTTCCGCAGATCTGTGTTAATGCCTTTGATGGTTTCTTAACACAGGAGGGCGTGGCTTGGAGGCTGATGAGGGAAGCTGCTTAGGAGAGGCGTGGCTTGGACACCGATGGGAGAGGCGGCGTGAGTCTGTAGCTCTGCGCCCGGTCCCGGCTATTCTCCTGGAAAGTCTCCTGGATGTTACCTAGGGCACGGAACCTGAGGTCGGAGTGCCTGGGGCAGCTGTTGAGGCCAATATTGAGGCAGCGGAGGGCTCTGCTGGGTGGTGGAAGCCGGCAAAGCTGACCGGAGAGCTCTGGGGTGACGGCAAGATGGCGGCGACCCCCGGGTGCTCAGTGGGACTGTAGCCGGGAGGTCCTCGCTGGGCTCAGTCACGGGCGTGGCACCGGAGCATGGCGTGTACCAGGGTCGCTGAGCGCCCGCTATCTGGCGGCGTGAACTGGCGGACTGGTAGTGGGGCCCCCTTGCTGGCAGCGCCACTGCGGAGGTTACAATATGAATCGGAGGTCTACAATGGCGGCCAGCGGGACAATGCCCTGGGAAGTACACCATGCATAAATCGGCGATTGCTGGATACTTGGGCAGTCAGGGCGGCCCCCGGACACTGGGCTTGGAGGTGCGGCCCTGAGGCGTAGACTGGTACTCGGGAGCCCGCATCCGACGGGAGAGCTGAGGCGGGACCACGAATGGTGCCGGAGATGCAGCACTGACCTAGACCCGGGAGGGCATTCGCTGGTGGAGGACCGCGAGGAGGTGCGGCGTCCCTAGAAGCTCCGGTGAGTGTTGTGCTGCGGGCCTGCGCCCGGTATTGGAGTTCGGAGCTGGGGCGGGTCTGCGGTGTAGCGCTGGTGAGGAGGGCTGTGGAGCGGTTGTGCGGCCAGGGACAGCGGCGTAGGAGGGGGTGCTCCGGCTGTGGTGACGGGGGCCTCCTGCTGGGCCCCATGGTTAAGGAAGGCGCCCAGTGACTGTCTCTCCCTGGGTACGGATGCTGTTGGTGTCACTCGATCTGCCAGCGAGGAACGCCCTGAGGGCCCCTAAACGGATTGCTATGTCCGTGGTGCCATCCTTGGACCCCTGAGAGGTGCCGCTGGGACTTAAGTGGTAGTTCGCTGCAGAGGAGCTTGTAAATACCGCTGGCCCCTGCAGGGAGATGACGACAGAGAACTGAAGCAGCCCCCCCATTGAGTAGGGCTCAACCAGTGTGATAGGTAGGTCGGTCCCCTGGGCCTGCGCCTGGCTGCCTGGGTGTGAGCGAACGGGACAGCTGCATCCCTGGACCGTTCCTGTGGCCGGGAGGATTGCTGGCAGACTAGAGGCCTACTTACGGGCAAGCGGGGAGGAGTGGACAGACAGAGACCCCCGTCAGAGGGGAGGTGGTGGAGAAGCTTCAAGCCGAATTGCAGTCGGCAGCTCCACCTCACAATAAGGCCAGGTCTCGGAAGCGGGGCTTGGCGTCTAGAGGTACACCGGGGTGTTGGTCTGACCTTGTTGCTACGACGCAGCGTGTTCCTGGGTGCACAGAGCACGCGCCCGGAGCTTCTCCCACGGAGGAAGTTATCTAGGAGGTGCGGGAGGCAACATTTGCCGGTGAGATGAAACCGAAGTCGAAAGCAGAGGGCGAAATGGGGCGAGACGACGGCCAGGACGCCCATGTGAACTCTGAAGAATCCGCACAGGAACAATGGCTTAATAAGCGCCTCAACGGTATCCTGGACGCAATAACAGTGACTAAAGAATCATTGCACCAGTATATAGCGCAAGTGGCGACGGGGCTGGGGCTCCTGAGAGCGGACCATGTCAAATTGGTGGACAGGGTAAAAGAAACCGAGCTGGTACTTCAAGACCTGAAACCAGCGGTGGTCATGGCGGAACATACGTTGAATGATGTGCTGAGCCGCCTGGCGGTTCTGGAAAAGAGGGCTGAGGACTCCGAAAGTCGCAACCGGCGCAATAACGTCCGAGTGGTAGGTCTGCCGGAAAAATCAGAAGTGGAGGATATGGTTGCATTTCTGGAGAACTGGTTCAGGACGGTGGTTGCCCCGGAGGGCCTCTCTTCCTTCTTCACCCTGGAGAGGGCTCATAGGGTCCCGGCTAAGCCGCCCTTGCAGGGTCGTCCTCTTGGCCGGTGGTGGCCAGGGTTCTACACTTTAAAGATAGAGATCTGCTGATTCAGAGGGCTCGTTCAGCGGGGCCTTTCCAAGTGGGGAACAGTACGTTAACGATCTTCCCGGATTATGCTCAGGACGTTCAGAGGCGCAGGGCCTCGTATTTATCGGTGAAGAAGGAGCTCAGAGATGAAGGGATCCAATATTCTCTGCTCTTCCCAGCCAAATTGAGGGTCATCATGGATGGATCTACAAACTTTTTCCTGATGCCTGAGGAGGCTTGGACGTGGCTTTAATCATATCGAGCTGGCATGGACCGCAGAGGTAGGGGAGAGTGGGGCAATCCGAAACCGTTGCAGGTGCGCAAATCACAGCGCCTCTGCAAGCGGAACAGAGCTCAGCTAAAGAAACAATCTGACCAAGTGGCCGCCGACAAGCAGGAAGCCCTGGCGGCGACGGCGGTGATCACAGGATCACAGAAAAGTGGGTCGGCGATGGGGTCGGATTCCAAGGAGGCAGAGGAGAAATCCGATGTGGACAGTGCCAGAGGCCCTGTGGTCACACCCCAAACAGCAGACGAAATCATAGGTGACTGACCCCTTTGGGACCGTGCCTCCTGAAAACTGGTCCTGGCGGAGCATATGCCCGAGGCACACAATGGAACTGGACTTCTGGTGACGCACTTTCACATGGGATCTAGGGCTAGGGGTGATGGCGAAGCATGCCGCCCGTTGGTCCAGACCCACCCTCTTATTGCCCTTAAGGCTCTCTGTGGTGGCTACCGCAGATTAGAATTGTGTGCATTGTTATGGGAGTTTGGATGGGGACTAATAATTTGTTATTGGGTCATGTTCTGGGGGGTGGGATAGGGGAGTTGTGCGGGGTGCTGTGTTTGGGGTCAGAGCTGTTTTGGTGTGGGCGGACGGAATGGGGAGATGGAGGAGCTGAGGGACGGTTACAATGGGGACTTTACCTGATTTGAAGTGTCTCACATGGAACGAGCGTGGTTTGCAAACTATGTCAAGACGACATGAGGTGCATGCGTACCTGATGAGACGTGGGATCCAGATAGCGCTGCTTCAGGAGACCCATCTTACCAAACTAGAATGTATTGCCTTGCAGAAGAGATGGCCGGGATGTAGTACTTTGCAGTATTTATGCCCCAAATTCGGATCAGGTCCGCTTTTTTGAGAGACTGTCGGGATCTCTGGCACATTTCCTGGCGGTCCAAACCAAAAGGGAGAAGCGTAGAGGTACTGATAGAATCACCCTCCAAAGTAAGCTTTTATAACCACAGAGATTCTATCAAAAAAGTGAATAAGTGATAATTTTTTGTATATATACTTTTTACCGTTTACACCAGGGTGCTAGGCTCTCTCTTACACATGGAAAGATGGGAGCACAATGTGCTTGTTAAAATACCCCTCACACTCTAAAAAACCAAGTAGAGTCATGCTTCATCATAGGGGTCTTCCCGCCCCTATAACGGGACGGGGCGTGCTACGACCAGACGGAATACGCGGGAGCACTAAGATGTGACAGAGGCTATGTGTAGGTGTATAGGAGTCAGTGAAAGTGTAGGGACCTAACACTAGTGAGTGTGTAAAAAAGTGAAAAAATGGAAAAGATTTAAAAATTCCCTGGCTAGTAGAAAAAAACACATTTATTAACTTCTCCAGCTGGGAACATTAAGAAGGGGTTGTGTGGTAGAGCATTAGCTACTACCTTGTCGACATGTTTCGTAAGCAGTCCCCTACTGCTTACTCATCAGGACCAAAAGAACGGTCCCTACTGTTATTTACTCAGTTTCTAACAGGTAATGCCTACTGTCCTATAAACAACCAACAAAAATAAGTTGGATGTTTAGGCCTCAGGGCATGAGTTGGCCCACACGAGGCAGAAAAAATCCCCAGAGGTGCACGGGGGTAGGAACAATGTTTTCCTGTTGCTAGCGGAGACTAAAAACTGCGCAGATTACCCCTCGCCTGCAAAACCTCATGGGGCATGATAACTGCTGAGATAAAGACCATATTAGGTCGATTTTTTCTGCCTCGTGTGGGCCAACTCATGCCCTGAGGCCTAAACATCCAACTTATTTTTGTTGGTTGTTTATAGGACAGTAGGCATTACCTGTTAGAAACTGAGTAAATAACAGTAGGGACCGTTCTTTTGGTCCTGATGAGTAAGCAGTAGGGGACTGCTTACGAAACATGTCGACAAGGTAGTAGCTAATGCTCTACCACACAACCCCTTCTTAATGTTCCCAGCTGGAGAAGTTAATAAATGTGTTTTTTTCTACTAGCCAGGGAATTTTTAAATCTTTTCCATTTTTTCACTTTTTTACACACTCACTAGTGTTAGGTCCCTACACTTTCACTGACTCCTATACACCTACACATAGCCTCTGTCACATCTTAGTGCTCCCGCGTATTCCGTCTGGTCGTAGCACGCCCCGTCCCGTTATAGGGGCGGGAAGACCCCTATGATGAAGCATGACTCTACTTGGTTTTTTAGAGTGTGAGGGGTATTTTAACAAGCACATTGTGCTCCCATCTTTACATTTCCTGGCGGGACAGGTCCTGCTAGGGGGAGATTTTAACTCAATCATGGACACATTGCTAGATAGATCGTACCCACCATTGAATGATTCCCCAGTTCATAGGCTATCTATACAGAGGACAGTATGGCAAGACAAATGGGGTCTTATCGATGTATGGCGGGGGCAGCACCCTACTGATAGGGACTACTCCTTCTTTTCTGCACTCCACAAGCTGCATGTTCGGATTGACACGATCCTGTGTAGTGACGTGATAGCAACCCTGATGACACACTCAGAATATTTGACTAGGACCATATCGGATCATAACCCACAGTTGGTGTGTATCAAGTGGCAGCGTGAGAGAACGGCGGTTCCCACGTGGCGGTTACGGACGGAGACTCTGGAAGATCAGGGTTTTAGTGCTGGCCTCCGTGAAGGCATTGAAGGTTATTTTACTGAGAATGACGGAACGGCTACCACTAGAGCTGAAGAGGGCTATGTATTGGAAAGTGCTCGGGTGAGCGATCGACACTCATTGCTGACCTGGACAAGGCGGAGGGAGCACTGAGGGACTTGGAGCGGCAGCGGCCGGAACAACCGACTCTGCACACACGGTTACTGGACGCACGGGAACTAGTAGCCGCGGAGACGGAAAGACTGAGAAGTTATGACTACTGACTGTACACAACAAAAGGGCATGCAGAAGGGGACAAGGTGGGAACGCTGTTGGCGAAACTGGCGAATCCGGGGCCCAGAGGCTGCCCGATCCTGAGCGTGCGTGAAGCAACAGGAGAGATGGTCTATTCTCAGACTGCTGTCCTCTCACGGTTCTTGGTTTATTACACAACCCTCTACCGAAGTCAACTGGAGGCTGCGGCCCCCGACATAGAGGGTTACCTGGCGGAGATTCAGCTCCCTCAGTTGGATGAGGATAGCGTTGAGGATCTGGGCCGCGCAATAACACTTCCCGAGATAAGAGGGGCGATCAAGCAGATGGCTCGGAACAAAACACCGGGTGTAGATGGCCTGCTGGTAGAATTTTACGCTAAATATATTGATGTTTTGGCACCTCGTCTGCTCATGGTATATGCCGAGGCAATGGAGCTGGGACACCTGCCTAAGTCAATGAGGGAGGCGCTGATCGTTCCACTATTGAAGCCGGGAAAGGAGAGTAGCGATGTGACTTCATATAGGCCGTTGTCCATGCTAACGGTGGACTATAAAATTCTGAGCCGTATTCTAGCTACCAGACTATTACCTCACATGACCGCACTGGTTCATGAAGATCAGGCCGGGTTTATCCCAACCAGGAACACCTCGATCAATATCCGCCACCTAGTGCGCGTGTTAGATAGTTCTTTGGACCCAGACCAGATGCCGGCAGTGCTGTCCATAGATATTGAAAAAGCTTTTGATAGCTTAGAATGGGGATACCTTGATAGGGTACTCGAGAAGTACGGCTTGGGCGACCACTTTGGACGCTGGACGAAGGTCCTCTACTCCTTGGCGACAGCAAGGGTGAGACTAGGATCGGTAATATCCTCCGACTATCCGGTGCGGAGAGGGACGAGGCAGGGATGCTCACTCTCCCCGCTGCTGTTCGTGCTGGCGATGGAACCGCTAGCGGCCCAGGCTAGAGCAGGGAGGGCCTACGTGGGTATTATGCACGGCGGGATCCCGCAATACATCTCACTATATGCACATGACTTGCTGGTGTTCTTAGAGGACACGGCTGAAGCCCTGGATGGGGCGACTGGGATGCTATCGCTCTTTGGGAAGCTGTCAGGCCTTAGGGTCAATTGGAGTAAAACCTGCCTTTTCCCGTTGCGGGCGGCCATGCCCCGGCCGCGGCTGACCGGGGACATCATTTGGGAGCATTCATGCTTCACCTATCTAGGGGTCTGCATCTATCACGGGGCTGATAATATGCTAGAAGGGAACATATGGCGTTGCATACGAGCTCTGAGGGGCTGCAAGGCATTCTGGGCGACCCTTCCCCTTCCGGTACAGGGCAGGGCGGCGCTGCTTAAAATGGTGGCTCTGCCTCAGCTGCTTTACTATTTTTGCACGTTGCCATTGTGGATTCCACAGAGGATCTTCAAGGAATTACACACTCTAACAACTGATTTTTTTGTGGGGCCACGGGAGGCGCCGGGTAGCACTGGATACGCTGCAGAGGCCAAAAGCAGAGGAGGGACTAGCGGTTCCTAATTTTGAACTATATTATCTGGCGGCACAGCTACAGATCCTCACACAGACTGTAGTGAAGGAGTTTAGAGGTCCTGTCCAGGCCGGAGGTGGGGGAATACAGAGACACATCCTGCCCGTTATTATCATGCAGCAGAAACTTGAGTTACGAGGTTTAACTTTAGAAGAAAAGACCCTGCAATTTTGTTGGAACAGAAGCCAGAAGCAGGCGGGGGTAGCTCACCCATATGCTCCCGACATCCCACTAGGTATGTTGACGGCGCTGCCGCATGGTGGGGACTGGTCCTCGCTCATGGATTGGGAGGATTTGGGACTTCATGTGGTGGGCGACCTATATGCTGATGGTGAATTACTGCCATTCCGGACGGTGCAGGAACATTTTGGCCTCCCGGATGGTAGTTTCCTCCTGCATGCGGCCGTGACAATGGCAATACGCAAACACTGGAAAACTGGACAGACGGAGCCCAGCACGACCATGGCCTGCCAATACGTGGTAATGGCGGTGGGCACATTCAAGGCGGTCACCTGCCTCCATTCCCGAATGTTGAATGAGGGCTTAGAACCACTTACAGTATTGAAGCTGAAGTAGGAGGAGAGCATTGGGAAACCCATACAGGATGCGACATGGGGCCACATACTGAGAAGGACTTGGAAGGGGAGTAAAAATGCTCGGTTTCAGCTGGTACACTTTCTTTTTTGTAGTGCAGAGAGCCTACCTTACCCCGGGGAAGATTAGGAGGCACTTCCAGGTTCAAGGGGCGGTATGCCCTAGGTGCCTGGCACCTGATGTGGAACTAGACCACAATGTTATGGAACTGTCCGATACTGGGGACCTACTGGTCGGAGGTGGGGGAGCTCCTTACGGTAGTTACCGATCGACAAGTGGATTACGACATGGCGACCTGTTTGCTGCTTTGGTTTCCCCACACGGCGAAAATGAAGATCACTAGTAAATTCATTGACCTGGGCCTCATTTTAGCACAGAGGGAAATCACTTGGCACTGGAAGTCGAGGGAGGGCCCATCCAGCAGGAGGTTTGACGACTGAACTGTAGAAATGGGCCCGTAGTGAAAGTACGATTAGGCTTCAACTGGCCACTCGGGCAGCTAATGGGAAGAGTATGGAGATGGCAAGGGCGTGGGAGGGGCTAGTGCAAGCGCTAACAGACTATCTGCTGGCAGATGAGGAGAAGAGTGAGAGATCATTGTTAGAAGTTCCGTGAGGCACAATTGGAGGAGAATATTGACCCCCGGATCTCTGCTGAATATAGATATATATGCTTGGATGAGGCCCACACCAACAGCAATACAGGGGGAGGGAGGTGGGAGGGGGAGTTGGGGATTCTTTTAAGAGTGCAAGTGTTGAGAAGGGTGACTGCGGGGATAAAGAAAAGCAGATGATGGCTCATTATACTGATTGCAAACGATTGTTTTCTTGCATGTTATTTTCCTCCTGTCTTTTCTTCTGCCCCTGGCATTTTATAGCCGACGCCGCCCGACCCCCGGGTTGTGGGCTGAATGGCTGTGTGAAGTTTCAATTATGCTCAGTGGATAGCAGCTGACGGAAGCTAACATGTCGGAATGATTGCCTGTATACCCCATGACTCTGCAATAAAAAAATTGTAAAAAAAAAAAATGAGGGAAGCCGCTTAGGCGACGAGCTCCGCCATTAAACCAGTTTTAATCCTGATATATTGCAGCATCGAACCCCCTGATGCCACCAATGTGCTGAGGAACGGAGCGAGCCTGTCTGGGTACGCTTTGGGAGCAGGACAGAGCGGATTCCTGAAGTTCTTCGCGGATCCTCTGGCTGGCGGCAGAGACGGGAGGCAGCCGCAAAATGGCGGCCGAGTTGTAACGGGAGCCCCAGGCACGGATTTCACGGCGACTGCCGCTTCCCGGCGGAGGACCGCTGGCGAAGCGGGACTGGAACTAGCAGTGGCCGAGGGCTCCCAGCATGGAGGAGGAAACGGTGGTGGGGTGCGAAGGGGGGCCCAACCCGCTCTGACTGCGGCCTCATTGAAAATCCCCTGCGGTGCAGCTGCGAGACGGACAGCGCTGTGGAGGCGGGGATTGCCGCGCCACCCAAGATTGTGGAACTCATCTGGCTGAGGCGGCAGAAGCAGATGGATCGGGGGCGTGAAGAAGGCATGGGAGGGAACAGGCACCTGCGGCGGTCCATTGATCCCTGGGGAGAGCTCTGGCAGTGATTGCGGCTAAGGGCGAGGAGCCGGTGCCTGGTACACGGACGGTCGAAGAGTGGCATGGAAAGGACCCCGAACCCTGAAGCAAGGGCAGCAGTAGCGGGCCCAGAGTTGTGGCGACACTGATTGTGTAGCTCCCCGCATAGAGAAGCACTACCAGGAGCTGGGGGTCAGAACGATTGGCGGAACCCGAGACTGAATGAGAACTGCTATGGCCGGCCCCTTAGGATTGGTGTGAGGCAGTGGGGGCTTGATTGGACAGTGCCGAGGGTGCGAGTTGATTCCGTTTGGGCTCTTGGAGCCTGATACCTTGTTGCTTGCGCTGACGCTGGGAGCCCTAATGATGGGCCTTTGCAGCTGGCACAGAATGTGAGAATGGCGAAGCCCAACTGTGCACTTAACTGAGGTGCAATACTAGCAACCCCGAGATTGAATAGTTCTCATGACCATCATGGGACTATAGTGGGCTTCTATCCTCCGACGATGGGTCCTGGCACCACTGTTGCAGGAGAGCAATCACACGGCTGAATCTCCTCAATAGGATGCGATAGCAATGCACTGCTATCACAACAGATCATATAACTTTGAACAGACCACAGGGAGTTGGTAAGATCGCCACCAACGGTCATTAACATGGGAAATTGAAGGGGAAGGAGGGTGCTCAACCGCTGTCGGATAGCGAACCCTCTAGCCAGGCAGAACAAGACGCAACAGAAATGCCTCAGGACCTTAACCTGCAGCAGCAGTTTGACAAAATCCTGACAGCGATTGCAGACTCCCGCACTGCTCTTCAGCAAGACATAGCACAGGTGGCCACAGGACTGGTACTTCTACAGGCAGACCACTCTAAGATGGTAGACAGAGTGAAAATAGTAGAGGGGCGATTCAAGTTGTAGAACCGGCGCAGAATGCGCTGAAGGCCACGGTAACGAATTCCCTGGATCGTATTGCTGCATTGGAAAAGTGAGCCAAAGATGCAGAATCTTTGGAACAACATACGCATAGTGGGTCTGCCCGAGAAAGCGGAGGGGTCAAACATGCTGCAGTATCTTGAGAACTGGCTGAAATCGGTAGTGGCGCCGGAAGGACTGTCTCCCTTCTATACTCTAGAACGAGCGCACAGAGTGCCGGCCAGACCTCCGCAGCAGGGCCGACCCCCGTGACCAGTAGTAGCCCGCCTGTTGCACTTCCGAGACAGGGATCTGTTGCTTCAGAAGGCACACACGGAGGGCCCCTATCACGTTGGGAACAGCAGGGTCAACCTGTTCCCCGACTATACCTTTGAAACCCAGCGATGCCGATCATCCTTCTTATCAATCAAAAGAGAACTGAGGGAAGAGGGGCTTCAGTACTCCTTGCTGTTTTCAGCCAGATTAAGAATAATTGTGGATGGCAAGACATGCTTCCATGAAACTCCAGATGACGAATGCGCATGGCTGGAATCCTACAGAGCTTGAAAAGATGGCCAAGGACGGAGGACTCATGACACCTCAGCAGGGTTACCACAGCGTAAATCGCAAAGGCTCCGACAGAGAGGGTGAGGTTTGAGGAGGCCCTCTGTGTCACAGATCGAGGCGGAGCGGCAGGGGGCACTGGAGGCGATATCGGCTTTATCGGGAGAACAGAGGATGCACTCTCCGGGAGGCACTGATTCGGAGAAGGACTAAGAACTCTCCGATACTGAGAACTCCGAAGCGGATAGCATACGGATACCGCCGATCACACCAGAGACGGTGGATGGGATATTGGATGAATGACAAATTGCAGCTGGGAAGACTTACACAATGTCGCTGGGAATGATGAGAGGCATTGGGGACACGGATGATGAGGAGAGTATGATAATGCTGAATGCTGATACCTTTGATCCAGGGGATTCGGGACAGGCTTGAACTATATGTTGCTGCTCACTGAGTCTTAAGGTGGCGATTGTACGGTGGGAATGTATGAGGCATTCATTAACTTGGGGTTTTCGGCGCGGGATAAGTACGAGTATAGGCGACGATCCGTCGGCACTGAGCTTCCCTCGTTGCCCATAAGGCATGCCCTCAGAGACTGCTGGTAGGCTTAGATGTGTGCTATTTGTTGCAGTGGTTTGGATGGGGACTAGCTGTTTGGTTCTAGGTCCTGTTCTTGGGGGGGTGGGGGTGTTGGGTTGTTGGGAGGGAAGTTGGGTCCAGGGGGTCACCGGGGTGGTTTCTGTAACACGACTTGAGATGTGGACATTACACGTTAGCGATGGGGGCTGTAGCTGATCTACGTTGTATAACCTGGAATGTGAGGGGGCTCCATACAATGACATGGCGCCACAAGATCCATGCATACTTAGTCAGAAGAGGGGTCCACATAGCACTGCTTCAAGAGACTCACCTTACTAAGGCGGAGGGTATAGCTTTGCAAAGGAGATGGAGAGGACAGGTATTTAACACCACATATTCAGGGTTTGCACGGGGTGCATTGATATGGATCAGAGCTGGAGTTCCTTTCCAGGTGACGAAGCAGACAATAGACCCAGAAGGCAGGTTTGTGGCAATAGAAGGTAGGCTCTGGGGTAGGGATATAGGGCTCTTTAGCATTTATGCACCAAACATTGACCAGCCGCACTTCTTGGAACGTCTATCTAGCACATTAGCGCATTACTTTACAGTCCCTGTGGTGCTGGGAGGGAATTTAAATTCTATAGCGATGTAACTCTGGATAGATCGTACCCCCCACTGGCGGACTCCCCCGTACACAGATTAACTAAATGCAGGCTGGTTTGGCAGGACAGATGGGGCTTTGTGGACGTGTGGCGCACGCACCAGCCACTCGACTGGGACTATTCATATTTCTCGGCGATGCATGATCTGCATTTCTGACTAGATGCAATATTATGCTCACCTTCAATGGTGCCCTCCGTAGTGCATACTGAATATCTCACCAGGACACTGTCAGATCACAACCCATTGCTGTTTACTTTGCATTACAGAGAGAAGTGAGCGAAGGGATAACACATCACTTTACTGAGAATGCTGGCACGGCCTCCACAAGGGCGATGGAATGGGACGCCTTCAAGGTAGTAATCCCGGGGCTCTGTATAGGTAAACATGTAGGGGTGCGAAAGGTACTACTACAAGATGTGGACCGGGCCGAGAGTAGACTGAGGAAGCCGGAACTAGCAAGGCCTGGGCACCCGAGGCGCACGAGGAAGTAATGGCAGCGAAAGAAGAGGTGGCAGTGGAGATGGAGAAATTGCGTTGCTTTGACCATAAAACTTATATTACAAAATCACTCGCGGAAGGAGTCAAGGCGGGAACACTGCTGGCTTGGCTGGCCAATCCGACAAAAGGGCGCTCACCTATATTGGCACTGGAGGATGGTGAGGGGGAGGTGGTTTTCACCCAGAGTGAGATTTTACACCGATTTTTGCAGTATTATGAGGCACTATATGAAAGTTCGTTGGTGGCGTGGGACCTCGAGATCGACTCCTTTCTGGACGAGATGATACTCCCAGAATTAGAGGAGGAGAAAGCGAAATGTTTAGGCCAGGACATAAAATTGGAAGAAATTAGGAGTGCTATCAAGCACATGGCCCGAAATAAAACACTGGGCGTTGACGGTTTACCGATTGAGTTCTACTGGAAATATGTGGACTTACTGGCCCGAGGCTATTGGAGGTCTACAAAGAGGCGAAAGAATTAGGTCGACTCTCTAACTCCATGCAGGAAGCACTTGTGATCTCGCTTTTGAAAACTGGCCGAGTGGGGACAGACACGGCCTCCTATCGCCCGACTACAAAATTTTGAGCAGGATTTTGGCGACTCGCCTCTTGCAGCATATGACCACGTTGATCCATGAGGATCAAGCTGGGTTTATCCCGATTAGGAACACGTCCTTTAATGTTCAAACATTAATACAGATATTGGAAGAGGGACAGCCGGAAGCACGACAATCTGTGGTTCTGTCAGTGGACATCGAGAAAGCCTTTGACAGCTTAGAGTGGCTATACCTGTATAAGGCATTAGGATGCTTTGGCGTGGAAACTGACTTTGTGGCTTGGACAAAAATGTTCTACACGTCTGCAGTGGCTAGGGTGCAGTTTGGGTCATTGATATTGTCTCAATAACCAGTGGCCCGAGGGACAAGACAGGGGTGTTCGCTCTCCCCTTTACTGTTTGCCCTAGCCATAGAACAGCTGGCGGCGAGGGCCAGATTGGGAGAGAAATATGACAGCCTGTGGTACAGGGGAGAATGGCAGTATATTTCGCTATATGCCAACGACCTGTTGATGTTTCTGGAGGATGCAGGGAGAGCACTGGAGGGAGCAGCAAACTTGCTCTCGGAATTTGGAGATATATCAGGCCTGTGGGTGAATTGGTCAAAAACATGTCTGTTTCCGACGAGGCATGGAGAACCTCCACCCATTATGCCTAGGGAAGTGCGATGGAAACCAACTTGCCTGGCATACTTGGGGGTGCATGTTTATCATAGTGCCACTGATATGCTGGAGGGGAACGTGGGGAAATGTGTGAGGGCATTGAAGGGTAGTATGGCCTTTTGGGCTGTGCTCCCGCTGTCTGTGACAGGTCGAATAGCCCTATTAAAAATGGTAGCACTACCTAGGCTGCTATACTTTTTTAACCCACTTCCACTTCACGACTACACTTTCTCTTGCCCTCTCAAACGCATGCACCATATGGCTGGAACAAAAGATCTCCGATAAAGAGCCCCTTCACGGGTGCCCGTCAGACATTGCAGCGCCAGTCTGATGAGGAGCAGAACCCATATGATGAAGCATGACACCTAGCTTGCTGGGTGTGTGAGGGTTTTAGTTCCAAAAGGAATTCTCCCCCCTTTTTGTCTTCTACGCTACACACTTACACTGTCCTTTACATTCCTATTGGGGAACTTTGTACCCTTTTTGTGTAATTAATAAAATACGTTTAACAAAAAAATTAATGGTTTGTTAACGCAGTTTTGGTTAAGGAAATGAATATTAAAATCTCCTGAGATTATTATCATTACATCTGGATGGTCATAATACAACACTTTAACTATTTCCCATAAGATAGTAAATTGAGATAATTTCTCTGATTTCTTTGGACTTAAGTAGACATTTAAAGGTATCGTGGGGTGATTAAATGCTAATTTAATACATATAAGCCAAGCCAGTTGGAAGTTAATTTCAAAATGTTTGACGTCCAGACTTAAAGAAATGTAAGTGGATAGGCCTCCACTAGCGCGACCAAAAACTGACTTACGCAAGGCAACATTCAAATACTCATAGTAGCCAATTAGAGGTTCTTTCTCTGTCATCCATGTTTCCTGTAGCATTAAAACATGAAAATCTTTAAGGAAGCTTATCGTGTTGGGATCTTCTATTAACGTTTTTAGACCATATATGTTCCATGAACAAATATTGAAAGGTTTTTAAAACATTGTTATTATTCTTTGGGCTTTATTCGTGCATGTCGTTACTCCCTTTTGATAATATTTTGGGGAGCCAAGTCCAGTCGTCAATAAGAGCTGTATCTGTCCTTAACTCTTTACATACACGAGTGCCTGATTTACAAGTCGTAATCTTGATCCCGGATGTCGGATCTAATTTAATCAATGACCCTGTGGCTCCTTTCAGAATTATCGAATGACCTTTTAGAATTGAGTTAGTTACAGGATCCCCTAGAACAGGACTATTAGATCTGGATGTCGGAATCAGCAAAGTGGCATATTGGACTTTCAATGATTCTCCATATTTTAATACCCCATTTTTCAAATTGGATTTTGTTTTCTAAGATGATACTAATTATGTCTGCTCTGTGAAATGAAATGAAATTTGATTTGTAGAGGGCATGGCTGCCCGAAAGCGTCCCAGCGCTTGCTTAGGGAACCCGTCCTGGTATTCCCCTGCGAGATAACCCATTACTGGGCATCTCCAAGGTGAAAGCCAGGCATCCCGCTGCGAGGGGCCGTTGTGGAGATTAAGCAAGCTATTGCCCAGAGTTACAGAGTGGGACTCCATGATTGGAATAGGCACCGAGGCGAGAATTGTCAGGTCCAGGGAAATTTGAGCCCAAGACCCGCCAAGGCGGGGAATTGAACCCTGGTCCGGGCCAGACCTCTGCATCAGGGTCTGCCGCTCCAACCACTTGAGCCACACTTCTCCACTGTGCCATGTTCTTACAGTTATTTCTTTATTAATGTTGTTAGGATCTTGCTTGAATTCGACTGAATCTAAGTCATCCGATGTTAAATCTTTGGGCTCAGGAATAGCATTCAACAGTCTCAAAATATTCCCTCGATTCAAGATATCATATGATCCTCTGGTGGTATACTGTGGGTAAAATGCTAATTGCGTTACTGGATCTAATAGTTCATCAGTCTTTAATTTCTCCTATTTTGTATTGTCATTTTTCTGCAATATCAGCTGCAAACCAGGAGTGACCCTTTTGCCAAACACTGAATCATCCACTTTGATTAGTTTGGGGGGTAGTAACTGTGTACTTGATGTTAATTGTGCTATTTTCCGGAAAGGCAACCTTATTGGCAGAGTTACTTGTGACCGCAATGTTGCTCTCCACAGGATTTTTCACTTCCTCTGTTAGTGTTCTCTTGACCCCTCACTTGTGAGTTGGATTTTACAGTGATTTTAGAGCATATACTGTCGTGAGGTATTTCAGAACAATGGTCATGTTGGAGTTTATTGGATACATTTCTTTCTCAATGTGCTCTGTTGGCAAGATGTTGATTGGGGATTTTTTTAAATTTTTTTATTTATTGTGTGCTTTCCTCAGTCTTTTTCTAGCCCTTTTAGTTAAACCTTCTGAATTTGTTTTAGGATTTGAAGTGTGGATTGAGGTAGTTTGCTGAACAATAACTTAATCTGCTGAAGTTTGATCCATAAATACGTTTCCTTTATTCAGATCCTGGGATTTCAAAGGCGTGTTTGATTTTGTGTTGTCATTTGTGGGTTGATTGTCTCTTACTTCAACTTTCTTGTTAGTTGATGCTGTATTATATTGTTGATTTTTATTTTTATTAAGACTGTGGTTATATTTTGTTGTTGAGGTTCTTCTTATAACTTTTTTTGCTTGGGAGTTCCCAATTTCGTCTGGGGGTCCCAGAGTTAAAGCTTTTATTTCCAAAACAGTGCCATGGTTATGTCAATTGGGGCTAATTCATTTTGTACAATTCGGTCTGACATCGTCTTTACCTCTTGCACCATGGATCTCACGATGGTCGGTAGCTGTGAGATCTTATCGATTAGTTGCGCACAGGTACATGTTAACAATTGGTCTTCTTTAACTGTTTGTACGTTGGTTACCTGGTTTGAAAGGTGAAGCAGATTGGCATTGATTCCGGATACGTAGATGGCAAGCGTATTTAGTAAGCCAACTTGAATGTTCAATTTATCTGAGTGAAAGTTAAGAGCACTAGTAATATTGACCATTGTGTTGAGTAAGCTACCCCAAATTCCACAATCTGGGCTAATTTGTTTATTTTCTGAGGCACAGGATTTGTTCCGAAAGTTTTCGTCATATTTGGCAAGTAATGATAGATCCGCTGAACTGAGCGGATTAATCATAGAATCAGCTTGCACAGATTTAGGGGCAGATTAGGATAGCGGTTTTTCTGCATCCTCCAGGCCGGCGGAAGCCACCGCCGGCCCGGAGGATACGGAAAAACCGCAGCGGACCCACCAAAGACCCACGCCACATTAGGAAGGCTGGTGGTTCCTGATTTCCGTCCGCAGCTTTTCCGCCGCGGTTGGCTTACAACTGCGGCGGAAAAGCCCTAATATGCTGGCGGTGTCTCTCAGACACCGCCAGCCGGTGCACAGACATAATATCGAGTCCAAAATATCGATTGGACATAATATCGAGTTTTTAATATAGACTGGACAAAATATCGACAGGACAGAATATAGACAACAAAAATATAGTTTTTCAGGTAAGTGAAGTAATAGCGACTGTTAAAAATATAGATAGTTAAAATATCAAAGTATATAATATAGATAGTTAAAGATATCGATTTTTTAATAATATATCATTTTTATAGTGTATTTTTATGTTATAATATGTGTGGAAAGTGTGTATTTATGTTATAAATAATTATATTTAATGATTTTTGTTTTTATAATTATTGCGTAATTTAATTCTGTAGCGGGTTGTGGGTTTATAGGGGAACAGGGTGGGAAGTAATATAATTATAATTAATTAAATATGTACATTTAATTATTGATATTAATTTGTAATTAATTGTTAATTAATTTATATGTGTTAATTAATTTAATTGTAATTGAAAAATAATTATTATTAATTGATTAATTGGTAATTATGTACATTTTAGAAATTCAATTTTGTAGCGGGTTGTGGGTTTATAGGGGAATAGGGTGGGAAGTAATTTAATTATAATTAATTAAATATGTAAATGTATTTATTGATAGTAAATAGTAATTAATTGTTAATTAATTTATATTTGTTAAATAATTTAATTATAATTGTTAATTAATTTATATTAATTGATTAATTGGTAATTATGTACATTTTACTAATAAAATTTATGTAGCGGTTGTGGTTTATAGGGGCATAGGGTGGAACGTAATTTATTAATAATTATTTAAATAATAACATTATTTAAAATTTATTTATTTGGAAATAATTGTAAAATAATTTTTAATTATAAAATAATTAATTGTTAATGTTTAATTAATTTGTATTAATAGGTGATTAATGGAAATAATTATTGTTAATTAGTAATTGTAAAATATTAACTATTATATTAGATAACATTTTTTTTATTATTAATTATTAATAGATATTCATTTTTAAATTTTTGAATAATATATGAAATATTTACTTTCCCTACTGTTGCACTCTTTGGAGTGGGAATAGTAATTTTAACCCCTACACTATCAAACACTTTCCCTACTGTTGCACCCACTGGAGTGGGAATAGTAATTTTAACCCCTACGCTATCCAACGCTTTCCCTACTGTTGCACTCTTTGGAGTGGGAATAGTAATTTTTACCCCTACGCTGTCCAACGCTTTCCCTACTGTTGCACCCACTGGAGTGGGAATAGTAATTTTAACCCCTACGCTATCCAACGCTTTCCCTACTGTAGCACCCACTGGAGTGGGAATAGTAATTTTAACCCCTACGCTATCCAACGCTTTCCCTACTGTTGCACTCTTTGGAGTGGGAATAGTAATTTTAACCCCTATGCTATCCAACACTTTCCCTACTGTTGCACCCACTGGAATGGGAATAGTAATTTTAACCCCTACGTTATCCAACGCTTTCCCTACTGTTGCACTCTTTGGAGTGGGAATAGTAATTTTTACCCCTACTATATCCAACGCTTTCCCTACTGTTGCACCCAGTGGAGTGAGAATAGTAATTCTAACCCCTACGCTATCCAATGCTTTCGCTACTGTTGCACCCACTGGAGTGGGAATAGTAATTTTAACCCCTACGCCATCCAACGCTTTCCCTACTGTTGCACTCTTTGGAGTGGGAATAGTAATTTTAACCCCTACGCTATCCAACGCTTTCCCTACTGTTGCACTCTTTGGAGTGGGAATAGTAATTTTAACCCATACGCTATCCAACGCTTTCCCTACTGTTGCACCCACTGGAATGGGAATAGTAATTTTAACCCCTACGCTATCCAATGCTTCCCTACTGTTGCACTCTTTGGAGGGGGAATAGTAATTTTAACCCCTACGCTATCCAACACTTTCCCTACTGTTGCACTTTTTGGAGTGGGAATAGTAATTTTAACCCCTACGCTATCCAACGCTTTCCCTACTGTTGCACCCACTGGAGTGGGAATAGTAATTTTAACCCCTACGCTATCCAACGCTTTCCCTACTGTTGCACTCTTTGGAGTGGGAATAGTAATTTTAACCCCTACACTATCCAACACTTTCCCTACTGTTGCACCCACTGGAGTGGGAATAGTAATTTTAACCCCTACGCTATTCAACGCTTTCCCTACTGTTGCACCCACTGGAGTGGGAATAGTAATTTTTACTCTTTTGTTATTGTACATTAATAATATTGGCTAATATTTAATTATATTATGTTACTATATATATATATGTTTTAAGAAATATGAATTAATTTTTTTAATTTTTTTACTTTCATTAAATATTTAATTATTATAAATTAATTTAAGTATTTTTAAGTATATTTTAGTACTTCGTTTTTAATATTAATTTAATTTAACATTGTTTTTAGTAAAGTGGATATTTTTTAAAACTATATTTTTGTAAACGATATTTTTAACTCGATATTTTTTTACTTACCTGTTTGTAGATAGAAACTCGATATTTTGTCAGTCGATATTTTCTCAACGATATTCTTGCAGGTCAATATTTTGTCTCTCGATATTATTTCAGTGATCCCCGCCAGCCATATTAGAATGCCCAAAAAGAAATGCTTTTCCACAGCGGGTTTTCCGCCGTGGAAAAGCATACGGAGCTTCACTGCGGGGGCCCGTTGCGGGCCACCTCAGTGAAGGGGGGTGGGGGGTGCACATGGGGGGTACCTATGGTACCCCCCTGCATTTGTATGCAGTAATCGGCAGGCACCGCGCGGTGCCTGCCGCTTTCTGTATACAAATGCAATGTATGCATTTTTAACATTGCAGCAGGTGCAGCTTGAAGCCGCACCCGCCGCAATGTTAAAAATAGACGATGTGACCGCCAGGGTGGCGGTCACATCCTAATTGGATAGGAGGGAACTCCGCAGGCCATGCGGAGGTTCCCTCCTCCTCGATGGTCGCGGACGGACTCAAGTCCGTTCGCGATCATAATGAGCCCCTTAATGTGTTCTTTTGAGCTTGGCGCCTTCTCAACTAAGGCTTTGCCTGGAACCGAAGTTGACTTATTATCTCTTTTGATGATACTAGTTTCCAAATGTAAACTTGCCTGAGCTATATTGGATAACTTTTCACTGCCATTTGGAATGGAAGGTGACTCTGGAATCAAGGATTGACAGCCCTTCAGTATTTTTGATTTGGGTATAGTAAATGAGGACAGAAAGACATCATCACGAGTTATGGTCTGAACCAGAAGATATGTTAATAATGGGGTTGATGTCTCAAAATCCACACATTTACATAGTAGTCTCTGAAATGAAAAGATCTATTTTTGTGTGCAGATGTATTCCTTGTGAAAGAGGAGTATTCTGTCATTCACAGTGAAATTAGACAATAGCTGAAGTGGGCTGGTCCATGCTGTGTGCTTGTCCCATGCTGTATGATGTAGTGGGAGGAATTAAAATGTGAATGACACAACCTCAAATCAATGGGCTGAGGGCTGGCTGAAAGCCCCTAATAGTAAATTAGATAAGTAAATGGAATGGGTCACAGTCCTGGCGCCTACGCCTCGTGCTTGGGCTATAATTCTGGTTTTGATTGCCTTTCCTTAAGTGTGGGTCAGACCCCTAATCCCACAGGGAAAATATCAATTTGCATCTTCATATTGCATATTTCATCAATAGTAGTTAATTCCTTTGATATTTATATTAACGTTTTCAAATTGTGGATAGCAACAATAAGCCAGCAACGACATAAACTGCTACTGATGAGATATAGAATATGTAGATGCTTTAATAATTGAAGATTTGAGATTAAGATATTCTAATTTGTTACTACCCTATGATACTCTTTCAACCCTACAAGTATAGTATACATATATATGTAGTTGTGGGGTCATAAATATGATATTGAGCAATTGTTCATCATGTTGTGTTCACCGTGATTCCATGAGCGATGTAGCTGCACAGACCCTGGATTCTGCACGTGGCCAGGAGGAGGAGAACTGTTTATGCTTCTTAGCTTCTCCATTGTTTTCAAGAACAGAAGAAACAGGTAGATAAGCAGCAGATTGGAAAGGACGATAACACCAGATGTTGAAACTGCACCTGTCCTCACACGATGAGAATGTATTCATGCTCTGCTAAGATTCCTGTTTGTGATTGTACAAAGCGTAACTCACTAAACCAAATGTCTACACAAACGCCCGACTCAGCTATTTCAATGTATGTCAATGTAGTTCAAACAGTATATAAAGACTGAGCGAGCTGCGTCTGGCAGAGCATACTTGGAAGCCGATTGCTTCATATCTCTCAAGCATATGCTTAAATAAACTTACCTCAACAACTGTGGTTGATTGGTGTCTCTCATTAACAGACAATTGTGCCTGATTGGTGCGTTCACACAGTGTAGTAAAAGCAATGCTTAATTAGAGTCTGTGTTTTGCAGTGGGGGCCACCAGGCACTTCTCATTAGACATTTAACCAGACCAAGAGAGGGAAAAACAAAGCAGAAAGATGGATGAAGAGAAAGGCAGAAAAAACATCATAAAAGGGAGAAAGCAGGTACCTGCAAGAGTAAGATAAAGGGACAGGGACTGTCTGGTAGTGGGTTAAAGAGGCATGAGGTGGATTCAAGACTTTGTAGCTTTGGTATTGGATGCGCTGACATTCCATTGCACTGGTCCTGGCCTTCTAAGCAGAGCTTTGGACATTGGCATTCATTATTTCATAAATTAAAAATGGAGTAAAATCAATACCTTTTGGGTGAGGCCTGACCTAAAAATGTTCTTTTTCCATTCCCTTTAATGAGATCATCCACTTAAATGTCTGCATACAAAAAAAGACAAGCATTGGAAAAGCCAGTGGGTTACACCTCTCGGACCTATGAATGAATGAATGAATGAATGAACTCAGATTTATAGAGCGCACGTAGCTGCCCTGAGGCGTCCAAGCGCTAAGCATACCAACTGAGGTTTGGGTTGGGAAGAGGCAGATTCAGCTCCACAGTTATGTAGTGAATAGGAGCGTTTTCAGCTGTTTGCGGAAGGAGAGAATATCAGGATTAGATCTAAGATGCTGGGGCAGAGCGTTCCACCTCTTAGCTACATTGTAAGAGAAGGAGCGGCCTCCAGACCTTGATTTTTTTATTGGCGGCACAATGGCTAGATTTGCAGAGGTGGAGCGCAACTGTCTTGTGGGGAGATAGGGTGTGATGAGAGGGAGATTGATTGCCGGGCCTAGAGACCAGAAGGTCTGGTGAGCAATGCAGAGTGATTTAAAGTTTACTCTTTCCTTTATAGGGAGCCAGTGCAGTGTCCTCAGTCCGGGTTTTGCTGATGATCTGCGGGGGATTTGTAAGAGTGTTCTGGCTGCGCAGTTCTGTATTAGTTGTAGTTTGCGCAAGGTGAAGTCAGGGGCTCCAAGATACAAGGCATTTCCATAGTCCAGCCGCGATTGAATCAGGCCCAGAACCATGGTTTTTCTTGCTTCAAAGGGGAGAAGAGGCAAGATCTTCCTGATAACTCTCAGGATGCCGAAGCAAGTGGCAGAAAGTTTTGTTGCCTGTTGATCGAAAGACAGGGACCTGTCAAGCCAGACACCCAAGCTCTTGATGGCGTCTTTGGGAACAGGGGCAGGACCTAAGCTGGAAGGCCAGCGAGTGTCTATGGTAGATGGTACGGTATGACCCAGGAGCATGAGCTCAGTCTTGTCTCCATTAAGTTTGAGACAAGACTTGGTCATCCAGCTCTTGACCATCTCCATGCAGCCAGCGAGATCTACATTAGCTGAGGGTCCGCCTGCCTGTGCCAGGGAGACCACCAGCTGGGTATCGTCCGCGTACTATTAGCTTTGCCAATGATTTTAGCCATGCTGTACAGCAGCACGGCTGCTATGCAGCATGGCTAACATATATCTTTTTTAATCCATTGACGTGTTAACTGCTAATGCACTAATTTCTTAAATGCTGTAACAGTCAGTGCTAATGCGCTTTTCTAAAAAAAACAGGAGTGGTTTGGAGGTAAGCCACAGGGAGGAAGGAGAGTAAACACACAGGAGGGGTGGGAGACTGGACATTAGTGGACGTATGAGGGGAACACACGAACAACAGAGGGTGGGCAAGGGGGAAGCACACAGACAACAGAGAGTGGGAAGGGGATCATGGAGAGTCTTCAGGGGAGCACATGGATGGGCATAAGCAACATGGTGGTGGATATAGGACAGAAGCAACACAGAGGGTGTGGGATCTCCAAAGCAACACTGAAGGCGCATGGAGGGGGGGAAGAAACATAAGGGACACAGTGAAAACAGGAGGAGAGGAACGAGACAGAGACAGCTGGATAACATGCACTCTTGACAAGAGCTAAATGAAATGAAAAAAGTAGTGCTTAACAACGGGGATGCGGGAAGGCATTAGCAGGACAGAAGTAAAGTGTCTATGTTCCAGGGGAAGGACAAACTCAGGCAGTCACTGTAGAGTGCACACAAGCCTTCAATAAGAAGCCAGCAAACGAGAGTGGCAATGAAGACAGCCAATAGTAAGTCATGGGCGGCTTCTTAGCCCCCCCCCCCCCATAGGGTAATAAAAGGTTATGCAAGAGGCAGTCTAGCATGAACTAATCAGGGTATTTTTTTCCCTATGACTTGCATAGAAATGGGGGTAATTTAAGCCAGGAGAAATCTAAATTAAAGTCATTTTTTGCTTTAAAAATTGGTATGTCCTGCCTAAATCTGGTCTGTTGCCATGCAAGCACCTCGCCTCACACTCCTTTAAGAGATAACTGGTTGACATGTATCGCATGATTATTTATATTGCGCTTACCTTAACCCTTGCAAGGCAAAATAGGCTTTGGATTGAAAAGTAGCTGCTCTTATACATAATTTTTGTAGAGCCTCATAGCCCCAGATGCGTGAATAAATTGGCGGTATCATCTTCTTTTCCATGATATTCACTTTCCTAAAAAGTAACATGCTGCTTTTAGTAGGCTCACTCTCTTTGCAACCCTCCCTCGATTAGAGGATGTGACCTTATGGCCAGAGCTGCCGACTTTGGAACTGGGGAGCCACGTTCGAGCCTCGGCGTGGGCTCAACATCCTGTGTTTCTGGGCAAATCACTTAATTTCCACGTGCATACCAAAAATGAATCAGGGCTCGAAAAATCGCCCGCTCGTATTTGTGAGCCAGATTCAATTTGGGCGAACTATTTTTAGGTACTACTGGTCCTTTCTGGCGAGTATGAAAATAAACTGACTTTTGACCTCTGTGTAATGTCCTCTGCTCCCCCCACAGGTTGCTCTGACACAGGTGTAGTGTAGTACTATCTTTTATTGATTTACAACAAGGATATATGAAGCTAAGGGCGCCGAGCGTCTACTGCCTTCAGCTCCGGTCGCCAACTGCCGTTTCTACAGGTTCGCGCCTTCCGTTTTGTTCTCCTGCGCATGCGCGCCTTTCCGCTCTAGCCTGCGGCGTCACGCGTCATCGCGTATGCGCCCACCGAGGCTAGAGCGCACACCACATATCTCCCCCCTTTAATGAAAACAAAGGTATAACATTTCCCCCTCTCTGAGAGTGTCCTCCAGCCTTGAACATTGTCTATGGGGGCCACCGGGGGACGGCACCAGCTAGTGTCCATCCATCACAAAGTCACTATAACGAGAGGGCACTACAATTGCCCTTCCGCTGCGGGTGTGTCTTACCGGCATGTTCTCTCTCGCCTCTGTCTCTTCTTGGGACACCCCCGCTTCTCTCACTTCTGTTCTCCTCTCTGCGTTCGCTTGCACTCCTCCTCCGTCGGTCGGCTTGGCTCCCAGGACAATCGCTTCACTGTCCTCACCTGCACCTTCTCCTTGGTTGTCTATGCCGTGATCTGAATGGGTTGTAACCTCCGGTTGATCCATGTCCCTTCCTACTTCTTCTGCTTTGGGCCAGACTAATATTTTGTTGACTCTGGCCATGCGCTCTTGTGACCAGACTTTGCCATCACTGAGGAGGGCCGCTCTGCCACGCACTTCCCTAACTTGTAGTGGCTGGCTGAATTTGCTTTCGCCCTTTTTTTGGAGAGTGGGGAGTTTGATCCTAACCCACTCCCCTTCTTCCAGTGCCGTTTCTTTCGTGCTACGTCGTTTGTCGTAGTGCGCTGCATAGATCCTCTGGGCCTTCTCTAGATTGTGCTGCACCACCGCTGGGGACCACTTGCTGGTGAGGGTCTTCTCCCTCCACGCTACGTTGTCCCGGGTGAAAGGGTGCCGTCCTCTTAGCACTTGGAATGGACTATACCCCACCACCGAGGGTGTTATCCGATAGGCCCATAGCATGTTCATTACTTCCACCTCCCAGTCTTTTCCTTGCGATATGGCTGCCTGGATGGAACCCATGAGCACCCTGTTGAACCTTTCGACCTGGCCGTTGCAAGAGGGATGGTACACGGCAGTGTGTTTCCCTACTATTCCATTTCTCTTCATGTATCTCCCCCACTTGTCCGACACAAATTGCGGTCCATTATCGCTGAGGATGGTTTTGGGTATTCCCTCTCTGAGGAACACCGAGGTGAGAAACTTCAAGATCGTGTCCGTGTCCATTGATTCTTGTATGTCCACTTCTGGCCACTTAGAGTACTTGTCTATTAACACACAGATGTACTTGTTCACACCTCTACTGTCCAGAACGGGCCCCAGAATGTCTATGGCCACATCCTCCCATGGGCCCTGCGGGGTGTCGAACTTACCCAGTGCCGGTCGGAGTGGGCGGAGCACCTTGTCCGCTCCTTGGCATTGCCCACACTCCCGCACTTGTCTCTCGATGAGGGCATCCATTCCTGGCCACCAGTACATCTGCTTGACCAACGCCTTGGTTTTCATTATGCCCAGATGCCCCTCGTGAAGCAACTTTAGCAGTCGAGGTATTATCGTCACTGGGGGAACCACTCTCTCTCCTCTGTACAAGAAAATCCCGGAGTCACTTAGGGACAATTCTTCTCTTATCTCATAAAAACGTCGGACCTCTTCCGTTAGCTTCCTCTTGTCCGGCCATCCCGACGTGAGATGTCTCTTCACTTCCTTCTTCACCTCATCGTGCTCATAAGCCGCCTGCCATTCCTGCGCACTGATCGATGTCTCGTGGTCCTCCATGCTGGCCACCATCTCCTCTGTGTCCGGTGCCTCGTCCGGCGCCTCTTCCATGGCTGCTGCCCGACTGAGGTAGTCAGCTACTCTGTTCTGCGTGCCCGGAAGATATTCAACATCGTACGTATAATCGAGCAGCTTCAGGGTCATTTTTGCTATTCTCGGGGTGGCAGTGTCATGGCCCGATGACGTCAACACTTTGATGAGCGGCTTGTGGTCCGTTTGGAGTCTGAATTTCGTGCCCCACACGAACTGGCGAAACTTGTTCAGCGCCCATGTGACCGCCAGCATCTCTTTTTCAATTACGCTGTACCTCTGTTCCGTCGGGGACAGCGCCCGGGATGCGAAGCTGATGGTTTCTTTGGTTCCGTCCTCCCTTTCCTGCGCCAACACAGCCCCCAAGCCCTTGTCGCTCGCATCAGTTGTCACAATGGTTTTGCCCGTGGGAGCGTACCCCTGCAATGGGATGGCGTGGCTGATACAGTTTTTTATGGACTCAAATTCGGACTGGGCCTCCCTGTCCCATTCGAATTTTGTGTTGTGCCTAATCAGTTCTCTCATCCTGTACGTTCTTGTGGCAAAATGTCTGACAAACTTGCTGTAATACTCGGCCATTCCAAGGAATGACCGCACCTCCTCTTTAGTTGTCGGGGCCTTGGCGTCTTTTATCGCCTTCACATTCTGTTCCTTCGGTGAGATGCCATGCGTTCCTATCTCGTGCCCTAGGTAAGTCACTGAGCGAGACCCTATTCTGCACTTGCTCCATTCCGCCGTCATTCCTTTGCTTTGCAGCACTCCTAGCACTTGATGTAGTTTCTTGTCGTGCTCACCCTTGTCGGAGCCCATCACTAGGATGTCATCCTGGAAATATTGCACTCCCGAGATGTTTTTAAACAACCTGTGCATCAACTTCTGGAAAACGGCCGCAGCGGACGCCAGGCCAAAGGGCATTCTCTTGAATTGGAAGCATCCAAAGGGCGTTATGAAGGCTGTGTACTTCCTGCTCGACTTGTGCAATTCTATCTGGTAGTATGCAGATGTGAGGTCTATGGTAGAAAAATGGTTGATGCCTTTTGTCCTCGCTAGCATCTCCTCTATCCTGGGGAGCGGGAACCTCTCCACGATGAGATTTTTGTTGAGCTCCCTCAGGTCCACGCAGAGCCTGACCTTTCCATTGGGCTTTTTTACTACCACCAAGGGCGATAGCCATTCCGCACTGTCCACTGGCTCGATGATGTCTAGTTCTTCTAACTTCCGTAGTTCCTGGCGCACCGCTTCACTCGTGGATATCGGTATGTTCCGGACTTTATGCACTACTGGTACTGCTCCTTCCTTAAGAACTATTTTATGCACAAACTTGTCTAGTTTGCCTACCGTGCCCTCGAAAACTCTGGGGTATGCTGTCTTCCAATCTTCCTCCTTCGAGAGGGGCCATTCGTCCGTTAGTAAAATCTGTTCTTTCCCTCCGGGATTGAGTATGATGCCCAGATCACCTGCGTCTCTCCATCCGAGTACCGATGGGCCCTTCTCTGCTACGTACAGGGTGCACGTGGCCACTCGTCCTCTGAATTCGAATTCCAAGTCCCTGCATCCTACCAGTGGGATGGAATTTTCAGTATACGAGATGGGTCTGATGTCCGGTGGCCACAGGTCGGGTCCTATGACAGGTGCGAAATCCTCTTCCCATATCGACCTTTACACGATGGTCCATGGAGATCCTGAATCCACGGCTACATGTACCTTGACACCCCCGATGTGCATGTCGGTGCGGGGCTTGTCCCTGCGCTTCCCGGATACATCCAGCACTTGATCCTCAATGCACAGCACCAGGTCATCCTCCTCTGGGTCATCCTCTTCACTCACGTTGGCCGTGGCTGCGTCGATGCACTTGACCGTGGCCTTCGACCCCTTCTTCCGACATACCTTTTCAAAGTGACCAGTCAACCCGCAGAATGAGCACCTGGCGCGAAACGCGGGGCAACGCCTGTCCTGGGCCGTGTGCGCTGCACTGCCACATCTGTAGCATGCGAATTTCGTCCCCTGGATGGGGCGAGATATCTGCTTCCCAGACCCTCTCGTGTCCTTCCTCGGGTCTCCATATATGCTTTTGGGCTTGCTGGGTTGTGGTGCCTCGTCGATCTTGTTGATCATTTGTCTCGGCCCGCTTTCCCTTTTTGCCGCGTCTGCACCCCTCTTCGACATTTCCGCCTTCTTGACCATCGCCACTACTTCTTTGAGGGTTGTCTCGTTCATCGCCCATAGCTTGTCTTGGACTGCTCTGCTGGTGGTGTGCATTACAATTTGATCTTTGATGTATTCATCCTGCAGGTTTCCGTACCTACACGTGATTGCAAGCCGGCGAAGAGCTGCCACGTAGTCGTCAATGGATTCTCCCGCCTCCTGTTTTCTCTGTTGAAAGTTGTAGCGGTCTATCGAGACGCAGACTGCTGGGCGGTAATGGCTGTCCAGGTCGTCCAATGCATTTACAAAGACATCTGTCTCCTCTGCACCCCTCTCTTTGGGCACCAGGTTCTTAAACACCCTTACCCCTTCTGGGCCTAAGTTGTGTAGCAACAGTCTCTTCTTCCTTTCGGGTTTGTATTCACCTTCACTCTCGTCTTCAAGAGCCTCGATGTAATTGAGGAAGTATTCCTTCCAGTCTTCCCATTTTAATTGGGGTTCACCAGGTCTGGTTAGGAACGGGACGGGCGCCATTAGGGCTGACGCTTGGTTCGCCATTCTGGCTTCGCCTCTGGGTCCTCCTTCCCGGGCCCTTTGGGTAGGCTCACCTGCCACTCCTGCGTTCCCTGCCGTGTCACCTTGGCCCCTCGGGCTACCTGGGGTATTGTCCCTCGTAGTGGGCACTGTCAGCGCTGCCTTCCCCCTTTCCTCTGGCTCGGGGGAGTCTCCCTTGGTTGCCAGGTTGGTGCCTACGGGCTCCCGGGATCTTGGGTCGCACTAACCTGCCTTGGGAGGCTGGGGTTCTGTTCCTTGCTGTGCTGCCGCGCTGCTGCCACGCCCTTGCTCTTCCTTGTAGGACCAGTGCCTTGCTGGGGGTCTTCCTTTTTTTTTTTTCCTTCCAGTATGCTGCACCTGGTGAAGTCCAGATCTCAGCCTCGTCGCCACTGTAATGTCCTCTGCTCCCCCACAGGTTGCTCTGACACAGGTGTAGTGTAGTACTATCTTTTATTGATTTACAACAAGGATATATGAAGCTAAGGGCGCCGAGCGTCTACTGCCTTCAGCTCCGGTCGCCAACTGCCGTTTCTACAGGTTCGCGCCTTCCGTTTTGTTCTCCTGCGCATGCGCGCCTTTCCGCTCTAGCCTGCGGCGTCACGCGTCATCGCGTATGCGCCCACCGAGGCTAGAGCGCACACCACACTCTGTCTCAGGAAGCAGAGGAAATGTGACACGGGAGTACGATTTAAAGGCATCTTTATTGCTCACAAAGTAAATAAGCAATAAAAATGCCTTTAAATATTGTTAACCTGTCACATTTGCTTGCTTTCACAGACAGAGGTCAAGTGCATTTCAGTTAAGTTTAGTAGATTTTGTAGGTTACAAGATCTGCAAGTCTAGTAAAAATGAAATGAATTTTCGAGCCCTGTGAATGTGTCCTTGTATAACGTAAACGGTGCTCATGTAAAGTGCTCCAATACTTCAGGGTCGAGTTTGCGCTATAAAAATCTGCAAACAAAAGAAAACCTGCGTCCCCCTCCTAAAATGGTTTACCCTTCATTCACTTAAGAAGTGGGCTGATCCTCATAGATGGCTAGTTTTAACCTCATTGACAAGCCAGCAGGCTAACAGGTAAATTTGGCGTAACATACAGCGCAGAATTTAGGGCAGATCGCAGAGCTCCTGCCCGACGATCCTCCATCCACTGGCATCCTGAGGCCCAACACCCCAACAAGGAATGGAAATAATGGGGAAGCTCTATGAACAGATAGGGGCAGGGACAGGCTTGTAAACGGTAAGGGAAGGCCCCTCCACAAAATAAGCCACCTTAGTGGAAGATCACCTAAGATGGCGGCCGCTGACGAGTCTGAGTAAAAACTCGGATGCAGCGAAGAGAAAGGAGGCCTTTCTAGAATCCCAGAGTCCAGGAGGGTCGCAGTCCATGCTGACCCGTAGAGGTTTGGAAGCATTGACTGCCCTGGCCAAGAGAACATGAGAGGCCTGTTCACAGGGTTAAGGTCGCAGAGATTGACCGGCTGCTGTCGCTGCCTGAGCAGAGCCCTACGAGAGCGCACACAAACCTAAAACAGCCCTACGGGACCTAGTAGGAGACTTGCATCCCTGCTGCTGATTGAAGGCAGCAACAGCTCCATGTGTGCCTGCCTCGCCAATGAGATGACCCTTCTGCATCCCCAGTGGGTTCCTGGGAGAGCGGGGTCGACGGAGCACCCGTCACGCTACGGAATAATCCCTACACCTTATCACTTCCCCCATAGGGGGTACTACGGAGGCAACGGTTGGACGCGACATAGGGAAGTTGGTACCCTGTGTCCCCAGAAGAGAGCGTATGTTTAGCAGAATGATTGGGAGGCTAGTAAGAAGCTGAGGCGGCCTAGAACACCATGACTCCCGATGAGCGACTGAGCGAGGGCCTTATTAAGTAGCCTACACATATTATGCAGGGAGAACTGAGGATCAGGAGCGCGCACGCTTCCACCACTTGTATGCCAAGCACCTATGACCCTCAACCACTACTGAGAGTGCTGAAAGAAAGAGATTGAAAATAACGGACAGCTCCTCCGCACCCCCGACACATTAAAAGTTGCCACATTGGGATCCAACAAGAGGTGACCTACCGTGGGGACTACGTGAAGATGGGGATCAGCACTGTGACCTGGCAGGGAAAAACCTTTGTGGGGGGTTGTGTGAGTAACCGCCAGATACAGGACAATCCAAGGGGATAAATACCTGCTCCCATTATTTATCTCTGAAAGAGTCATACTACCCTGGAAGATCCTACCTACTAGCTGGCCAGTGATCTACTCCCTTTTCACCATGGGGAAGGTACCCAGGAAGCACACTCAGAACACCACTTCCCCGGGATTGGCCCTGGCCCAAACTGACGAGGAAGAGGAGACTGAAGTACAGTCAGGGTAGGCCCCCCAGGGCCAACCAACGCTACCCAACATTATGCAGACCATTACCATGTCCCCAGAGGTACTAGAAGCAAAAATGTATGTCATAGGCACTGACCTAAACTTACTCAAGGATGATCACCGCCACCTAGCTGAAAGGGTAACATCCACTGAGCACACGCTTACAGACATATCCCTAGAGGTTACGGCCCTGCAGCAATCACTGTCCTCCATGGAAAGCAAAGTTCAGACCTTATAGATGCGAGCAGAAGACAGTGAAAACAGGTCTTGCAGGAATAATTTCCGAATTGTTGGAATCCCGAACATGCAAAGGGAAAAAATATGGTGGCCTACTTGGAGGCCTGGCCGCGCCCAGAGGTGGCACCAGAGGGACTCTCATCATTCTACGCTTTGGAGAGAGCACATAGGGTGCCGGCTGTTCGTTCAAACCCCCCCAAGACTAGTGTAGGTCCGACAACTAGGTGATCTTCAGATCGAGAACAGCACATTCCTTATATTTCTGGACTCTACACTGGAAGTGCAGAGACAGGGAGCCAGTTTTCTGACAGGCAAGAAACACCTTCGACAACTAAATGTACCCTATGCAATGATGTTCCCTTCTTTTCCAAATCCTGCAGGATGCCTGAGCCTGGATCAAAACTAACTCGGACCTTACATCAAGGCGGGGCTCACCAAGCTCCGCTCCCCTAAGCAGGAAGGTAGACTTGGGCAGCAGAAGGACACCTACGTTGACAGAAACCCGAGATGAGTATCATAAAGTAATCCGAGCAGTGTTGGAGATTAGCAACAAGTACTTGATCTCCACACAGTGATCAGGAAGGCCAAACACAGGCCGGAATACCAGCTCTGCAGAGGACTCTGATCCTGAGCTGCCAAAAATTACCCCTAAACCAGCAGATGAGATTATATGAAAGCGGGCTTAGAAAGCCATTGGTCGAGGAGCACAATGGAATAAATCATTTTGGGCAGTATGTATGTATGCCACTCTGTCTCTGCTCTTGTCACGACTAAGGGGGCGTAGAGAGCCATTGGTCGAGGAGCACAATGGAATAAATAATTTTGGACAGTATGTATGTATGCCACTCTGTCTCTGCTCTTGTCACGACTGCGGGGGAGTCCAGACACTATTTACACCCAACACTAGATGGGGGAACCGGGCTGGGATGCTCCACATAGTCGCACTTCTGAAAACCCCCTTTTTCTCTGTTCTATTTTTTTGTGAGTACTCTCGCGAGCAGATACAAGTTGGTATCGGGTTTGGATGGGATTTGGGCTTCTACCTGTCCTGGGGAGTGCGAGTTGGGGTTTTCACTGTTTGTTTATTTTGTACTTAGGCTTAGGGCAAGCCTATGGAGAGCAAAATTCCACTTAGACATATTACTCGTAACAGATAACTACAGACTAGCATGAGTTGCTGGGTGTGGGGGATGGAGAACACCATCAAGCATATGGGGCCCACCCTAGAATGTATATGTCTCTCGTGGAATGTTCGAGGGATGAACTCTATGACAAGGTTTATGCCTACTTAGCTAGGAGGGGGGTGCACATCGCCCTGTTGCCGGAAACACATATAAATGCCAAAGAGGGAGACGCATTACAGTGTAGATGGTGGGGTCAGGCCTTTTATACAGCATTTCAGCCTTTGCCAGGGGGGTAATGGTCTGCATCAAAGCAGGGGTTCCTTTTCAGTGTACCACCTGCATAGTAGACCCGGAGTGACGATATGTGGTGGTAACTGTTAAGCTATATGGCAGAGATGTGACAATTGGGAGTGTCTATGGTCCAAATATGGACTAAATCTAATTTTTAGCAACCCTCTCTAGGTCCTTAACCCCATGCCTTGTACGATCAGTAATTGTGGGAGGTGATCATAATTGGGTGGCAGATGCAGTACTAGATCAGTCTCACCCTCCTCTGCGAGAATCCTCCACTGTCAAAACTGCTGAGGCGTTTTGTGACTGGCAACACCAATGGGGTTTGATTAACTCATGGAGACTGCTCCACCCAATACTAATTTTTTTCACACTTAGTTGATTGCACGTTCGGCTAGATGCCATCCTTTGCACACCTGATGTTCACTATCACATCATTAACAGTGAATACTTTGCTAGGACAATCTCAGACCATAACACCCTCTTGCTGGGACTCTGTTGGACACGAGTTAGGCCATCCATTCCCACCCGGTGTTTATAGCTGGAATCTCTAGAAGACCCAGTGTTTCAATCAGTAATACGAACGGCCATAAAGCAATATTTTGAAGAGAATTATGGGACAGCGTCAAGCCCATTGGTGGAGTGGGATGACTTCAAGGCAGTAATAAGGGGCAGGTGTATCTCTGAGGCAGGGGGTATCTGAGGGACCCTCCTAAGAGAGACGCTGGCTGCGGAACAAAAATTAAGGGAGATCGAGAAAGACAGACCAGAAACTATATGATCAGAGCACATGCAGAACGAGACCATACTGGAGCGCTGCTGGCCTGGCCAGCAAATCCCGCTAAGAGAGGTTCGTTATCCTGGAGCTCACGGACAAACACATGCCAGCATTTGTCCGTCAGCAGGACATCAACTGAGCCTACCACGACTATTATGTAAATCTGTATCAGAGCAGGGTGTTGGGTAGAGAGAAAGATATTGATTCCTTCTTAGAGCCCACGAGGCTGCTGACTATAACAGAAGAAGAAGCAGAATCATTAGGAAGAGAAATAGAAATTCAGGCAGATAGAGCAGCAATTAAGGCTATATCCAGGAATAAAATGCCTGGCACCGATGTCTTACCAGTTGAATTCTTTGATAAGTAAGTTGAGGTGCTCGGGCCCAGACTGCTGGAGATCTATAACTTAGCGAAGCAAAGTGGGAAACTGCCAGTGTCCACGAGAGAGGCCCTCATTATCATGTTTTTAAGGACTGGAAAACCGCCCTTTGATAAAACCGCCTACAGACCCCTTTCAATGCTCAATTTGGATTACAAGATCCTAAGCAAAGTGTTAGCCACACAACCTCTCCCACATATGACGAACCTCATCCATCAAGACCAGGCAGGGTCTATACCTGGTCGTAACACAGCCCTTAATGTTCGGAGACTACTGCGAGTATTAGCTGCCGATACCTACTGTAAGGAGGAGGCCGCATTATTTGCAATAGATATAGAAAAAGCTTTTGACAGTCTAGAATGGCCGAATCTCTTTAGGGCGATGAGGCGGTTCGGACTGGGGTCGGGATTTGTGAGCTTGACAGCCCTATTATATATGGAATCCAGGACTAGGGTGCGAACCAGGAAATGATCTCAAGAAGCTAACGGGTGGGCAGAGGAACAAGAAAAGGCTGCCCCATATCCCCCTTCCTGTTCTCCCAAGCTAAGGAGCCTTGAGCTGATCGGGCTAAAACAGAGATCCCATACCGGGGTCTGGATATAATGGTAGACAGCACCATGTCGCACTATATGCTGATGACCTCTTGCTTTTCCTTCGAACGGTGAGGGAGGATTTAGATGGGGCTATGGAACTACTGGTGCAGCTTCAACAGGTATTGGGCCTCGTAGTTAATTGGAAAAAATCATGCCTATTCCCAACCAAAACAGATAGAGAAAGACCGGCAAAAGTAGAAGCAGTGATATGGTAACATAGCTGTCTCTCATAGCTAGGGACTAAAATATATCAAGAACCAGGAGATATATTGGAAGGTAAAATAGAGAAAGCCACCCGGGGTGCGACGTCGAACATGGAATTCTGGGCATCCCTCCCTCTCTCAGTGATAGGCACAATTACTTTACTGAAAATGGTGACTTTACCGAGGTGACTCCAGTCTGGATCCCGGCGGGGTATTCAAAACCCATAACTCACGGACGAACCTTTATCTGGGGTGCGGGCAGGTGCAGAGTGGCATTAGTCACCCTTTAGAGACCTAAGGAGCTGGGTGGCCTGGCACTGCCGGACTTTGAGAGTTACTATTTAGCAGCACAACTACAGTGGTTCACACAGTGGGTAGGGGTGAGTACACAGGACAAATCACCTAGACCTCGAGATACCGAACCTGGACCTTCTGTCTCGCATAGTGCTGTGGTTGCCCATCATGGGGGTGGACGATGGAGCTGAACTGAGGGTGCTCCGCAAGTGGCGAGTAAGGAGTTTACAAAGGCTGAAAATACGATGCCCATACACCCCAGACATTCCATTAGAAATCCTTATGCTAATGCCTCATGGAGGGGTCTGGAGAGGTGTGAGGGAATGGTCGGCAGCCGGAGCGTCCACTGTTGAAGCGCTCTATGGGGATGGCACACTTTTGCCTTACAAAGAATTGCAGGAAAGTTATGACTTACACCAGAGCCACTTCTTGCTACACTGAGCCCTCCCTGCAGCAATACATATACACAGGGGAGCAGGGCTGTAGGGACGTAGGATCCTTCTGCATGGTTACCCTCACATTTTGCCTGCTGTTTTGCTGGGTTTTTGACTAGCCTGACTGGCATCCTGCTAAGCAGGACCTCCGTCTATCTGATTTCTTCCTAAACTGTTGTGTTAGTACCTAGGTACAATCCCAAATTGGATACTGGTTTACCCTTATTAGTCCCTAGTATATGGTACCCATGTACCCAGGGCATTGGTACCCCAGAGTTCTCCCTTGGGCTGAAGCATGCATTATGTCACTCATGAAAGACCATGCAAAATGGAACTACAGGCCTGCCATTGCAGCCTGTGTACGTTGGTGCATGCACCACTTACTAAAGATATAGGTTTACTATATCTAAGGGTCACTGCACATAAAACCTATAAGTCACCCCAATAGCAGGCCTTTACAATCCTGAGGGCAGGGTGCTTGGTTCTAAGTGAGAGGGTGCCCCTGCATAAGCAGGACACCCCTGCAGCCTAAGGAGTCCATTCTCGCGGGTTGTCAGTGAAGCAGTCATATACTATATAGAGAGGCACCGCGTACACACACGATGACCATCTTGAAACTGGCTGCAACGAATCCTAACATGTTTGGTATTCAACATGTTGGAATCATACCCCCCACACCATAAATGGTGTGGGAGGTATGATTCCAAGCACTGGAAGAGCCCTCCGTTAGGCTCTCAGTGTTCCCGGTACCAGCCTTCTTGACCCGGACAGCACAAAATGGTTGCTGCTGACCAGAGACACATTTCCTCCCTCCTGCTGCTGAGCCAAGCTCGAGCAGAGGAAGGTGGAACAACAGGCATTCTGTCACAGGGAGGTGTGACCACCTTCCAGGCAGATTTAGTGTATTGGGGATGGGTGGGTGCGCTTGCCAGGGCCTGAAAGTCTGCATGAGGGGCACATTTGGTGTCCCTGTGCATAGTCCAGTTAAAACCAGTCCTGGGAGCCGTTGGCTCCTGCTCTGGCCTGAAACTGGACAAACAACATGGGAGTAACCTCCCCCCTGTCCAGACCCCCCCCCCCTGGGAGGGTCCCCTGAATCTTCCCAACACTTTCCCTAGGGTACTTAAGGGCTTACCTAGGTGTAGGTCCCTGGATTCGTCATGGACAAGATTCAGAACTAAAACCACTGCACTTCTACCATCTGGGCACTCTAGACTTCGCTGGACTTCGTTTGGGCCTAACTTCATCTCCCTTTCAGTCTGCAGCCTCGTCTGTGCCTGTGCACCATACAGGATCAGTGCAGGACATGTGGAGCATCCAAGACACTTGAAAATAATCTCCCTTGGAGCGAAGGAGTCACTTCCCTGCATTCGCAGGCACTGCAACACTGCTGACCGGTCTGCTGATCTCGAGCTCCTACGGACTTCGAAGGGATCAACAACACAGGAGGTGGGTTTCTAAGTCCCTCAAGGCCAGAGCTGTCCTCTCACCCAGTTTGAGGCCAGAATCCCTTGCGGGCTGCAATACCCAAACCCCTGTGCACTGCTTACTTTTGCAAGTGCAAATGCTTGTTGGCAATTCTGCAGCAAGTGCATTGGGCTCCAAATAGCCCCAACCTCTGGCAACTTCTCCTGCAAAGATCTTCAACCACATCGCACTGTGTGCTCTGTGGCCTGTTCTTTTGTAAAGGTGCACCAGGTCCTCCTGTGACTCCAGTGTCATCGACCTGTGGGTCCTGTAGAGGGTCAACTACGTCTTCTTGGCCTACCCTGATTGCTCTGGGCTTGCCCTGACTCCCCTGGTTGTGGTGAGTCTCTTGGACCTTGCTGGTCCTCTTCCTGCAAATTCTTGAACTCCTGCGTGGGTTGCTTTTGCCAAGGCTTGTTCGTGCTCCCGCCGGACACTGACCCCTCAGGTCTCGACATCTTTCGTGGGTATTTGTCACCTGGTCCCCACAGCTGCAGAGTCAAGGTCATCGACATCTCTCCTGAAGCACCCGACATTGGTGGGCATTGGCCTACCAAGCCCCGGGTCACTCCCAAATGACCCAGACTCTGAACCCTCTGCTTTCAGGTACTCTTTGTCAAGAATCCACATTTGGATTCCCACTGACACTTTCTCCTCTTCCAGTAGCAGCCCTTTCCGGATGTCCTCCATTGGGTTTGACTGCAGTTTCCGACGCCACTTCACACCTATGCACCGGGCTTCCCTGGGATAGGTAACTTGAGTACCACGGTATCCACGGGTGGGTTGGCTCTCCAACCTTCTGTCTTCCATGGCATTTCTTCAGGGTCCACTGGGAAAAGTTCTTAAACTTTAAAAATCCAACTGCGACTTACCCATAGAGTTGTTCCGAGCCCGCGATCTTGTTCTCACACTGCACGCGTCATCAGTGGGATACAGCCTCTCGACATTGCCCTGACTCGAGTTGTGGTTCTTATACCACTTTCTTAGTCTATAGTTTGGTCCTCCCCTGGGGCCCACTGTGTATTAGTGCTATTTACTGTGATTTCTTTGCTATAGTATTGTATGCTTTGTGTATATCTCTGTGTGGAAGATACTGTAATGTACTAGAGAGTATTATATAATAAACACATATTTTTATAAATACAATGTGTCGTTCTTTTTCATTTGGTCTATACTATAAGATTGCATTCTGGTAAAACTAGCTGCTCTACACTCCTTCAAGACTAAGCTTGAAGGCTGCTCTCCACAGCTACCACTTGGATAGCTTTCAAAGGTTGTCTGTGACCTCTTAAATCACCATAAGGGTTGTCTGGACTGAGCCAAGGTGCCCACTTACATTAGTGGACATCATATACCAGGCCAGTTTCTCACAAGGGCTCTCTGAGCCGCAATTATCATGTGGGTGCCAATATATAGTGTCCTCCTCTAGGAAGCAGTTGTTTTCCTATCCGAAGGCTTTAGAACGAGACATCCCCCGTACTTAACAATTTGAGATTACGTTGGGAGTAGGACCTAGGGAATCCCATTGAAGAGAAAAATTGGACTGATTCCCCATTTCTAACATCCCTACCTTAGCGAATCTCCTAGAAAAATGTGTGCAATCCCAACTTTGTGCTCACATAGAGAATTACCAACTCTTAGACCAGCATCAATCTGGCTTTAGGAAGGGGCACAGCACCGAATCGGCTCTCACTCACGTTATGGATGACATTTTAAAAATGCTTGACCAAAACAAATCCTGCCTCCCGATCCTCCTTGACCTTTCCTCCGTATTTGACACGGTTAATCATGAGAACCTCCTATCCATCCTGCAAAACAGAATGGGTTATTCTAATCAGGTGTTACAATGGTGTTCATCCTTCCTTCATCACAGAACTCAAAGAGTCAAGGCAAACCACTCTCTCTCCCAGCCCTCTCCTGTACTCATGGGGGTCCCCCAAGGGTCAGCTTTATCTCCTATCCTCTTTTCTTGGAACCTCTTGCAAACTCTCTAAATACCATGGACATTCTCTTCCATATGTATGCTGACCGACACGCAACTATATCTGAAAGTCTCATCCTCCCGAAAACATCATCTCACTCAATACTACCCTAATGTTTACCCAAAACTGGTTAACGGAGAACCATCTCCTGCTCAACACTTCCAAAACGGAATTCCTGCTCATCTCCCCTCTGAACCACTTCCCTAAGCTAGACCTCTGGCTGAGTCAACTCAATGCTTTCAACTGCACTCTTCTCATCGTAGATTCTGCCAAATCTCTCGGTATCACCATGGACAAGCACCTGAACATGAAAAATCATATCAGCAATGTATGCAAAGGAGCAGACCACTTGATATCAAACCTTTCCTTCCTCTAAATAGTTTCAAGCAGGTGGTCCAAGCGCTTGTCTTGCCGAGGCTAAACTACGGCAGTGCTACCCTCTGTGGCCTTCCCAAATACGCCCTGGCTCCGCTAAGGGCCTCACTGAACGCTGCGGCTAGACTGGTTACAGATACCAAATGAAAAGAACATATATCTCCAGTCCTAAAATCCGTCAACTCGCTGCCCTATGAAGCGCAAAATCACTTAAAGATTGCTGTTTTTACACACAAAGCTCTTCACTTGAACACCCCTACGTACCTTGCGCAAAAACTTAAACTATCCTGTGGAGTAAGACCCTCAAGAAGCGCCTCTACCTTCCTCCTGAAACAACTCACCCTTAACAACGAGAGAAGTTGTCACTGAGCCTTCTCTGGCGCTGCCCCTAAGATATGGAACTCTCTTCCACCGGAAGTACGTAGAATCTCCTCATCGATGGCGTTCAAAGTGGAAGCCAAAAGATTCCTAATGAACAAATTCTTACCCTAATAGGGATAGACTCAAGTGCCTGTTGACATTGCTCCTACTACTATTGTACTTCCATCTGATTCGGCCCCTCCGCTACTGCATACTGTAACTCCCCCTTGCTGCTTACCTACACCTGTCTATTACATTACCCTCCTGTGTGCAATTGTACTGTAATATGTGACCTATCCTGTTTTTTTTCTCCCTCCTAGGTGATATGAATATTGCTTTTGTACTTCCTCCCATTACACTGTTAAGCGCTCTGATATCCCTCGGGATCTTGTTCGTGCGATATAAAACTTTATAAATAAATACATTTAGTGGAACATTTCCCGAGGGTATCTAGAAATGCCCGGTTTCAGCTGATACATTTTTATATACTACACAGGGCATAACACACACCTGCACGAATAAATATTTCCTGATAGAAACCGCTAAGTGTCTGTGTTGTAAGTAAATAGGGGCCGACTTCTTGCATATGTATTGAACCTGCTCAAAGTTGGGAAACTAGTGGGGAGCAGTAACAGACATATTAGGCGAAGTGACCGAGAGAGAGGTTCATTATACACGGGACACTGTTTATTACACTGGTTTATGCACACCTCTAAAACTAAAGCAACCAGCAAATTCTAGGACTTGGCACTACTTCTGGCCAAACGAGAGATTACCAGGCAGTGAAAATACCAAAGAGGGCTCTTCGTGGAGGGATGGAAAAAGAGATGGTACGATGGGCAGATTATGACGGAGCAATATGATTGAAAGAGGCCAGAAGGGGCAGGGGTTCCCTCAAAGCAGCCAGGGCATTGGAGACAGTGGTCGCTTTATTTCAGGGTCCAAAGAAAGTGACCACATCACTCCTATCCTGTCTTCTCTTCGATGGATTCCATTGAGGCAAGATCTATTTACAAAACTGCCTACATCACCTACAAAGCCTTGCACACTTCCCCCCCCCTTGTTACCTGGCGAATAAACTGAAAATGTCTGGAGGCTCGAGACCTTCTCAGAATGCGGAAAAGTTTCTGCTTGAGCCCCCCTCCTTCAAAAGGGAAAGATCGATGGCTCAATCGTTCTCAGGTAATGCAGCGAGAATCTGGAACTCGCTTCGGCCATTGCTCCGTGCCACCACCTCCATCCATATCTTTAAAGCTGACCTCAAATCTCTTCTCTTCCAAAGACACTTATAAGACTAATATCCTCACTCTCAGACCCCTCTAGGAAGTTCTTTCATCATTGTAAATTTGTAATATTTTCTTGTACATTTGATGCAGCGTTTACCACCTTAGGTTACTCATAAACTATTATACTCAGCTGGGCCCATAAATATTCACACATAAGGCTGGTAATTACTTCTGCTATCAATTTTGATATTCCTGTGTGATGATTTTACCATTACCAATTTTTACCAACCCTGTCACCTTAGGTTTTAATTTCCTCTGGTCAATAGATCAGGTTGTTAGTTGAATAGGTAAAACATATCATTAAACTTTTATTCTTCGAATGACCACAGACGTGTGAGAGAGAGTTTTAAAGGTTTTATCTAATCAATACACGTCATACACCGTTCTGTTGAAGGTAATAATCAAAATAGAACAAATAAGTCTTAGTTAAGATCTCATGATGACGGAACCCAGAAAGGGTGGAAACAGAGAGCAGTACAAGGACATACCACAAAGAATTATATTTACCTAGAATGGTGTGAGGACCAACCCCTGGACAAGGAGCTGGATAGAGACCCCTGAGTCAGTCAGGAGCTAAAGGACAGATTCAGGACAGGATAGGTGACCTCTTCTAGATGCAACACCAGAGTTGCACACCTCTCTGGCACTACTCTCTTCGATTATTCCCCTTCTTCAGATGTGCTTCCTCAAATTTCTTCTGTGCTCCCCTTCTAGATGATAGGATTCTTCTTCAGGAGTGTCTCCATCTTTTTTCTCTCTTTCGTGTCTTCTATCAGAGTGCTCGGACAGCGTCTCTGACCTCCGTGGCATCCGCCTTCATCTGTGTCAGTGATGGGTCCCTGTGACATCTAACTGATTAAAAACCTACCTTAGTTATACTATTCTATGTGTATGTACCACCCCCAATCTTTCAATATTCGTGAAAAACCCTACTTCTGATTGGACAAGGAGATGGGTAGAGGTCATCACACCATACTAATGTAATGCTTTTTTTTAGGTCTTTGTTCATTATTCCCACCCCTTAATTTACTTTCCCAAGCTTTAGTCCCATCTGCATTTCACATTATAATCAATACATTGTATACAAATTTTGACTTTTTTCCTCCCCTCTTCGAGTGAGGTGAGGTTCCCAAGCGCTTCTTGCTAAAGTGACCTTGGCTGAGTTTCAACTTGTCTCATCATGGTTCCGGACGGGCTTTGGGTACGCTTGCGCACAAGTCAGGTGGGATAGGGTTTTCAAGTCACCCTCCAGGCCCAAATATGAACTAATAATAAAGTTTTAAAAAGACATGTTAGAATATAAAAATAAATGAATGCACTATATACCACTTATTCCTATTCTAATCCCATTAAATTATTTAACCTTTCGCATTAGCAATTTTAAATAAACGTGCAAGGTTTAGTGTAAGCATAGCATGTGCATTAACATGTGAGTTTCAAGCGGCCATCTTAGTAGCTATTGCGCAGCTGCAAAGTTTTCCCACCAAAGCAAAGGACGTCCTACTAAGTAAATGCAGTAGACGCATGCGCATAAATTCCAGTGTTTTCGGCAGCCATTTTAAGTCACTCTAGTTAATGGTTAGTAATACACATAGGCAAGCTTCCCCTAGATTGTGTAAAAAGATTTTAATGCAATATTAGTATTTACAAACATGTTAATTACAGTATTACACGTTATTCGAGAGAATTGCATCCAAGCAAGTCTCTTTCATACGAAACCTTGCTCCATCAATAGTTTCAATCACTAAATCAGATGGCAACTTTAGCAATTCTCCATTTCAATTTCATCTTCAACTCTTTCAATTTTTCCTTTCTCTTTCTTATATAGTAAACCTTTCATTCTTTTGTAAATATCTCCTTTTATCTCTTCAAGCTGAATTCCACCATATTTTCTATTCTTTCCCTTCTTAATCACTTCATTCCATTTTCTTCTCCTGCAACATTTGCACCAAAACATTATTTCTAAAACTAATAAGGTTATTCCCATTATTGGCATTATTATTTGACCTATACTACCTTTACCTAGGTTAGAAAACCAACTACCTATGGTGTAAATACTATTTGTTAGTTTCTTCCATACACTGTCAACTTCCAGTAGTTTTAAATCTTCCTCCAATGTTGTGATATTTTTGACATAGCCTCCCATTTCAACTCTTTTGTCTGGAATATAAGTGCAACAATGTTACGCGTTCAACATTTTACAGACCCCACCCTCTTTAGCCAATAATATATCAAGAGCAAGTTTATTTTGCAAAACCATAGATCTGACCCAACCAATTCTGTATTTATCATCGGAAACACTCCAGCAGTGTCAGTCGATAAGTGATCAACCACTGTGGATAATTTACAAATTCTTTGTGTATTCAGAATAACTCCCATTGAAGGTATCAATGCACTAAATATGTCTCCTACAATTACTGAAAAGCTAGCCATTTGTTGCGTGTTAGTCTGTTATTATCTTCACTGTTTCCAGTGATTCTTTTAACATAATATACTTTAGAGAATATTATTCTGAAATAGCAACAGCAGTACCAATGGTCAGGCAGCTCAAAATAAGCTTTGTTTCCACACACATAATAAATTCCAGGAAATAATGGATCTGTTCCACCTTTTAGTCCCCATCCCCCCATTACTAAGAAATTGTGTTCACATTCACTGGAACCAATAAATATATTGTTATACTCTGTTTTAACCTATGGAGACAGATTTCCCTTTCTTCTCAAGGTTCAGGGACATAGCAGCATGAGTCTTGCCAGTTGCAATTAGCTCTTCTCTCTCAGCCCATTTAGGTATCTGAGGTTTCGGTTCAGAGGCTCTATATTGAAAATCCTGTCTCCTTTGCTCACCTAAATTCAAAAATATATTTTCTTCTTCATGTAACTTACATGTTAAATTGTGCTTGTGTGCTTCAGCTATATCTAGTTTTTCATTGTTAGAAAATATTCACCCATGAATTGTGAGTCTCCAGTACTAATGACTGGGTTCATGCTTTTCCGCAGAGGAACTTCAGAAAAAATCACATCTACGTTACAATAATAATATTTTTTTTATTATTTTTTTTAGTCCTCATCGTGCAACATTTATAGTAAGGAGACCTCAGGGTCCCCCTTTTTTTCCCTGCCGAGTGCGATTTGTACCATCCCACCATCATAGGTGGAATACGGGCGGGAACCAACAAGGAGTGGGTTGAGCTAGCCATAATGGCTACTCTTATTTGGCCTTCGTCATTTGTGTTTGTTGCTTGCACTTAATCACAGGACATAATAACAAACAAATAAGGGGGGCAACAATATAAATTAATAAACTTCCAATCTTTATAAACCCATATGATGGTTTTCCCATAACTCCCAGAAACTATATTTTTTAGGAACAGGCTTCTTCTTTTTATCTAAGTTGTAGGTTTTAAGTACTGAAGATAGCCACTCCCTATGAAGTGGTGAAATAGGGGTGATCCATTTTACGCATATCTCTCTTCTAGCCAAAAGGATCAAGAGAAACACTAAATTTTCTTCCCGTTTTGTTAACTTTTCTGCTGGTGGTGAACCCATTACCCCAAACAATACTAAGTCAATAGTCACGGTTAGCTGTTTTCCCAGTACCTCTTCCAAGGTCTTACCCACTTCCTTCCAAAAACCATCGTGATGGGGGCACTGCCAAAACATATGTAGGTCATTGGCCTTCTGTAATCCTCTGTGGAGAAGCGTGGCTCAGTGGTTAGAGGCGGCAGACCCAGAAGCTGAGATCGGCCGTGGACCAGGGTTTGATTCCCCGCCTCGGCGGGTCTCGGGCTCAAAAATCCACAGTTGATAATTCTCGCTCCGGTGCCTACTCAACTCACGGGGTCACACTCTGTGACTCTGGGCAATAGCTTGCTTAATCTCCACTACGGCCCCTTGCGGCGGGACCACCTTGTGGATACCCGGCCGGGTTATCTCACAGGGGAATACCAGGATGGGTTCCCTAAGCAAGCGCCTTGAGACCCCTGGGTTAAAGTGTTGCGCTATATAAATCGAAACACATTTACATTTACATTTCGGGCAGGACTTCACCGTGGACCCGCTGAATTTTGATAGTTTTTCCGGCATCCAATAAGCTCTATGAATGGTATATAAGTGATTTCTTTTTAATGCAGCAGACATTACAATTGACCAGCATTTGCTCATTGATACTTGCCATAGGTTATTTGTATCCAACGTTGGCAGCTCTTTCCCCCAGATTCTCTCCGGTAACCGAAATTTCTCCTCCCCTGCTACTATGAGAACCAAGTACCAGAATGATATCTCTTTCTTGAAGGGTTTTTTCAGCATTTTTCCTTCTAGAGGTGCATTGCCTGATTTAGTTTCCTTGATTGACTTTGCCCAGCTTAGGAGTTGATAATATTTAAATTTGAATAGAGAAGAGTTCGTGATTTCATTTAGGATCTCCCACTCTATGATTTTGTTCTGATAAAGCAGTTGCCCCCAAGCTACTATTCCCGCCGATTTTAGGGGGGGTCGCAAGACAGACTTTAAGGCACTCTGGTATGAGTATGAGTATGAAGAGTACTTTTATAGCGCCTAGCTACCCGGAGGCCTCGTAGCGCTTATAGAAAGAAAGTAAGGCACATAAAGATTTCTAGTCCTAAAAGGACAGTCCAAATAGGTGTGTTTTTAAATGCTTGCGAAAGGTCGTCAGATTGCGGTTCTCTCGCACAGCTTGCAGGAGAGAATTCCACAACTTGGCCGCAGTGAATGAAAAAAGAGCGTCCTCCCCATCTAGTCTTCCTAATTTTCTTTATGTTCGCCAGGTTTAGGGTGCAGGAACGAAGGGATCTCAATGGGAGATAGGGCGTTACTAAAGAATGGACGATGGCAGGACCCGTTTTCCACATGGCTTTATGGGCTATGCACATCACCTTAAGTTGTATCCTAGCACCCATGGGTAGCCAGTGGAGCTGGCAGAGGGCTGGTCTTGTTGATTGCCTCCTGGGGACCTGCAGGAGCATCCTTACTGCGCTATTCTGGACCACCTGCAGTTTATTTACTGTGGCCAGCGGGGCTCCCAAGTACAGCACATTTCCATAGTCTAGCCAAGACAATATCAGGGCCTGGACCATTATTCTGCGTGCTTCAAACGGGAGTAGAGGAAGAATTTTGCGGAGCATTCTCAGCAGCCCATAACAGGTCGCAGAAAGTACTGTGGCCTGGTGTCCGAAATTAAGGGAGTTGTCCAGCCATACGCCTTGGCTCTTTATATGAGGCTTTGGATAGGGAGCATGGCCCAGACAAGGCGGCCATATGGGGACAGAGATGGAAGGAGAGGAATTGCCCAATAGCATAATCTCCGTCTTTTCTCCATTAAGACGGAGATAGGAGCCCTCCATCCATTTGGCCACTGCTTCAAGGCAGGGAGCCAGCATGCAAGACGGTCCCTTGTCGTGTCACAAGGATACCACTAACTGGGTATCGTCTGCATAGCTGACGATCTTAATGCCAAATGGACGGATGATACTCGCCAGTGGCCTCATGTACAAGTTAAATAGTGTCGGACTTATGGCTGAACCCTGTGGTACAATGAATGTATGTGGGTACTGCACACTTTTATCTAACTAATTTGTTTGTACGATTTGTGTGCTGCCTTTGATTGGTGCCTGCTAACACCTTTAGATAAATGTACAAGGCCTGGCCCCTAATGGCTGCCAGAACTCTAAAGCGCACTACTTGCAATAAACAATTACTCCTTTTTGTCATTTCAGTTATATTTAAACCATTGATATTCAGTTCATTTCACAATCAACATTTATCTTTGCTTATTTTTCATAATTTTCGTAACATGATTACAATGAAAACAATACCAACAAAATAATTACATAATCAAATCATATTCAAAACATAAACCCAATGCATTTCGGGGCTAAAAAGCCCCTTCGTCGGGGGTCTGTTGGGGAAAAAAGGAAATCGTATTACTTTTAATGCTTATCGGGTTCACAGTTGCTACTTCTGTTTAGCATCATTCTTTAATTTAAGCTATTTTAATCCTACCTCAAGCTTTGAGGGGAAACTTTATGCTTTTCACAGGTTTAATTCCTGTTATTTTATAGTGATCTGTATGAAAACAATTCAATTTAATTTATGGCACATTTTTTGATTATACGAATTTTACTGTTTGGGTCAAGAATTGTTATCTTTACCTGGTTTTTTAGGTCGAGTTCATCTGAAATAAATGCGAATTCTTTTATTTTAGTATCTTTTTGTTGTGTTAGTTGCGTAAAACATACTTTTATTCTATAAAAGAATTTATTAGCGCTCACCTGTTGGTATCAAGATGTTGTTTCTATTTGTGGTGTTCTCCGTATTTATAACAATAAAGTTTTATTAAAAAAACTTTCAAAATTCCAAGCTTAAACGTCTTGTTTAGTTATCAATTGAGTTAGTTACCTGCGAGCCTAAGCTATGTGGCTTTGGTCTCGCTTGCTGGGACAATGTTATTTGCTGCTAAAAAACAGAAAACTTGATTTTAAAATTTGGTCTGTTGCTTTGCTGTCATATGCAAGTATCGAATAACCGTTTTTATTTACCTTCCGAGCAAAAGCTCGAAGACTTCACTTTCGTCAGCTTCTTGTTTTTAACAGTGACCTACATGGGAATTGGAAAAGTGAAATTTCAATATCTCTCGTCTACTTCGGTGCGGTACAATGCTCGTGTCTTACACACGCTTGAATTAATTACCTGCGGTCCTACGCTATGAAGCTTCGGCTCCGCTGTCTCTGTGTTATTGCAGCTGACTGCAGGGTAAAAGAAAAAGAAGGAGTTCTTTAATTTAGCGTTTAAACGCTATTATAAATCTAGTGTCGGGTTAAGCATAGAGTTGCGTTGCACTTCTTCTTTCTTACGACCGAATTATCCTGGCTTGCTCGTTGTAACGAACGCTCCTCTTTGTCGCTTGTGCTTACAATGACGATTGAAAGTCCCTTATTTATTGTTATTAGTTATTCTGCTCTGTCAACAATATAATAGAAGGACTGCTGGTTGTTTAGGCAGCATTAGTTGTTCCTATTTGTCAACGATATGGTAAAAGGACTGAAGCTTTTTTAGGCGGCGGCCATTATTAAGAGGTATATTTGGAGAATGTTATAAGTGGGTCTTGCTGGGGAGTTGGGTGAACGTGGAAATAATGTTAAGAAGTGCCACAGTATTTTGAGATTTTCACAAAAAACGATACAATTATTTGATCAACAGTACATGGTGCATACTATATGTCATCTGCTGAACATCCTCTATGAATTTACATTGCATTTTGTTTGTTTTTTCTAGATATGCATTAGTTTCTTGTTGTTAGACTTTTACTTCCTGCCTATTTACAATCTAAATTCTCAGTGAATTTCGTGAATTGATAGTATGTGTACTTTTCGGACTCTTTTTTTGTGGGCTGACTATGTAAGTGTGATGGTTATATTCCTATAGCTAAATGCATTTTGTATATCGCGGATCTGAGGTCCGAGTGCTTAGGACTGGCTATCTTTCTTTCTGCTTATAGAAAGCAGATCATCTCCATCTTGTCATTTAATCCACAAGGGACTAATGTCTGTAATCTCCGTATCCAGTAGGCTTCTCTCTGGAGAAGGGTCTTGGCGTTGTCAATACCTAACTTCTGCGATACTTGTTCTACTATTTGGAACCTTAATTGTGCTATAGTGTATCGCAATTCTGTCCAGTGATGGGCCAGTGGCGATGTTGCACTTTTGTTTCTTATCCGACTCTTGTGTTCTGACAGTCGTACTTTTAATTTCCTGTCCGTTTTTCCTACGTATAGGAGCCCACATGGGCACTTAATCGTATATACAACATGCTCTGAACTACAAGTTGCGTTGTGCTTGAGTGGAATTTTTTCACCTGTTCTTGGATGTAGTATTACATTCCCAGGGATTATGTTATTGCAATTCTTGCAATTGTGACATTTCGTTGTACCTTTGTAGGTTCTTGATTCTTCCATGTTGTCTATAGGTTTATTGGGTTTGTTTAATAGCTCTTTCAAATTTTGGGCCCTTTTGTAGGCAAACAAAGGTTGATCGAGGAATAATGAACCAAAGTCTTTTTCAATTTGAAGAATTTCCCATCTTTTTTTGATTATTCTCTTTATATCCCAAGATACTGTGGAATATTTAGATACAAACACCATTCTTTTATTCATTTTCTTGGGCTTTTTTTGTAAGAGGTCATTCCTTGGAATAGTTTTGATTCTCTCAATTTGCGCCTCAAGCAATTTTTTCGGATACCCTCTATCCAAATATTTTTGTTTTTGTTCTTCCAGGGTTCTTTCACAACTCACTGGATGCGATGAAATTCTCTTTATTCGCATGAATTGGGACACTGGAAGGTTATTAATCAAGTTTGCAGGATGGAAGCTTCCATACAGTAATGCAGTGTTCTTATCAGTTGGTTTTTTGTATACACTAGTGTGTATGGACTTGTCTTTGATTTCAACCATTACATCTAAGAATGGTAAAGCTTCTGTATGCATATTGTACGTGAATTGAATTTGAGGATTGGCCATATTCAAACTTTTAATATTTTGGACTAGTGCTGCTGGTGATTTTTTCCAGATTAGAAAGATGTCGTCTATGTACCTTTTGTAGTACACGATGCCTTCTTGCCATGTTGGATCTTGCAGGATGTAGTCTAGTTCGAACTTGGCCATGAAAATATTCGCATAGATGCAAGCTCCGGGAAATCCCATCGCTGTACCATTTAGTTGAAAATAGAATTCATTTTGCCATGTGAAATAACTGTTCTCTAAACAGAATTCTAATAGTTGGATTATCATACATTTGACCTCTTCGGGTTTATCTTCATTCATCAACGCCCATTCCATTGCTTCAAGCCCTTGTTTGTGCGGTATGGATGTGTACAATGATGTTACATCTATTGTACAAATTGTCCATTCATCGATTGTCTCCATGTTGATGGATGTCAAACTTCTTAGAAAATCGGACGTGTCTTCCAAATATGTGGGCCATTGGTGTATGAATGACTGCATGTGGCTGTCAATGAATATACCGAGGTTTTCAAAAATTGAAGAACACCCAGACACTATTGGTCTGAACGGTGGGTTTCTAAGGTCTTTATGGATCTTTGGTAGAAAGTATATCCTTGGCCTTCTAGGATATATTTGCCTCAAGTAACGCTTAGTTGTAGAATTAATCCAATTTAGTTCTTCCGCTTTGTCCAAAATTTTATTCAAAGTCAGGGTGATTTCTGTTGTTGGGTCTCTGTCAAGTTTTGCATATGTATTTTCGTCATTAACATGCTCTGTGCCTTTTCATAAATAAAAGGTAGAATCCATTATCGTTAGGCCCCCTCCTTTGTCCGCCTTTTGGATTACGATTGCTGGGTTTTTTGCTAATGATTGTAATGCACTGTATTCAGCTCTTGTTAAGTTGCTCAATTTTCTTTTGAATTGGATTTTACTCAGGTCCGCCTTGACCAACGTTTCAAATGTGTCTAAAGTCTTGTGTGAGATTGGAGCTAAGAACGTACTCTTAGGTTTGAATTTGACATACACACTTTCATCTGTCTGGACTGGATTAACGATTGTAAAGAAGTGCTTGAGCCTTAGCAACCGCATGAATTTGAAGAATGCCACTTCTGTCTCGAGTTCACTAGTTTGATAGGTGCTTACATACGTTGTTCCTTTATTCAACAAGCGCTCCTCAAATTTTGTTAAAGGATATTCCGAGATATTGATCACGAGGTTTTGGTCTGGCTCCGTAGGCCTGTTTTCCTTTCCCTTTCTTTTTCCTTTTCCTCTTTCGCGTTTATTGTCTATTTGTTGTGTTGTTGATTGATCTGGTGGTTTGTTGGGCGGTTGGCCCTTCTCTGAAAAAGGATTAGAGGTTGGTGCTGTAGTTGTTTCTGCTTCTGTTGTAGTTGATTGACCTGAAGGAGGAGTTTGTTTTTTACCTATAGGTTGCCTCGAAGCATTAGTGTCACTATCAGATACTCCACTTTCATCTGATGATGTAGGTTGTTGCTTTTTACTCGTGTATTTCCTTTTGGCATAAACTTCTGCCCAAGTGTAGGCTTTATTAAGCTTGTAATCGATCGTATCGCGTTTAAATTTGCGCAATTTAGTTTCTTGTAGTTCTTTGCCATATTTGTCAAGCTTCATATCAAGGTCCTCTAGAAATTTGTTCCATGGTTCTTCTTCCAGTCTATTTGATAAGTCTTTTTTAACGTTAAATATTTCCTCCTCCAATTCTTTAATAGTTTTTGAAAGTTCTTCAATTAGTAGCAAAATCAAATCGAGTGAGCACTTATTCAAAATGCAATACCATTTCTCCATAAATTGTGGATTATTGTTCAATCTGTATAGCATAGGTCGGATGGCCAGTCTGAGGCCTCTCGGAATTCGTCTGACGCGATGATATTGTATTAAAGTTGAGGCGTGTAGACGTTGGTTTAGCTCTCTTCTGGTTAAATATTCAAGTTGCTTCAGTTGTTGTGAAACTGATCCACCTTTTGCATCAAAGTTTTGGTTTCCTTTATAAGGTTATATATTTGGTCAGCTTCCTCATTGGTATAAATTTTGATATTGGCTCTGTTGTTCGTGATTCCCGATATTGAGTCAAAAGACATTGTTTCTTCTTGGTGCTAGTTCCCACTGTTTGCAGTATGTGAAAATCAAGGAATGTATGTGGGTACTGCACACTTTTATCTAACTAATTCGTTTGTACGATTTGTGTGCTGCCTTTGATTGGTGCCTGCTAACACCTTTAGATAAATGTATAAGGCCTGGCCCCTAATGGCTGCCAGAACTCTAAAGCGCACTACTTGCAATAAACAATTACTCCTTTTTGTCATTTCAGTTATATTTAAACCATTGATATTCAGTTCATTTCACAATCAACATTTATCTTTGCTTATTTTTCATAATTTTCGTAACATGATTACAATGAAAACAATACCAACAAAATAATTACATAATCAAATCATATTCAAAACATAAACCCAATGCATTTCGGGGCTAAAAAGCCCCTTCGTCGGGGGTCTGTTGGGGAAAAAGGAAATCGTATTACTTTTAATGCTTATCGGGTTTACAGTTGCTACTTCTGTTTAGCATCATTCCTTAATTTAAGCTATTTTAATCTTACCTCAAGCTTTGAGGGGAAACTTTATGCTTTTCACAGGTTTAATTGCTGTTATTATATAGTGATCTGTATGAAAACAATTCAATTTAATTTATGGCACATTTTTTGATTATATGAATTTTACTGTTTGGGTCAAGAATTATTATCTTTACCTGTTTTTTTAGGTCGAGTTCATCTGAAATAAATGTGAATTCTTTTATTTTAGTATCTTTTTGTTGTGTTAGTTGCGTAAAACATACTTTTATTCTATAAAAGAATTTATTAGCGCTCACCTGTTGGTATCAAGATGTTGTTTCTATTTGTGGTGTTCTCCCTATTTATAACAATAAAGTTTTATTAAAAAAACTTTCAAAATTCCAAGCTTAAACGTCTTGTTTAGTTATCAATTGAGTTAGTTACCTGCGAGCCTAAGCTATGTGTCGTTGGTCTCGCTTGCTGGGACAATGTTATTTGCTGCTAAAAAACAGAAAACTTGATTTTAAAATTGGGTCTGTTGCTTTGCTGTCATATGCATTTATCGAATAACCGTTTTTATTTACCTTCCGAGCAAAAGCTCGAAGACTTCACTTTCGTCAGCTTCTTGTTTTTAACAGTGACCTACATGGCAATTGGAAAAGTGAAATTTCAATATCTCTCGTCTACTTTCGGTGCGGTACAATGCTCGTGTCTTACACACGCTTGAATTAATTACCTGCGGTCTTACGCTATCAAGCTTCGGTTCCGCGGTGGTCTCTGTGTTATTGCACCTGACTGCAGGGTAAAAGAAAAAGAAAAAGAAGGAGTTCTTTAATTTAGCGTTTAAACGCTATTATAAATCTAGTGTCGGGTTAAGCATAGAGTCGCGTTGCACTTCTTCTTTCTTACCGAAGTATACTGGCTTGCTCGTTGTAACGAACGCTCCTCTTTGTCGCTTGTGCTTACAATGACGATTGAAAGTCCCTTCTTTATTGTTATTAGTTATTCTGCTCTGTCAACAATATAATAGAAGGACTGCGGGTTGTTTAGGCGGCACTAGTTGTTCCTATTTGTCAACGATATGGTAAAAGGACTGAAGCACTCGGACATCAGATCCGCGATATACAAAATGCATTTAGCTATAGGAATATAACCATCACACTTACATAGTCAGCACACAAAAAAAGAGTCCGAAAAGTACACATACTATCAATTCACGAAATTCACTGAGAATTTAGATTGTAAATAGGCAGGAAGTAAAAGTCTAACAACAAGAAACTAATGCATATCTAGAAAAAACAAACAAAATGCAATGTAAATTCATAGAAGATGTTCAGCAGATGACATATAGTATGCACCATGTACTGTTGATCAAATAATTGTATAGTTGTTTGTGAAAATCTCAAAATACTGTGGCACTTCCAAACATTATTTCCACGTTCACCCAACTCCCCAGCAAGACCCACTTATAACATTCTCCAAATATACCTCTTAATAATGGCCACCGCCTAAAAAAGCTTCAGTCCTTTTACCATATCGTTGACAAATAGGAACAACTAGTGTCGCCTAAACAACCCGCAGTCCTTTTATTATATTGTTGACAGAGCAGAATAACTAATAACAATAAAGAAGGGACTTTCAATCGTCATTGTAAGCACAAGCAACAAAGAGGAGCGTTCGTTACAACGAGCAAGCCAGGATAATTCGGTAAGAAAGAAGAAGTGCAACGCGACTCTATGCTTAACCCGACACTAGATTTATAATAGCGTTTAAACGCTAAATTAAAGAACTCCTTCTTTTTCTTTTACCCTGCAGTCAGCTGCAATAACACAGAGACCGCAGAACCGAAGCTTCATAGCGTAGGACCGCAGGTAATTAATTCAAGCGTGTGTAAGACACGAGCATTGTACCGCACCGAAAGTAGACGAGAGATATTGAAATTTCACTTTTTAAATTCCCATGTAGGTCACTGTTAAAAACAAGAAGCTGACGAAAGTGAAGTCTTCGAGCTTTTGCTCGGAAGGTAAATAAAAACGGTTATTCGATACTTGCATATGACAGCAAAGCAACAGACACAATTTTAAAATCAAGTTTTCTGTTTTTTAGCAGCAAATAACATTGTCTCAGAAAGCGAGACCAACGCCACATAGCTTAGGCTCGCAGGTAACTAACTCAATTGATAACTAAACAAGACGTTTAAGCTTGGAATTTTGAAAGTTTTTTTAATAAAACTTTATTGTTATAAATAGGGAGAACACCACAAATAGAAACAACATCTTGATACCAACAGGTGAGCGCTAATAAATTCTTTTATAGAATAAAAGTATGTTTTACGCAACTAACACAACAAACAGATACTAAAATAAAAGAATTCGCATTTTTTTCAGATGAACTCGACCTAAAAAAACAGGTAAAGATAACTATTCTTGACCCAAACAGTAAAATTCGTATAATCAAAAAATGTGCCATAAATTAAATTGAATTGTTTTCATACAGATCACTATATAATAACAGGAATTAAACCCGTGAAAAGCATAAAGTTTCCCCTCAAAGCTTGAGGTAAGATTAAAATAGCTTAAATTAAGGAATGATGCTAAACAGAAGTAGCAACTGTGAACCCGATAAGCATTAAAAGTAATACGATTTCCTTTTTTCCCCAACAGACCCCCGACGAAGGGGCTTTTTAGCCCCGAAATGCATTGGGTTTATGTTTTGAATATGATTTGATTATGTAATTATTTTGTTGGTATTGTTTTCATTGTAATCATGTTACGAAAATTATGAAAAATAAGCAAAGATAAATGTTGATTGTGAAATGAACTGAATATCAATGGTTTAAATATAACTGAAATGACAAAAAGGAGTAATTGTTTATTGCAAGTAGTGCGCTTTTGAGTTCTGGCAGCCATTAGGGGCCAGGCCTTGTACATTGAACCCTGTGGTACCCCACAATCCAAAGGCAGACTAGTAGAGACGACATCCCCCGCTAAGAGTTGGAAGCGGCGGTTGCTGAGAAAGGAGGTGAACCAGGCCAGTGCAGCCCCCAACACCCCGACATTCTTGAGTCGGTCAGTCAAGATGGTGTGATTGACCGTGTCGAATGCTGCACTTAGATCTAAAAGGATGATGGCGGCCCTTCCCCTCTCATCCACTAGCCTCCTTGCCTCTTCGGTGACCAACAGCAGCGCGGTCTCCTTCCCATAATTTGGAGGGAAGCCGGCCTGCGTAACGTCTAGAAGTCTGTTGGATTCTAGGTGGTCAACAAAGATGTTATTTATGTGCTTCTCTAGCAGCTTACTCAGCCACGGCAGAAGTGAAATTGGGTGATAGTTCGAGAGTATGGAAGGATCTAGGCTGGGCTTTTTAAGTAGTGCTTTTACCATTGCACACTTCCACGCAAGGGGGACCATACAGGTTGAGATGGAAGAATTTAAGACCTCTAAAATGGTGGATTGGACTGAATCAATAGCCGCCCTAAGATGTTGGGGCGGAGCGGGGTCCAGCGGAGAGCTGGACGAAACTCTGCTGATGACCTGACCTATCATTTCTGTATCCAAAGGATGAAATTGATCCAGCACCGGAACTAAAACCTGGTCCGTGGAGCCACAGTCCCCCATCATGGACTGATTTGGAGTGAAAGTGGTATAAATGGCTTGGATATTCTCTTGAAAAAACACTGCTAGTTGGTTACAGCGTTCAAGAGTCCCTTCCTTAGGGGGAAGTGTTTGTGGAAGAGTGACTAGGGATTTTGCTATTTGAAAGATCTCTTTAGGAGAATTGGCTGTGGTGCTAATTTTGGTCTCATAAAAATCTGCCTGGGCAGTTTTGATCTAATTTTTATAGATCCTAATGGCCTTCCTATAAATTTCCTTAGTTTGCTGAGAAGGGTCCTGTCTCCATGACCTTTCCAGCCTTCGGCAGGATTGTTTTAGCACTCTCAGTTGAGTGCTAAACCAGGGGGCCGCATTTTTTCTACTTTGTTTTTAGGTGATAACTTTGGGGAGGGTCCTGTCTAAAGTTTCCTGGATCCATCTATTGAAATTGTGATTTGCCTCCTCGGTGTCGATTCCATTCAGAGACTTCGCAGCCTCGAGGGCCGTTTTCCATTCCTCCAAAGGCAGCCTAGACCATTTCCGGTCCCATACTACACTGGGATGTTGGACACCCCGGGCAGTCTTTGTTACCCAGAATAGGGGAACCAAGAAATGATCCGACCAGGGAAGAGGGATGGGATCCCCGAGCTAAGGTTGTCTAGATTGCTAAGGACCGGGTCCTGGAGATGGCCTTTATCGTGCCTAGGGAGGAGGCACTTTAGACCGAGACCTAGCGTCTGAAGGCCAGATAAAAGATTGTAAGCTAAAGAATTAGACAGGTCCTCCAGATGTATATTGAAGTGACCCAGGGTTGTAAAATTGGCCATCGCCAACACCTGCTCAGCGGCCAAATCGATGAGTTTGGGAATAAATTCTTTTAGCGCCCCGGGGGGGCGATAGATCAGAATGCCAGAAAAGGAATCTATGGAGGAAATTTCAAGCGAGAAAGCAAGGCTTTCCCTGTCTTTGAGTAAAGATGGTAACAAACGGCACTTATAGATATCTTTAAAAATAATTGCCAAACCACCGCCTCTTCCAGAGCTACGATCCACTCTACAGATTCCATAGCCTACGGGAAGGGTCAAGATAATGTTATGCTCATTCCCCACCTGCAACCATGTTTCCGTCAGAAACAGGGCATCAAGCTTGTGTTCACCAATTAACAGTGCTAATTCGGTGCAATGTTTTGGCAATGATCTGCAGTTCAGGAGGGCCATGTTATTTTGTGTGGTGGATGCACTGTCTCGGTCTAGGTGGTCGTATGACTTAAAATGCCTATGGCAGTGACTGCAAAGTAAAGGAGGTTTCGCAGGGTTTAGGGTATGGCGACATTCTGCCCTACCTCTTGGTCTGAGCCCATATAGAGTTGCTCCACTATATTTTATGGGACTTCCTGTACAGGGACCAGGGGTTATGGCCCCTGGGCCCGGCCTGGCGCAGACGGGCACAGACGGGCTTGCCTTTGGCGCGCATGTGGCGTGCCCGCTGCGCGCGGCCGCTACGCGGCAGGGAGGGCGTGTTGCTCTTATGCAGGCAGAGGTGGCAGTTGCCGGACAACTAGAGCTGCGATCCCGGGCTTCCCCCAAGATGGCGGCCAAACTAGCTCTTCCCCACAACAGCACCTACTCGGCTGTACGGGAGAGCAAGAGGAGATGAGGGGGAGTGCGCTGAAGTAAGCGCCTTACAGGTAGCACAAGTAAAAAAAGTTTTAAAAATCCTATGGGTATCCCGGTTTCCACTTTAGGAGGTCTGCGCGCGTACAATCAATCTGTGCGTGTGGCTGGGAGCAAGCCTTAAGTGCCGGCAGGGGAGGGAGTGGCCGGACAACTAGAGCGGCGATCCCGGGCTTCCCCCAAGATGGCGGCCAAACTAGCTCTTCCCCGCAACAGCACCTACTCGGCTGTATGGGAGAGCGAGAGGAGATGAGGGGGAGCACGATGAAGTAAGCGCCTTACCGGTAGCACAAGTAAAAACAGAACACAAATTTTAAAAATCCTATGGGTCTCCCGGCTTCCGCCTCAGGAGGTCTGCGCGCATACAATCAATCTGTGCGTGTGGCTGGGAGCAAGCCTTAAGTGCCGGCAGGGGAGGGAGTGGCCGGACAACTAGAGCGGCGATCCCGGGCTTCCCCCAAGATGGCGGCCAAACTAGCTCTTCCCCGCAACAGCACGTACTCGGCTGTACGGGAGAGCGAGAGGAGATGAGGGGGAGCGTGATGAAGTAAGCGCCTTACAGGTAGCACAAGTAAAAACAGAACACAAGTTTTAAAAATCCTATGGGTCTCCCGGCTTCCGCCTCTGGAGGTCTGCGCGCGTACAATCAATCTGTGCGTGTGACTGGGAGCAAGCCTTAAGTGCCGGCATGGGAGGGAGTGGCCGGACAACTAGAGCGACGATCCTGGGCTTCCCCCAAGATGGCGGCCAAACTAGCTCTTCCCCGCAACAGCACCTACTCGGCTGTACGGGAGAGCGAGAGGAGATGGTGTGCATGGCGAGTCCCAAATTGGGGCTTTGTCACTGTGGAAGGGGATATTCACAGTAGATCTAATGCAACACCACAATTTTGAGGCTGCCTTCAGAGTCTTCAACTTAACTTTTTTGAAAAATGTCGCGTGACCGAATTTGAAAAGGAAATGGCTGGTGTTATTTGTCATTTCTGTATATACATTGGGTAGTCTTCATATGGGCCTAGCATGATTCTACTGTTTTTAAATTGGAATGCTCTACAGTATTCTAAAATATCCGGGGTGGCTAGCCCTCCCTGGTTTTTCCTTCTCCTTATTTTGCTCCAAGCAATTCTAGGTTTTTTCGAAGACCAAATAAAGCTTGATAACTCTCCCTGGATTTTCTTTATGGACTCCCTGTTAAATTCTAACCGGATAGCACTAAAGATGAAAGTAAATTTCGGCAAGACTGACATTTTGAGGATGTTTGATTTACCCAGAACCGACAAGGTTAAGCCACTACATACTTTCAACAGCCTTTTGACTTCCACCTGCACTCTATGGATGTTAATCTGGGCTACTTTATCTAGATCTTTAATCAGGTTAATATCCAGGTATCTAATTTTTTCCTTATTATAGGGGCTCAAGAAGTCCTCATTCCAAGTCATGGTTTCTGTCTTAGACTTGTTTATTTGGTAGCCAGAGATTTTCCCAAATTTAATTAACATTTCTTCAGTTGCTTTAAGGGTCTCCTTAAGATCACAGGTAAAGATCAAAAGATCATCAGCATAGAGGGCCACTTTTTTATGCCAGCCTTGGTAAGTAAAGGGAGCAATAGAGAGATGGTTCCTAAGACATTCCGCTGCCGGTTCAATGTACAGGTTGAACAACAATGGGGATAGGGGGCACCCCTGGCGTGTTCCTATCTTTATCAGGATGTGTTCAGTTAGCTCCCCATTAATTAATATTCTGGCTTTAGGGGAATTATAAATATTTTCTACCATCTTCGATATATTTGTTCCTAAATCAAACTTCTTTAGCACCTCACTCAGGTAAGTCCAGTTAACTCTATCGAACGCCTTAGCAGCGTCGATAGTGATTATAGATAGAGGTAAGTTCTCACAGGTGGCTATATCAATTGCTCCAATAAGTTCATGGGTAACGTCTTGTAAGTTTCTTCCTGCCACAAAACCCTTTTGGTAAGAATTAATCAGGGAACCCGTTATTTTACCAAGCCTTTTCGCTATTATTTGGGTGAAAATTTTATAATCACAGTTTAAAATGGATATGGGGCGATAGGACTCGCAATTTTGAGGATTTTTACCTGGTTTTAGGAGGATAGAAATTGTTGCATCATTCCAAGAGTCTGGGATACTACAATTTTCGAGAAAAATTCTATTAAAGAGGGTAGTGAGGGGGATCACTAAGATGTCTTTTAATTTAATATAAAGTTCATTTGGGAGGGCATCGGGACCTGCGGCCTTGCCTCTTTTTAGGTTTCTTATGATGCCATCAACTTCCTCAGTAGTTATTTCTGCATTTAATTTAACTTTCTCCTCCTGTGTTAGCTTGGGGGTATTTTGTGCATCTAAAAATGTATTTATCTTTTCTACTGTTGGGTTACAATCCTCAGAGTAGAGGTCCCCAAAAAAAGTATGATTTCTTGTTTTATTACTGATTCCTCTGCTCCATTATGAGATGGATTACGTGGATCTATAGAAGCGATTTTCTTTCTAGACCTGTCTGTTCTCGTCTTCCAAGCCAGTATTTTCCACAGCTTTCCCCGTATTCATAGTGGGCCAATTTACTGCAGTCCCACCTCTCTTTGATTTTATCTTCCAAGATTTCTGAAAGTTTATTTTTTTGCTTTAATCTCTTTGTTTCTAATTCAGACCCTCTCGGATCTATAAAAATGTGTTGGTCTATTGATGCTATCTTCTATCCCTTGGATCTCACTTTTAAGCCCTCTAAATTTATGAGAAGCTAGACTTAGAATTTTTCCCCTAATTACCGCTTTATAAGTGCCCCATACTATTTGGGCTGGGGGACCCTCGTTGTTAATTTCAAAAAAGCTTTTCGTCTCCTGCGTAAATTGGTTAATAATCTCGGGATTTAGAAGAATTGTACGATCCATTGTCCATCTCGGGGTATTCGTTACATCTTTTAATAAAGTTGTCATTTGTACCGCTGAGTGATCTGAAAGGTGAGCTGGGAGATAAACCACCTTTTTTATCTTTTCTAAGAATCCTTGATCTATTTAAAAGAAGTCTATTCTGGACTGTATCCCTAGTTTCTTGTTCTTAAAAGAATAGTTCTCTTGCTTGTCTCCCTTCTCTTTCCAAATATCAATTAAATTCAGATCCCTTTTATAAATTTTCAGCCATTCTCTCATTTTTGGCAGATTTGCTTGTTTCCCCCTCGGATACCTATCAACTTTCGGATCAGGAATAATATTAAAGTCCCCTCCTATAATAAGGGGGCCTGGTGCCGAAATCAGATGAGTGTATAAAGTCTGAAGGGGGGACGGATCATCCACATTCTGGCCATAATAGCCCACCACCGAGAGAGTTTGGTTGAGCAGTCTAATATTAGCTATTGCCCACCTTCCTTTTAGATCTGTTTCTGCTGATTCTACCCTCGCTTTCAGAGATTTCTTAAATAGAATAGCGACTCCTTTTATAACACATTCTTGATTAGTGCATTTGTACGAGTCCACCCAGTTCAAGTTTTTCACTATTTCCTCCCATTCTTTTTTTAGTAGGTGAGTTTCCTGTAATATTATTATTTCACTATCAATTGATTTTAGATATTCAAAAATCCTCCTTCGCCTACTTTTAGTACGTAGTCCATTTACATTCCAGGAAGTTATCTTTACATGTTTCATTTTCTGAATCATTTCTTTTTCCTGATTCGCCACCCCACAAATTTCTCCTTGATTATATATCTAATCTTTTGAAGAGGACAATTTCTTATTTTTACCCTATCTTGCTCCCATCCCCTGTGCATTTTCACCACTTTTTTTCCCATCCTTTCTTTTTTTCTGAAAATATACATTAAAACCAAAGTGATAGTGAAAAGAAACAAAACTAAAGTTGGAAGACACACCCCCCACCTCCTTGGAGAAGCCTCCCTTTTCCTCCCTTGGGCTCTATTACTGGCCCCCTTTGAGCTCCTTGCCTCTATTTATGTTTTTTTTTAAGTGCGCTACAACTCTTTCAGTTACAAAAAGTTAGTTTTATTTTGTGTTTTATATTTGTGTCAGTGACTGGATTTTTGTCTGGTCGCGCATTTGACCAATGAACGTTTCCACTTCTTTGGGATCTCTAATGTTATACATTTTGTTTCTCCACATTATTCTAAGTGAAGCTGGAAATTTCATTTGAACAGTTGCGCCTAAAGATTTGAATTCCGGCATCAACTGCCCAAGCTCCCACTGCCTGTCCTGCGTTACTTTTGCAATGTCTGATCGGATTTTGAAGGACCAGTCATCTTTACTAAATTCCCACCCTTTCAGCGCCTCGCTCAAGAGTCTTTCTTTAAGTGTATAGGTCTTAAAGTTTATTAAGATTTTCCTTGGTTTCTTTCTTTCTTTCGATTTGCCAAATGGGTCCCGATGCACCCGTTGGATGTCATCTCCAAGACCAACTGATTTACTCCATGAGAAGTGCTCTTCCAGTAGTGACACCACAAAGTTTTTTATTTCTGACCCTTCTCGCCCTTCAGGAACATTGAGGAGTCTAAGGTTACATCTTCGAGATTGATTTTCTAATGCCTCCAGCTTCTCTTCCAATGGTTTAATCCTTGGCTTTCAAGGTTCTAATTTCCTTCTGGGTTGTTTCTACTTTTTTGTTTAGCCCTTCCATCACTTCTTCTACTGCGGTGACTCTCTCTCCCAGGGCATTAAGCTTGACGTCAAGCATCTCGAATCTTTCATGTATCTTATTTTGATTACCTTCAGAGATTTCGAACCTTGACCTTATCTCTTCCATCATCTTTTCTAGAAGAGCGTCCGTAGGATTAACCTGTAAGGTTTCTGGGTTAGTAACCTGACTTTTGGGAGTGGTTTTAGGCAGGTTTTTAGAAAGATTTCCAGTGGAACTCTGTACCGGGCTTTGGACCGGGCTCTGGAATGGACTAGGCTCTAAACTGGGAGCCGGGCTAGGCTCTGGGCTGGAGACCCGGGTTTGAGAGGAGACAGGAACCTGACTAGAACCGGCATCCTCGGTGACCGGGCAATTTTCCATCTCGAGTCTAGATGCCACTGCCTCTCCTTGTTCCTTGCCTAATTCCATGCTCCTACCCTGATTTTGTATCTTGAAGTAAGACCTTAATGACCGGGTGATTTTTATTTTAGGGGCTTTACCCTCTTCACCAGTCTCCAGGTTGTCCCCTAGTTGTCCTTTTTTAATGTTAACTTTATTTACTTGAAGCTTTAGTGCTTTAAGGGTGATTCTTTTAGTGACCCTAGGGACAACTGGCTGTTTTGTAACAGATGGGAGACTTGCTTTAAGAAATTGCCTATTCCTTAGGCAATAAGAGGACCTCCCTTTACCGTCGAGATTGACCAGGAGTGAGCCCAGAACAGCGTCTTTTTTACTTAATGCTGTATCTCCAGCAGCACTTTGGTGAGCTTTTTTTGGGATTTTGGGGATTTTTCCTCACCCTCTCCAGGGGAAATCTTCCCTAATTGTAGCCCTTTCTTTTGATTTGGGGCCACCACCCCTGCAGGATCCACGGTGTCTACACTAGCTGATAGGGGGGAGGCTGCCTTATCAGGAGTCTGACTTAACCCCTCCACTTTTGCTGTGGGAATCCTCTCTACTGAATTCTCCCTTTGTTCTAGCAAAGAGGACTGAGATATCCGGGCTTCTAGCGCTTTTAAACTTGAGGATGTCAAATTAAGTCCTACACCCAGGGGGGCTTTTAGAGAATCACACTCTTGCTCCTGTTTTAGACTGTGAGCTCCGATGAGAGGAGTTCGGTAAATCGACCTGTAGGCAAGAGTCTCTGGCACCTCGGATGCTCCAAACACGTTGAATCCTTCAAGCGCTCCAAAACCATCTCTGAGTTTATCCGAGTGTGAAGCGAGGCTTCCTCGTGTCACTGCCCCAGCCTTCCCCCGAAAAAAAACAGAGATCCGACTCACCGCCTTTCTGCAACTACGCTGTGCCTCCGAAGTCGCCTCCCTCCAGCTGATCTGTGAGCGGTGTGTAGGACTGTTGCCGCCGCGGAAATCCGCCGCACCGACCTCGCTCTCTACTCCAGGTATGCGGAGCTCTCGGAGTCCGCCAAGGCAGCCCAACCGGTCTCCTGACTTCCACCACCATTCCGTACATGCCGAGGCAGAACCTTTTCGTGCTTCAGGCCCCGTTTTTTTTTTTATAAAAGTGAAACCAGCTCCGCTTCGTGAAAATCCCCCTGTGAGGCTCCTTGGGGCTCTGTAAAGTCTAAATCAACTGCAACACGCAGGTTCCAGCTTCCGTCTTGTAAATCTTCCCAAAATGTATTTATTTTAGCGCAGAGTTTTGATTGTAGCGCCTTCATCCTACGCCGTTTTCAACCTCATTGGAAGAGAGAGGCACAGAGCTCATGACCGGCTTAGCGTCCAGCCGCCATCTTCTCCCCTGCATCGAGCAAAGAGTCATTCTCAGTGTTAGAATAATAATATTGTAATTTTCCAGTTCGATAAAATTAACTAGCTAAAACAAAACACGAAATACCATATGTCAATGGTAAATGATGATATGTTACACATTCTGCTACTGATGTGGGCAATTTCATACACTCATAGCAATCACTAACTTCCATAGTTTCTACATAATGTAGTAATAGGTTTGCAAAAACATTTAAATCTGTATCATTTTTTATTCATAGTGTGATGTAGATCTGTCTCATCTGGTGCTTCTAAATCAACTCTGTCTTGTTTAATGTTAGCCACTCTTTCACGTGTATTAGTGTTGTTCTGTTTGTTTGTAACCATCAAATAAGGGACGACTATTGTTAATACTAACCATATTGTAAGTATTAAAAATATGCTACATATACATATTCTACAATATTTCTTTACACAGTTTAGTTTCGGTTTTCCAGCAGTTCTATTGTCAGCCATTTTAGATTAAGAAGATTTCTCCCCTTTTTAGAGATTTGGTACAAAATACAACCTGGGGAGTTGTCTTTTCTTCAAGTTCATCTCACTTCTTGGTCAATTCGTTCAGCATTTAATTCTTCATCACTTTCTCCACTTATTTCAAGATTCTCAAAATCTTCAAGAATTACATATGTTGTTATGTTATGTTAGGGGTTTGGTAAACAGACATATGTCCATTCAGGACCCTTAAATTTATTATTCAGTCTTTTCAGTCGTGGACTTCTTCTTCTTGGCTTTTCAGTGGATACTTCATTTACTTGGTCAGGTTCTTCATTTACAGTTTTAAGGCGGTACTTCAGTCTTTTAAAAATACTAGGCCAATTATTGCCTTTCCTGACCCTTTTAGCTTGCACTGTGCTTTCAGCTTCTTCTAGAGTTCGTTTATTTTTTATTGATTTGTGGCACAACTTGATTATTTCCGTCTTCAGAATTCCTTTCTATCTGATCTTGTCCAGGGCTTATCACCTCAGTCGGTTCTACCTTCATGCGTTCTTCTTCCCTAATCTGACCCTGTTCAGGATTCCTTTTGATTTGTTTTGCTTCTTCTTCCTGAACTTGTTTTTCTTTTCCTAACTGATCCTGCTCAGGTCTTTCAGTTTCTTGATTTTCTTCTGCCTGGGAGTGTTCTCTAAGTCCTCTCTCTCCCTCCTCAGACTTGTGAATGGGGAGTTTATTTTCTTCCGTCTGACTAAATAGTTCTTTCCTTATCTGGTCCTGCTCATGTTCTCTTACAACTGTATTTTCTTTTATCTGAGCATGTTATTCTATTCCTAACTCGTCCTCACTCTCGTCCTGTCTTTCTAAAGGGGTTTGACTACTTGTTCTTACAGTCATTTCAGGTATGTCCACTACTGGGATCCATTCATCCTGACTAGTGCTAGGCTGTTCTTGTTCAGCTACTTCAGGATCTGTTATTCGTGATCCTTCAGCTGTACAACCATCAGCAGCCTCAACTGCTTGAGTTAGTTGGGGATCTATTTTGTCAGGTGGTGGTACTCTTTTTGTATGGCTTGATTGAAACCAATTAGGCAAGCCTGCACATTTTACAGCTGTTGTTGTAACCAATATAACCTGATGTGGTTTTTCCAATCTTGGTGCTAGGCACGATTCTCGAGTGTGATTCTTCACAACTATCCAGTCACAGGGATTCAGATCATGCTCTGGGTTCGGCTGCCTGGCAACTGCTTCTTCCCCAACCTGGTGAGAGATAGAACGCACTTGATCAGCCAACTCTTAGCAATACTCCAGTACCAAATCATCAGATATATTCAACAGCTTGTGTCCTGGTATGCATGCTTGCCTCATTGCCCTTCCCATGAGTATTTCATGGGGACTCAAACCAGTATTTTTATTTAGGATACTTCTGAGCCCCATCAGGACAAAAGGTACAACCTCAGGCCATTCCAGAGATGTGGATACACACACCTTTCCCAGTCTTGACTTGATTGTGCCATTCAATTGTTCTAGCACTCCAGAAGCCTCTGGGCGGTATGCACAGTGCAATTTTTGTTCAATTTTAAATGCTTCAAAAATCAATCAAATTATTTCATTATTAAAATGAGACCCTCTATCTGATTCAATAGTTACTGGAAAATCAAATCGAGGAATGAGTTCCCTCAATAGGAGTTTGGCCACTGTTAAGCTGTCATTCCGCCCACTTCGAAAATAAACAAACTATGACAAGTACATATTTCAGTCCTCGGCAAACAGGTAACTGAATGAAATCAATTTTAAGTCTTACAAATGGACCTTCTGCCTTTCCAATTCTTCCCGTGCTGAATACTATTTTCCTGCCTGCCTGGATTCATTTGTTAACCTGTTCAGCATCTCTGGCAAAGACTTTCTGCGACATTCCTGAACCTTGTATTGAACCAATCTTGTCTGATCAAAGCATCTCTGCCTTTGTGGGTGTCTCCATGATACATTCTAGCCGTGGATTCAAGCATACAGTCTGGCATCACTGGCCTTCCATCTAAATAGACCCACACACCTTCTTCAGCTCTTCTCTGACAACCCATTTTCCCCCACTCCTCCTTTTCTCTCATGTCTGCTTCATCTTGTAGGTCTTTTACTTCTTCCCATGTTCCTATACCCCCAAGGAGCATAAGTTGGCAGCTGATTCCACATGTTTCAATGTTCTTGTTTAATGCTATTTTGTATTTAGCACAGTGTTGAGCAACCTTGTCAGCATATCGATTACCAGCTGTCACATGGTAATTTCCTGACTGGTGAGCAGTACACTTTACCACTGCCACTTATTTTGGCAATTGTATTGCTTCAATCAATTATTTTACAAAATTTCCATTTTTAATGGGGGATCCTGAAAAAGTCATGAAATCCCGCTGCATTCAAAGTTGGCCAAAGTTGTGCACAACCCCGTAACCATACTGACTATCAGTGTAAATGGTTCCTTTTCAATTTTTCCCAATTTTACAAGCTTTAATTAATGCTATCAATGTGGCTACTTGTGCAGACTTGACTCTTGGTAAATAGGATGCTTCGACTATTCCAGCCAATGTACACACAGCGTAAGCAGCACTCAGTCCTCCTTCTTCATGGCGCATACAAGAGCCATCTACAAAGAACGTATGTTCTGCATTCTTCAAGGGTTCTTCCTGTATATCTGGACGGGGTTTGGTACTGAGTTTGAGTAATGTTCGGACATTCCTGATCGACTTTATCTTTCACTTCTTCCTGATATGGATCTGGTAACAAGGTAGCTGGGTTTAAAAAAGTACACCTAACTATGGTCACGTTCTCAGCCCCCAGTACAACTCGCTCATATTTTGTCAATCGACTAGTTCGTATTCTTGTCAATAGAATTTCAACTGAATGTGGGACATACACTTTTACAGGGTGTCCCATTACAATTGATTTGCATTGTTCATGACTCATGCACGTCGCAGCTATAGCTTTTAGGTACCCTGGCAGTGCAGATGCCACAGGGTCCAAAGAAGCAGAAAAATATGCCAATGGACGTCGCATTAGGCCATGTTTCTAGGTTAGGAATGAGAGTGCACAATTATCTATGTCATAACAGAACAATGCAAATTCTTTTGAATAATCTGGCATACCCAAGGCAGGTGCTTCACACAGTTTTGTAACTTCAAGAAAGCTGTCATGCTTTCATCGTCCCACTCTACTGGATCTTTTGCTCATTTCTTAGTCATTTGTATCAAAGGTTTGGCCAGTAATGAAAATCCCACAATCCACTGCTTGCAATAACCTACGACTCCAAGAAACATCCTTATTTCTTTTTGGGTTTGTGGTAATTGCATTTTTCTTATTATTTTTATTCTTTCTGTGGTCACTTTCCTAACTCCTCTTTCTATTTGGTGTCTCAAATATTTGACTGAATTTCTGCAAAACTGTAATTTCTCTGGTGACACTTTATGTCCACCTTTAGCCAGATGATTTAGCAACGCAATTGAATCAGTAACACAGTCACTTCGGCTTTTTGATGCGACCAATATGTCATCAATATATTGTACCAAGACTGACTGGGCAACACCAGAGATTCAGGACATCTTTTCAAAATGTGCTTAAAAATTGAAGGGCTTTAAGTGTACTCTTGAGGAACACGATTCCAAACATAACCACGCTCCTCAAATTTAAAATAAAATAAAAATTGACTATCAGGATGCAATGGAATGGAGAAAAAGGCATGGCATAAATCAATTATGGTAAACCATCCTGCTGTCCATAGTATCTGATATTCAAATAACTGCTGACATTGGCACTACAGGGCAACATGGTATGACAATATTATTAATCTATCTTAGATGTTGAACTACCCTATATTTCCCGTCAGGTTTCTTTATACCAATAATGGGTGAGTTACAAGGACAGCTCATTATTTCTTTCAGAATGCCTTGCTCAACCAATCGATCAATTTCTGCTGCAACACCAGCATTAATTTCCGGACTCATTTTGTATTGTTAAGTATTTGGATAAACTACACCTTCTTTCACAGTTACTTTTACTGGATCTACATTTGCCGTTAGTCCTACTTCTTTTCCTGTAAAATCCCACATTTCAGGATTTACAGTAGTTTTGACCTCATCTGGTAGTTCGTATTTTGTCATCATAGAAAACATTTCATTCACCTCTGTTCCTTGCTTGGCTAACATGATTTTGTAGACTCCGTCTTCATCAGGGGTCTGAATTGCAACACCATCCAGTGTGCAAAATATTGTGCAATTAATTTTGCACAATAAATCCCTTCCTAGTAGGTTTGTGGGACTTGAGTCATACACCACGAACTTGTGCATCTCTTTTAAAATTGCCAATACGTACCTCCATTGGTTTTGTAATTGGGATCCTAATTTGTTTATTAGAAACGCCCACTACTTGGATCGCCTCGCCGGAGAGGGGTAGGTTTGGGATGTCTGCTGTTCTCAAAGTAGAACGGGTAGCATCAGTATCCAACAAGAAGGTGATGTCATTCCCTTCAACCTTACCATCTATATAAGGACCTAACTGATCTACCGGCAAGGATGCGCCAAGTACCCACTCCTCTTCCTCCCCTCTCAGGCACCGTCATTGTATATCATTGTCAAAATAGGAATCCTGCAAAAGAAACTGTGGTGATACACACATTTTCTTACCACTTCCTTCCTGGAATCCGGTGTCCAAACTGTACTTGGCTTGACTCACAAAATTTGGCATAGGGCCAGGTGGCAAATGCCTCTGTAGATTTACAACCTGCTGCGTTTGTCTCCTTAACACCTTATTCTGCGTCTGTGGATTTAAATTTTGATTTTCGATGTTATTATTCTCTATAAGTTTACACTTGTTTTTCCAATGGCCCAATTTTCCGCACCCAATGACAGGGAAACTTTTAGTTTGCCTCATCTCTACTCAATCGCCCTCTTGGTTTACCCCCACTATTTCCGCCTTGGCCTTGCCCCTTTTCTTGATTTCCTGCCTGATTATTTAATTGGAGTTCTTGCTGTTCTGCTAATTTAACTTGGGCCCACATTACTTTTTCTTCTAAATTCATTCATCTATTATTTATTTCATCTCCACAGTACTTTGCGTACTTGAGGATTTCATTATGGGCTTCGCTTGCCAGCATACCATGTGCTGCTTAATCATTTGCGATATGTCCAATCTTAACCCAGACACAAACCGATACACGAAATGTGTCATTGCTTTTTCTCCAATATTCACAAACCCACTGTACTACTTGAACACCTGTAAGACGTTCATAGTAGGCATGTACTGACTCATCCTTTTCTTGGGTTGTTCTGTCTTTTTTTATCCAATCAGTTTCTTTTGGGGGAATCTTTCCTTTCAGGAAAGTAATTACCTGATGATATTTTTTCATTACTTCTTCTGACCGGGCTCCTGTCTTTTCATCCCTCGGGTACTCATCATTGGGCCAATCTATTGTAATTTTACATTCTATTCATAAATCTGCAGGTACAACTATGTTGAGTAGATCATCCAAGTCATTCAACAAAACTTTTGAAACCTTCACAAACCTTTCAACTTGTCTGTACCATTCTACTTGTTTTTCTCTCAGCTTGGGGAAATCATTAGTAAAAGATAAAATATCCTGTTGAGTCCATGGGACATGTACATAACCTCCTCCTGGTACTTCTCTCATTGGGCATAGTCTTTGAACCTTTTCTGTTTCTTTCATTAAGTACTCAGATGTCGTTCGATTCGCTTGTGCTTCTTCCTTTTTCTTTGTCCACCTAGTTTTCCATCTAGCTAAATCTCCCCATTTTTGTGTTAATAGCTCTTTTATCTGTAATTTCCTTCCCGACACATTCATGTTTTCTAAATTTAAATATTTTTGTATTTTGAGTGATGCTTCTACATATTAATAACAACTCTTCCTCACTAAAGGTGTTTAATCTATCCATTCCTATATTCCCAGCTATCATTTCTTCCAATTAAACTCTTAATTTAAATATCTTTAATATCTTTGGTTGGGGTTTTGATCTATTTATTTTTCGTGTTCATCTTTCTATTTCTTCTGGGGTTACCATTGTAGCAGTTTTCGTTCCTGTAGGTGTCTCAACTCGCATTTCTTTCGAACATCCTGGTGTGACTTTTCTGAATGAATCATTTATTGGCTCTCTTATTGGCACATCCATTAAGGAAATTACCGATTCACACTCACTGGTCTGATCAATCATTATATTTTCTTTTCTAGGTTGCATGATCGTAGTAGTCATGACAGTTGATTTAGGACAATTTTGCTTCTCTCCATATAAGGGAACAACAGGACCTATAGTCACGGGTATCGTTAGGGCTTCAGGATTTGTCTTCAGCTGGGTTATTTTCTGAATTAATTCACTTCTATTTTTATTTTTTGTTTCCTTTCCTTTTTCTTCAAGTAGCCTTTCCATTGTAGTCTTGTGTACAATCTGCGGAACTAAAGGTGTTGTCAGAATCGGGGAACTAGGGGTAGTTCTATTTGAATCTTCTTGGTAAGGTGGAGGATTTTTCATAACAATACCTTCAAAATAATTGTCTTCTGAATCTCCACTGCCTATCACTAAATGTTTTGTTTTCTCTGTACATTTACTTCCTATCTGTTCTGTGGAAAATGAATATTTTTCGTTATTTATGTTCCATTATACACCCTCTCTTTCACGTCCCAAGCTCACCATGATGGAGACTAGAAAACCCGGGCACATAAACGAAGGTTGCACACAACGCACTACTTCCTCTAATTACAACCACACATTCTTATGTCCAAGCCGATTCCGAGAAACGAGCCCCGTTGCAACCACACATTCTTATGTCCAAGCCGATTCCGAGAAAAGAGCCCCATTGCAACCACACACTCTTATGGTCAGGCCGATTCCAAGAAATAAGCCCCCGTTTGCCAGGACACAACGACCAATTCCGAGAAACCAGCGCCTGTTTTCTAAGACACAACACCAGACATCCTGTCACGACCAGTTCTCTCTCTTTCTCTCTCTTATCTAAGGAACCAGCCTAGGGTTATTTGTCAACACTCTGCGTCTGACGTGACTTCCTCATGATTAAGATACAGTCACACTGCCTCCTGCCATGACTTCTGTATGATTATGACACAGTTAACCTGCCTTGACTTCTGTATGATTACAACACCGATAACCGAATTTTGCTCAAGGGAAGCTCCTTCCTCTTTTTTATGTCAAGAATGTATAAATACCATGTTTTCTTTGATTAAAGTAGAGACTATTCCCGAGCCTCCTTAGGTGGCGGAGCTCTCCCTTAACTCGAGTTACTGAATAAAGGCCCTTGAATTCTAACCACCACGGACTCTGCTCTTCATGCTTGACCTTATTGATATTATAGAAATTCCGATCAAGGTAAATTACTAAAATATTTACCACAGTAAATTGGTGCCCGAACAGGAACTTCCCTTTCTCCCCACATGCCGGTGATGCAGACCCGAACCTGTCTCTCCAGATACTGACGGACTTCAAAGTGCACACTGCAGGGTGTTCCTGCATGAACTCCTTTGTGTCAAAGAGGGACCGAGCCGCGGCCTAGCCATCCATACGAGGCGGTGAGGACGACAGCGGAAGTCTTGACCCGGAGCCCGAATCTTGTGAAGTTGCCGAGTCCGAGGTCTTCAGAACCTCGACAAGTCCCCGATCAAGAGCGCAGCGCAACTAGTCCAGTGTCCAGATCTTCAAGATCTTCAAGTTCTCTGCACCTCGGTGAGTACTGCTGGGGTGTATCAAGACGGGTTCTGATTTTTCAGAGCACGGTCAAGACGGATTCTGATTTTTCAGAGCACGGTCAAGACGGGTTCTAGGTTTCTAGAAAACGGTATGTTTGTACTCTGATACTCAGGGTATATCAAGTTATCAAGTGTAAGTTTTATTGTTTGTTGACGCAATGCCTTTGTTTTCTAAGTTGTGTAAACTGGGTACCCGGAGGGGGTTACTGGAACAAGATGTACCAGTCCCCCCAAAGGATACTCCTGGTTTCCTCATGTATACAAAATATGGAATTGGTGCCGTTTTCTACTTAGATCTTTGGGAAGATTACACTCAAGATTTAGAAATTGCGATTAGATTGCCAAAGAGTGGCACATGGGATTTAAATTGTATCATGGCAGTTGAAAAGAAATGTTGGGAAAAGAAAGCAAGACCCTCGATGTTAGAAAGTATCGAATATGGCGAAAGGAAGCACATCGAAGGGAACAGAAAGAGTTGGGTTTGCTTCCATCCCCTTCGAAAATAAACAAACTATGACAAGTACATGTTTCAGTCCTCGGCAAACAGGTAACTGAATGAAATCAATTTGAAGTCTTACAATGGACCTTCTGCCTTTCCAATTCTTCCCGTGCTGACTACTGACTCATTGTCAGTGAAATTGCTCTCCCACCCTCGCAGCTCCACCATTTAGTGAGGTGCCACTGCCCCTGCACTCTTGAGTGTTAGTGATCGAGGCCCTCCTCCACCCGCAGGTTTCTCTGCGCCTCATCCCTGGTGGTCCAGTGGACCTCTGTCTCCTTTCTGTCACTCTGCTCCTTCACTCGTTTTTCTACCCTTTATATCTTTCACCTTTCTGCACCTTTCTGCATCCCTGCTCTTTTGTGCCTTATTTCTGCCCATTTTCCCTTTCTCTCCCTCTGCTCCTTCACTCGTTTTCACTCGTTTTTCTATCCTTTCTATCTTTCACCTTTCTGCATCTCTGCTCTTTTGTGCCTTATTTCTGCCCATTTTCCCTTTCTCTCCCTCTGCTCCTTCACTCGTATTCACTCGTTTTTCTACCCTTTCCATCTTTCACCTTTCTGCCCTTTCCTGCATCTCTGCTCTTTTGTGCCTTATTTCTGCTTATTTTCCCTTTTTTCTTTATCCCTTCTTTCCTCCCTTTACCTTTCCCCGCCGCTGCTGCCCCCGCGGCCCCACCCCCCCCCCCCAGCGCGACCGGCCCAATCCAGCTCCTCTCCCGCGCTCCCGCCTCCCAGCTGTCCAGCCCTCCTCGACCCCTACTTAATGGCGGCCACTGCGGGGACAGGCGAGCAAGACCACTGACTCATTGTCAGTGAAATTGCTCTCCCACCCTCGCAGCTCCACCATTAAGTGTGGTGCCCCTGCACTCTTGAGTGTTAGTGATCGAGGCCCTCCTCCACCCGCAGGTTTCCCTGCGCCTCATCCCTGGTGGTCCAGTGGACCTCAGTCTCCTTTCTCTCAATCTGCTCCGTCACTCGTTTTTCTACCCTTTCTATCTTTCACCTTTCTGCACCTTTCTGCATCTCTGCTCTTTTGTGCCTTATTTCTGCCCATTTTCCCTTTCTCTCCCTCTGCTCCTTCACTCGTTTTCACTCGTTTTTCCACCCTTTCTATCTTTCACCTTTCTGCACCTCTGCTCTTTTTTGCATTATTTCTGCCCATTTTCCCTTTCTCTCCCTCTGCTCCTTCACTCGTTCTCACTCGTTTTTCTACCCTTTCTATCTTTCACCTTTCTGCACCTCTGCTCCTTTATGCCTTATTTCTGCCCATTTTCCCTTTCTCTCCCTCTGCTCCTTCACTCGTTTTCACTCGTTTTTCTACCCTTTCTATCTTTCACCTTTCTGCACCTCTGCTCTTTTTTGCCTTATTTCTGCCCATTTCCCTTTCTCTCCCTCTGCTCCTTCACTCGTTTTCACTCATTTTTCTACCCTTTCCATCTTTCACCTTTCTGCCCTTTTCTGCATCTCTGCTCTTTTGTGCCTTATTTCTGCTTATTTTCCCTTTTTTCTTTATCCCTTCTTTCCTCCCTTTACCTTTCCCCGCCGCTGCTGCCCCCGCGCCCACCCCCCCCCAGCGCGACCGGCCCAATCCAGCTCCTCTCCCCGCTCCCGCCTCCCAGCTGTCCAGCCCTCCTCGACCCCTACTTAATGGCGGCCACTGCGGGGACAGGCGAGCAAGACAGCTGACTCATTGTCAGTGAAATTGCTCTCCCACCCTTGCAGCTCCACCATTAAGTGAGGAGCCCCTGCACTCTTGAGTGTTAGTGATCGAGGCCCTCCTCCACCCGCAGGTTTCCCTGCGCCTCATCCCTGGTGGTCCAGTGGACCTCTGTCTCCTTTCTCTCACTCTGCTCCTTCACTCGTTTTTCTACCCTTTCTATCTTTCACCTTTCTGCACCTTTCTGCATCTCTGCTCTTTTGTGCCTTATTTCTGCCCATTTTCCCTTTCTCTCCCTCTGCTCCTTCACTCGTTTTCACTCGTTTTTCTACCCTTTCTATCTTTCACCTTTCTGCACCTCTGCTCTTTTTTGCCTTATTTCTGCCCATTTTCCCTTTCTCTCCCTCTGCTCCTTCACTCGTTTTCACTCGTTTTTCTACCCTTTCTATCTTTCACCTTTCTGCACCTCTGCTCCTTTGTGCCTTATTTCTGCCCATTTTCCCTTTCTCTCCCTCTGCTCCTTCACTCGTTTTCACTCGTTTTTCTACCCTTTCTATCTTTCACCTTTCTGCACCTCTGCTCTTTTTTGCCTTATTTCTGCCCATTTTCCCTTTCTCTCCCTCTGCTCCTTCACTCGTTTTCACTCGTTTTTCTACCCTTTCTATCTTTCACCTTTCTGCACCTCTGCTCCTTTGTGCCTTATATCTGCCCATTTTCCCTTTCTCTCTCTCTGCTCCTTCACTCGTTTTTCTACCCTTTCCATCTTTCACCTTTCTGCCCTTTTCTGCATCTCTGCTCTTTTGTGCCTTATTTCTGCTTATTTTCCCTTTTTTCTTTATCCCTTCTTTCCTCCCTTTACCTTTCCCCGCCGCTTCTGCCCCCGCGGCCCCTCCCCCCCCAGCGCGACCGGCCCAATTCAGCTCCTCTCCCCCTCCCGCCTCCCAGCTGTCCAGCCCTCCCCGACCCCTACTTAATGGCGGCCACTGCGGGGACAGGCGAGCAAGACCACTGACTCATTGTCAGTGAAATTGCTCTCCCACCCTCGCAGCTCCACCATTAAGTGAGGTGCCCCTGCCCCTGCACTCTTGAGTGTTAGTGACCGAGGCCCTCCTCCACCCGCAGGTTTCCCTGCGCCTCATCCCTGGTGGTCCAGTGGACCTCTGTCTCCTTTCTCTCACTCTGCTCCTTCACTCGTTTTTTTACCCTTTCTATCTTTCACCTTTCTGCACCTTTCTGCACCTTTCTGCATCTCTGCTCTTTTGTGCCTTATTTCTGCCCATTTTCCCTTTCTCTCCCTCTGCTCCTTCACTCGTTTTCACTCGTTTTTCTACCCTTTCTATCTTTCACCTTTCTGCACCTCTGCCCATTTTCCCTTTCTCTCCCTCTGCTCCTTCACTCGTTTTCACTCGTTTTTCTACCCTTTCTATCTTTCACCTTTCTGCACCTCTGCTCCTTTGTGCCTTATTTCTCTCCCTCTGCTCCTTCACTCGTTTTCACTCGTTTTTCTACCCTTTCCATCTTTCACCTTTCTGCCCTTTTCTGCATCTCTGCTCTTTTGTGCCTTTTTTTCTGCTTATTTTCCCTTTTTTCTTTATCCCTTCTTTCCTCCCTTTACCTTTCCCCGCCGCTGCTGCCCCCGCGGCCCCTCCCCCCCCAGCGCGACCGGCCCAATCCAGCTCCTCTCCCCGCTCCCGCCTCCCAGCTGTCCAGCCCTCCTCAACCCCTACTTAATGGCGGCTACTGCTGGGCTGGGGCGCGCTGCTGGTGCACCGAAGGCGCGTCAAAGGCAATCACGTCTGCGCCCGTCCGCGACCAGCACCAGGAACCCTGGACCTCCGCCCCACCAACGCTACGACCCAGCAGCACTCCACGCACTCAACCCAGGCTGCAACAGCAACTGCAAGCTAGCATCACCAGCCGACACCCATGGACCCTTCAGCTGTCACCGCTGCCGGCACACCTGCAGCACCGCCAAGAACACGGATCCAGCACAACCCGCCCACAAGAACACAACCAAACCGAAGACCCTGCAATGCATCCTCCTCAACGTCCGATCCCTCCACAAACACGCCACAGAAATCTGGGACCTCCTCGACAGCACCACCCCGGACGTAGCATTCTTCACCGAAACCTGGACCAACGCCACCTCTTGACCGGACATCGCCATCGCCATCCCCCAAGGATACAAGATCTACAGGAAGGACCCAGGAGGAGGAATCGCCATTGTCCACAAATCCAGCCTCCGCCTGAGCACACTCCCTGACAAGGCCACAGAACTGATGGAACACCTTCACTTCAAGATACTGGCCAGCCCCACTGCCGCCCTCCGAGGAACCCTCATCTACCGACCCCCTGGACCCTGCGGACCCTTCGCCAACTCCATCACGGACATTATCTCCCCGCAGGCCATCCCATCCACCAACTACACCCTGCTGGGAGACCTCAACTTCCACCTTGACAATCAACTGGACCCCAACACCACATGCCTCCTGGACAACCTCCACAACATTGGACTCTGCCAGATTGTGACCGAGCCCACGCACTCAGCAGGACACACCCTCGACCCCCTCTTCACTTCAGGAAACTCCATCACCTTCAGCCACACCACCGAACTCCCATGGACCGACCATCGTTGCGTCCACTTCACCTTCAGAACACCCACCATCCACAGACACCAGCACCCGCTTCCACAAAGAAACTGGACCAAAATCACCAACGACCAGCTCATCTCCTCACTCAACAACTCCACCCCAACCATTGCGGAAAACGACGACCCCAACACCGCAGCCCGAACCCTGCATAAATGGATCTCGGACAGCACCAACACCAACACCATAGCCCCCCTCAAGAAAAACAACAATACCCGTGCCAAGAAAGCCAGATGGTTTACCTCCGAACTTCGAGAGTCCAGGCGCACATGCCGCCGCCTCGAAAAGGCCTGGAGAAACACCAAATCCACAGAAGCCCACAACAACTTCAGAGCCGCCACCAACGTTCACCATCAACTCATCAGAGAAACGAGGAAATAAGCGATTGAAGACAGAATCTCCACCCACGCACACAACAGCAAGGAACTCTTCAGCATCATCAAGGAGTTCGCCCAACCCACCAGCGAGTCTACCAACATCCCTCCCTCACAAGACCTCTGCGACAAACTCAGCACCTTTTTCCACCACAAAATCAAGAGCATCTACGACAACTTCGACGAAGACAACCAACACACTGAACCCTCACCAACCACCCGACACCGGAAACCAGCGATTGATGACTGGACAGCCCTCACCACCAAAGACACACTGAAGACAATGAAGTCAATCCACTCAGGGGCCCCCACGGACCCCTGCCCCTACCACATCTTCAACACCATCGCACGCATGCTCTGCCACACCATCAACCGCTCCCTGGCGACCGCCTCGTTCCCCGACGACTGGAAACACGCCGAGGTCAACCCCCTCCTGAAGAAACCCTCAGCGGACCCCACCGACCTCAAAAACTACAGACCCATCTCCCTGCTCCCTTTCCCAGCGAAAGTCATCGAGAAAGCCATCAACAGCCAACTCGCCACATTCATTGAAGAACACAACATCCTCGACTCCTCCCAATCCGGCTTCAGAAAAAACCACAGTACGGAAACCGCCCTCCTCGCCGCAACAGACGACATCCGCACCCTACTGGACAACGGAGAAACAGTAGCCCTCATCCTCCTAGACCTATCAGCGGCATTCGACACAGTCTCCCACCGCACCCTAATACGCAGACTCTACGACGCAGGAATCCAGGACAAGGCCCTCGACTGGATCTGCTCCTTACTCTCTGGCAGGACGCAACGGGTTAGACTCCCCCCTTTCCTCTCAGACCCCACACCTACCACCTGCGGAGTCCCCCAGGGCTCCTCCCTCAGCCCGACACTCGTCAACGTCTACTTGGCTCCACTTGCCCCCATCGTCAGAACCTACGGACTCAACATCGTGTCATACGCAGACGACACCCAGCTCATCCTCTCCCTAACCAACGAGCAAACACCGCCAGATGCAACTTTCGAGAAGGCATGGAAGCCGTCGCCAAATGGATGAAAAACAGCTGCCTACAACTAAACACCAACAAAACAGAAGTACTCATCATGGGTCCAAACCCCGACGCCGGGAGCGACACCTGGTGGCCCACCGCCCTCGGAAACCTGCCAACCCCCACAGACCACGCATGCAACCTGATAATCGTCCTGGACTCCGAGCTCAAAATGGACCGCCAGATCAACTCTGTCTCATCTTCCTGCTTCCACACCCTCCGCCTCCTTCGTAAGACCTTCAAATGGATCCCCTTGTGTCACGGGTTCGACAAACAAGAGACTGTAGAGACTGTAAACCCTAAAGACTGGTGGTCTGCCACCCCCCTTTCACCTTGCACCTTTTCCCCACAGCCATTGACCGGTGTTTGGAACGAGGAAGCCGGAGACAACGAAAGGGACTGGCCTGACGGAGTAAACGTGTTCGGCCCCTTTAAGGAAGAAGGTTGCGGCTACGTAGCTCCACCCCTCGTGACGACAAAAGCAGGAAGTTCCGAGACGAAGGCGAACGGCGTTTCCCAGGTGGCGGAAATTGAGGAGAACACAGGACGAGAACGAGGATGAGAAGAAGACGGGAACGACAAGCCAGGAGGCCAACGGTTGGACGCTTCGCCCTGCCACGCGCCCACGGGAGGAGCGTGGCTACGAGAGGTACGGGGCCGGGTCGCGGTATGGGTTGGGAGGCGGAAATAGCCACCACTGTAAAGCCCCCGCAAGTAACCCTTACCCTGAGCACGAGCACTCCTAAGCACGTCCGTTTATAAGTTGAGCACTACACCTTGATTGTGTTCCCTCACTCCCGGTCCTTATCGTCATTCCCTGAGTGCAGGTCGTAATTAGCCTTTCTCTTCGTTTCCTTTCTTTTATGGTACCCCGCGAGAACCTTGGGCCAAGACAAAGCAGGAAGAAGACTACTAAGACCACAAGGCACTGCGACGGACCTCTTTTGAACAGAGACTAGAGACCCTATTTGAGTTACATGAAAAAGACGTATATTCCAATAAAGCCCTCTTTGAAACCCTTACTAAAGGCACCCGTGTTTCTATTTGAGCCGACATCCCCTACTCCGGTGGTCGAACCCCCTGCAAACCCGGCACCCCCGGGACACCCTCGAACACCGAAAGACAGTCACTCATGCCCTGGTCACCAGCAGACTCGACTACGGCAACGCACTCTACGCCTGAATAAACAAAAACCTCATCCGCAAGCTACAGAACATCCAGAACGCCGCCACAAGACTGGTCCTCAACCTGCCAAAACACTGCCACATCTCCCAGCACCTGCGCACACTCCACTGGCTCCCCGTAGAGGCGAGAATCACCTTTAAGATGCTCACCCACGCACACAAGGCCCTCCACGGCACCGGACCAGCATACCTGAACAGCCGGCTCAAATTCCACGCACCCCAAAGGACCCTACGATCAGTCCAGCTCTCCTACGCCGAGGTCCCCCGCACCAGAAAGACCAGATTGGGAGGCCGCTCCTTCTCCTTCTTCGCGGCCAAAGCATGGAACGCCCTTCCGCTCCACCTCAGACAGACAACATCGCTCTCCTTCTTCGCAAGAAACCTCAAAACTTGGCTCTTCGGCAGACCCCCTTCTTGATGGAATGGAACCTGCACCCCCCCACCCCTAGCGCCTTGAGACCCTTACGGGTGAGTAGTTGCGCTTTAACAAACTCCTGATTGATTGATTGACTACTGTTTTCCTGCCTGGATTCATTTGTTAACCTGTTCAGCATCTCTGGCAAAGACTCTCTGCGGCATTCCTGAACCTTGTATTGAACCAATCTTGTCTGATCATAGCATCTCTGCCTTTGTGGGTGTCTCCATGATACATTGTAGCCGTGGATTCAAGCATACAGTCTGGCATCACTGGCCTTCCATCTAAATAGACCCACACACCTTCTTCAGCTCTTCTCTGACAACCCATTTTCTCCCACTCCTCCTTTTCTCTCATGTCTGCTTCATCTTGTAGGTCTTTTACTTCTTCCCATGTTCCTATACCCCCAAGGAGCATAAGTTGGCAGCTGATTCCACATGTGTCACTGCTCTTGTTTAATGCTATTTTGTATTTAGCACAGTGTTGAGCAACCTGGTCAGCATATCGATTACCAGCTGTCACATGGTAATTTCCTGACTGGTGAGCAGCACACTTGACCACTGCCACTTATTTTGGCAATTGTATTGCTTCAATCAATTATTTTACAAAATTTCCATTTTTAATGGGGGATCCTGAAGAAGTCATGAAATCCTGCTGCATCCAAAGTTGGCCAAAGTTGTGCACAACCCCGTAACCATACTGACTATCAGTGTAAATGGTTCCTTTCCAGTTTTTCCCAATTTTACAAGCTTTAATTAATGCTATCAATGTGGCTACTTGTGCAGACTTGACTCCTGGTAAATAGGATGCTTCGACTATTCCAGCCAATGTACACACAGCGAAAGCAGCACTCAGTCCTCCTTCTTCATGGCGCATACAAGAGCCATCTACAAAGAAATTATGTTCTGCATTCTTCAAGGGTTCTTCCTGTATATCTGGAAGGGGTTTGGTACTGAGTTTGAGTAATGTTCGGACATTCATGATCGACTTTATCTTTCACTTCTTCCTGATATGGATCTGGTAACAAGGTAGCTGGGTTTTAAAAAGTACACCTAACTATGGTCACGTTCTCAGCCCCCAGTACAACTCGCTCATATTTTGTCAATCGACTAGGAGTAAGATACTGAATTCGTATTCTTGTCAATAGAATTTCAACTGAATGTAGGACGTACACTTTTACAGGGTGTCCCATTACAATTGATTTGCATTGTTCATGACTCTTGCACGTCTCAGCTACAGCTTTTAGGTACCCTGGCAGTGCAGATGCCACAGGGTCCAAAGTAGCAGAAAAATATGCCAATGGACGTCGCATTAGGCCATGTTTCTAGGTTAGGAATGAGAGTGCACAATTATCTATCTCATAAAAGAACAATGCAAATTCTTTTGAATAATCTGGCATACCCAAGGCAGGTGCTTCACACAGTTTTGTAACTTCAAGAAAGCTGTCATGCTTTCATCGTCCCACTCTACTGGATCTTTTGCTCATTTCTTAGTCATTTGTATCAAAGGTTTGGCCAGTAATGAAAATCACACAATCTACTGCTTGCAATAACCAACGACTCCAAGAAACATCCTTATTTCTTTTTAGGTTTGTGGTATTCGCATTTGTCTTATTATTTTTATTCTTTCTGTGGTCACTTTCCTAACTCCTCTTTCTATGTGGTGTCCCAAATATTTGACTGAATTTCTGCAAAACTGTAATTTCTCTGGTGACACTTTATGTCCACCTTTAGCCAGATGATTTAGCAATGCAATTGAATCAGTAACACAGTCACTTCGGGTTTTCGATGCGACCAATATGTCATCAATATATTGTACCAAGACTGATTGGGCAACACCAGAGATTCAAGACATCTTTTCAAAATGTGGTTAAAAATTGAAGGACTTTCAGTGTACTCTTGAGGAACACGATCCCAAACGTAACCACGCTCCTCAAATTTAAAATAAAATAAAAACTGACTATCAGGATGCAATGGAATGGAGAAAAAGGCATGGCATAAATCAATTACGGTAAACCATCCTGCTGTCCATGGTATCTGATATTCAAATAACTGCTGAATTTGGCACTACAGGGCAACATGGTATGACAATATTATTAATCTTTCTTAGATCTTGAACCACCCTATATTTTCCGTCAGGTTTCTTTATACCAATAATGGGTGAGTTACAAGGACAGCTCATTATTTCTTTCAGAATGCCTTGCTCAACCAATCGATCAATTTCTGCTGCAACACCAGCTTTAATTTCCGGACTCATTTTGTATTGTTAAGTATTTGGATAAACTGCACCTTCTTTCACAGGTACTTTTACTGGATCTACATTTGCCATTAGTCCTACTTCTTTTCCTGTAAAATCCCACATTTCAGGATTTACAGTAGTTTTGACCTCATCTGGTAGTTCGTATTTTGTCATCATAGAAAACATTTCATTCACCTCTGTTCCTTGCTTGCCTAACATGATTTTGTAGACTCCGTCTTCATCGGGGGTCTGAATTGCAACACCATCCGGTGTGCAAAATATTGTGCAATTAATTTTACACAATAAATCCCTTCCTAGTAAGTTTACAGGACTTGAGTCACACACCACGAACTTGTGCGTCTCTTTTAAAATTGCCAATACGTACCTCCATTGGTTTTGTAATTGGGATCCTAATTTGTTTATTAGAAACGCCCACTACTTGGATCGCCTCGCCTGAGAGGGATAGGTTTGGGATGTAAGTTTGAAAGGTGGAGAGTGTGTACTCCATGAGGGATCACAATTGTGCTTGTTAGGATTAATATCCGTTCTTTCAAGTCGTCATACAGAGGACAGGACTATTTAAGGTTGCAGTGTAACATCTTTATTATTTTTTAGTGAGACATGGACATCCGACACGTGTTTCGCCCCCTCTTGGCGAATTGCGCCGGGGCTTTCTCAAGGCTATTTCCACATACACAGCGTATATTATTACTGTTTCCAATTTTGATAATATCCAAGATACAGAAAGTTCAATACTCGAGGAGCAAGAGTTCTTCTGTGAAACCTGGGATTCAACCCGTAGACTAACCCGCAGACCGAGGACTCGGAGCAGGGACCGAACTGCACTATCAGCCTTAACAACTCACAGAAGAACTCTTGCTCCTCGAGTGTTGAACTTTCTGTATCTTGGATATTATCAAAATTGGAAACAGTAATAATATACGCTGTATATATGGAAATAGCCTTGAGAAAGCCCCGGCGCAATTTGCCAAGAGGGGGCGAAACACGTGTCGGCTGTCCATGTCTCACTAAAAAATAATAAAGATGTTACACTGCAACCTGAAATAGTCCTGTCCTCTGTATGACGACTTGAAAGAACGGATATTAATCCAAACAAGCACAATTGTGATCCCTCATGGAGTACACACTCTCCACCTTTCAAACTTGCATTCCTGTATGAAGCTCAAGAGGTCCAGAGCTTCGAGTGTGTCTCCATTCACCTACAAAAGCAGCTTATCAAAGCGTTGTTTAAGCCTTAGAATCCTTGGACCTTTCCTATCTTGCCTGTAGGTTTGGGATGTCTGCTGTTCTCACAGTAGAACGGGTAGCATCAGTATCCAACAAGAAGGTGATGTCATTCCCTTCAACTGTACCATCTATATAAGGACCTAACTGATCTACCGGCAGGATGATCCAAGTACGCACTCCTCTTCCTCCCCTCTCAGGCACCGTCATTGTATATCATTGTCAAAATAGGAATCCTGCAAAAGAAACTGTGGTGATACAAAAATTTTCTTACCACTTCCTTCCTGGAATCCGGTGTCCAAACTGTACTTGGCTTGACTCACAAAATTTGGCATAGGGCCCGGTGGCAAATGGCTCTGTAGATTTACAACCTGCTGCGGTTGTCTCCTTAACACCTCATTCTGCGTCTGTGGATTTAAATTTTGATTTTCGATGTTATTATTCTCTATAAGTTTACACTTGTTTTTCCAATGGCCCAATTTTCCGCACCCGTGACAGGGAAACTTTTCTTTGCCTAATCTCTACTCAATCGCCATTTTGGTTTACCCCCACTATTTCCGCCTTGGCCTTGCCCCTTTTCTTGATTTCCTGCCTGATTATTCAATTGGAGTACTTGCTGTTCTGCTAATTTAACTTGGGCCCACATTACTTTTTCTTCTAAATTCTTTCATCTAATATTTATTTCATCTCCACAGTACTTTGCGTACCTGAGGATTTCATCTATGGGTTTCGCTTGCCAGCATACCATGTGCTGCTTAATCATTTGTGATATATCCAATCTTAACCCAGACACAAACCGATACACGAAATGTGTCATGGCTTTTTCTCCAATATTCACAAACCCACTGTACTGCTTGAACACCTGTAAGACTTTCATAGTAGGCATGTACTGACTCATCCTTTTCTTGGGATGTTCTGTCTATTTTTATCCAATCATTTTCTTTTGGGGGAATCTTTCCTTTCAGGAAAGTAATTACCTGGTGATATTTTTTCATTACTTCTTCTGACCGGGCTCCTGTCTTTTCATCCTTCGGGTACTTATCATTGGGCCAATCTATTGTAATTTTACGTTCTGTCCATAAATTTGCAGGTACAACTATGTTGAATAGACCATCCAAGTTATTCAACAAAACTTTTGAAACCTTCACAAACCTTTCAACTTGTCTGTACCATTCTACTTGGTTTTCTCTCAGCTTGAGGGAACCATTAGTAAAAGCTAAAATATCCTGTTGGGTCCATGGGACATGTACATAACCTCCTCCTGGTACTTCTCTCATTGGGCATAGTCTTTGAACCTTTTCTGTTTCTTTCATTAAGTACTCAGATGTCGTTCGATTCTCTTGTGCTTCTTCCTTTTTCTTTGTCCACCTAGTTTTCCATCTATCTAAATCTCCCCATTTTTGTGTTAATAGCTCTTTTATCTGTAATTTCCTTCCCGACACATTCATGTTTTCTAAATTGTTATCCGAAAATACACCTCTATAGGGTTTCTGCAATACTTTGGATTTCCCTATGTCAAATCCCATTTATGAGGCCAAATTCATCAATTTCTCTTGAAATATTTTTGTATTTTGAGTGATGCTTCTACATATTAATAACAACTCTTCCTCACTAAAGGTGTTTAATCTATCCATTCCTATATTCCCAGCTATCATTTCTTCCAATTCAAATCTTAATTTAAATATATTTAATATCTTTGGTTGGAGTTTTGATCTATTTATTTCTCGTGTTCATCTTTCTATTTCTTCTGGGGTTACCATTGTAGCAGTTTTTGTTCCTGTAGGTGTCTCAACTCGCAATTCTTTCGAACATCCTGGTAGGACTTTTCTGAATGACTCATTTATTGGCTCTCTTATTGGCACATTCATTAAGGAAATTACCGATTCACACTCACTGGTCTGATCAATCCTTATATTTTCTTTTCTAGGTTGCGTGATCGGAGTAGTCATGACAGGTGATTTAGGACAATTTTGCTTCTCTCCATATAAGGGAACAACAGGACCTATAGTCACGGGTATTGTTAGGGCTTCAGGGTTTGTCTTCAGCTGGGTTATTTTCTGAATTAATTCACTTCTATTTTTATTTTTTGCTTCCTTTCCTTATTCTTGAAGTAGCCTTTCCATTGTAGTCTTGTGTACAATCTGCAGAACTAAAGGTGTTGTCAGAATCGGGGAACTAGGGGTAGTTCTATTTGAATCTTCTTGGTAAGGTGGAGGATTTTTCATAAAAATATCTTCAAAATAATTGTCTTCTGAATCTCCACTGCCTATCACTAAATGTTTTGTTTTCTCTGTACATTTACTTCCTATCTGTTCTGTGGAAAATGAATATTTTTCGTTATTTATGTCCCATCATACACCCTCTCTTTCACGTCCCAAGCTCACCATGATGGAGACTAGAAAACCCGGGCACATAGACGTAAGGTTGCACACAACGCACTACTTCCTCTAATTACAACCACACATTCTTATGTCCAAGCCGATTCCGGGTAATGAGCCCCGTTGCAACCACACATTCTTATGTCCAAGCCGATTCCGAGAATTGAGCCACGTTGCAACCACACACTCTTATGGTCAGGCCGATTCCGAGAAATAAGCCCCCGTTTGCCAGGACACAACGACCAATTCCGAGAAACCAGTGCCTGTTTTGTAAGACATGACACCAGACATCCTGTCACGACCAGTTCTCTCTCTTTCTCTCTCTTATCTAATGGACCAGCCTAGGGTTATTTCTCAACACTCTGCTTCTGCCGTGACTTCCTCATGATTAAGACACAGTCACGCTGCCTCCTACCATGACTTCTGCATGATTATGACACAGTTAAGCTGCCATGACTTCTGTATGATTACAACACGGATAACCGAATTTTGCTCAAGGGAAGCTCTTTCCTCTTTTCTATGTCAAGAATGTATAAATACCATGTTTTCTTTGATTAAAGTAGAGACTATTCCCGAGCCTCCTTAGGTGACGGAGCTCTCCCTTAACTCGAGTTACTGAATAAAGACCCTTGAATTCTAACCACTACAGACTCTGCTCTTCATGCTTGACCTTATTGATATTATAGAAATTCCGATCAAGGTAAATTACTAAAATATTTACCACAGTAAATTGGCACCCGAACAGGAACTTCCCTTTCTCCCCACATGCCGGTGATGCGGACCCGAACCTGTCTCTCCAGATACCGACGGACTTCAAAGTGCACACTGCAGGGTGTTCCTGCATGAACTCCTTTGTGTCAAAGAGGGACCGAGCCGCGGCCTAGCCGCCCATACGAGGCGGTGAGGACGACAGCGGAAGTCTCGACCCAGAGCCCGAATCTTGTGAAGTTGCTGAGTCCGAGGTCTTCAGAACCCCGACAAGTCCCTGATCAAGAGCGCAGCGCAACTAGTCCAGTGTCCAGATCTTCAAGATCTTCAAGTTCTCTGCACCTCGGTGAGTACTGCTGGGGGTGTATCAAGACGGGTTCTGATTTTTCGGAGCACGGTCAAGACGGGTTCTGATTTTTCAGAGCACGGTCAAGACGGGTTCTAGGTTTCTAGAAAACGGTATGTTTGTACTCTGATACTCAGGGTATATCAAGTTATCAAGTGTAAGTTTTATTGTTTGTTGACGCAATGCCTTTGTTTTTTAAGTTGTGTAAACTGGGTACCCGGAGAGGGTTACTGGAACAAGATGTACCAGTCCCCCCAAAGGATACTCCTGGTTTCCTCATGTATACAAAATATGGAATTGGTGCCGTTTTGTACTTAGATCTTTGGGAAGATTACACTCAAGATTTAGAAATTGCGATTAGATGGCCAAAGAGTGGCACATGGGATTTAAATTGTAACATGGCAGTTGAAAAGAAATGTTGGGAAAAGAAAGCAAGACCCTCGATGTTAGAAAGTATTGAATTATGGTGAAAGGAAGCACATCGAAGGGAACAGAAAGAGTTGGGTTTGCTTCCATCCACTTAGAAAATAAACAAACTATGACAAGTACATGTTTCAGTCCTCGGCAAACAGGTAACTGAATGAAATCAATTTGAAGTCTTACAATGGACCTTCTGCCTTTCCAATTCTTCCCGTGCTGACTACTGTTTTCCTGCCTGGATTCATTTGTTAACCTGTTCAGCATCTCTGGCAAAGACTCTCTGCGACATTCCTGAACCTTGTATTGAACCAATCTTGTCTGATCATAGCATCTCTGCCTTTGTGGGTGTCTCCATGATACATTCTAGCCGGGGATTCAAGCATACAGTCTGGCATCACTGGCCTTACATCTAAATAGACCCACACACCTTCTTCAGCTCTTCTCTGACAACCCACTTTCTCCCACTCCTCCTTTTCTCTCATGTGTGCTTCATCTTGTAGGTCTTTTACTTCTTCCCATGTTCCGATACCCCCAAGGAGCATAAGTTGGCAGCTGATTCCACATGGTTCACTTTTCTTGTTTAATGCTATTTTGTATTTAGCACAGTGTTGAGCAACCTGGTCAGCATATCGATTACCAGCTGTCACATGGTAATTTCCTGACTGGTGAGCAGCACACTTGACCACTGCCACTTATTTTGGCAATTGTATTGCTTCAATCAATTATTTTACAAAATTTCCATTTTTAATGGGGGATCCTGAAGAAGTCATGAAGTCCCGCTGCATCCAAAGTTGGCCAAAGTTGTGCACAACCCCATAACCATACTGACTATCAGTGTAAATGGTTCCTTTCCAATTTTTGCCAATTTTACAAGCTTTAATTAATGCTATCAATGTGGCTACTTGTGCAGACTTGACTCCTGGTATATAGAATGCTTCGACTATTCCAGCCAATGTACACACAGCGAAAGCAGCACTCAGTCCTCCTTCTTCATGGCGCATACAAGAGCCATCTACAAAGAACTTATGCTCTGCATTCCTCAAGGGTTCTTCCTGTTCATCTGGACGGGGTTTGGTACTGAGTTTGAGTAATGTTCGCACATTCATGATCGACTTTATCTTTCACTTCTTCCTGATATGGATCTGGTAACAAGGTAGCTGGGTTTAAAAAAGTATACCTAACTATGGTCACGTTCTCAGCCCCCAGTACAACTCGCTCATATTTTGTCAATCGACTAGGAGTAAGATACTGAGTTCGTATTCTTGTCAATAGAATTTCAACTGAATGTGGGACGTACACTTTTACAGGGTGTCCCATTACAATTGATTTGCATTGTTCATGACTCATGCACGTCACAGCTACAGCTTTTAGGTACCCTGGCAGTGCAGATGCCACAGGGTCCAAAGTAGCAGAAAAATATGCCAATGGACGTCGCATTAGGCCATGTTTCTAGGTTAGGAATGAGAGTGCACAATTATCTATCTCATAACAGAACAATGCAAATTCTTTTGAATAATCTGGCATACCCAAGGCAGGTGCTTCACACAGTTTTGTAACTTCAAGAAAGCTGTCATGCTTTCATCGTCCCACTCTACTGGATCTTTTGCTCGTTTCTTAGTCATTTGTACCAAAGGTTTGGCCAGTAATGAAAATCCCACAATCCACTGCTTGCAATAACCTACGACTCCAAGAAACATCCTTATTTCTTTTTGGGTTTGTGGTAATCGTATTTGTCTTATTATTTTTATTCTTTCTGTGGTCACTTTCCTAACTCCTCTTTCTATGTGGTGTCCCAAATATTTGACTGAATTTCTGCAAAACTGTAATTTCTCTGGTGACACTTTATGTCAACCTTTAGCCAGATGATTTAGCAACACAATTTAATCAGTAACACAGTCACTTCGGGTTTTCGATGCTACCAATATGTCATCAATATATTGTACCAAGACTGATTGGGCAACACCAGAGATTCAAGACATCTTTTCAAAATGTGGTTAAAAATTGAAGGACTTTCAGTGTACTCTTGAGGAACACGATCCCAAACGTAACCACGCTCCTCAAATTTAAAAATTGACTATCAGGATGCAATGGAATGGAGAAAAAGGCATGGCATAAATCAATTACGGTAAACCATCCTGCTGTCCATGGTATCTGATATTCAAATAACTGCTGAATTTGGCACTACAGGGCAACATGGTATGACAATATTATTAATCTTTATTAGATCTTGAACCACCCTATATTTTCCGTCAGGTTTCTTTATACCAATAATGGGTGAGTTACAAGGACAGCTCATTATTTCTTTCAGAATGCCTTGCTCAACCAATCGATAAATTTCTGCTGCAACACCAGCTTTAATTTCCAGACTCATTTTGTATTGTTAAGTATTTGGATAAACTGCACCTTCTTTCACAGTTACTTTTACTGGATCTAAATTTGCCGTTAGTCCTACTTCTTTTCCTGTAAAATCCCACATTTCAGGATTTACAGTAGTTTTGACCTCATCTGGTAGTTCGTATTTTGTCATCATAGAAAACATTTCATTCACCTCTGTTCCTTGCTTGCCTAACATGACTTTGTAGACTCCGTCTTCATCGGGGGTCTGAATTGCAACACCATCCGGTGTGCAAAATATTGTGCAATTAATTTTGCACAATAAATCCCTTCCTAGTAAGTTTACGGGACTTGAGTCACACACCACGAACTTGTGCGTCTCTTTTAAAATTGCCAATACGTACCTCCATTGGTTTTGTAATTGGGATCCTAATTTGTTTATTAGAAACGCCCACTACTTGGATCGCCTCGCCCGAGAGGGGTAGGTTTGGGATGTCTGCTGTTCTCACAGTAGAACGGGTAGCATCAATATCCAACAAGAAGGTGATGTCATTCCCTTCAACCGTACCATGTATATAAGGACCTAACTGATCTACCGGCAGGATGCGCCAAGTACGCACTCCTCTTCCTCCCCTCTCAGGCACCGTCATTGTATATCATTGTCAAAATAGGAATCCTGCAAAAGAAACTGTGGTGATACAAAAATTTTCTTACCACTTCCTTCCTGGAATCCGGTGTCCAAATTGTACTTGACTTGACTCACAAAATTTGGCATAGGGCCAAGTGGCAAATGGCTCTGTAGATTTACAACCTGCTGCAGTTGTCTCCTTACCACCTCATTCTGCGTATGTGGATTTAAATTTAAATTTTCCATGTTATTATTCTCTATAAGTTTACACTTGTTTTTCCAATGGCCCAATTTTCCACACCCGTGACAGGGAAACTTTTTCTTTGCCTAATCTCTACTCAATCGCCATTTTGGTTTACCCCCACTATTTCCGCCTTGGCCTTGCCCCTTTTCTTGATTTCCTGCCTGATTATTCAATTGGAGTACTTGCTGTTCTGCTAATTTAACTTGGACCCACATTACTTTTTCTTCTAAATTCTTTCATCTATTATTTATTTCATCTCCACAGTACTTTGCGTACCTGAGGATTTCATCTATGGGCTTCGCTTGCCAGCATACCATGTGCTGCTTAATCATTTGCGATATGTCCAATCTTAACCCAGACACAAACCGATACACGAAATGTGTCATGGCTTTTTCTCCAATATTCACAAACCAACTGCACTGCTTGAACACCTGTAAGACGTTCATAGTAGGCATGTACTGACTCATCCTTTTCTTGGGTTGTTCTGTCAATTTTTATCCAATCAGTTTCTTTTGGGGGAATCTTTCCTTTCAGGAAAGTAATTACCTGGTGATATTTTTTCATTACTTCTTCTGACCGGGCTCCTGTCTTTTCATCCCTCGGGTACTCATCATTGGGCCAATCTATTGTAATTTTACATTATGTCCATAAGTCTGCAGGTACAACTATGTTGAATAGACCATCCAAGTTATTCAACAAAACTTTTGAAACCTTCACAAACCTTTCAACTTGTCTGTACCATTCTACTTGTTTTTCTCTCAGCTTGAGGAAACCATTAGTAAAAGATAAAATATCCTGTTGGGTCCATGGGACATGTACATAACCTCCTCCTGGTACTTCTCTCATTGGGCATAGTCTTTGAACCTTTTCTGTTTCTTTCATTAAGTACTCAGATGTCGTTCGATTCGCTTGTGCTTCTTGCTTTTTCTTTGTCCACCTAGTTTTCCATCTATCTAAATCTCCCCATTTTTGTGTTAAGAGCTCTTTTATCTGTAATTTCCTTCCCGACACATTCATGTTTTCTAAATTGTTATCCGAAAATTCACCTCTATAGTGTTTCTGCAATACTTTGGATTTCCCTATGTCAAATCCCATTTATGAGGCCAAATTCATCAATTTCTCTTGAAATATTTTTGTATTTTGAGTGATGCTTCTACATATTAATAACAACTCTTCCTCACTAAAGGTGTTTAATCTATCCATTCCTATATTCCCAGCTATCATTTCTTCCAATTCAACTCTTAATTTAAATATATTTAATATCTTTGGTTGGGGTTTTGATCTATTTATTTCTCGTGTTCATCTTTCTATTTCTTCTGGGGTTACCATTGCAGCAGTTTTCGTTCCTGTAGGTGTCTCAACTCGCATTTCTTTCGAACATCCTGGTATGACTTTTCTGAATGAATCATTTATTGGCTCTCTTACTGGCACATTCATTAAGGAAATTACCGATTCACACTCACTGGTCTGATCAATCCTTATATTTTCTTTTCTAGGTTGCATGATCGGAGTAGTCATGACAGGTGATTTAGGACAATTCTGCTTCTCTCCATATAAGGGAACACCAGGACCTATAGTCACGGGTTTTGCTGGGGCTTCAGGATTTGTCTTCAGCTGGGTTATTTTCTGAAGTAATTCACTTCTATTTTTATTTTTTGCTTCCTTTCCTTTTTCTTGAAGTAGCCTTTCCATTGTAGTCTTGTGTACAATCTGCAGAACTAAAGGTGTTGTCAGAATCGGGGAACTAGGGGTAGTTCTATTTGACTCTTCTTGGTAAGGTGGAGGATTTTTCATTAAAATATCTTCAAAATAATTGTCTTCTGAATCTCCACTGCCTATCACTAAATGTTTTGTTTTCTCTGTACATTTACTTCCTATCTGTTCTGTGGCAAATGAATATTTTTCGTTATTTATGTCCCATCATACACCCTCTCTTTCACGTCCCAAGCTCACCATGATGGAGACTAGAAAACCCGGGCACATAGACGTAAGGTTGCACACAACGCACTACTTCCTCTAATTACAACCACACATTCTTATGTCTATGCCGATTCCGGGAAACGAGCCCCGTTGCAACCACACATTCTTATGTCCAAGCCGATTCCGAGAAACGAGCCCCGTTGCAACCACACACTCTTATGGTCAGGCCGATTCTGAGAAATAAGCCCCCGTTTGCCAGGACACAACGACCAATTCCGAGAAACCAGCGCCTGTTTTTTAAGACACGACACCAGACATCCTGTCACGACCAGTTCTCTCTCTTTCTCTCTCTTATCTAAGGAACCAGCCTAGGGTTATTTCTCAACACTCTGCTTCTGCCGTGACTTCCTCATGATTAAGACACAGTGACGCTGCCTCCTGCCATGACTTCTGTATGATTATGACACAGTTACGCTGCCAGGACTTCTGTATGATTACAACACGGATAACCGAATTTTGCTCAAGGGAAGCTCCTTCCTCTTTTCTATGTCAAGAATGTATAAATACCATGTTTTGTTTGATTAAAGTAGAGACTATTCCCGAGCCTCCTTAGGTGACGGAGCTCTCCCTTAACTCGAGTTACTGAATAAAGACCCTTGAATTCTAACCACCACGGACTCTGCTCTTCATGCTTGACCTTATTGATATTATAGAAATTCCGATCAAGGTAAATTGCTAAAATATTTACCACAGTAAATTGGCACCCGAACAGGAACTTCCCTTTATCCCCACATGCCGGTGATGCGGACCCGAACCTGTCTCTCCAGATACTGACAGACTTCAAAGTGCACACTGCAGGGTGTTCCTGCATGAACTCCTTTGTGTCAAAGAGGGACCGAGCCGCGGCCTAGCCACCCATACGAGGCGGTGAGGACAACAGCGGAAGTCTCGACCCAGAGCCCGAATCTTGTGAAGTTGCCGAGTCCGAGGTCTTCAGAACCCCGACAAGTCCCTGATCAAGAGCGCAGCGCAACTAGTCCAGTGTCCAGATCTTCAAGATCTTCAAGTTCTCTGCACCTCGTGATTACTGCTGGGGGTGTATCAAGACGGGTTCTGATTTTTCAGAGCATGGTCAAGACGGGTCCTGATTTTTCAGAGCACGGTCAAGACGGGTTCTAGTTTCTAGAAAACGGTATGTTTGTACTCTGATACTCAGGGTATATCAAGTTATCAAGTGTAAGTTTTATTGTTTGTTGACGCAATGCCTTTGTTTTCTAAGTTGTGTAAACTGGGTACCCGGAGGGGGTTACTGGAACAAGATGTACCAGTCCCCCCAAAGGATACTCCTGGTTTCCTCATGTATACAAAATATGGAATTGGTGCCGTTTTGTACTTAGATCTTTGGGAAGATTACACTCAAGATTTAGAAATTGCGATTAGATGGCCAAAGAGTGACACATGGGATTTAAGTTACTGAATAAAGACCCTTGAATTCTAACCACCACGGACTCTGCTCTACATGCTTGACCTTATTGACATTATAGAAATTCCGATCAAGTTAAATTACTAAAATATTTACCACAGTAAATTGGCGCCCGAACAGGAACTTCCCTTCCTCCCCACACGCCGGTGATGCGGACCCGAACCTGTCTCTCCAGATACCGACGGACTTCAAAGTGCACACTGCAGGGTGTTCCTGCATGAACTCCTTTGTGTCAAAGAGGGACCGAGCCGCGGCCTAGCCACCCATACGAGGCGGTGAGGACAACAGCGGAAGTCTCGACCCAGAGCCCGAATCTTGTGAAGTTGCCGAGTCCGAGGTCTTCAGAACGCCGACAAGTCCCTGATCAAGAGCGCAGCGCAACTAGTCCAGTGTCCAGATCTTCAAGTTCTCTGCACCTCGTGATTACTGCTGGGGGTGTATCAAGACGGGTTCTTATTTTTCAGAGCATGGTCAAGACGGGTTCTGATTTTTCAGAGCACGGTCAAGACGGGTTCTAGTTTCTAGAAAACTGTATGTTTGTACTCTGATACTCAGGGTATATCAAGTTATCAAGTGTAAGTTTTATTGTTTGTTGACGCAATGCCTTTGTTTTCTAAGTTGTGTAAACTGGGTACCCGGAGGGGGTTACTGGAACAAGATGTACCAGTCCCCCCAAAGGATACTCCTGGTTTCCTCATGTATACAAAATATGGAATTGGTGCCGTTTTGTACTTAGATCTTTGGGAAGATTACACTCAAGATTTAGAAATTGCGATTAGATGGCCAAAGAGTGGCACATGGGATTTAAGTTACTGAATAAAGACCCTTGAATTCTAACCACCACGGACTCTGCTCTACATGCTTGACCTTATTGATATTATAGAAATTCCGATCAAGTTAAATTACTAAAATATTTACCACAGTAAATTGGCGCCCGAACAGGAACTTCCCTTTATCCCCACATGCCGGTGATGCGGACCCGAACCTGTCTCTCCAGATACTGACAGACTTCAAAGTGCACACTGCAGGGTGTTCCTGCATGAACTCCTTTGTGTCAAAGAGGGACCGAGCCGCGGCCTAGCCACCCATACGAGGCGGTGAGGACAACAGCGGAAGTCTCGACCCAGAGCCCGAATCTTGTGAAGTTGCCGAGTCCGAGGTCTTCAGAACCCCGACAAGTCCCTGATCAAGAGCGCAGCGCAACTAGTCCAGTGTCCAGATCTTCAAGATCTTCAAGTTCTCTGCACCTCGTGATTACTGCTGGGGGTGTATCAAGACGGGTTCTTATTTTTCAGAGCATGGTCAAGACGGGTTCTGATTTTTCAGAGCACGGTCAAGACGGGTTCTAGTTTCTAGAAAACTGTATGTTTGTACTCTGATACTCAGGGTATATCAAGTTATCAAGTGTAAGTTTTATTGTTTGTTGACGCAATGCCTTTGTTTTCTAAGTTGTGTAAACTGGGTACCCGGAGGGGGTTACTGGAACAAGATGTACCAGTCCCCCCAAAGGATACTCCTGGTTTCCTCATGTATACAAAATATGGAATTGGTGCCGTTTTGTACTTAGATCTTTGGGAAGATTACACTCAAGATTTAGAAATTGCGATTAGATGGCCAAAGAGTGGCACATGGGATTTAAGTTACTGAATAAAGACCCTTGAATTCTAACCACCACGGACTCTGCTCTACATGCTTGACCTTATTGATATTATAGAAATTCCGATCAAGTTAAATTACTAAAATATTTAGCACAGTAAATTGGCGCCCGAACAGGAACTTCCCTTTCTCCCCACACGCCGGTGATGCGGACCCGAACCTGTCTCTCCAGATACCGACGGACTTCAAAGTGCACACTGCAGGGTGTTCCTGCATGAACTCCTTTGTGTCAAAGAGGGACCGAGCCGCGGCCTAGCCATCCATATGAGGCGGTGAGGACGACAGCGGAAGTCTTGACCCAGAGACCGAATCTTGTGAAGTTGCCGAGTCCGAGGTCTTCAGAACCCCGATAAGTCTCTGATCAAGAGCGCAGCGCAACTAGTCCAGTGTCCAGATCTTCAAGATCTTCAAGTTCTCTGCACCTCGGTGAGTACTGCTGGGGGTGTATCAAGACGGGTTCTGATTTTTCAGATCACGGTCAAGACGGGTTCTGATTTTTCAGAGCACGGTCAAGACGGGTTCTAGGTTTCTAGAAAACGTTATGTTTGTACTCTGATACTCAGGGTATATCAAGTTATCAAGTGTAAGTTTTATTGTTTGTTGACACAATGCCTTTGTTTTCTAAGTTGTGTAAACTGGGTACCCGGAGGGGGTTACTGGAATAAGATGTTCCAGTCCCCCCAAAGGATACTCCTGGTTTCCTCATGTATACAAAATATGGAATTGGTGCCGTTTTGTACTTAGATCTTTGGGAAGATTACACTCAAGATTTAGACATTGCGATTAGATGGCCAAAGAGTGGCACATGGGATTTAAATCTTATCATGGCAGTTGAAAAGAAATGTTGGGAAAAGAAAGCAAGACCCTCGATGTTAGAAAGTATTGAATTATGGTGAAAGGAAGCACATCGAAGGGAACAGAAAGAGTTGGGTTTGCTTCCATCCACTTAGAAAATAAACAAACTATGACAAGTACATATTCCAGTCCTCGGCAAACAGGTAACTGAATGAAATCAATTTGAAGTCTTACAATGAACCTTCTGCCTTTCCAATTCTTTCCGTGCTGACTACTGTTTTCCTGCCTGGATTATTTGTTAACCTGTTTAGCATCTCTGGCAAAGACTCTCTGCGACATTCCCGAACCTTGTATTGAACCAATCTTGTCTGATCATAGCATCTCTGCCTTTGTGGGTGTCTCCATGATACATTCTAGCCGTGGATTCAAGCATACAGTCTGGCATCACTGGCCTTCCATCTAAATAGACCCACACACCTTCTTCAGCTCTTCTCTGACAACCCATTTTCTCCCACTCCTCCTTTTCTCTCATGTTAGCTTTATCTTGCAGGTCTTTTACTTCTTCCCATGTTCCTATACCCCCAAGGAGAATAGGTTGGCAGCTGATTCCACATGGTTCACTGTTCTTGTTTAATGCTATTTTGTATTTAGCACTGTGTTGAGCAACCTGGTCAGCATATCGATTACCAGCTGTCACATGGTAATTTCCTGACTGGTGAGCAGCACACTTGACCACTGCCACTTATTTTGGCAATTGTATTGCTTCAATCAATTATTTTACAAAATGTCCATTTTTAATGGGGGATCCTGAAGAAGTCATGAAATCCCGCTGCATCCAAAGTTGGCCAATGTTGTGCACAACCCTGTAACCATACTGACTATCAGTGTAAATGGTTCCTTTCCAATTTTTCCCAATTTTACAAGCTTTAATTAATGCTATCAATTTGGCTACTTGTGCAGGCTTGACTCCTGGTAAATAGGATGCTTCGACTATTCCAGCCAATGTACACACAGCGAAAGCAGCACTCAGTCCTCCTTCTTCATGGCGCATACAAGAGCCATCTACAAAGAACTTATGTTCTGCATTCTTCAAGGGTTCTTCCTCTATATCTGGACGGGGATTGGTACTGAGTTTGAGTAATGTTCGGACATTCATGATCGACTTTATCTTTCACTTCTTCCTGATATGGATCTGGTAACAAGGTAGCTGGGTTAAAAAAAAGTACACCTAACTATGGTCACGTTCTCAGCCCCCAGTACAGCTCGCTCATATTTCGTCAATCGACTAGGAGTAAGATACTGAGTTCGTATTCTTGTCAATAGAATTTCAACTGAATGTGGGATGTACACTTTTACAGGGTGTCCCATTACAATTGATTTGCATTGTTCATGACTCATGCACGTCACAGCTACAGCTTTTAGGTACCCTGGCAGTGCAGATGCCACAGGGTCCAAAGTAGCAGACAAATATGCCAATGGACGTCGCATTAGGCCATGTTTCTAGGTTAGGAATGAGAGTGCACAATTATCTATCTCATAACAGAACAATGGAAATTCTTTTGAATAATCTGGCATAACCAAGGCAGGTGCTTCACACAGTTTTGTAACTTCAAGAAAGCTGTCATGCTTTCATCGTCCCACTCTACTGGATCTTTTGCTCGTTTCTTGGTCATTTGTATCAAAGGTTTGGCCAGTAATGAAAATCCCACAATCCACTGCTTGCAATAACCTACGACTCCAAGAAACATCCTTATTTCTTTTTGGGTTTGTGGTAATCGCATTTGTCTTATTATTTTTATTCTTTCTGTGGTCACTTTCCTAACTCCTCTTTCTATGTGGTGTCCCAAATATTTGACTGAATTTCTGCAAAACTGTAATTTCTCTGGTGACACTTTATGTCCACCTTTAGCCAGATGATTTAGCAATGCAATTGAATCAGTAAGACAGTCACTTCGGGTTTTCGATGCGACCAATATGTCATCAATATATTGTACCAAGACTGATTGGGCAACACCAGAGATTCAAGACATCTTTTCAAAATGTGGTTAAAAATTGAAGGACTTTCAGTGTACTCTTGAGGAACATGATTCCAAACGTAACCACGCTCCTCAAATTTAAAATAAAATAAAATTGACTATCAGGATGCAATGGAATGGAGAAAAAGGCATGGAATAAATCAATTACGGTAAACCATCCTGCTGTCCATGGTATCTGATATTCAAATAACTGTTGAATTTGGCACTACAGGGCAACATTGTATGACAATATTATTAATCTTTCTTAGATCTTGAACCACCCTATATTTCCCATCAGGTTTCTTTATACCAATAATAGGTGAGTTACAAGGACAGCTCATTATTTCTTTCAGAATGCCTTGCTCAACCAATCGATCAATTTCTGCTGCAACACCAGCTTTAATTTCCGGACTCATTTTGTATTGTTAAGTATTTGGATAAACTACACCTTCTTTCAGAGTTACTTTTACTGGATCTACATTTGCCGTTAGTCCTACTTCTTTTCCTGCAAAATCCCACATTTCAGGATTTACAGTAGTTTTGACCTCATCTGGTAGTTCGTATTTTGTCATCATAGAAAACATTTCATTCACCTCTGTTCCTTGCTTGGCTAACATGATTTTGTAGACTCCGTCTTCATCGGGGGTCTGAATTGCAACACCATCCGATGTGCAAAATATTGTGCAATTAATTTTGCACAATAAACCCCTTCCTTGTAAGTTTACCGGACTTGAGTCACACACCACAAACTTGTGCGTCTCTTTTAAAATTGCCAATACGTACCTCCATTGGTTTTGTAATTGGGGTCCTAATTTGTTTATTAGAAACGCCCACTACTTGGATCCCCTCGCCCGAGAGGGGTAGGTTTAGGATGTCTGCTGTTCTCACAGTAGAACGGGTAGCATCAGTATCCAACAAGAAGGTGATATCATTCCCTTCAACCTTACTATCTATATAAGGACCTAACTGATCTACCGGCAAGAATGCGGCAAGTACGCACTCCTCTTCCTCCCCTCTCAGGCACAGTCATTGTATATCATTGTCAAAATAGGAATCCTGCAAAAGAAACTGTTGTGATACAAAAATTTTCTCACCACCCTTCCTGGAATCCGGTGTCCAAACTGTACTTGGCTTGACTCACAAAATTTGGCATAGGGCCAGGTGGCAAATGGCTCTGTAGATTTACAACCTGCTGCGGTTGTCTCCTTAACACCTCATTCTGCGTCTGTGGATTTAAATTTTGATTTTCGATGTTATTATTCTCTATAAGTTTACACTTGTTTTTCCAATGGCCCAATTTTCCGCACCCGTGACAGGGAAACTTTTTCTTTGCCTCATCTCTACTCAATCGCCCTCTTGGTTTACCCCCACTATTTCCGCCTTGGCCTTGCCCCTTTTCTTGATTTCCTGCCTGATTATTTAATTGGAGTTCTTGCTGTTCTGCTAATTTAACTTGGGCCCACATTACTTTTTCTTCTAAATTCTTTCATCTATTATTTATTTCATCTCCACAGTACTTTGCGTACCTGAGGATTTCATCTATGGGCTTCGCTTGCCAGCATACCATGTGCTGCTTAATCATTTGCGATATGTCCAATCTTAACCCAGACACAAACCGATACACGAAATGTGTCATGGCTTTTTCTCCAATATTCACAAACCCACTGTACTGCTTGAACACCTGTAAGATGTTCATAGTAGGCATGTACTGACTCATCCTTTTCTTGGGTTGTTCTGTCTATTTTTATCCAATTAGTTTCTTTTGGGGGAATCTTTCCTTTCAGGAAAGTAATTACCTGGTGATATTTTTTCATTACTTCTTCTGACCTGGCTCCTGTCTTTTCATCCCTCGGGTACTCATCATTGGGCCAATATATTGTAATTTTACATTCTGTCCATAATTCTGCAGGTACAACTATGTTGAATAGACCATCCAAGTCATTCAACAAAACTTTCGAAACCTTTCAACTTGTCTGTACCATTCTACTTGTCAGCTTTGGGAAATCATTAGTAAAAGATAAAATATCCTGTTGGGTCCATGGAACATGTACATAACCTTCTCCTGGTACTTCTCTCATTGGGCATAGTCTTGGAACCTTTTCTGTTTCTTTCATTAAGTACTCAGATGTCGTTTGATTTGCTTGTGCTTCTTCCTTTTTCTTTGTCCACCTAGTTTTCCATCTATCTAAATCTCCCCATGTTTGTGTTAATAGCTCTTTTATCTGTAATTTCCTTCCCGACACATTCATGTTTTCTAAATTGTTATCCAAAAATTCACCTCTATAGGGTTTCTGCAATACTTTGGATTTCCCTATGTCAAATCCCATTTATGAGGCCAAATTCATCAATTTCTCTTGAAATATTTTTGCATTTTGAGTGATGCTTCTACATATTAATAACAACTCTTCCTCACTAAAGATGTTTAATCTATCCATTCCTATATTCCCAGTTATCATTTCTTCCAATTCAACTCTTAATTTAAATATATTTAATATCTTTGGTTGGGGTTTTGATCTATTTATTTCTCGTGTTCATCTTTCTATTTCTTCTGGGGTTACCATTGTAGCAGTTTTAGTTCCTGTAGGTGTCTCAACTCGCATTTCTTTCGAACATCCTAGTGTGACTTTTCTGAATGAATCATTTATTGGCTCTCTTATTGGCACATCCATTAATGAAATTACCGATTCACACTCACTGGTCTGATCAATCCTTATATTTTCTTTTCTAGGTTGCATGATCGGAGAAGTCATGGCAGGTGATTTAGGACAATTTTGCTTCTCTCCATATAAGAGAACAACAGGACCTATAGTCACGCGTATCGTTAGGGCTTCAGGATTTGTCTTCAGCTGGGTTATTTTCTGAATTAATTCACTTCTATTTTTATTTTTTGCTTCCTTTCCTTTTTCTTGAAGTAGCCTTTCCATTGTAGTCTTGTGTACAATCTGCGGAACTAAAGGTGTTGTCAGAATCGGGGAACCAGGGGTAGTTCTATTTGACATCCTCGAAATGATATACGAGGTGTAAGAAAAGAAAAGAAAAGGAAAAACACAGAGAGATGGAACAATACAAAGTAATTTTAAGAACCCTCACTCACCAACCTAGTGGTGACATGCTTCATCACTGGGTTCCCACTGGAAAGACCTAATGTCTTTCCAGTGTGCTTCAACGCCTGTTTACAGCGGAGCTGGTTCTCGTGTGTGTTGAGGGTGTTTTCCAGGCCAAATTAAGCTAAGTGAGTGCAAAAAAGGAAATAAATTAAAAAGTGCAGATTCGTGACTTTCAACTATTTTATTATTAATAGTCCGATTTGCACTGATTAAAAACAGATATAAATGGACCCATAGGTTTGGTCTCAGTTATTAAAGACCTCTAGTCGATAGTGAAAAAATTGGTCAACATGTTTCTGTTTGTTTGGAGCCCGAGTCGCTCAGCTTTCATCAGGACCATATAATGTGATCCTCGGGTGGTGTACACGCCCTAAGGTGCACCCTGCCGTGAGGAGTTCGTGTGAAAAGAAAAAAGAAAAAAGTTTTTTCTTTTTAAAAGGTATATATTATACTTACGGCTGTTAAGCCGTTCGAGACCCAACCAGCAATTTTGCTGGAGTCGTGTACAGAAGGCACGTCAGTGCATATCCTCGTGGGCAAGCGCGGCGTGGGGTAATCTTCATGCCACATATATTACTGCAGGCGACTCCCCGCCGAGTACCTATTGGTGCATCACACAAACTCCTCACGGCAGGGTGCACCTTAGGGCGTGTACACCACCAGAGGATCACATTATATGGTCCTGATGAAAGCTGAGCGACTCGGGCTCCAAACAAGCAGAAACATGTTGACCAATTTTTTCACTATGGACTAGGGGTCTTTAATAACTGAGACCAAACCTATGGGTCCATTTATATCTGTTTTTAATCAGTGCAAATCGGACTATTAATAAAGTAGTTGAAAGTCACGAATCTGCACTTTTTAATTTATTTTCTTTTTTGCACTCACTTAGCTTAATTTGGCCTGGAAAACACCCTCAACACACACGAGAACCAGCTCCGCTGTGAACAGGCGTTGAAGCACACTGGAAAGACATGAGGTCTTTCCAGTGGGAACCCAGTGATGAAGCATGTCACCACTAGGTTGGTGAGTGAGGGTTCTTAAAATTACTTTGTATTGTCCCATCTCTCTGTGTTTTTCCTTTTATTTTATTTTCTTACACCTCGTATATCATTTCGAGGCTGTTTATTATATAGAACTTTTCACTCTTCTGTTGATTATTGATAGTAAGACAAGTAAGAGTGAATATCCATACCCTTTCTCTCTTGTTGTTCTTGGATGGTAGTTCTATTTGACTCTTCTTGGTAAGGTGGAGGATTTTTCATTAAAGTATCTTCAAAATAATTGTCTTCTGAATCTCCACTGCCTATCACTAAATGTTTTGTTTTCTCTGTACATTTACTTCCTATCTGTTCTGTGGAAAATTAATATTTTTCGTTATTTATGTCCCATCATACACCCTCTCTTTCACGTCCCAAGCTCACCATGATGGAGACTAGAAAACCCGGGCACATAAACGTAAGGTTGCACACAACGCACTACTTCCTCTAATTACAACCGCACATTCTTATGTCCAAGCCGATTCCGAGAAACGAGCCCCGTTGCAACCACACACTCTTATGGTCAGGCCGATTCCGAGAAATAAGCCCCCGTTTGCCAAGACACAACGACCAATTCCGAGAAACCAGCGCCTGTTTTCTAAGACACGACACCAGACATCCTGTCACGACCAGTTCTCTCTCTTTCTCTCTCTTATCTAAGGAACCAGCCTAGGGTTATTTCTCAACACTCTGCTTCTGCCGTGACTTCCTCATGATTAAGACACAGTCACGCTGCCTCCTGCCATGACTTCTGTATGATTATGACACAGTTACGCTGCCATGACTTCTGTATGATTACAACACGGATAACCGAATTTTGCTCAAGGGAAGCTCCTTCCTCTTTTCTATGTCAAGAATGTATAAATACCATGTTTTCTTTGATTAAAGTAGAGACTATTCCCGAGCCTCCTTAGGTGACGGAGCTCTCCCTTAACTTGAGTTACTGAATAAAGACCCTTGAATTCTAACCACCACGGACTCTGCTCTTCATGCTTGACCTTATTGATATTATAGAAATTCCGATCAAGGTAAATTACTAACATATTTACCACAGTTCTTCTGTCATCAGTACAGGATATAATCCTTCCACCACCATAGCTTGTCTCCATTGTTTCATCTGACTATCTCGAGTTTCACGAGGAAACTTGGGATAAAATGTTCTCAGGTTCTTATTACTTCGTGATCTATCACGCTCAAATGTTTCAGTTTCACATTCTTCTAAAGCTTTGTACTGGGTCAATCTAGGTCTTGGTTCTAACTCATTCATGCGAGTTCGTAAATTATGTAAAATTCTCCCATTAAATGTTCCCAACTCTGGAAACGCTAATATTCCATCATCTTTTGTATATTCTATCCAATTTGCTAGCCATACACAGGTATGATAGCCTCTCTCCATCATGTATGATGCAGGTGTTTCTGGGGAGGGATAAGAATTCCTTCTCTAGTTTTAATGGGTTTATTCTTTTTAAAATAATTTTTTATTTTCTGCATAAATGCCATTTTTCTCTGTTCTCCATACATGTTATGTGAATTTCCTTACTGTTTGTGGGTAAACCCTATAACTCTTCTATCTGGACGAGTCCCTATTATGGTTGGATCATATCTCCACATGCATATCCCACTGCCTAATATTATTGGGGCTTCTATTTTGATGACTAATCAGATGTTCGCCTTTGCTCTTAATGCTTCTCCAATAGCAGAGTGTCTTTTATTCTGAAGACCAATCAACTTCTGTTTTGCTTATTTGCTTAACCAATGTTTGCGCAGCTTTTCAGTGATGTAGGTATCACTCCTCTCTACTGACCCCTCCTTTACAATTTTACATTAGCGACACACCCGCTGTCTCGACCAATCCCAGTGCAGCTCTCAGTGACGTCAGTGCAGCACCCGCAACTGACCCCTCTTTTCACAAGGTAATGCGAAACTTAATTTCTTGCAATTTTACATACACATTTCAATATTTACCAAAGTAGAAACATTTTCTACTGTGCCAGATTTACTAATTTCAAAGAAAAGCAAATTTCTTCTGCTTCGAGTAACATTTTTGGCTTATCCTTCATACACTACGAGTAAAACCTCTTCCTCTTCACTCAAGCATAAAAGATACTGCTACTCCTTCAGTATTACCCTTTCTAGGTGATATAAGACCAAAGTTTCATCAGCTAACTCTTTTGCTACCAATCACTCTCACTTTTAGACAAAGAAAATAGTCCCTAAATTAGTGCTTAAAGTTTTACATAACTTTTCACACTTTCTTCATCATGGCAAGTAACCTCACTGCAGTATGGTTTCCATTTACCACCTGCTATTCAATTTTCCAGGGAATTTCCAGACAACATAAAACAATACATACGGGTTTTGGTTAATACATAATTCAATGATTCAATACGCAATATTTACCTAACTAGCTAAAGCCTAACGATAACTCTGCTACCAAGAAAAACTAATGCAGCATTTACCAACTTGGGTTACTCATAAACTATTATACTCACCTGGGCCCATAAACATTCACACATAAAGCTGGTAATTACTACTGCAATCAATTTTGATATTCGTGTGTGATGATTTTACCATTACCAATTTTTACCAACCCTATCACCTTATGTTTTAATTTCCTCTGGTCAATAGATCAGGTTGTTAGTTGAAAAGATAAAAAATGTAGTTAAACTTTTATTCTTCGAATGACCACAAACTCGAGAGAGAGTTTTAAAGGTTTTATCTAATCAATAATTTTGTGAGTCAAATACCAATACACGTCATACACCGTTCTCTTGAAGATAATACTCAAAATAGAACAAATAAGTCTTAGTTAATATCTCATGATGACGGAACCTGGAAAGGGTGGAAACAGAGACCAGTACAAGGACATACTACACAGAATTATATTTACCTAGAATGGTCTGAGGACCAACCCCTGGCCACGGAGCTGGATAGAGCCCCCTTAGTGAGGAGCCAAAGGACAGGTTCAGGGCAGGATAGGTGACCTCTTCTACATGCTACGCCAGCGTCGCACCCCTCTCTGGCACTACTCTCTTTGACTCTTCCCCTTCTTCAGATGTGCCTCCTCAAATTTCTTCTGTGCTCCCCTTGTAGATGATCGGATTCTTCTTCAGCAGTGTCTCAGTTTTTTTTCTCTCTCTCGTGTCTTCTATCAGAGTGCTCGGACAGCGTCTCTGACCTCTGTACCATCTGCCGTCATCTGCGTCGGTGATGGGTCTCTGTGACATCTAACTGACTCAACCTACCTTAGTTATACTATTCTATGTGTATGTACCAACCCCTAATGTTTCAATATTCGTGAAAACCCCTACTTCTAGTTGGACATGGAGATAGGTAGAGGTTATCACACCATACTAATGTAATACTTTTTCTTTAGTTCTTTGTTAATTTTTCTTGCCCCTCAATTTACTTTCCCAAGCTTTATTCCCACCCGCATTTCACATTATGATCAATAGAATGTATATGAATTTTAACTTCTTTCCTTCCCTCTTCGGGTCGAGAGATGAGGTTTCCAAGCAAATCTTGCTAGAGCGACCTTGGCTTAGTTTCAACTTGTCTCTTCATGGTTTCGGACGGGCTTTGCATGCGCTTGCCCAGAAGTCAGGTGAGATAGGGGTTTCAGTCACCCTCCAGGCCCAAATACGAACTAATAATAAAGTTTAAAAAAGACATGTTAGATTACAAAAATAAATGAATGCACTGTATACCACTTATTCCTCTCTAATCCCATTAAATTATTTAACCTTTTGCATTAGCAATTTTAAATAAACGTGCAAGGTTTAGTTTAAGCATAGCATGTGCATTAACATGTGAGTTTCAAGCGGCCATCTTAGTAGCTATTGGCTAGCTGCAAAGCTTTCCCACCAAAGCAAAGGACGTCATACTACGTAGACGCATGCGCAGAAAATTCCCGCGTTTTCGGCAGCCATTTGAAGTCACTCTAGTTAATGGTTAGTAATACACATAGGCAAGCTTCCCCTAGATAGTGTAAAAAGAATGTAATGCAATATTAGTATTTACAAACATGTTGAGTACAGTATTACACGTTATTCGAGAGTATTGCATCTGAGCAAGTCTCTTTCATACGAAACCTTGCTCCATCACAATCCCCACCCTTGATTGCTATTTGATATTGTGTTATTGCCTTCTATGGTTTTACCCTACCTCTTCTAGTCTCCTTTTTTGTAACATTTCTCTCATGTAACATAACTGGTTCTATTGTACAGCGCTCTGACACCTGCGGGTAAAGTAGGCGCTATACAAAAATGCAGTGAATAAATAGTTGAAGTACCCGGAGCACCCTTCCCCACCGGAGACCCTGGACACCATCTGAGACCATGATACACAACAACGGGCTAGATTCCACCAGACTATAAACCTAAGTAGTTCGCCCCCAGACAATGAAATCGGAGTGCAGTGTCCAAGATTAGCAAACAAGAATAAGCACGGGTCACCACCAGACACTATTGATATGTTGCAATGTACACAAAGACACTAGGCTCAGCCAGCTCTATTTGACTAGCACTGGCGGAACAGTTACCCGCATTTGTAAAGTTATGTTATGGTTAAGAAAATACAGCACGGAATAGATGGGTGCCTGTAAAGAATGTATATATCTTATATCCCGCGTACTATAGACCGGACGGATTGATCGCCTGGAGGTTTGAAGAACCATGAATGTTGTTGATTGCTTGTATATGAATAAATCATGAACTGTTCTCACTTAATCAATAAAATGTGTTAAAAAAAATATCAGCGCAGAATTTTGGCGCACATCTAAACCGTGCCGCTAAGATTTCCTTGTGGTAGTCCTTCTGACAGGAGTAGCTTCAGCTTAAATGCCCCGCTGGAGACTGACGGGTGGTACGCGATGCGCACGCGCCGTCGCCTAGACCTTTATGGTACGATGCGAAAGTCTTTCTTTCTTCTCTGCTTGTCACTGCACGAGCTCTCATGGTCTGTTGTTTATGTCCACGGCCGTCGAGTGCGCGCCTTGCTTTACGGCAGGCGGCGACGGTGGCTGGATTTACGGTCCTGTCTGCAGCTTCACCGGCAGGTGCCGGTCGTGGAGAACACGGATTCTGCGAGCGTAGAACCCGGTCACGGCGTCCCCCGGCGGCGGCAGCGCTCCCTGCCCGCCTCCTCCGCTGGAGGCGCGCGGCGGCCTGGAGCCTGCGGTGGGCGGCCCCGCCATGAGCCTGGGTCCCAAGGAGCTGTCCAGCCTTCTAGGACTGCTCTCGGAGGAGGCGTGCACCAGCACCTTCGAGGCGCTGTCTGCCGCCTTCCATCATGTCTTCTTGAAGTCCGAGCACTTTCGATCCGGGTCTGTTCTGGTGATGCTGCTACAGCAGCCAGATCTGCTGCCCAGCCCGGCGCAGCGCCTTATCGCACTCTACCTACTCTGGGAGATGTACCGGACCGAGCCCCTCGCAGCCAACCCCTTCGCCGCTATATTCGCACACTTATTGAACCCACCGCCCCCAGGCTCCGAGGAACTAGAGCGGCCGCTCTCAGGTAAGGAAAGAGGTACCGCAACATTATGAGGGTGTAGGGCCCAGGTGTGCAGCATTGAGGCGAGAGTATAGATTGTGGCGATCAGGCTGAATAGTGGGGCCTTGGAAGTTCGCCCTGGGGCTTAGACCTTGCTGCTATCAAACTAGTTTGGCTTGGGCACACCATCTGATGATAACCGACCGCTCCACCCACCCTCCGAATATTCGCACTTTTGTATCAGGGAACAAGATCAAAGCGAGCGTAGTGTACCTATACTGTTGTTCGCTCTGCCTTCTTGACGTGTACCCACCTCAGATCTAATAAAAACGGCGTGGAAAGTACAGGTTTATCCGCTCAGACTTTCATATCTGTAAGCTGCGAACCCTCCAAGTAGAGTCTCTTTGTGCCTACTTAATGGCCTTATCAGGTGAGCGATAATCTGCAGATGTTGCCAAACTTCAAGCACAAACAAAACTTATTGTGTGGGTAGATGGTTTATTCGTTGACAGTAAATGGTTTTTCGAATGAGGGTATTCAGACACTTTTAGATGGCTGCCTCGATGTTAAATTGTGTCTGTCGGAGAATATGTTAATTTATACGAACACAATGCATAGGACTACCGATGTTTCCCTTTTTAGGTCTCGGCCTGCGTAGGCTGCGCTTGTTTGCTTGTGTAGGGCAGAGAAGCGAATACGAGGTTGACAGCAAGTTGTTTACAGTTTGCAGTTATTCAAGATGTCTGTCTCGGAGCACCTGCCACTTGGGGCTCATGCCAAGCGACTCAAGTTCCTCAAAACTAATATTAAGGAAATAAGTGGGAGAGGGAAGTATGTGGAGTAAATGCATAGATGGTGAATAGTAGTGTGAAAGAGGGAGCAAAACATCAGGGGGAGGCAATAGAGGAGGTTGAGGGGAAGTGCAGGAGGACGAAGGAGGTGAGAACATGGGTAGAGGAAACGGCATTTGACAGAAAGAGGTACTCAAATTAGGTTAGAGTGGAAAAAGATACGGTTGTCGGGATTGTGAGAAAAATAGGATAATTAAGAATGAAGAAGACTAGATAAGAGTAGAATCCGCGGTTAATGGCCCAACCTAGGATACTTAGGAATGAAGAAGAATAGATAAGAGTAGAATCTGAGGTTAATGGCCCAGCCTTTGGTTTCATAGGGAATGTGGGTTAGATACAGGCAAAATAGGTGAGGCTTTGACAGACGGACAGAAAATCCGGTGCAGTTCTGATTTCTGTAGACATGAAGTTCCAGAATAGCGAAGCAGCTCCAGAGGGTTATTGATGGAGGGCATGTGCGGCCAGAAGTATTGGAATTTGAAGATGGGGGTTGTTTTTGCTTCATAATTTCTTAGGGCTTTCCTAGATCTTGTATAGATTGGTTAGATAAGGTGGGGCACTTGAGTGGATTGCTTTGAAGGCTAGTCAGCTTAGCTTTAATTTAATTTTGGCTTAAATGGGAAGCAGGAGAAGACAAAGAATTTGGGAGATGTGATCCTATTTCCTTGAAAACATTCTAGCTGTTGCATGAAGAGATGCTTTTAGAGACATACGGTCTGATTGAGGAAACACCTGTTAGGACACATTCCTTAAGTCCAGACTAGAATTAGAACTTGTGCAGAGGTTTTAAGATTGGTTTTAACTTGAACACCTGTAGATATACTTTGCTGAGAGGCTTGACATATAGGTTAAAGAGGGTTGGAGATAGGGGGCTTGGTCAGAGGCATCATTTTTCTTCATTTGGGTGCACTATGAGAGAAAGGAGGAAAACCATTTGAGGACAGTGTCTTTAAATCCAAAGTGGTGATGTCGAGGAGAGAGAGAGAGCAATCTGGAGTTCTTAATTGTTTCAAAAGCTATTGTAAGGTCAAGTAAAACTAAGAGGCAGCATTCTCCACCATCCAATATATGATGGATGTAGTCCAGATTTTTTTTAACAATTCTGTTTCAGTTCCATGACCTGCTGTGAATACAGGTTAGTGTGTTGTCAGTAAATTCTTTCTTGTTAATTAATTGAGTTGTAAGGAGAACCCTTTTACAATTGTTTTGCCTAGCCATGGTAGGCTGGAAATTTGTAGGTAAATTTTGATCAAGGTTGTGTTTACTGAGTAAGTATGAGCTTTGGCAACATTTGAGAGTTAGGAAAAGCAGCCATGAGAGAAGAAAGCATTACTAATTTGACACCATTTCTTAAGACAAAAGTGCAAAATTCACTTTAATAACAGTGGGGATGAGATCGTGTAAGTAAGGAGTGGCATTGAGTTTTTGAATTTTTTTTATTTTTGTACTCATTATGCCAATTCTCTTGTTGGCAATTTTCCATTCCCATTGCTAGGATACCAGCCAGGGGTAGAGTCATTTCATCCAAGAAAAGTAGCTGCTTCCACCCTTTACTGGTGTGCCCGTAGCAAAGAAGGGGCCAGAACTGACAGCAATTCTTTAGCTTAATCATTGGACCCCAGGTTTTTTACTCTAATCATCCAGCATAGCCCATACTTTCTTCTGACTGCTTGGATCGCATGCTATATCATGTTGGCTTATAGATATAATATTCTTCTTACACTCTGAGAAAGGAGGTGGGGCTCCTGATTTCCAAGATCTGCAAATCTCCCGTCTCCCCAGTTAGATTATATAGAAAATAAATCTTGAAACCAAATTATTAAGACGAGTGGCACTGTCGTGACGTATTCCAAAAAATACAAGTAAATGACTTACCGTCACCTGTTTGCATGTTACTTCTGTCAGGAATTTACACAGTTCAGTCCATAAATTCAAGGTCTTGGGACATGTCAAACACATATGCACGTCATCTGCTGAGCGGTCCCCACATCTTGTGCATGTATAGTGTGTTCCTGAAAATTTTGATAACTTTGCTGGGGACCAATATACCCTATAAACGGTGAAAAGGTGGTTTTATTTGAGGAAGGTGAGTTTAACTATCTCCTTTAACTATCTCCTAAAGCATTGCAAATTAACCAAACCAAGCCTCGCTCAGGTTTATGTTTACTAGGTCTTCTCCCCAGAGCTTTTGAATGTCTTTATCCAATTCATTTTCCGCCTCTACCAAAGTATGATACCACAAAGAGACCTCCTTTTTGATAGTGCCAACTTTTATCGCCTGATCCAGCCAGGAATCGTCTTCTTCCTCATCCCAATCTTGTCGTGCCCACCACGCAGAAACTTGATAATACTTGAATCTAGTTAGTCGACCCCCTGTACATAGACTCAACGTTACCTAACTAACGTGGTCTCCGACTTCAGGTCCCCCCATCGGGAAATCGCCACAGTTTTCAGTGGAATGCTGAGCAAGTCCTTTAAACACTCCGGGGTTCCTGGTGAATCCCATATCGGGGTCCTAGGGGAATAATGTTGTTTCTCGTTTTTTCTGAATGAAAACCCATAATCTCAATGCCCCCAGCAAAATCTTCTGTCTCACTTTAAAAAAAAAACTTCGGGTCCCCGTACTTAAATAAAAACTGATCTTGTCCATCCCTCAGTCCACTCAACATTGCCCCAAAGAGTATTCCTATTGATCACCCATCAACTTTATTTAACAGCATCCGACAGTTCTTAAAGTAAAATGCATGCCCGCATATCATCAGATCAGGAAGCGCCCCTCGGATTGCTGCATGGGTGGGGGCAGTACACAAATGGGCACTGGCGGATGAAGAAATATTACGAGAAGAAGAGGTGAAAGTGACACTCAAACACCCTATATCACTGGACTGGGCTATCCTATTGAATCAATTCAAACAATCACTAACCCATGACGACCCAGAGAGGGTCCCTCACACACTACAAGACACAGTCACAGTTCACGAACACAGATGCCAGACCTCCCGCAGTGCACAGTTAAAGTCACTAGGTATTAATGCCGGGCTTTACACCTTAAGTGTAAGCCGGACCCCCAGAAAAAGACCTATCACAGGTACCCCCACTACGCCCCTGGTAACTTGTGGAACCATCGTTCACCGAGACACATGCCGCCCTAAGTTCTCATCTGACACCTGTACCCAGAATCCCATGAGGACCCCCCCAGCTTTCTTCCCCCCAGTTAAATTCAGCTATTCTCCATAGAAAGATCTCACTAGTGACAAGAAACTCGACTATCCACTGCACGAATAATAAAGCAGTATGATATCAATACAAATAATGTGTGCTGAAGAATCGTAATATGATGCAACCTGTCACTGTAAATGTAAAATGTCAATAAAAATATGTTTGGGAAAAAAAAATCAGATAAGGAAGCGCCAACCCTCCCTTCTCCAACCTCCTCCTTTAATTTTTTCCAGGATATTCGGGGACCCTTCGAGGCCCAAATGAAGCTGCCCATCTTTCCCTGTAATTTAGCAATCTCTCCTTTGTCAAAAGGTAAGGGTATACAGTTAAAAAGGAAAGTAACCCTAGGGAGAACAATAATTTTAATGAGATTTACCCTGCCATATAGATTTAGGGGTAAATTCGCCCACCTAACCAACAATCTCCCTACCTCCTTACTTATCTTTCTCCAGTTAACAGTAGTCACTTCACTAATTTCTGCGTAATTATTATACCCAAGTAACGCATATGAGATTTCACCCCCAGGGTTTGCATAGGCTGATTCCATTCCATAATTTCCGTCTTATCTCTGTTTACATTGTACCCTGATATCGTCCCGAATATTTCCGCTTTAGCTATTAAGTTAGGGATAACCCTCTCAGGGTTGACCGTATACAGTATAAGATCGTCTGCGTACAAGGCTAATTTTGTCTCCAAATCTGCATATCTAAACAGAACAATAGAGTCATCATTTCTAATCCAAGCCGCTAATGGTTCAATATAAAGATTGAATAGAAGCGGAGACAGGGAACACCCCTGCCTAGTTCCCCGCATTATTTTGAACCAATCCGTTAACTTCCCATTGACTAGAACCCTTGCTTTAGGTGAACAGTATAGATGTTGAACTGCCCTTATGATATTCTCGGGAAACCCAAAGATCTTAAGAGCCTCCAGAGCTAGGGCCAATGAACTTGGTCAAAGGCCTTCGCAGCATCCACTGCCACAACTGTTACAGGTAAATTATTATAATAATAATAATAATAGAATTTATAAAGCGCCTGGTTACGCTAACTGGCGTGTCCCCGCGCTGAGGTAAGAGGAGGAAGCAGAGCCGGGAAACATCGGCCTAAATCATTACAACGTTATTAGCATGAAAACAGATGAGTTTTAAGATCCTTCCTAAACTTCATCTCGGATGGTTCCATCCGGAGGCTTATCAGGAGTTTATTCCAGCTCTGAGCAGCCAGCAGCCAGAAGGACCTGCTTCCCACCCTGGCCTTCTTAACCTTAGGGACCAGCAACAAGCCAGTCACACTCGATCTAAGGAGCCAAGCGGGCACATAGCAAGTAAGAAGGTTCATCAGATAGGAAGGACCAGTGCCCTGGATGATGCGATGGCATATACAGAGTGCCTTAAATAACACTCTCTTCCTTACTGAAAGCCAGTGTAGGGTGTTCAAGGCTCTTTTGGAGGCAGCCCTCCTAGGTTGCATAAGGACCAGCCGTGCGGCTGCATTCTGCAAAACCTGGAGTCTGTTTAACCCCTTCGCTGCTGATGACGAGCTCAGCTCGTCATCAGCCATGGGTGGTGTGTGCTGATGACGAGCTGAGCACGTCATGTAACGCGGTAAATCGAAAAAAGCTGCACAGCGCGAAAATCGCCGCAGCAGCGATGCGGTTAAACATTTAGCCGTGGCACCCAGATAGAGTATATTGCCATAATCTAGGTGAGATGTCTCGAGGGCATGCACCAGAATCTTCCTGGCATCTGTAGAGAGGAAATCCATAGTTTTTAGTAGGCCTTTAAGGACTCCAAAACACGTACCCACTACACATCTAGTATGATGTTCATACGAGAGATTAGAGTTCAGCCATACACCCAGGTTCTTCACCTGGGTGCATGGTATAGAAGTGGGACCCAGGCTCGAAGGCCACCATGCCGACGACCATACTGACGGAGCACCTCGGATTTATTTCCATTAAGTTTCAGGCAGTTATTAGCCATCCAGGAGGCAAGCTTCTGCATGCATGCCCTGAAATTGGAAGCTGCCGCATCCGGTGCCTGTGATAGGGAGACCACCAGTTGTGTGTCATCGGCGTATGACATGACCCTGATTCCAAAGCACTCCGCTATCTCCACCAAAGGGGTTACATATAGATTAAACAGGGTAGGACTCCGGGCCGATCCCTGTGGCATACCCTGTTTCAATTTGATGGCTTTGGAATAGTAGGCACCTTGTCTAACTTGAAAACTACTCCCTGCCAGAAAGGATTGCAACCGTTTTAGAGCCAGGGACTGAGACACCGCCCTTATTCAGACACTGCAGCAAGGTGTAATGAGCTACAGTATCAAATGCGGTGCTAAGGTCCAGAAGGACCAAGGCCATTGTTTGCCGCCCAGCATCTGCTCCTTGTCTAATGGTTTCCGTGGCCAGGAGTAGAGCGGACTCAGTAGAATGTAAAGCACGGAAGCCAGATTGAGAGGGGTGCAGAAGGCTGGATTTCTCGACATGAGCCATCAGCTGTTGGTTTATAATCTTCTCTGCCACTTTAGCCAAGTAAGGCCGCAGCGAGATGGGTCGTACATTTTCAAGTTTGTCAGGGCTGATATTCGGTTTCTTCTGTAGTGGAAGAACAATTGCATTTTTCCAACTACCAGGCACTGTATGCGTTCTAAAAGATACCTCCAGGGAGATGCCTTGTATAGGGCTCAAGGATGGCAATACTCTCACCCGACACTTTAGGTGAGGCAGGATCTCTGGGCGAGCCAGACTTGATGCTCAGACAAATTCTGCTGAGCAACTCAGGGGGGGATGGAGATACTATCCAGCCTCATGCCTTCCCCAGCTCCTCCGACTTGTTTCACAAACTTCGGGCCCGTCTTTACAGTCTCAGGAAAAGAGCAATAGATTTTCTCCACTTTCTCTGAGAAAAAGTCTGCAATACGGTTGCATGACTCAGCTGAGTCCGCCGTTGGCGTGGCAGAAGCTGCAAGGGAGGAGATCTCCTTATAGATTTTAAATAATTCTTTCGTAGAATTTCCCACTGCCCCAATTCTATCCTGGTAGTGTGTGGCCTTGGCCCGTTTGATAAGCCCATGATATTTTTCAGTTTTTCAAGGTATTCCATTCTGTCCTGACTTGAAAATCCCTTTCTCCATCGCCTCTCAAGGCGTTTACACTCTGCTTTAGCCAAACGCAAAACAATATTATACCAAGGTTCTGATTTATGTGCCCTACCCGGAATCTTATTAGGCAACAGCGGGGCCTTACTGTCTAGTGCTTCTGTTATGCGCCTCTCTAAATTATAGCAGGCGTTTTCAATATCTGTGCCCCCGGGAGCCCACTAAGAGCCAGAGCTCTGTTAAATGTATCCTGTGAGAAACCTGCCCATTTTCGACAAGGGTGGTTCAATACAGGTTTTTCCTGGACTCTAGGACCTTCACCACAAAGGGAATCAGGAAATGGTCTGACCATGGGACAGGGAGGGGGGTGGCCATCCTATATCCTCCCAATTAGCGAACACAGGATCAAGTAGATGTTGCTGATGGGTAGGAGCATATGATTTCAAACTTAGATGGAGCATCAGTAGTTCCTGACATAAGTCAGCAGCCCCCCTATTCAAGGGAACGTCCAAATGGAGATTCAGATCGCCCAGCAGTAAAAGTTTATCATGTCGTAGGGCCAGATGTGTAATACCCTCCAGCAAACTGGACGAAAACCGTGTGTGTGGGCCAGGTGGTCTATAGACCAAGAGCCCCTTCACTCTAAGGTTAGGACTAACCTTAATCGTGAAAGAGCCCACTTCACTATCAACAATAGTGATAGGTTCAAGGAAACATTGGAGGGGGTGTTTGAAAATGATAGCTATCCCTCCTCCCCTACCTGTCAATCCTAGTTAACGTATAACCAGAGGGTACTGCTTCTAGGATTTCTGGCTCAGAATCTGAGTCCAACCACTTCTCAGTGAGAAACAGTAGATCGAACTTTCCATCAGAGAGCAGGTCAAAGATTTCCAGTTTATTCTTGCTAAGTTTTCACCAAATCAATTACACCGAGCATCCCGAAAGTTAGCTCATTGACCTTCCTCCCAGGGATAAATCCTCTCTGATCTCGGTGTATAACACTTTTAATAATCCTAGCAACCCTGGCGGCCAAAATCCCTGAGAAAACCTTATAATTGGTATTCAACAACGATATTGGCCTACAGGAATCTACCGCCAGGGAATTTTTGTTAGGTTTCAAGATCAGAGTTACTGTCGCTTCAACCCAGAACCCTGCGGATCTTCCCCTTCCAACAATTTTCGTTAAATAACTCTTTCAACACTGGTATTACGCTATGCAGAAGCCTAAGATATATCTCAACTGGGAGAATATATGATGGATATAGTGCAGATTCTTTTTTAACAATGCTGTTTCAGCTCCATGACCCGCTGTGAATACAGGTTAGTTTGTTGTCAGTAAATGCTTGTTGTTAATGAATTCAGAGAGTTGTAAGGAGACACCTTTTTACAATTGAGTCCACGAGGTGAACATGGTCCAGTTGTTTACATTCCCTGTATGTTGCCACATATAAGTGAGAAATAACAGCACACCAGCTACATGGGAGCCTATTCGCCCGGGGGTGGCTGACCGCTACTGGGGTGGCTACCTCAAGGAGGACTGTTATTGCATATTAGAACATTGGAATGTTGGGAGCTCCATTGCAGACAATGGAGTGCTCCCTGCTTCAACGGGCCGGTAAAGGCCCTTAGAGCAACATTCCAATGTTCTACAAAGGCTTCTCGAAGCTCGAGGGGATTTATATCCCCTCGAGCTTCGAGAACCCTTTGTTTAATTTGTTAGAACATTCTGCCCTCTAGTGGCAGAATGTTGTAATAGCCGTATACCCTTCGTAGCAGGGCTATACCAACTCTTAAAGTCCCGCTGCCTGGTTAAAGTCCCTCGCCTTCGGCTCGGGCCTTTAACGATTCAGCGGGCCTTTAAGAGCCGATATAGCCCGCTACGGCGGGCTATAAGGCTATATTAAATGTTGTTTATCTTTGCATGTGTAGAATTGGAATTAAAATACTTCTTTTATACAAAATCAGTATTTGACAGCCCACTGCTGTATTGTGTGTCCATTGAGTTATGATTAGGGTTCATTGATCTGTGTCTACAATTCCCTCTGAGGGAGCATTGACTGCTCGCTCGCGCTACGTTATCATTTGAGTCTGGTGCAGAAGGAGCCTCTTGATCCAAATGAGTGGGATCCATAGTAGGTGGGGACCCAGTGACAACAGTAGTACATTTCTTCAACCACCTTGTTTGGGCCCAGTAACCCCTGCTTGCCCCGTGGCCCTCTGAACAGGGTTCTGACAAGTACGTAGTAGATTGGTCTTGTCTCATGAAAATTACTTTCTACAGGTGTACTGTTATATGCATAATGGTATATTTTTAACACTTCTATTGGCTTTAGAAATTTAGTGAATCACAAAGTGGCCTAAGAATTTGTAAGTACACATGTGCCCTATTTCAAATAAAGTGTGTGGGTGGCCAAAAAATGGGAATCCCTGGAGGCATGCCCTTTAAGAACATGCATCCAAAGGCAAAATGTTGAAGTGTTCCTGCACCTGTCGTCAATGGCGTACCCTCTGGGTACCCTGGTGTCGATTAGAAACCTTACACTTGTCGCAAAAATCACTCCTGATCATGCTGAAAGCCTTTACGGGAACATCTTTTAGAGAGAAGGGTGCACATTATTTTGCACTTTAGACGTGTAGATTTTCCCATCTTTGTAAGGGGTTGCATATTAATTAGTTATAGCTCGAGCCACTGGAATTATGCGGCAGTGGAGAGCCAAATTATGCAGCAGAGTTGAGTAAATTTAGTGGGAAGAAAAGGCGCATTATACAGCACATTTTGTGATAGTATTACTTCATTATTTTGTCAATTTTAAACATGTTAACACTGACTGGGCATTAGTTGCACCTCTTTAGTACCACTTTAACACCCAAATACAGCAATCAGCAACATAAAGGTGACCAGTACAACTTTGCAAAGGGCCTTCTACTGCATGGTTCGCTGCGTTTTTAGTAACTTTTGTACCGTACGAGCTAGAAACTATTTTTGTTTGTTAAAATCTGCATATTCTGCAGCAGATAATTGACTGTTTCAAACCTGGCAAATCGAAAATTATGTGAAAATCGCTGTGGCCAAACAATCAATATTCCAAGTGGCCCTGGTCCTAGCGTCATAGACCTGCCTTGCTGAGGCAATTGTGCCCAAATTTAGATCCTCCTTGAAGAGCATTGATCTGTTTCTCAGAGGCCATCTGCATCAGGCAGACCTAGATCACTGGACCCAAGTCATTTTAGCTGTCATTAGTTTTAGCATGTTTCCCAGTCCTCCACCAAATTGTGTTGGCTAGTCTGCTAAGATTTGTTTGTCTCCTTATGGTTTTGAACTTTTTTGTCTGCATTTTTGTTGGAGTTCTGGCATTAGTATTAGTTTCTGCATAACACATTTCCCTTAAAATCTCAAGGGCTGGAGGAAGGAGAGAGATTTTTTTTTAAGTGAGGTTGCACGTTCATGCTCTCCCTTTCAATGACCATACTCCAAAAACACACACTCTCATAAACAGTTCACCTACTTGGAGGCAAATCACCTCTAATGCTGAGTGACTCTTTTACTGCGTTTGACGTATCTGTCCCAAACCACCACAGCTAGAACCCGAGGGGCATTTGCCTAAAATGAATGGGATGGAGCCTCACACCCGTTGGGTGTCATTCTTCATCGTAGGCCACCTCGCGCTCGCCAAAGCAAACTCTAATGGCGGTGGCCCTCGTCAAAAGGCTGAGGGGCTATTCAGTGAGGCAAATGTTGTTCAGCCCCTAGCTGTGATGGTGTGGGACTGATATTTTACTTACAGTAGAGGAGTCACTCGGCATTAGAGGTGATTCCCCCCCCAAGTAGGTGAGCTATTTATGAGGGCATGTTCGTTTCTTGGTGCATGATTAGTATTAGTTTCCCTCAATAGCAAGTCTTGAGAAGAATGTCCAGAGGTGGTTATGAATCGGAGTGCTGCTGCAAGCATGTATACACATATAAAGCTGCACTTGTAGCCCCTCTCTGAGTACCTCTGGTGACCGAAAATCTCTTGGTTGAACATTGGTTCATTATTCGTGTCTGGGTAGTCTTCCCGTTTGGTGGGCGTTCTGACTTGGACCTGAACTCCATCTCCATACATTGCGTCCTAGTCCTAATGGAGGACCAAATGGAGGACTCCCACTTCATATGGAACTCTATCTCGTCCTCTACTTCATGAGAAAATTCATAATTGAGCATACCTTCTGCATCCCTCTCAATATTGTTAATCGGACCTGTCATGGTCTTTGCCTTGCTGCCTCAAGGCAGGCATATCCTGTTGTACAGAAGGTCTGTGGGCTAAGATTATGAAATGTTCAAAAATGCTCACTAGAGTTTTTTCAATGCATCTGCTTTCGGTGACAGAATACTTAGTTTCCTTTACAGACTTTTGACCTTTATCAGGTACTGGATGCTACTCTTCTGGGTCACCAGTTAAGGGTAGGTTTCGTGGCTGCTTAAGTTTTACAGCTGAGTCTGATTTCATTTAGCTGTCTAATAGGTAGTGTAGTATAAGTTGCAGCCATGGACACAGGGCCCTGTACTAAAAAAATCGAGTCAAAGTCTCCATAAAAGGTCGTGCTGCTTTTCTAATCATCCATATACTTAGGTACTCATCAGCTTCCAGGATCTCTCAGACCCAGAGTCTGACATGGCTCTCACTGATAACCCAAACCCAGCAGACAGTGATTTAACTCAAACGTCAAACCCTGTACCCTGTGAGTCTCATTGCATTGAGGAGGGCTGATTATCCACAAACTACTGAGGTTATACGTTTTAGTACTAAGCAAACCTGCTTTATGCCCTTCCACTGATGCATGTTATAATTGGGCCCTTGGGTCTCAGGGGTGTGGCTGACTCCTCCCAATAGTCTACCTGATCAACCTGTGAAACCGCTTCATTGCAGGTGCGATAGACACAGATTGTGATGCAGGTCTGTTACTCAATCACCAGCAGTCTCTTTTCATCCAGCAAAAGGGCTTGACACACCAAAAGTGCTTCTAAATATCTCATGCAATTCACTTTTGACATGAAATGTTTGTGCAAAAGGGCAGGTCATATTATCTGATGGTTTGGGTACCTCCCTATACCACCTCTACTTTCTTTGCTAATGGGTAAGGGGTGGTCCAAGTGAAGCTCAAGCAATCAGTCCAGCAGTGATCCTGGAAGACACAAACACATACTCGTGGATGCAACGTGAACTAAATTAGTGCTTCCATAGACGTCCAAAGACCCGGTGATGTTAGCCAATCCCAAACAGGAAAAATCCATGCATACGGTAAAATATTGCATATGTAACGTAAATGCATGCATGTTTGATAAATCAGCCATACTGCATGATATATCACAAGCTACATTTCTAGAAATTCAGCATAAAAAAAGGTAGCTCTGTTCATGCTGTGGGGATTAGTAGCTGGTACAGAGACTGGATTGTTGCGTCTAGTAATGTGAGTTTTGTAGTTAGCAAGCTTAGTTTTTGGGTGATGTAATTTTTCTGAAGCATCTCATTTTAAAAAATCCAAACATTAGAAAAAGCATAGTGTAATGCAAATCTCCGGTTCACGTGGAAGTACTCTTCTCCCCCCGCCCCCACCATTTAAAGTGACTGCTACCTCTGGCAATTTCATGCCATTCACTGAATGCAGCATTGATCACTGTTAAAGTGACATCAACCCTGAAATCTATGCTCTTTCGCAGGCTGTAATTTCTTGTTGTATGATTCATAAAGTTGACTTCTCACAATTTTTCTTGAGTCAACCAAATGAACTTTTGAGGAGGGTGTTTGGGTTGCGTATTTTGCTGGAAGTTAAGAATATAGATTGCAGTTAAAATTGCACCAGGGTGTGAAATTTAAATAGCCCGATGCCCAGGACATATTGTTTGGGGTGAAGGACAAAATGGTTTTATGTTTATTTTGTCCTTGGGACAAGTAGGCCCAACCAACCCCGTGCAGCACAAGCCTTTTGGCTGTCAGTTTACAGTATTACAATATGGAGCGGGGAAGGACATTTTCTGAAGTTGAGGTAATATTTGTGCCCATATGTTAATACTGTTCGAGCTTAAGTTAATGGTTTATTATTGCATAGCCTTTATTATCAGAGTGAGCTCCCTAAATAAATATTGTAAGCTCTGACTGCACTGCTGACAGTGGTTCCAGTAAAAAAAAATGTTTGCACACATTAGAAAGCTAAACAATGAGGGGCTACCAACATCCCCTCTATGAGGTGGGTGATGGAGTGGGTATGCTCTTGGCGTGGTTGGATAGAAGAGAAGCAGCATCACAGTGGGTGTTGGAGGTGAAAAATGAGGAGGGGGTCTATGTCAGGGACAGGCAGGGCACCATTCAATATGTGATGGATGCAGTCCAGCCTTTCTTAACAATGCTGTAACATTCCATGACCACCTGTGAATACAAGTTGGTGTGCTGTCATTAAATGCTTGTTGTTAATGAATTCAGAGAGTTGTAAGGAGACATCTTTTACAATTGGTTTGCTTATCCATGGTAGACTGGAAATTGGTAGATTTAGATCAAGGTTGGGTTTACTGAGTAAGTATGAGCTTTGGCAACATTCGAAAGAGTTAGGAAAAACAACCTTGAGAGAAGAAAGCACTGATGATTTGACACCATGCTTAAGACAAAATTGCAAATTAATTTTAATAACAGCAGGATGAGATTGTTTAAGTAAGGAGTGGCATTGAGGTTTTTGACCATGTTGGAGAGGTCCCCTTGTGTGACCGATGTAGAAAATATGCCAAGTGTTAGTTGTCTTGGATGTGAACACTTTTCTAGCAAAATTCTTTCAAATCTTGACAGAGGTTTCAGAAAGACCCTGTGGGGGAGAAACGTGAATGCATGTATTGAAAGAGAGTTCTGGTTGGGTTCCGATATGCCTGAACTTGGGTCATTTTAAACTTGGATTCGTCTTGAAGGATGACTTGTTAGTGCATCTTTGTAAGAGCTTTTAGTTTTTTGCGAATTATTAGTGATTTAGAGAGTCTCATTGTTTTTCGGTATGAATTTCATATATGCTGGAGTTCAGGCTGTAGGTAACTCAAAGGCATGATACAAACTCATTTTGATTTCAGAGGGACCACTGTGCCAATAGCTTGGCTTTAGATATTATTGCAGATGCCAAGCGCTGCGTTTGCTTTTACATTAAACTGCAGTAAATGTAGTTTGCAGGTCATCAGTTCTTCGATCATGTTAGCTGACAAATTAATAAAATATAGGTTCTTGGTAGTGGAGGACTGAATTTTGATGACAGTTAGAGGATGAGGGACAATGAGTAGAAACGGGATGGGAAAGTGGTCAGACTAGTCCTTGTCAATTGGTTGGAGGCATTGTATTGTATTGGGGTTGGCATCTGATCGCTGAGAATGTTTATCTTTCTCTGGACAGTCAGTCGCTTCACTATAGAAGAGCAACCATTTCTCATCATTGTCTGTCATTTTGCTGCAGTAAGCTCCTCTCCTTATTCTGCTGGCTTCCGCTTCCATGAGAAAAGAAGAATAAGACTTACTGCGTATGGCTGGAGCAGGAGGTACTCTGATCGTCAGGGCGCTGGTAAGCGTACTTCAGGAGAGCGAGCCAGCTCCTGCCAGGAGCAGCATGCAAGAACACGTGCAGCCTGACTTTACCAATCCAGGACGGCACTGTACCGCTGCCAGGGTTCGTACCGCTGGAGCAGATAAGCTGAGAAGGCCCCGGGGCATATACCGCCTTTGGTTTTTGCAATCCTGATTGACTCTAAATGACTACACTTAATTGGCTGAGTCCAAGAGGGGAAACCCTGTGAACATGGTCCAGTAGTTTACATTCTCTGTATGTTGCTGCATAGCATATAAGTGAGTCATAACAGCACACCAGCTACGTGGGAGCTTAGTAGCCCGGGGGGTGGCTGACCGCTACTGGGCTGGGTACCTCAAGGAGGACCGTGTTATTGCATATTAAATGTCGTTTATCTTTGCATGTGTAGAATTGGAATTAAAATACTTCTTTTATACAAAATAAGTATTTGACAGCACATTGCTGTATTGTGTGCCCATTGAGTTACGATTTATGTTCATTGATCTGTGTCTACAATTCCCTCAGAGGGAGCCTTAACTGCTCGGCTACGTTAACAATTGAATCTGGTGCAAAGGAGGCTCTTGATCAGCATAAGTGGGATCCATAGTAGGGTGGACCCTGGGCCAGCAGTAGTAAATTTCTTCAACCACCCTGGTTGGGCCCAGTAACCCCTGCTTGCCCTGTGCCCCTCTGAACGGGATTCTGACAAGTACGTAGTAGATTGGTCTTGTCTCATGAAAATTAAATTTTACAGGTGTACGGTTATATGCATCCTATTCTATTTTTAAGACATCTACTGGCTTTTAAAATTGAGTGAATCACAAAGTGGGCAAAGAGAACTTGTAAGTACACATAGGTGCCTTATTTCAATCCAAGTGTGCGGGTAGCCAAAAAATGGGAATCCCTGGAGGCTTGCCCTTTAAGAACATTCCTCCAAAGCAAAGAGTGTTGCTGCACCTGTTGTCAATGCCTTATCCTCTGGGTACCTTGGTGTCTATTAGAAACCTTGCACTTGTCTCCAGCCTGCCAAAAATCACTCCTGATTATGCTGAAAGCCTTTACTGGAACATCTTGTAGAGAGAAAGTTGCACGTTATTTTGCAATTTAGACATGTAGATTTTCCCATCTTTGTAAGGGGTTGCATATTAATTAGTTATAGCTCGAGCTACTGGAATTATGCGGCTGCGGAGGGACAAATTATGCAGCAGAGTTGAGTAAATTATGTGGCAAGAAAATGTGCATTATACAGCACATTTTGTGATAGTATTACTTCATTATTTTGTTCGTTTTAAACTTGTTAACACTAACTGGGCATTAGTTGCACCTCTTCCGTACCATTTTAACACCCAAATATAGCAATAAACAACATAGGTGACCAGTACAACTTTGCAAAGGGCTGTTGCAGGGATTCTGCACATATACAGAACTATGTGCAGGACAACAGGACCTCGGTAGATAGTGGTGTACCAACCTATCCCCTCAGTACCCAAAATCCCATAAACCGACTAGCCATAGTGTCTCATTCGTTCTCCGACTTATAGCGAAGCTACCAATGATTAGACAACCCTGAACATACTTGTCCACAATAAAAGTAATCAGTCACGGTATAGTTTAAATTGTTTATTTTAACTAACAGGCTCTATGGTTCTGTACACGTGCCATTACTAGCAGCAAAATGCATAAACACAAAATGCTCGGCATTGTCACAATTCAATAGAATACAAACGGCCATATCATTTTATAAAGACAGTGGAAAAGGGTTACAGTGCCTAACCACCCTCCCCATGATAAGAAGTAGTTTATTATATTAAAAAAAGAAGACCTCAGGGCTTTGTCAGCAGTACCCATACCTCAAGGCCTAGATGAAAAGTTTACATTTCAGAACAAGCACAGCTCTTCTCTCTGGAAAGGTCTCTCTCCAAGTGTCTTCACATGCTTCATTTGCAATATTAAAGCATACGATTTTCAGTAGTGCCGCTGTGTGTCATGTTATGTCTAGGTGCGAGGGACTGACCACAACAAAATAACAAGGGGCATTGTTTATCGACCTTGTACATCGTGTGCAGACTAAACCTAAGAGCACAGCAGAAAACTCGAAAAGCAGACCGTTCTCATGTGAAAAGAGCACAAAGTCTTGCAAAATAAAGGCATGTAGTGTCGTGTGCAAAAGCATCCTCATGGCAGCGAAGCTCATGCTAACTTAGTAATGCCAACAATGAACCCACCATCCATACTACAGGGCCTTCCAATGTGCGGTTTGCTGCATATTAAAGAACTTTTGAACAGTTTGTGGCAAATGCTGCTAATCAAAAATTATGCGAAAATCGCCGCGGCCGTACAATGAACAATCCCAGTGACCCTGGTCATAGCACCATAGACCTGCTTTGCTGAGGCAATTGTGCCCAAATTTAGATCCTCGTGAAGAGAACTGATCTATGTTTCAGAGGCCATCTGCATCCAGCAGACCTAGATCACTGGGCCTAAGTCGTTTTAGCTGTCAGTTTTAGCGTACTTCCCTTTCATCCCCCAAATTGTCTTGGCTAGTCTCTCAAGATTTGTTTGTCTCCTGTGGTTTTGTGTGAACTTATTTGTCTGCATTTTCCAATAATGGCCGCGAAGCGGCCGTACCAGTCTATCTTCGTGCTGTGTATTATTATTGGTGACTGCTTCCTGACTGAAATACCCACTCCCCTCGAGCGGGAAGAGAACTCCGAATGCACAAACATTTTGAAACCCCACCTGTCTAATGCCTTACAAGTGTCACCCATGAGGTGCGTCTCCTGTAGTAGAACTACCGTCGGGGAGCACCGTTTTAAACTTTGTAAAACTAAGCCTCTCTTTATTTTGTCCCCAGGCCACGTACGCACCACGTAATCTGGGACAGGGGAGCTACTCTGACCATTGATGATGTTCCCGGGTCAGGGTCCGATGGGTCCTGAGTTGTCATCGCTGCAATGATGCAAAGATCGCGTTACGGAGTTATACTTGCAATGTACGTGTCGGCCACTGTCTAAGAATGCTTCACATATAAGTGACTTTCTAAAAACATTAAAAAGAGAAGAGCATAACCAGAATAACGATCCCAGTCCCTCCACCCACCACCCTGCCTCTCTGCTAGACGGACTCAAAACAGCCAACTTTGCAGAGCGCATAGTACCCAATCCCAAGAACAGTACTTGCGTGTAGGGGGTGAGAAGTCCACGTAAGACGTAGTTCATCCCCACCCCAAGGACAATCTGTCAACCAAGTTCTACTGTATCTGATTCAGAAAGTCCGCTTCTATGGCCGTTGGTTCACCTCCAGGCAATTGAGGAGAAAAACAGGTTTGTCCGGTCCCATGTGAGAGTAGGTCCCCTCTACCTAGGCTCCCACACTGGGTACTTGGCACTCGGAGTCCGGTGAGTCTCAGTTAGTTATGATCACCCGTCCTCATTCCTCAGCCTCTGAGCATTGTGCACTGCCTTCCTCTTGTTCTTTTCTGCAGTCTTCAGAGTTATCTTGTACCCTCTGTTGCTGTTGGCGTCTCTCCGACCTTCTGGACTTCTCCACTCATCGCCATCCCTCGAGCCAGTCGTGGGTTTCTTCCGGTGTATCGAAAAACCCTGTCTTTCCACCTACCACTACTCGCAGTTTCACCGGAAACGGCATGGAGTAAGTAGTTCCCTTTGACAAAGTTCTTTCTTTACCTCCAGGAAGCTCCTGCGAGGTTTAGTGATTCAGAAAAGGGGGTGGTGATGAACAGAGTGTCTGAATTAAGCAGACCACTCTTACCCAGTCCAAAGATCAGGGCTTGATCCATCACCGTTTTTTAGCTCACTGCGCCATCCCAGCTCAGAACTTGGCTAAATGCAAATTAGTCTGACCCTGGCCCAGTGCATCATGGGAACAGGGCAGACCAAACTACCAAGCCAATTCTTATACTGGGAAGGAAACAAGCTACCGGGGACCGGTTTCTGGCATTTCAGCCGTCTTCGGCCCGGCTTGCTTGAATCCTGATGGTGCAATGAGCTAGGGACTCACATCTGAGTATACCCTTCCACGCTTATGGTTTAGTGACTGCTGCTGTGTAATCCGGGAAGAAGGATATAGTCGAGTTTTGAATGCGTAACGGCGGAGCCACTCTCGCTGTTTGCAATATGGCGTCCCTATCACGGAAGTTAAAAATGTGGGCCGGGATTGGTCTAAGTGCGCTCCAGGCATAGGCCTCCTTCCCTGCACTCTGTGTGCTCTCTCCACAGAGAAAAAGGTTGATAGTCCTCTGGGTTGTAGCCTGGTCTTTATAAATCCTCAACATAAAGGTCCATTGCTGGACTCCCTTCGTTTTCGGGAACGCCCGTGATTGTAATGTTATTGCGGCGGGAGCGCCCTTCCTGGTCGTCCAACTTTGCCGCCATGAGTCTGTTTTCAGTTTCCAGTTGACTGACCTTTAGCAGACTCTTTGGATAGGGATTTTGTCACTTGTTCCACTTCTGTGACCCTGGCGGTCATCTTTTGAAAGCCGGCCCTCAGAAAGGAGACATCCGTGGAGATAGAACCCACCATCGATTGTACACTTGCAAGAGCAGACATGATGTCTTCCAGCGTCACTTTACCTGCCCCTTCCCCTTCCCCCACTGGGGTCTTGGCCATTTCATCCTTAAGTTCCGACAGAGCATGAAAGTCTTTTTTGTATGCAAATTTATCCCGCTTTCCCTGTGTGATCGTGCGTGGACCCTTGCCCCCCATCTTTGGTCGAGTAGCGTAGCGCTGGCCGGTAGTCGCCGCCTGCCGCAGGTCCTCACTCCAAGCGCAGCCTGTCTGTTTTTCCGCCGCACCAGAAACACAAGGGCAGTTGGGCACTGATCCGAGTGTGTACGTACAACCAAGATGCACTACTACTAAGCCCACGAAGTTCGCAATAAAGTGTTCTTTGATGTGATACAGTCTTAGTCCGGGGGACTGGTGCCTAATGATACACCTCTGTTGCAGGCGCAAGTAATAAATTAGTTAAGGCTCCCCTGAGGCAGCAATTGCGCTTTTCGTCTTCTGGCCTGAAATTGAGGATTGCTCCCCAGGCCGCTCACAGACAGCGCTGATTAAACATTCCCCCCCCCCCCCCCCCCCCCCACCCCCCCACACTGAAGCTGATACGATGTGTGGTAAGAAGTCCAGTCGCATTCTCTCCTTACGCAGGCCTTAGTGCCAGAGGATCCTCCTCTTCGTGTAGGTGCTCAGACCACTGTCTCCTTCATGGCCTGAAGATCGACTATCTCCGCGTTGTGTGGGGCGTTTCAGTGCCTCCCGCAGTGGATTGGGCCCGGGAGTCGATTAAGTGTGTCCCAGGCGGGCACCATTCACAGAGTGCCTCGGCCTCAGTCTAGTAGCCCGGCCACGCTCCCCTCGACCCGCTCCGGGGCGGACTGTGCCACATGCCGGGTCCGTTTTGTCACAGCAGATATTGCCAGGCCAGGCACCGGGGAGCCGAGACGTGTGTTGGGGGGAATGGGGGGGGTATGAGGGGGGGGGGGTCCTGATGTGCATGTATGGCACCAGCGTCCAGATGACTGTATCTCCCACTTGTGCCCCCCTCACGGCTTAAGTATTTGTTGGACCTCCTCCGTCTCCGGGCCTTCGCCGCAGGTAAGTTCCCGGTTGTGGCGACGCGGGTAGGTCTCTCCGAGCTGCGCTTTCCACTCTGCTCGTCGATAGTCGTTTCGAGCCAGAATTTCAACACCTTCTTAGTTCCGCTACTTGGAGTGTCCTTGGGGCAGGATTAATTAACGGATGATGTGCCGGATTGACTGGGGAATCTACTTCTCCGGCGGAGCTCCTCTAAGTTGCGGCCATCTTGATGGGCTGCAAGCCACGCCCCCGGGGAGAGTTTTTTTTTTTTTAAGTGAGGGTACAGGTTCATGCTCTCCCTTTCAATAATCATACCCTCTCGCTGCCCCACGGACGATTTGGGTTCGCTAGGGATTCTTGGACCTGTAGGACTCTCACTCGGGTAGCGGCCATCTTGGGGGGAACCCAGCACGCTGGTCGGCTGACTAGTGGACGGTCTCTCGACTGAGACGGCATAAATTTAGAGGCCCCCTGCTCCGCACAGCGGACACGCATTGTAGACGCGCCAAAGGAGCGCCTAAGGAAAGCCCGTCTGCGCCCGTCAGCGTCCAGGTGGCGGGCGGGTGCGGGCGGTGCTGAAACATCTCTCCATCGCATTCAGGCATCATGCTGAAATATACTGCAGCCGAGCATACCACTCTCAAGGGTAAGGCTGGCAATTGTTGTACTGTTTTTCCTTGCAGGCCTAAGGGTAAGAGACCATGTCCCGCCTGTAGCTGGCTCCCAGGCAACGCCCCGGTCAGTGCCCCCATTATCCCTCCTCAGAAGAGCTCGTGTTTACTCCTGAATACCAGGTCCCTTAGTAAGCATGCCTTGGACCTCCATGATTTACTGGTGGAGGCTAAGCCTATCTGTCTCTGGTTGGGTGAGGGCTCGGGCCCGGACATAGCCGCTGCTATCCCTGCCAACTATGTTATTTTTAGGAAGGATAGGTCTTGTGGAAGGGGTGGGGGTGTCGCGTTGGTGGTGGACAAGCGCTTCCCATGTTCTATCATCCAAACCGATGACATTCTTGGGTGTGAGGCCCTGGGGTTTCCCTTATCGATATCTCCTCACCAATCTTGTGCAGAGCTATTGATCTATAGACCCCCTGGACCCATCGGCTCTTTTCACGAAGAACTCTACGCGGCGGTCTCGGCCCTCTGCTTAAAAACTGAGCATTGTATATTATTGGGGGACTTTAACGTTCATATGGATACGAGGAATGAGGTGGATACTATTAAAATCTTTGACACCACTTCTCCATTGGGTCTCTCCCCCTATCTTTCTGTCCCTACGCACAACACAGGTCATACGCTTGACCACGTTTTTTCCACAACCCCTATAGGCATTTCCCCCCCAGTTCCGGTCCTGTGGTCGGACCATTTCCTAGTGAATTTCCATATCTTTCACTCAGATAAATATTTGTCTATTATGCTGGGCCGTCCTCCTCAGACTTCTTGAGCTTATCATTGAGTCTCCCCCGACATGTTGGCACAAGCTTTTTTTTTAATTCCATCCGTGCCGGTTGTCAGGCAATCTCAAGGAGGATCTTGATCTCCTGCAAACTTGGTTTGTGGAAAGACTAGACGAATTAGCCCCTGCGACGACCTCTCATAAACTCGCATGCCGGGCTTCTGCCCCTTGGTTCACTGCAGCCTTGTCTGAGAAACGGCGGCAGTGTAAGAAAGCTGAAAGGGCCTGGCGTCGCCATTAAGATATCACTGCCAAGATGGCGTATAGGGTAGCTATTAAATCATATCACAGCGACGACATGTCTGAGAAGAAAGCCTATTTTTCTAGAAGAATTGAGGCAGCTAAGAACACCAGCAAATAAATCTTTTCGATTGTAAAAGAATTTACCTCCCCTTTGATGAGCACGTCTACTCGCTCTCACTCCGAATCTTGGGTCACCCTTCTTGCTGATTTCTTCGCCAATAAAATTAAGTCTATCCAGGACTACTTCCGGGTACTGTGGTCGCCTCCGGCATCAGTGTTCTTCATTCTCCGTCCCTTGTTGATGGGGGCCGCACTCTTTCTGATTTCCCTTTACTTTCCTGCTCATCCTCATTGGATCTCTTCACGAAATTAAAATCAGGCTCCCCTCTGGACCCCTGTCCGGCCAAATTTTTCACCAAAATGGCACATGTAATTAACCCCCTAATTAATCCTGTGCTTAATACATCACTCAGCACGGGAGTGGTTCCCCCTGCCTGGAAGCAGGCCCTTATCATACTGCTTCTGAAAAAGCCTAATTTGGACCCTCTGATACACGCCAATTACAGGCCCATCTCTCTCCTTCCAGCTTTTGCCAAGGTCGTGGAGAAGCATGTTCACTCTTCCCTCTCCAACTTCCTAGAGACCAACACCATCTTGCACTGCACTCAGTCTGGATTCCGGGCTAACATGAGCACGGAGACTGTGTTGCTTGAAGTAACTGAGGCAATCAAGGAGGTCCTGGACTTGGGGAGTAAGGCGATGTTGGTGATGCTGGACTTGTCGGCGGCCTTCGACACCGTCCCCCACAGTGGTCTCCCTTCTCAAGACTCAGTGAGATCGGTCTGCGGGGGGGCAGTGTTCAGCTGGTTCAAGTCCTTTCTAGCATGCCGGCGTCAGACTGTCTGGGCCCCTCCGTTCTCTGCCGTGGTGCCGCCATTGGAGGTAGGAGTCCCTCAGGGCTCAATTTTGAGCCCTACCCGTTTCAACATATATATTGCCCCCTTGGCGGCACTGGCAGTCGTATGGTGCCCAGATCGTGTCTTACGCTGACGACACCTAACTCCTTTTTACCTGTAGAAAAGGGTCTGACTTCAATGGGGGGGGAGTATCAAAAGCTGCCTTGTGGCTGTATTTGATTGGTTCCAGCGTAACAGCCTCAAGTGCAACTCTGATAAATCCGAGGTACTCTTTTTTTTGGCTGCCCTTCTGACCCTAGATGGCAGTCATGGTGGCCTTCGCTTCTACACCCCTGAGGAAAGGCTTGTAAGTGATACACCTATTTTTTCCACCATTACTGACACACGCTAACATTTATATTCACAGTAATTTTATGGGACTATGAGTCAATCAGATTTTCATAACATCACGCATATACTACTGGCAAAGTGCATGTACCATTTCATAATTGTTTTGTGTTATCTGCAATTAATGTTTTCTAGAAATCAGTACCCTAATTGGCATTATATACTTTTTTCAGTGTCTGTTCCCTGACGAAGGGAAATTAACAATGCCCGAAATGCATTGGACGCTCTGATATGACATTGCCTGAAGTAAAATGAGGTTAAAACCTATATGACAACGACTTGATGTTTAAAAAAAAGAATGAATTAAAAATACATCTATGAATTAATCCAAAAACAGAGTGGAAGTCTTTTTCTACCAGAAAGACAACGAAATTGTGTGCCTAAAAGGGATGAAACTAGTGGTTCACTAGCTTCACTATTACCAATGATTCACGACGCCGTCGGACCCTCGACGTCACCTTTGGGAGCACCTAAAAACAGCAGCTAAACATTTTCTCAGCACAAATAAAACAATAGCTGTGCATCTACCCCATAAACTACCAGTCATGGTGTCCTTCGCCATGTTTCCTCCTTTGGCTGCTTCATCCATGGCCAAGAATCTTGGAGTAAAGATCGATAACGACCTCTCTCTGAAGCCTCAGATCCTCGGCCTAGCAGGTAAATGCTTTGGCCTTCTTAAGATGCTTAGGAAATTTCTCCCTTTGCTTTCTCAGGTCCATAGAAAAATTACTGTGCAGGCACTAATTGGCTCTCGCTTGGACTATGCCAACGTGCTTCATCTTGGGCTTCAGGAATATCTTCTTTCACGCTTGCAAATAGTCCAAAACTCTGCTGCACGAGCCATCTTTGGCCTCCATCGTAGAGCCAGAGCCTCTGATCTTTTGAAAACTCTTCACTGGCTCCCAATTCGGAAGCGAATTGTGTTTAAGGCGCTCACACTTGCCTTTAAAGTTCTGCATGATATTGGCGCTAAATATATCAGAATGCGGCTGGCTTTTTACCAGCCTTCCAGATCACTTAGGTCAGCTTCGCTGGCCTTGGCTTCTGTCCCTGGTATTAGGAGAGGGCGCATTGGAGGCCATTCTTTTAGACGTCTGGCGCCACAGCTGTGGAACACTCTGCCGTTGTCTCTGAGAAGGAATGTCAATCTGCTAACCTTCAGGAAAGATCTTAAGTCATGGCTGTTTGTTCAGTGGCCTTGTTATCCACTGCCTTTTCTTTTCCGCCTTAGGTTTGAAGCGCCGGGACACTCCTCTGAGTAGCTGAGCGCTGGATAAAACCTACCTTAACATAACATGCACCCAAAACACACACCCTCATAAATAGTTCACCTACCTGGAGGCAAATCACCTCAAATGCAGAGTAACTCTTCCACTGTGTGACGTATCTGTCCCAAATCACAGCTAGAACCCGAAGGGCATTTGCCTAAAATGAATGGGATGGAGCCTCACACCCGTTGGGTGTCATTCTTCATCGTCTGCCACCTCGCGCTCACCAAAGTAAACTCTAATGATGGTGGCCCTCATTAAAAGGCTGACGGGCTGTTCAGTGAGGCAAATGTTGTTCAGGCCCTAGCTGTGATGGTTTGGGACTGATATGTTACCTACAGTAGAAGAGTCACACAGCATTAGAGGTGATTTTTTTTTTTCCCCAAGTAGGTGAGCTATTTATGAGGGCACGTTCGTTTCTTGGTGCATGATTAGTATTAGTTTCCCTCGATAGCAAGTCTTGAGAAGAACGTCCAGAAGTAGTTATGAATCGGAGTGCTGCTGCAAGCATGTCTACACATATAAAGCTGCACTTGGAGCCCCTTTCTGAGTATTTCTGGTGACAGAGGTTCTCTTGGTTGAACATTGGGTCATTATTTGTTTCTGGGTAATCTTCCAGTTCGGTGGGCGTTCTGCCTTGGACCTGAACTCCATCTCGATACATTGCGTCCTAGTCCTAATGGAGGACCAAATGGAGGACTCCCACTTGATATGGAACTCTATCTCGTCCTCTACTTCATGAGAAAATTCATATTTGAGCATACCTTCTGTATCCCTCTCAATATTGGTAATCAGACCTGTCATGAGGTCCTGGTCTTTGCCTTGCTGCCTCAAGGCACGCACATCCTGCTGTACAGAGGGTCTCTGGTCTAAAATTATGAGTTGTTCAAAAAAGCTCACTAGAGCTTTTTCAGTTCATCTGCTTTTGATGACCGAACACTTTGTTTCCTTTTCAGACTTTTGACCTGAATGCTACTCTTCTGGGTCACAAGTTAAGGGTAGGTTTCGTGGCTGCTTGGGAAGTATAGCTTATGAGTCTGATTTCATTTAGCTGTCTGCTAATAGGGAGGGTAGTATACTGCAGTCATGGACACAGGGTCCTGTACTAAAAAAATCTAGTCAAAATCTCCATAAAAGTTCATGTTGCTTTTCTAATCATCCAAGTACCTGGGTACTCCGCAGCTTCCAGGATCTCTCAGACCCAAAGTCTGACATTGCTGTCACTGATAACCCAAAGCCAGTAAACAGTGAGTTAACTCAAACGTCCAGCTTTATGGAAACCTGTGAGTCTCTTTAATTTGAGGAAGGCTAACCACAAACTACTGAGGTTATAAGTTTTAGTGCCAAGCAAACCTGCTTTATGCCCTTCCACTGATTTATTTATTTGTAAAGGTTTATTAAGCCTGACCATGACCCAAAAAAGGGTATCTGAGAGCAGAACAGAGGAGGAGGGTACATGCCAATAGTTTTAAAACCGGGTGCAGTACGAACTTGAACACAAGAAGTATCTGAAAAGTTACAGCAGGCAATACATCAAAGACGCATTGGCATTGCCAATAGGTCTCGCCTTTGGGACCTTATAAGTGTTTAGTTATCCAGCACAATATCCTTGGTGCCACAACATCAACTGTTGCATGCCTAAACACTTATGAGGTCCCATAGGCGAGACTTATTGGCTATGCCAATGCTTGTTTCAATCTTGCGCGTTGGTGTGATAGACAATCCCAGATTTTAAAGGAAGTCCAGAACTATCTGCCTGATATTTTTGTAAAAGAAAGCCTATTATATTCTAATCTGCATCCTTCATATCTACACCCTGAAGCTTTTTCTGTTTAACGTCAGTGGATATTTAAACATGATCCTCTAATTCCAGAGATGAAGACAAATTATGTTTATATCTATGTGACCGGTGTTGCAGCCACGAGCAAACTGTTCCTTCCGGCCTAGTATTGAAACACACAGGGCCCATCTCAGGGGAGGTCCGGGGGTGCAGTGCTCAGGTCTGCCGCTAGAGGTCAGGCTCCTTCAGTACAGACAGGCAGCACAGTGGGTTCAGTCCCTGTGCCGCCACCTGGTACAGAAAGAGGCTCCTGCTTTGGGATGAGGGTTCAAGTCCATGCGAGGGGAGGAGACAACCTGCAGAGGGGCCAATCACCTGTCTGCGTGAAGGTTGTTCATAGCACCTCCCACTGACCGGCTCCAGTGATTCTTCCTAAACTGCTTTTCATATTTTTTTTCTTGTCATATGCTCCGGGCAACGTGTTTAGCACCCAGTAACTCACATTGCCCCTCTATCTCCCTCTCACACCCCCTGCCACATGGTTACACCCCGTTACCTCACCACCTCCGTGTCACCTGTGTGAAGGCGGTACCACTATTCTTAGATCATAGCAAAAGCAACTCAGCTCTCCGTCCTTCCTGGATCCTTTCATGGGCTGCTCTGCTGTGAGATGAGGCAACTCAGCAGCATCACCAGACGGTGAGCGCAATACCCACATTCCCCACAATCCATTGCCTGATATTTAAATACAACCCAACAAGTCACTTCTCTTTCATTCTTATGGAATAGAAAATAATTTATTGATTCATATGTACTACAATATGCTGAGGTTTACTACTATACTTTAGATTTTTTATTTCAACAAACTGCAGCATCACTCTCACCTTGATAGGTGATTATAATCATTGACATGTCCAGAAAAATCAAGAGAACTGTAGCCAGAAGGACCTAACCCAGGCCTTTCCACCATGGATTTGATATTCACTTGTACTTTGTGTGACAGTGATTAATCATTTTTCACAATTTTTGAAAGGCATTTTCTGGAGGATTTATCTGGATAATTAACGTATACATAACCGTATTTAAAATATTTTTGCTATCTGCGTATCAAGCTATGGTTTGAGGGGAATTAAATTAAAACCGAATTTGTTATAGCAGTAAGGAGCAAGCTGATATTACCGGCTACCTACAAAAACAAGCGCGTTCCTCGTGCTTTGCCTTATGCGCGCTGTGTAGGCTAGATATAAAAAAGAGCCTGTGAAGAGAAACATAATAAATTTAGAGCGACCGCTAAAAAGATTATGAAGCTTGTGATGGAAGTGGATTAAAGATGGCATCAGGGCTATTGCTGTAGATGGTCGTTCAGTATTAGCCACTTGACTTGTTTTTAGGTCGATCCTAACGCAGCGCACAGCACTGCTTAGGGTGACCTCTTGGAATCACTCAGGACTTTTTGGGAAACTTGTGCCTTTACTGCACTGTTTCCAATGAGCAATTGTGCATGGATGGCGTTTACCTTGCGCGAGTGAGCAGCTTCGCCATCTGTTTGCAATTATAACTTATGCGGCCGCACTTGTTTTCTTAGAGACAATGTCTCCTCCCAGTAGTCTCTGAGGCCACATGAAGCCTTCCTGCCAAAATAAACGTCCAATTGACTTACGATTACACGGAAAGCGACTTTCCTTTATGTTACTTGAGAACGTTCTTCCGGACAGGTTTCAACTGATGTTTTTTTCGTAATAACAAGAGGCGAGATCAGCGGGGGTCTGAAATGTCGGCCGTTTTGAGCTGTAGCTTGTTCAAGAAGGGACTGTTAATTTATCAGGGGATGATGGTTCAATAAGTCTTTAAACGTGGAGTTTTGGATAAATCAGAACATTGTGCTTTTTTTTAAGTACCGGTGCACGCTTGTAGCAATCGTGGTTCAGATATCCATCTGAGCACAGTATGTCAGACCAGGTATGTAAGTGCTCCAAAGCTATTGGCTTGCCCTGCGCACACAGTAAAAGTGTGATTGACGGTTCAAGGTCTGTCATGCAGCCAATCATCCTGCAGTAAGACAGAGTGGACTAACAGTTACTTAAGCTACAAGTGAATACATTTTATGGTGTGTATTTAAATTGTCAACCTTGTTTGTGAAATGTAAATGGTTCTACAAATCACTTTTTCCCTTTAGTAGGAACAGTTCAGAGACGTTAAATGTTCACCATAATTCAGCAGATTTCATGTAAAACCTAAACTTCTTTCTTCTCATTTCCTTTAGGGTTTTTGCCTCCAATAACGCCACCTGAGCGTTTTTTCCTTTCCCAGCTGATGTTGGCGCCACCCAGGGAACTGTTTAAAAAGACCCCTCAGCAGATTGCTGTTATGGAAGTCCCAAATATGCCTCAGTCGGTGGACATTAGTGGACTTCAACTCGCCTTGGCAGGTGAATAGAAATTACTAGTGTCTTTTCATAAAACATCTGTTTCAACTACGAGTTAGGGGCTCCTGTTATAAGGTAGGTTGCTATTTCTGCAGATTGATTTTCTATAACACTGCTTGACAAATCTGAATTTATTACCTTCAATGAATTTATTACCTTCAATCAAGGGACAAAGGTAGGGTTCTTTATTTTAAGTGTTTCAGTAATTTTTGTTCTCGGCTACATCAAAAACTACTGAATGGCCGTAAGCCGAACTTGGTGTGATAATTGAACTTTTTACTCAGAAAAGGACACTTATTTTTCGTGTAAGTTTGTTTAGTAGTTTTCTGAGCAGTGTGAGGTAGAGAAAAATGTGTTGCGTGGGATACGAAGGATGTTTCAGCCCGATCGGTTTGTATTTAAATTCCTATCTGGTTCAAACAGTTGCTTTTCCATGTATGCTTCAGTGGTATCACCGAAGTCTGATTTCCTGTCACTGATGCAACATTTTGGTCTGACTGCCAAGATGCAAGCTGTTTAAAAGCGGCTCTCAAACTGACGCAATATAAAAGATTTTCAGGAGATCGCAAAGGGGCGTACCTCAAACCCAGCGGGGATAATGGTGCATCACACAAGGGTGGGAAAATGTTATTTCCTACAAAAGTGTGGAAATAGATATATTCAGTTTAAAATGTCAGTGAACAGCAGAAAAGGAAGTCTAAAAAAATGGCCAGTAATTGACTAAAGGGGAATTTTATCCTTCAGCATTTGCAGGCTTTGTGGCCAAGGGAAGTGGGCAATGGGTGTGGCCGTATGTCACGCCCTGCCACAAGAGTCTCAGCAAAGTGCCAGCATTTTACAAGAGCCAAGTGGGAAATTTATAAAAACAACCGGGAGAATGTATTTCCCCCATTGACGTAGGTTGAAGCATTTGCAGGCGGGAGACAGACAAAATAAAGCCATGTTTATCTTAAAAAATCGAGTCTCCCTTCTGGATCGGGTCTATTGGCATATAGGAGTCTGCTGTGCATGGCTGAAGGAAGCCATGCACTGCAATCACAACTTCAGTGTATTTCTGCCTGGTAATCTCTTGATTCAATGGAATAGGTGCAAATAATAAATAAAGATCGCTGCCTTTTATGTGACAAAGTCTGCAAGTGAAACGATTAGGTACACAACTAATCGTTATTTGGTAATGTTCTGTTAGTTTGCAAGTTTATCAAAAATGTGAAAAGCTACTGTTACCCTAAAGTATCCTGCCCCTCCAATCTCCCTGTTTAGTGATGTTGGAGGTGTCTTTGTTTTCAGCTCTTGGTGGTAGTTGCATTTATATTGGGTTACATTTTCAATAAAAAAAATTCTTAAAATTCAAAATTAAGAAGATTTAGGAACGATAAACATTGTGGTATAGTTGTTAAGGTTACAATTGCAACAGCTAGCCTAGTTTAAGAGAATCTACACAGCGGCAATCCAGAATCCCTATGCGATGTGGAACAAGCATTTGCTAGGCCAATAGGTCTTGCCTTTGAGACCCATTGTCTTTGTTAATGATTTTTCTTCCTTGCCGAGGAAGACACCTGTAAAGCACAGGCAGTCTTGTGGAGTACTTGATCACAAAGAAAACCGCATTTGCAGCGTAATAGGTCTCGCATTTGTGAGGGTTTCAGCTATTGGCTTTGTAAATGACCATGCCTTTTTTAGCTATGTGTTGGTTTTTAAAACAGATCATTTTAAGGTATTGTCAATTACAATGCCAATAGCTTAAACTCTCGCAAATGTGAGACCTATTGTATTACAAATGCTTGTTAATACGGAATGTTAGTATGCTACCTGCTTCTTAGTTCGCGTGCCTTCAAATAAGAAGTGGGGGGGGGTAGGTGGAGGCAGCCGAGGAGACTAGCGAGCTTAAGCAAGTTTGAAGCACAGGGGTGGTGTTAATGAATAAATAAAGGCGCTGGGCCAGCGGTGCTCATGCAGCTAAAGCCCCCCCCCAAAAATAAGAGTGCAGCGTGCATCGCTCTGGTAAAAAAAAAAAAGCAAAAAACAGTGGCACTCACACATAACAAAGGTGCAGTCACAAAGAAAGCGGGTGCTTGTGTTAATCTCAAAGAGGGCGCCGTGCTGAAACCTGAAGCGCAGCGCCTGGGGGTGGGACGGAGATGAGGGGCTCCGATGCGCGGGTGCCATTAGTGAGTGTTAATTAGTTACGTCATCTGCGCATAACAAAAGAAATGTCTTCAAAGCCTTTGCAGGAAATCATGACTAGATAAACATACCATGTAACCACACAAGTAAAAAGTCCAGCTCTCATGTGAGGTTACAAATGTAGACAAGGCGTTAGTAAGGAGGGACTAACAGGCCTATTAACGAATCCGAAGCAACCATTTAAAAAGGACAGTAACAGGAGCCAAATTAAATGATGGGCGAAGCTTCAAGTCCATCCATACCTGAATACAACATGCCTCGCAGAGCAGCGCATGCGCTGCCCAGGCTCGACTTAAAAAATATTGCTTCAAAAGTGAGTGGAAGGAGCAGTAGTTCGGTCATGCTCTATGGGTGGGACAAACAAGAGGAAGCTCACACAAGATATCTTATAAGAAGCAAGCAAATGATTAACAATAGAGCAAACCAGTGGTAAGCAAAGGGGGAGGGAGCTGTAAGCTGACAGTGTCTCTCGCAACAGGTGGGACATGCACTGTCTAGAAGGATGCAACCTAAAAAAGATCCCTAAATTGATATTGATATTATGATAATTGTTCAACAGTTTCCTCTTTTACTACAATGTACATTTTCATCCTATAATAGTAAACTGTTTTGAGAACGACTGATTTGATATGCTTGATTTCAGAACGACAGTCTGAGCTACCAACGCAGAGCAAAGCAAGCTTCCCCAGCATTCTCAGTGACCCTGATCCGGACTCCTCGAATTCTGGGTTTGACAGCTCCGTTGCCTCTCAGATTACAGAATCATTGGTCAGTGGACCAAAGCCAGCTATAGAAAGTATGTATTTTGTCCTGTTTCTATTGTCTTTTTTCGCACAATTCATCCTGACTGTTTATGGTGACAGTGAATGACCTGGAAACGGGAGGTTAAAGGAGTGCTAAATCATGCAGGTCATGTAGGATCAAACTTTACTTTGGACAAAAATAAATTCATGCATTCCAGTGGAGGCTCTTCATGGAAGCCAAAATGATATCTCATATAGCCCATAGCATGAGGTGAGTGAGTAATACTTCTGGGTGGAAACAAAACCTATTCCTTCTATATTTTGAAGAATAGGTAAACCGGCTTGCAGGACAGCATTGCTTTTAAGTCCGTCCTAAAATGCTGATTCTTCTATTAACCTCACTCTGAGAAAGTATGGAAATATTTGTTTGGTGATGGCTTTCCCTTAGCTAGTAACAATCCTGTTCTCGTAACGGTCTAGATAAGTTGACAATAGCTTTTAAATTAAGCTAAGCACTTCTCCTAGTTGTTGTGACTTGTTGCTAAACCAGATACATGGAACATGCATTTGATAACATTTGCACCAGAGAATAGTCTATACTGAAGCATGAATTTGTAAGTGGTATGCTAGGATCTTCGCTCAGTCACTGGATTCTCGATGAGCTTCTGTAGTGATGCACTCAGAAATAGGCACTATGTTTCTATGTCGCACTACATTGTGCAACTGTATTTTTTTAGGGCGCATGCACTGCATGGGAAAAATATCTTTTGTAATCGACACAGCTTTGCAGGCAAAAACGTGCATGCTTTGTATTGCTTTGAATGGCAAAGCGTGCACGTTTGGCGATTCCCTTGTGTGAGCGAGCGGCACCATTTGTTAGCAATGATGGCGCTCGCTCCCGCAAGGTAAAAACTGAGTGTCCCTGCCGAACTACCCCCACCCCTCCCACTTTTTAGGCTCGCCATCCTTCATCTCTTTCTGTTTGGGTTTCTGCTCGGCTGCGTGTAACGTGATCTAACGTGTTTTCTTTTTAAGTGACGCTAAGCCTTCGCTCACGTTAGATCCTCTTAAGACACTTATAAATGAAAGTAAACACCTGACTCCTTGAGAGGTTCCCATTCCTGGGGATTTTCTTTAGTTACATGTTAAGTTTTTTAGTGAATTTATTTGATTTGGTAGGGAGGCATTACACTTGTGGCCGCGCTTAATTGAGTTTACACAAGCGTCCTATACCTCCTGATGACGTTACTCAAAGGCTTGTTTCTTTTGCCTCTGCTCGTATTTTAGTATTGTTACGTTTTTAGGCTTTCCAAACACAACATGCTCAGCAGACTGTTGTAAATTATGTCCTTATCTAATTTCATGTCCTGTCCCTTAATCACCCTCCTCCCACTGAATCGGATTGTGTGTTTTTAATAGCACAACTTTTCAGGCTTCTATTTTTCTTTGCAAAAACTTAAACATGACGACAATAAATTGCAATCTAACGATTAATTCAAACAACTACACCAGTCTGCACTGTTTGAATCACCGACTGGTGTAATTGTTTGAATTAATCGTTAGATTTGAATTTATTGTCATCATGTTTAAGTTTTTGAATTGTCCAGTTTTTTATGTGTTTATTAACATTTATTCATGGGGAATGTATAAATGAATGAAATGGTATTCTTTTCATGCTTCAAAAAAAATTAAAGGATGTTTGAAATTAGAAAGTAAAATGCAATGACGTGATGCGTTGTATTTCTAAATCTGCATGAGTAACTAGCAGTTCCAAAACTGGTGGCCAGGTAATTCTAAGGGTAATCTGGGGCACTGGTTCGTATATGGTTGACCATAAGCTGCCTTTCACACACTCATAGGAGATGGAGGGGCTCATTGTGTGAGCACTGGGACTCGCCTGCCTCACAGGTTGCGTTGTCACTTTTCCAAGAGTGCAATACCAGCCAGGTTTTAATTTAATTTTTTAACAGAGTTTTACGAAACGCAAACTTCACCCGAAGTTGCGTTAATGAGGACACATACATTTTTGTTGGGCACGGGGAAATTAATTGAGCTGCCCAGAATCGCAGGATGTTGAGCTTCCTTGCCGAGACTTGAACCCGGTTCCCCAGATTCGTGTACGACCGCCCTTCTTTCATGGATAAAACAGAGAGAGGAGTCTAAGAGAGAGATATTTATCTTATGCAACTAGCAACCATTGTTCGGACATTAAAGCTATTCACAAGACACCAGGAAGGAGAATACAGGTAACAGTCATCATAAAAACAACAGCTCAGCTGCGACGAAAACAGACAGATCAAGCAGTTAGTGAAGGCAACATTGTATTTTCTGTTATGGATTAAATCAAATAACAAAATGGTCTGCAAATGACATCCAACAGTGTCTAGAATTATTCATGTGTAGCTAGAACAGAAATAATTATGAAACGTGACCAGTGCTATCATAGAACGGAAAGTTTAAGGACATAATAATGGCATGGTTGTCATGCTCAGGACCCGCAGGCTGCACTGATCCTAGCCACCATATGGCCCGTCACCAATGGCACTTGAAGTAGCAGGAGATGTTGTAGCACCCAAGATAATGTGTTGCATGGGTAAATACTTAAAAGGTCCAGACGGCGAGACCTATTGGCTTTGCCAATGCTTGTTTTAAATATGTTTTAAACTTTTTTGATTTAAAATTCTGACAGTCACTGTTACAATTTACAAGCAGGTACACCAAATCCCATTCATAGTTCCTGGTAGTCGGTGTCCAGTGGGATGACCTGCCTTTTAAGCCCACAAAATTAAAGGTTGGAGCATGTACACAACACGAACACCTCAATATGTTAAAGGAACCCCAAGTTAAGACCCTCTGCATTCAGTAGGTGCACAATGTGCTGCCCAATTATTTATTGGACATTCTGTTTGGGGGGTGGAGGGGTCGTTTGAAAGTAAGAAACCTCTGAGCTGTATTAAGTTATCTTCTCATAGTAATTCAAGCAAAGTAATTAAATAACTCATTTAAACTTCAGTTTCTTTATATGTCCATTGTATTTTCTCTTGAAACATTCATAATTCATCTCGGTCTGTTAAGACCTTAATTTTGGGGCAGTTTTGGAATAACTGTTCATGGCTTTAGTAATGGGAAATCGACTCCATAACCATAATTTGGCTGAAATTTTATCAAGCAAGATTCCACTTACGTTATCTGTTCTGTTTTTAGACCAAAGATTAAGCTAGCCATTCAAAAATAATCTGTCATGGCTGGATAGTGTCCTGTTCTGTTCTCATCCCTTTGTGTTTTTGTTATGTAATGACCCTGGATGGATGGCTGTGCACAGAAGATTAGTAGACATTCAGGGTCTGGAACTTGGCACTTGCACTCTGATGTCAGTTATCCAGTATCTAATTAAGGTGTAGAGTAATGCCTTTGTTTGTATTATATAATATGACTGTACAACAGTCCATGTTTAATGCCAGGACCTCCTCGTAGAGCTCTTTCAATTTACTCATCCCACTTCTGCTGCAAGAATTGGGATCCCCTGTCCCTGGAAGCAGGAGAAAATTGTGTGCTATTTACAGTTGTAAGTGGGCAGGAAAAGTTGTGGTTTTATCTCCCACTAGGTTAACTCTATAATAACTGTAATAGGAAGCATGCCATCATCGGTCTTGCAGTCGATTTAATAAAGAAAAAAAAATCTGGTCTTGCGATATTTATCCAGCCATGCCCTCCCCCAAACCCCATTTAGGAGTGGAAACCAATTGGTTGTTACAGTACATATATGATAGCTACTCTACTAAGGAGTGATAGTTTTGCAACGCTAGTGCCATTTGCTTGCTCAGATGAACCTCATCAGTGTAGTCTGAAATGGCTGCAGAAGTCAGTATCGTTGTGGGGCGTGTGCTTTTGCCTGCTGCAGTTAGCTAGAAGTTCATCTAGATATGCAGCGGTCTGCCATGTATGACCCTCCTTATTAAATCAGCTATGAAACTAGCATGTGGCAAGAATGAGGGGTGCCCTATGATAGTATGTAAAGTAAGATGTCAAATACTCAACTAGATTCCATATATTTGGTGTCCCAGAGTATTTATGGACTGTGGTACAATGGCTTCGTGGGGCAACACTTGACACGAAAATATGCAATGATCCAGAGGTCCAGTGCTTGTCTTCTATGCTTCAAAGATCTGTAAACGGAGTACAATTTAATAGATGATAGTAACCCCTCTTATTTAAAGCTCTGAAAAATGTCAGATGTGCTGTAAAAAGCGCATTATTAAAGTAACTAGGCGCAGATTTCTTAAAATTACACCCCATACTTTTCCCTAGTTGATCTTTAAACCATACATTCTGCAAAATATATTATATTTTATAAAGAAATGGAATAATTACACTGCACTGTACAGCAGACATCACATCATCCACCTAAAGTGGCAACGTTTAGTGAGTTTGGCCACCTTGGAGACCAGAAATGTGCCAGCTTAGTTCAGTTTTAAGAGGTAAAGACTTGATAACATGGGCAAATATTAAATAGCACAGATGGGCCCAAAACATAAGCAACCAATCCCCTTCTTGGGAACCTTAATATCTAGGACAATCTGTTGGGATGTTAGGGTGAAATGTATGTAATACCATGTAGGTGTCATACATCAGAAATATGCTAAAAAATTGTATATGTCTGAAATGGCTAGTATTGAACTGCTTGGTAGGTGAACAAGCCGATCTCTCTGTTCAGCTGTACTCGACTTTGATCTGGTCTAGTTCTGCCATCTTGTTCTGACAGCAGAGACATCTTTGACATTACTCTGAAATCTAGTATACAATGTTTTTTTTTTTTTAATTTTCCACAAACTGATGAAAAATAAATCAGGGATGTTATTGTTTAAACTGAGCAATATCCCTTCATGTCAAACATCTGAAGACACACTCAAGCAGTATGAAATAAAAACTGAAAAAAATGTGCTCTTACTCTTCTACAATTTGCCAGCAGTGACTAAACTGAAATGATGTCATTGTACAGCCTTGGTATCTTGAAATAAAGAAAAAATGCAGTGTAGCATTTAACTAAACGGCTAGTAGCTTAAATCTTGCACATAAAGGTCTGCAGGATCCTTGAGATCAGAGACCTCAAATCACATACCGCTTTCCATTGGCACCATTAATGAGAGCTGCTTATTAATTCTCACTTGCTTAGCCACTGCAAGACACCATTCTATCAGGATAATGTCGAGCACTTTCATAGTGTGTGGCTGTTTCTGCCAGAATGAATTCAGATAACATACTGAATACTTTCATAAAGATGCTGATGAGAGACTAATTAGTAATTTACAATCTTAATTTGTATTCGCCCTGCTCATTACTGTGAGAGGAAACCAATACTGCCTATGAATCGATCATTTAGTTTTTAGCAACTGAGGGCAGTAATTTTGCTAATGGTCTCATGATTTTCTTAATATTCCCAGGTGGTGCTTGGGCCAACATTTATACAAGATATTGTTGGTAGTGCAGTAAACAGTAAGAACTTCATTTAGGCTTGTAACCCTCTGCCAATTCTGTAAACTGCTTTATTGCTTTAAAAGTGACAGTTATTATATCACAATTATTTTTTCTTAAAACAAAAAAATCATCCTGCTGTTTGAAAGCTGGTGTCTCCTTAATGTGGAGCGCAACGTCTTGAAATTTCCCACATATGCTGCAAATTGCTTTAGCAATATAAGTAATAAATTACAACATGAGGACCTGCACCTTGGTTCATCAGCACATCCGCTGTGTTAGATTTAAAATAAAAATCTGTTGCTTCTGCATGTGTATTAACTATTGGTGAGTTCCCAGGTATGCTATCATTTTGATCAGAATGGACTGAACTTTATATCTCCATTGCAATTTCATTTTGACCAAGATTTTATAGTCTTTATTTAATACAGCATATTGAGTGGTAGGATCCTGCTTTCAGGAAGATGACTTTACACTCTTGAAAAATGAAGTTGCTGGAGAGGAATCAGACTAAAAATGTTATCACACGCTCTCTAACCCTATTGTTTATAATGTCCCCGAAGTGCTTTTTATTAGTCCTTATAAAACACTTGGGGTTGCCCTTATAAACAATTGGTTTAGAGAGATTGTGATAAGATTATCAGTGGGTCCCCTCTCAATTGATTAATTGTGAGACTTTATCACCCATCACAATATTGTTCAGTAATGCTACTGAATGAGGGTCTACTTGCAGTGAAAAGTTCATGAGGAAGTCTGTTTTGGCATTAGTTTCATTAACCTCCGTATCGGAAAATGGATAATCAGATTGGCTTTCTGGAAAAATCATTCTGTGGTCACTGGAGGGATGCTGAAAATCTGCTTTGTACAGAGTTTTACCTCTGAAAAGTTGGAGCCATAAGTATTACGGTAATGCTAGACAAAGACCTTTATGACTGCTTCAGTGTCTTAATTCACTTAGTTGGTAATTGGAATCTTAATAGTTTGCCAGATTATGATTACAATTTTCTTAAGCCAAGTATTTTCCGTGTGCTCCTCCTCTTTGTACAGTTGACCGTATATCTAGCCACTAATTATCTTGCACTAAAAATTGAATTCTTTTTAGTCCTCCTTAGCTTGCTCCTGTTTTGTTGCCCTGTGTATCAGATTTATAGATCCAGCAATCTCTCTCAGAAGATTGGAAATCCAATAATCGACAGCTGGGTTTGCTGTCACTAGTTTGTTGATATGTAGTAATACAAACCAGCTGACTCCATGTTGTAGCCTCAAAGGCCACATTCTCCTCAAAATTACCTCTAAAGAATCCTTTTTTCCTTACAAACTCTTTGAGCGCCATGGAGATCCTGGGGGAGCCCTTGTCCGAGAGACTGAATTAGGATTCATGAAGGGGTCAAAGCTGTCAACTCTAATGTCAGGTTTAAATTAGTCCAAATAACTTTGAACACCAGACATGCCTCACCCGCCAAAAACATTTAGTAGACTCTTCCCGACCAGACCTGATAGCTGCCCTAGATGCGGGGCTGCTGCCTCCGACTTTATTCACATGGTGTGGACATGCCAGATGCTGTCTCAGTACTGGACCTCTGTTCTGGAGAAAATACAGGAGGTGACTGGATGGTCCGTGCCCAAAGGTATACGGGAGGTACTGCTGGGTCTTTTGCCCGCTCCAAAGCAAAAGAAACTAAGCAGGAGGTTTGTGATGCTGAGGTTAGCATTGGCCAAACGACTGATCGCTATATCATGGATGGGCACTGCTCCTCCAAAGATTGAACTGTGGTTGAAAGATTTGTGTGAGTGGGCGGCGGCAGAAGCAGTAGGAAGGAAGATAGTGCGACTGGATGAGAAATTGGAGGATGATCTGCGGGCATGGAAGACCATGCTGGCGGATATAAAAGACCTGCAAGCCCTGACATAAGCATCTTCTATACACAATCCCCCACATGATGGACATTGACGCACTATACCTCACTAGACGCTGCAGTAGCTATATAGTGAGTGTCAAGACCTACAGACCTTTGGACAATGTATGAGAGGAAGTGACGCTGACAATTTGATGACAACTTGAGGTTTGGGTGGGGGTGGGTTCAGGGTAGTTGGGTTCCTATATGATTTTCCTAGCTGGAAAATACAAGATGGAGTAGTGGAACGGATATATGTCCACTGTACTGTTGTGAGAAAATTGTAACAATTGTATACATATATCAGATGTCTATATTGCTGGATGTAAGTTCCTTAAATGCCAATAACGAAATGAAAAAAAATAGTAATAATAATAATAATAATAATAATAATAATACTCTTGGATAATTCAAAATTGTGTTCGGTACACTTTACAGAATGTTAATGCACCTTTATTATAGATGTGCTTAGTAAAGGGTTTTAGCATCAAGGTTACATTGCCGTCTCCGTACTTCTTGTCGTGAAACACGTTAGCCCTTTGTGTCGAATTAACACTTGAAGGAAAATTGAAATTTGAATCTTAAAAAAACAAATAAAACAAAAAAACAACCTCCTGAGTGCCAGGTAACATTAGGTCTAACCTGCGTCCAGATTGTCTGAATCTCTGTAACAACTCCGGCATTATCCGAGAATCTAGTTGGAAAGTAAGCAAACCATGCAGCCATCAGTTTGGTTGATGCCAAAATGAAATCTTGCCTTAATAACATGCTAAATAACATGTTGATATCTAATTACCAATTTATCTCTGTGACAAATGTCCATGAGTCATACCTCTGCTCAAAGACTCTTAATCACCCGTAAAGGTCTGCGATTATTGTAAGTACGGTCTATAAAAGAGGAAGCTAAATTAACGAGCTGGAAAAGCTGGTTGCAGGACAGTACCATATTCCAATACCGCACTTACCTGTTGGATGAAGGACTCTCTTATGGATCACTAAAAGTGCACCAGTCAGCCTTCGTCGCTTACACAAGGTGTTTCATAGGACGGAGTTTCTTCCAAACACAAGGCATCAATAGATTCGTAGTAGGAGCAAAAAGGATAGTGCCACAAAGGTCTGCTCCCATGCAAATATGGAACCTAAACATAGTGCTATATCACCCTCTAAGACCAGTCTTTGTGCCTATGCACAACACTCAAACACTTAGTAGTCGAGTCTGCATTCTTAATTGCGATCTCGTTGTTGGGAAGGGTGGGTAAACTCCAGGCCATCACAACACAATCTTACTTGCCAATCCTGAGAGAAAGAGTTGCATTGAGAATTAACCCACCATTCATGCCAAAGGTGATTTCACATTTCCATCTGAATCAAGCCATAGAAAAATGGGTTTTATTACCAACAATCAAAATCTCATGCTGAGTGGGCCCATCACACACTGGACGTCTGGAGGATTGTCCTGTATTTACTGGGAACAAAGACTATCTCAGGAAAACAATTTTTCATCATCTTTGTTACCACGATTAAAGGTTTGCCAGTCACTAAAGAGACTGTCTTGAGACTGATAGTCTAGACAATCCAAAATAGTTACAAGGCAGCAGGAGTGAAGCTAGAAGGAAAACTAAGGGTGCACTTCACGAAGAAAAAAAGGAGTGATGCTCACCTTCTTTGTTAATGTGCCATAAATATAATTTGTATTGCGGTCACATGTTCTTCCATACACATCATCACTTAACATTACTGTGTGGACATTTAAGCTAACAAGAAGCACAAGTTGGACACCTGTTTCCAAATGCAAACTTTTCAAGCCAACCTCGGGGGCGGGAGGATTAGGGGGTATGAGCGCGAATATAGCTACTGAATTTATGTGCAGCCTGTGAATCCTTGAAAAGCTACACACAACAAGATTAATGGTTACTTGCAGTAGGAGTAATTCAAGTGATCCACCCACATACTGGAAAACAACATGATTTTGAAATAGGGGGGGATGTGGGCGCGAACATAGCTACTAAATTTGTGTGCAGCGTGTGAATCTAGAAAAGGTACACACAGCAAGATTAATGGTTACTTACAGTAGGAGTAATTCAACATACTAGAAAACAACATGATTTTGAAATAGGGGAGGTACTTCAAGATACAGGATAACAGGAATCCAAAACTACAAGACAGTTGTTAAGTGGAAAAGAGCATCTGAATATGGCATTCACATGAGGGGCGTCCTACGCATATATCGGATTTCATCTGAGGAGGGCCATGGAACCATATGATCAGCTACTTAATGACACCCACTAACTTAAAAAAAAAAAAAGTAAATCCAGAAAATTCTTCAAGCTGTAGAACTACTTCTACAGATAAGTACAATTTTGTACTCTTCGGTTTTAATGGCTCTTTGTTCTTTACCTCCGGGTACAATTGTAGCATGGTCAGGGAAGCCAGCAGCTGGAGTAGGGGATGGGTTCAGATGAGTTTTGAAATAGCTGTGACCACAGATCCCTATTGAAACAACAACGAACAGGGAAAACAAATGAGGAGCTGCAGTTAGTGACTCTGTAGCCCAGAGCACTTGAAATTATATTAATTCAAAGATTGTTTCCTTCTTTCAAAGGCTGCATTAGATTCTGGTTAGGATTTTAAGTTATTTCCTATTCCCGCAGCACCACCACCCTTGTATCACCATCAGCGGGGTAGTCCTACTAGGCTGCTGTGGGAAAGTTACCATCGGAGCCCCTTTATCTTCTGGCCAAGATTATATACATTTGGACTGGTGATGTGTTGGCTGCGAAATAGTGTGACTTGTTGAGTGGGTGAATGTTTTGGAGTCTCTGATGCTTGGAGTAGCTTAACTGCTAGCGTGTTACATTGGGGAACTAGTGGCCCGACTGTTACATTCTGTTATATTATCCCTTTCTTTATGTTTTCAATGTGTTTTGCTTTGTATGGATCTGATGCCTGGAATGTATGATGCGTGCCTGCATCTTACATCCTGGGTTCCAGATTCCATACTAACTGTTATACTGGAGACCTTCATGGTGAATTGATGTGCTGTTTTTTTGCAAACCAGTGGAGTATTTAGGACATTCTCTTTCAAGAGAAGGTGTTGTGCCGAAAAAGAACCTTGTGGATGCTATTGTGAAAGCTCCTGCTCCTGATAGTAAGGAAAAACTACTCTCGTTTGCGGGACTATGTGAGTACTATAGCAAGTTTATTCAGAATTTTGCTAGTAAGATGGAGCCTCTTAGGGAGTTAACACTGAATTCTGCTAAGTTCATTTGGACTGAAAAACAGGAACAGGCCTTTAAGCAAATTAAGGAGGAAATTGTTAATGCACCTACATTAAACTCTTACTGTGTTAATAAGAAATGCATTATTACAGTCAATGCTAGTTTGTATGGCATTGGTGGTGTTTTAAGTCAGTCATCGGGTAAGGATGAATGGTGTGTTGCTTTTTCTTCAAGGACTTTGTCGTCTACGGAGAGAAGATACTCTGTTATTGAAAAGGAGCTTCTTGCCTGCATTTGGGCTGTTGAGCATTTCAGGAATTATGTGTGGGGTAATCGGTCTGTGCTAAGAACGGACCATAAACCTTTGGTTGGAATTTTGTCTCCTGGTGGTGGATGGAACTCTACAGCGCGTATAGCTCGTTTGTCTTCATGTCTTCAGGAGTACGACTTTGAGATTGTCTATGTTCCTGGTAAGAGTAATGTCACGGCTGATTTTCTGTCTAGGTTTCCTTGTGAAAATGTTCCTAGTGTGGACGATGAGGTTGATGTCGTGGCTTCTATTGGGGATTGTGTTTCTGAGGAATTTATTACCTTAAGTGAAGAAGAATGGCTTGTTGAGTTAAATAAGGATGTTGTTTGTCAACAAGTTTTTGATTTTGTAAGGAAAGGTTGGCCGACCAATAAGGGTATTTCAGCTGATTTGGCTCCATATTGTCAAGTTTCTACTGAGATTGAAGAATTTGGTGGTCTGCTGTTTAAAGCTGGGAAGTCAATCCCTCCTCAGTCTTTACAGAGGAAGATTTTGCTTCTCTCTCACCAGAGTCACATTGGCATGTCTTCAATGAAACGCTTAATCAGAGAAAACTTCTGGTGGCCTGGTGTTGATAAGATGGTGGATAGGCTTGTAAGAGATTGTTCGCACTGTGTTAGTAGTGACAAAATGCTTCATTTGACTTTTGCTCCTCTCAAGCCTGTGAGTTGGCCCAATTTTCCTTGGCAGAAGGTGGCATTTGACATATCTGGCCCTTTCAAACGTTTGCCTTACAATGCTCGTTATGCTTTGGTCCTAGTGGACTACCACTCGAAGTGGCCTGAAGTGAAATTTGTTAGCACTGCTTCTTCTCAGTCTGTCATTCTTTTTCTTAAGGAAGTTTTCGCGAGGGAAGGGTTTCCTGAAACCTGTGTTACAGACAATGGCGCTCAGCTTATTTCTGCTGATGTTGAGAAGTTTCTTAGCGGTTGTGGTGTTAAGCATTACACTACGTCCTTGTATGAACCTAGGGAAAATGGCCAAGTAGAACGCTTTAATCGTGTTCTTAAGGATTGTATTATTGGTGTGCATGTTTCTGAAGATGGGTGGTTGGATGTGGTGAGGAAAAGGTTATGGACATATCGCATTACACCTCACTCTGTTACTGGTGTCAGTCCCTTCAAGCTCCTTAAGGGAAGAGAGCCGTCATCTGATATATGTCCCTGGTGGATTAGAAAACTTGACAAGAATAATTCTGTTGTGGATCTTGCGTGTGTGGCCAAACGTGTTGAAGACAAACAACTGAAAATGAAAACTTTGTTTGATTCCAAAATGAAGACCAAGGTTATTGATTTTGTGGTGGGGGAATGGGTGCGAATTAAAAAAACCTGGCTTTCTTGTTAAGGGTTTTTCTAAGTTTTTCCCTCCCATCAAAGTTGTCAAGGTTTTTAAAAATAGTGTGGTCACGCAGGATGGAAGAGTGTGGAATGTTCGTAGAGTGGCAAGATGTAGTGATGTTGGAAATGTACATAGTTCTTCTACTTCTGTTTCTGGTAATAGCCAATGGGGACCAAGTGTTGCTTTCACAAAATGTCCTCAGAATTTGGTCCAAGATGATTTATCTGTTGCTTCTAGAGTTAAAGTTTGCAATAGACAAAGGAAAGTTCCCAGCAGATATTTGTATTAATGTTCTTTTGTTTAGGGGTAAGGTGTTACATTCTGTTATATTATCCCTTTCTTTATGTTTTCAATGTGTTTTGCTTTGTATGGATCTGATGCCTGGAATGTATGATGCGTGCCTGCATCTTACATCCTGGGTTCCAGATTCCATACTAACTGTTATACTGGAGACCTTCATGGTGAATTGATGTGCTGTGCTTCAACTCTATCTTTTATTAAATATATGAATCTTCTTCATCAATCTGTCTACCCGTGATTTTATACCGACCCCAACTCACTGGGTGTGCTGGGGTGTTTATTGAGGGGGTCGAAAGGAAGTGTGCTGGAGTAGATCATGGCTATGTACAGTCCACGTTTCGGCCACAGCCTCTGGTTGTAGCCTCCCTGCTCTCCCTACAGGAAGCCACCTGCCACACAGCAGTGCCACCTAACAGACTTTGGGTGGACCTCTTCCTAATACTTGTTCTGCCAAACAATGGTGCAGGTTCAGGTTCCCACACTGGACTCAGAAACTTTGCTCCACCTTTGTGACTGTCAACTTGGACTTGTATTTTCTGATCCTCAAGGCTCCGCCTGTAGCGACATCTCGAAATTGAAAAAGAAGCCGTTAATGAAGGGTCAAATTGCTGTCCAAATTGGAAGTTGGTTAAGGTGTGTCAGCACAGTTCTGCTACGTGCTGCTGTCTTCTGGTGGTCCACAGAGCCTGATGTGAACCTCTGACAATCCTCTCTCCCTTTATCCTATTCACTTGTTGGTCAATTTATTCTCTGTCGGCAACTTGTAACTAAATATTCCTGCCACAATATTGGTCCAGTCTGTCTTGGTGGGTAAAACTTTATTAATTTCTTTGAGTTAAGGTATACATGCTTTCCCTTGACAGAGACACAACTCCTCCTTGCCCCATACCCTGCTGTTTACAGCTTCCATCCCACCTTTATAAGCCTGGTTTGTTCTTTGACCTTGTCCTTTGAGTGAAATAATTTTCATAATTTGTACCCTCTTTCTTCGCGGGCCCTGGTATGATCTGGCACAGTCCCTTCCAATATCCCCACCCCAGTCAAATACTCATTTGTGTACCATAATTGTAAAGAACATAAGATAAACATTTTTTGTAGAAAAACTGAGTCTCATTGTGTCGTCAGTCATGTAAGTTGCTGAACCGACCCTGCCAAATTCCTCTAGAAAGTCCTTTATTTGTTCACCGGATTTCTGCACTCTTGGACTAGCGTGTAATCCTACTTGAATGTTTTACTTTGTTTCATTTGCCTGGTCGTGTGCAGTCCATTTTTCAATCCAGTCTATGCCTTCTTGGGCTCTGGAGATCACGGCTACCCTGAAACGCATAGATTAATAATGCAAATTGGACACCACTTTTTCAATCTCTTTCTCAAACTCTTCATTTCAACAAATGGACGGTGAAAGGGTGGGGCGACCTAATTATAATCCAGAACTGAAGTTATTGGAAGATGCTGAGCCCCATCTTCTGTCCTTTTTTGATCTCCTGCTACTTCTAGACTGTTGACAGATCCCTGCTGCCAGACTGCATCCTCCAATCTTACTATATGTCCTTACCTACTTTTGTTTTTAAAAAAAATATTTTATTATTTTCACCTGGTATAAAGTTTACAAAAACATTCAGATATTATTTCAAATTAAGCAAGTTCATCATATACATACATAGTCTGTTCTCATCTTATAAAATAACAGTACTAAACGTAAATCAAAACTGATTGTCAATTCAATTCTAATTTCCCCCAGATTTTCTCATATTTCTGCAGCGATTTGACACCTCTAAGTTCTGCTAACGTGCATTCCATAGTTTTAATTTCATTAACCAAATACCACCATTCCAAGGCGTTGGGTGGGCTGGGGCTGATCCAGGCTCTAGCTAGAGTTAGTTTAGCACAGGAAAGTAAAATAGATAACAATACGGAGTGTGGTTGATATGTGGTATGTAGACCTAGTATTACCATAGGGGCTGTTATTGGTATGCTGGAAACACTTTTTATAGCTAAAATTTTCCCCACTTCTTCCCAGAACTTCCCAAGTTTTGGGCATGTGAACAGCATATGTATAAGATCTGCTGCATATTCATCACATTTTGGGCACTTGGTTTTCTCCCCCAAAGTGTTATTTGAAGCCCATTTAGAAATCTTTTCTGGGGTATAGTATAGCATATATATGGTTCTATATTGCTGTAGTCGTAGGCTAGAGGATCTTACATAATAATGAATGTTAGTGTACGAATTGCTTATTTGTTTTCCTGTTATGTTAGTTCCCAATTTTAAGTTCCATTTATTAGCTAATACTTCGTTATCATCCGTTCTTAAATCTGTAAAGATCTTATATGCCAAACTGATTATTGATTTCTCCTTTTTAGAGTTTAAGATATCCCAGATACCCCCGCTCGATAAGATTTTAATTCTGTTCTTCCGCACTAAAAAGTCGTATATTTGCCTATATTTAAACTCATGTGTGTCGGACAATCCATATATTTGTTTTAAGGTGCGGAAATCCATTATGCCTTGAAGTATATAAGTCCCCTAGTACCTCGATTCCTTTCGATTGCCACCTTCGGGATTCCCCGTCGCTAAATATGTTAGGTAGTCCAGGATTGTCCCATAGGGTTAATTGGGTATGAAATATTGTGCTTTTACAGTGGATAAGTATATCTTTCCATATCTTTACTAAATCCCGTGCGGTCTTGAATTTAACCCTTTTGTAGAAGTTGGGGTCTGTAATGCGAAGTAAAAATTGTTTGGAATCTCCTTTTAATAGTAATTGGTGGTAGAAAAGCAGATTCTCTGTATCTAATAAGGATCTAATACGCCTTATAAATGAGGCCCAGAAGTAGAGTTTCAAATCGGGAAAATTAAGGCCACCTGATCCGATTTGATTTTTTAACATCTTTAGCGATCTCCTAGCTTTCTTATATCCCCAAATAAAGTTACAGAAAACGCTATCTAGTTGTTTAAAAAAAAGCCTATTTTGTGCCAAAGGGATTGACCTGAATAAATATAAGTATTTGGGTATGATTTTCATTGTTATTAAATTTATTCTACCAATTAAATTTAGTGGGAGTCGGTGCCATTTTTTTAAATTCGAGGTAGTAGTTTTCATTAGTTTATTATAATTAATCTTATTTAACTCCTTAATATTTGAGGTGATTTGTACTCCTAGATAGGTCGCAGTCTTACAAATTTCAGGCATTGATTGGGGGGGAACAAAATTAGCTATTATTTGAGTTTTATGAGTGTTTAATTTGTAGCCAGATACATTACCAAATTTGGATGCTTCCAGATTAATTGCTTTCAGAGAGTCAATGACTTCAGTCGAGTAAATAGCGATGTCATCCGCGTATGCTGTTATTTTTAAGCTCTGCCTGCTGGTTTTAAAGGCTATTATTTCTGGTTGATTATCCAATGCCTTTAAAAACGGCTCTAATGATAAGGCAAATAATAAAGGTGATAAGGGGCACCCTTGACGTGTGCCTCTCCTGATTGCGAAATAATTTGACGTGAGGCCGCCATAGCTAATGTATGCGGATGGATTGTCATAAAGTGCCCGGATCCCATTTAAAAAGTTTCCGCCGAACCCCATATGTCCCATTATATGCCATAGATAGTCCCACCCCACCTGATCAAATGCTTTTTCAGCATCAAGCATTATCATTGCTAAGGGAGTAGACTCTACCTCTGCTATGTCGAAAGCTGTTATTGCCGTATTTACATGGGCTGATGTGTCCCTCCCCATTACAAACCCGTGTTGTGTACTTACTATTTTAGGCAATAGTGGTGCGAGTCTCCTTGCTAAGCATTTTGCGAATATCTTAGCGTCGGCATTTATTAAGGAGATAGGTCTGTATGAGCCCATCTCCTCTTTAGGTTTACCCTTTTTGTGAAAAAAAACAATTTTCGCCTTATTCCAAGAGTGTGGAGCGGACCCTGTTCTACTTATATGATTGACTACTTCTAGAAGAAGGGGTGTTAACTCTTCCAGGCATGATGTATACAATTCCAAAGGGATAGTGTCCTCCCCAGCAGCTTTACCTAATGGTAATGATTTTATAGCTTCTTTTAGTTCTTCTCTAGTTATTTCTAAAGCCAGATTTTCTGCTTCATAAGTTATTTTATTCGTTGGGTTTTCTTTTAAGTAGTTATCAATTGTATTGCCATTAGGCGTGTTCTCCGGTGTATACAGAATTTCATAGTATTTGGCAAACTGTTGTATTATATTATCTGCCTGGTTATATCTCTTATTATCGACCCCTATAATTTGTGAAACCGTAGATTCTGCTCTATCCTCTGCTACTTTAAATGCTAAAATTTTACCAATTTTGTCGCCCCCCTCATATTGTGTGAATTTGTATTTGTGAATCTGTGCACTCCTTTTTTTTAATAAAGTTGCTTTGGTCTTACATTTTAGCTGGCTAAGGTTTGTATTAATAGCCAGGGTTGACAGGTTTCCTCTTAAAGCCTCTACTAGTTTCGTCTCTTCTGCAGCAATATCCGAAGTCAGGGTTAGATTACATTTGCGTCTTTCTTGATTTTGTTTTAGGACATACGTCTGTACAAACCCTCTAATACTGGCTTTACATGTGCCCCATACTGTTAGGCATGAGGCAGTATTTCTATTAAAGATCAGAAATTCTATAATATGTTGTTTCAGTTGTGTAATGAAAATCATATTTGATATTAAATTCCTTGGAAACGTAAAGGCTCTGGGAGGATTGCGTTTTTGAAAGGTAGTTAGTTCAACCATAATAGGGTTGTGATCAGATGTAATGCGTGAATGCATGACCATTGTTGTTATAGAGCTCATCAACGAGTCTGATATTAAAGCCATATCTAAACGTGAACATAGTTTGTGAGGAGCAGAATAGTATGTATAGCCTGGAGTGTTTGGGTATAGTGAACTCCAAACATCTCTAACATTATGTAGCTTACATAAATTTAAGATAGATGTTCTAGTTCTGGGCATTCGGATATGATTACCTGGGCGTGTTGTATCCGTCTGACAATTCATAATACAATTAAAATCACCCATAATTATAACTTCTCCTTCCCAGTCCAATAGGGCTATATTTAATTGTTCAAATATTCTAGGGTCTTCTCTGTTTGGTCCATATACAACACATGCCACAAGCTTCATATTGTTATGACATAGTTGAGTGATTGCCCACCTCCCCCATTTGTCAGATTGCGTCCTAGTTATTTCTACCTTGAATCTTTTGTCTTTTAATATAGCCACCCCTCTAACATGAGAGGCAGCTGCTGAATTGGTTATCATCTCGAAACCCAGTTGATTCAACAGCTTCTTATCACTATCTATGATATGGGTTTCTGACAAAAATACTAAATGGGGATTATATAAGTTTAATTCTTCAGCGACTAAATGTCTCTTACGCTTTTTGTTTAGCCCTGAGACGTTCCATGCCAAACATCTAATACTTTGCATCTTTAAAGTAGTAAGTATAGTCAATGGTACCTATTATCAGCAAAATTTGGTGTTCTCCCACATATAAAACACAAGTAATTTGCAAACATAAATCTCTCCTCGAGTCTTTCTACCAGGTTGAAAATATTTTTTTTCCCCCTTTTCCCCCAGCCCTTCCTCCACCCGTCCGCCCCACACAAACCCACCCCAAACTGCGAAGACCTACCCTCCCCCTCCCCCCCTTTACCTACTGCTGCCGTTGATGAGGCAGCACTTGCGGCTAGAAACCTAGGACCTTCCCCCCCCTCCACCTTTAGTGACTTTGTATCTGCTAATAGTATTGATTCATTCCCCCCCCCTTCACCCCCCCCCACTCCCTCATGATAACGTCAGCTAGATATGACTATTTAGTCTGTGTTTCCAAAATGTAGAGAAAGATATAAGCCCCCTCCTTTCATTTCAACTCTGTGACTATTTATTCTTATTGACGCTGGTTAAGAATGCCTGCGCTTCCTGTACTTCGTTGAAGAAGTTTGTATGTCCTTTCATGATCACTTTGAGTCGAGCTGGTTCCTGCAGATATGCTGAACCACCCAGTTTATTAATTGGGTCAATTAGTTTGCGCATTTCCCATCTCTTATCCATCGTAGCTTTGCTTAAATCCGAACGCGCAAAAATAGTAAAGTTATCAATAGTTCTAGGAGTGTTGGGTTTAGCTTTTTGCCACACCGCTTGTCGTAGCAGAAAATTGCCAAAGTAAATCAGAAATGGACGCGGAAATTTGCTATTAAGGCGTTTTTGGCCGAGTGGAAGCCGATGTGCTCTTTGAATTTGGGAGTCCCAGTCCCAGTCGGAGAGTTCAGGGAATGCTCGGGGCATCAGTTTCACCAAGAAGGCCCTAGGGTCGGACCTCTCTGCCCCTTCCGGGATTCCATACAATTTAAGATTTGATCTTCTTAAGCGGTTTTCCAGGTCCTCTACTTTCCCCTGTAGCTGATTTAGTACTGTCATGTCGCTCCACATTGGCATCAACCCTTTGTGTTCTTTCTTCAACCAAAACTGTACGCTGTTGGAGCTCTGTTATCTCCTGTGTGACTCCCTTTAGTATGGAGGCTATATCAGTAATTGAGGTTTGCAGTCTTATATTGTCATTTTTTAACTGCTGATAGTGTGCCTCTGATTCTGCCCTTTGATTTACAAGGAGCTTTAGGATAGCATCTAGCTGGGGGTGAACGGCATTACCCAGCTCGGGCTCTTCCATTGGTTTTCCCTGCCTGCTGTCAGCGTAAGATTGGTTTAGTTCAGAGTCCGAGCCCAAGTCTGCTGAGGCTGCTGGATCCAGTGGGGAAGCAACTAAAAGGACTTCATTTCCCCCTGTGATTTGTTCGCTAGCCTGTTCGTTGGTGATAAGATTAGGAGTTTGCGTCATTAAGTAAGACCCATTTTCCTGAAGTTGCTGTATCCCATTGTCATTGTCTGTAGGACTACCCCCTGAGAGCCTTAAAGTCATATTTTTAACTAATCCCTTAGCCTCCATCCACTTTCTTAACGGGCTTTTGTCAGTAGCAGTTTTTCTTGTACTCAAGGGGATTGCTCCTGCTACCAGGTCCTTACCTACTTTTGTAACTGATGTGTCATGAAGGTGACCAAACCTTCTCTTACTGGTGTTTTTATCTCACCATTTGGTGGCAGTCATGACTGTCTTATAGATGTGGAGCCTCTGCCAGTTTCCCCAGTCACCTCAAGCCAAGAGGCAAACCGGGATGATTATTTTTAGGCCAACAAAACTTAACTGATTCACTTATTCTATAAAATTTGAAACTAAAAGTAAGACATTTTGCTTCTGTGTAAGATCTCTTGTTACTATCTCTACAGAAATAAAATAGGGTGGCTATCGTGCAGCTGTTGGGTATTGAAATACATTACCCTAACTGAATCTCATTATTTTGTCTATTCTAAACATTCTAAATGAAGTAGCACTGCCACAAAGGCACTCGTGGACTTCCATTCTCCTGCAGCCATGTGAACATTAATTTGGCATTTTGTAAAAAAAAAAAAAAATCCTGTTTTACTTCTGACTTTGTGATTGACTCATGTTGGCTAAATTATTGAAGTTTTTTTTAAATTTTTTATTTTTACTGTGGCCTGTGTTCCAAAGGTTCTAAAGATCCACAGTGTAGTAGAAGGGTTTTGGTCTGTGATCAGTTTTTCTCAGTGGTGTAGAATGGTTCTAGCCTGTGACAGTTGTTCTACAGTGTGAGTTAGTGGCATGGTAGCTTTCTGCTCTCCCACGCTCTTGTTTCAGAGTATGGCTTTATTACTCATCCAGTTCCTGAATGAAACATTGCACCAAAGATGTAAGCTGTTGTGTATTCTTTAATTTCATCGAGGCCCAAGAAATAAGCAACAGTTTTTAATGATGCTTATGATGCTCTCCGCTTTCAGTACTTTTAGTTGAGGGCCTCCCCTCTGTTACCGGTGCTACCAAGATTATCTTGTACATCTTTGGCATTAATGCTTATTTTAGTTTTTCATATTAGGTAATAGTTGAGGCAGGGGTCGGGCAACAGTGAAAGATTTCACCCACTGGCCTAAAATATTGATAAACTGATTAAATAAGTTTGAACTTGTAGGAGTGAGGTGTGTTTTTCTCTCTTTTTTTTTCTTTCATTTGTTTTATAGATGGACCTTTAGACAATACATCCCTATGCCAGTTTCCAATGTAAAACATATTAACTGACTTAGGACCAATTATATAGACCAGCTGTTTTCCCCAACGTTTTACAACGTTTTGAGGAACTTAGTTGCCACGGGGGCAAATGTCCCTGAAACTGTAATTTTTAAAATTTATTTTATTTATGGAAATGCATCAGACATTTTATCTTAAATCAAAATACTAATTTATATGCTAACAGATCACCAATAATCAACATTCATATGATTAAGAAGAAAGATGCTAGCAATTTTTTTTTTAAGGCCATCATCTATATCTTGCAGTTATCTGAAAGTCTTCTCCCCGCTGAATTCCCCATTATCCCCTTTTTCCCGGCTCTGCAAAATTTTCTTGAACCACTTATTTTATTTGCCCCCAAATCTTTTTGCATACAAATGTTCATATCTTTTGACCTTACATATTCTAATACGCCACTGAGCCGCTGTCTGAATAGCTACCAACTTCCAATTTGCTAAGATAAGTGACTTTGCATCTAAAGTAGCTACAAAACAAGGTTGGTTTTGCTCGGTGGAGAGATTATTCAACTCTGATGGAATGCCGAAAAGGGCTCCGAGCAGATCAGGAGTAATCTTTTGCCCCGGTCGATTCCCAGTTTCATTAAAATATTGGTCTAGAATACAATACACCAAATCTAAGACATGTAAATATTGAATGTAGCCAGTCCCCTGCCTCCAACCCGGATCTAAAAATATCGTACATCTTCTGATTCTACGTGGTGTATAATGTATCCTCCATTTACAGTAAAAAGCTGTTCTCTTTAAATTGGCTGGGCAGATGGCTCTCCTGCTGTACTGATTGTTTAAATACCATTGCGTTAAGGTAATTTTGCAGTGAGTGATGGGGGTTGTTTACTTAAATGCTCAGAGTAACTTGGGGCCTAAAGTGTGAAGCAAAACGCTGTACCAGGTAACAACTCCTGTTCAATGAGATGAAGAAGGCTGGACCACTTTTCTCCATTATTTCAATAACAACCCCCTGGTAGCTGGCGCAGAAATGCTACATTTGGGTAAAGCTGAAAAGAGTGGCTGGTTAATGTATTATTCTGCCTTAATGTCGGCAATGTAATGAATTGATTACTTAGCATGTAATGAATTGATTACTTAGTACTCCTCTGTTACCAGTGCCACCAAGATTATACTGTACATCTTTGATTTTAGTGCTTGTTTTGGTTTTCCATATTAGGTAATGGTGCAGGCAGAGGTCAGGCTACAATAAAGAGAGATTTCACCCACTGGCCTAAAATATTGAAAAGCTGAGGAGATATAGTTTATTTTGTCTGAGTGTGATGTAAATGCTTAGAGCACAAGAGAGACTAGAGGCAGTTCACTATTTATACAGAAGGGGGCTGGGAGCACACTGCCTCACATCCCAGCAGAGTTCGCCACTCTGCATTATGGTGAATGCAGTTAACAATTAACACTTACTTGAATATTAGTAGCAGTATTTCACCACAGTTGGTGCAGATCGTGCTGTTCATTTCTAGACACGTGTTTCTGGATTTTATCCTTAACCAGTAGAGCTCAAAAGTGAATTTTATCAGAGGTTTCTAAAATATAATGCTGCCACAGTCCTCTCAGGTCTCAGTACCTTTTCACAGGCGCACAGGTGCATCTTTGAAACTAGTCAGCTCACTGGCTCAAGGATGCCTTTCTAAACAGAAGGGAGATGGAAGCGTGTTGCCTCACAACCCAGCACGCCCCTTTTCATTATGGTGAATGCAGTTCACAATTAGCGCTTACTTGAATATTAGCAGTATTTCACCACAGTTGGTGCATGTAGTTCTGTTCATCTCTAGACATGTGTTTCTGGATTTTTTCCTTAATCAGTACAGATCAAAAGCAAATTTTTTCAGGGGTTGCCGAGCATGCTGCCACAGTCATCTCAGGTCTCTGTACCTGTACCTCTTACAGATGCATCTCTAAAAGCTGGTCAGCTCACTGGCTCAAGGGAGCCTGTAGGAAAGTGCCCCTGTTTGACATGGTCACCCCCACTTTTTGCTTGGTAAATGTTGTGATTTTGACTGAAAGTGCACTGGGTTCCTGCTAACCAAGTCCCCAATGCCAGAGCTCTTTCCCAAAATTGTACTATTGTTCCCCCAATTGGCAAAACTTTTAGCACCCTCAAAGTCCCAAGTAAATGGTACCCCTGGGACCTAGGGCCCGAGGTACTGAAGACGGTGCCTAAGGGCAGCAACACACATTGTGCCCCCCTAAGAGAACCCTCACAAAGCACATGCAGAGCTACTATTGCTGCCTGCATGTCTTGGTGCAGACCAAAGTGAAAACACATTCCGCTCATTTTTGTGTGCCATGTCTCCTACCACTGCATGTAATATTTGTAAGTATCCCCTACAGCAGGCCTGACAGCCCTAAGTCAGGGTACTGAATATTAAATGTGAGGACACAGCTGCGTAAACAGATGTGCCCCAGTGCTGGTCAGTCATATTACTGGCAGTGCAGGTGTACAGGGAAGCCATTTTAAAACATGTGCTGCACACTGGTGAAAACAAGTTCTCCTGCTACATGAAGGCTTCACTGAAAATGGGGATGTTTGCAATCAAAAACATCTCATATTGGTAAACCCACACTGATGCCAGCGTTGGATTTACCAATACATTCACCTAGAAGGCACCTTAGAGGTATCCTCTGAAAACCTACTAGTCTCTGGTGTCCTTGCTGACTGGTTTCTCCCAACCTGCCACCCGAGATGCTGTTATGACCTCCTAGGGCGAGAGCCTTCCCTGTCAGGAAATCCAGAACAAAAGTCTGTCCAAGAAGAGTGTGTAATGCCACCTCCCACAGGATGATCTGCTGATTAGTCTCCTTGGGGCCGGTGAGCTTCCAAGAAGCTGCCTCCTTGGGAATGTAAATTTGAGCTCCCCTCACAGGAGAGGAAGACCACTGTGTTCGGGCCCCCATGGCACCTGGACAGGCCTTAAGGGTAGAGAGGTACTTCCACAACGGAAGTGGGAATGGATGCGCCTCCCCAACAATAACCAAAACAAAGTTAGTATCCAACCCAAGTAAAAATGTAAAAAATGATTGATCCTTAAGGTTGTGGCCTAATTTCTTCTAAAACACACTCTAATAGTATCATGTTTCATCATATGGGCACCCTGACTCCTAAAGGCCAGGGTGGGTTCAAACGTTTTTCAGGGAGCTCTTAAAAGAACAAGCATTTGCAATGCAATAGGTCTTGCATTAGGAAAGTTTGAGCTATTGGTATTGTAAATAACAATTTTTTTATTCATGTGTTGGTTTTGAAAATAGCGAAATTAATAGCTTTATTTACAATGCCAATAGTTATAACTTTCGCAAATGTGACACCTATAGCATTTGTAATGCAAAATGTGTTGTATTTACGTGACTTAGATGTATTGATATTACAAATAACAATGGCTTTTATTTTTTTTAAATAATGAATACTTAAATAAAAGTTATTGTAATTTATAATGGCTGTAGCTTAAACTTTTGTAAATAACTTTTGTGAAGATTATGTTCATTGTATTTTATTGTGATGAAAATCCAAGAACAGAAGTGAAATATTAACATCTTTTTGTGACATTTGTAATAAAGCTTCAAACATTGAGAGAACATATTTGAACCAGTTGTTGTTGAATGGTTGCACAGATTGATGCTGTGGTGGCGCTGAGTGATGTTGTGGTGGCTACGAGTGATGCTGTGGCGTTTAGTGATGATGTGGTAGCGCATAGTGATGTTGTGGTGCCTCTGATTGATGCTGTGGTGGTGCTGAGTGATGCTGTGGTGATGCGATAGATAGAGTGAATGCAATGGATCAATAGAGTGAGTGCGATGGAGTGAGTGCGATGGAGTGAGTGCGATGGAGTGAGTGCGATGGAGTGAGTGCGATGGAGTGAGTGCGATGGAGTGAGTGCGATGGAGTGAGTGCGATGGAGTGAGTGCGATGGAGTGAGTGCGATGGAGTGAGTGCGATGGAGTGAGTGCGATGGAGTGAGTGCGATGGAGTGAGTGCGATGGAGTGAGTGCGATGGAGTGAGTGCGATGGAGTGAGTGCGATGGAGTGAGTGCGATGGAGTGAGTGCGATGGAGTGAGTGCGATGGAGTGAGTGCGATGGAGTGAGTGCGATGGAGTGAGTGCGATGGAGTGAGTGCGATGGAGTGAGTGCGATGGAGTGAGTGCGATGGAGTGAGTGCGATGGAGTGAGTGCGATGGAGTGAGTGCGATGGAGTGAGTGCGATGGAGAGTGCGATGGAGAGTGCGATGGAGAGTGCGATGGAGAGTGCGATGGAGAGTGCGATGGAGAGTGCGATGGAGAGTGCGATGGAGAGTGCGATGGAGAGTGCGATGGAGAGTGCGATGGAGAGTGCGATGGAGAGTGCGATGGAGAGTGCGATGGAGAGTGCGATGGAGAGTGCGATGGAGAGTGCGATGGAGAGTGCGATGGAGAGTGCGATGGAGAGTGCGATGGAGAGTGCGATGGAGAGTGCGATGGAGAGTGCGATGGAGAGTGCGATGGAGAGTGCGATGGAGAGTGCGATGGAGAGTGCGATGGAGAGTGCGATGGAGAGGGCGATGGAGAGGGCGATGGATAGATAGACAGACAGAGCGACAGAGCGAGGGCGATGGATAGATAGACAGACAGAGCGACAGAGCGAGGGCGATGGATAGATAGACAGACAGAGCGACAGAGCGAGGGCGATGGATAGATAGACAGACAGAGCGACAGAGCGAGGGCGATGGATAGATAGACAGACAGAGCGACAGAGCGAGGGCGATGGATAGATAGACAGACAGAGCGACAGAGCGAGGGCGATGGATAGATAGACAGACAGAGCGACAGAGCGAGGGCGATGGAGCGAGGGCGATAGATAGATAGACAGATAGACAGACAGAGCGAGGGCGATGGAGCGAGGGCGATAGATAGATAGACAGATAGACAGACAGAGCGAGGGCGATGGATAGATAGACAGACAGAGCGAGAGGGCGATGGATAGATAGACAGACAGAGCGACAGAGCGAGTGCGATGGATAGATAGATAGACAGACAGAGCGACAGAGCGAGGGCGATGGATAGATAGACAGACAGAGCGACAGAGCGAGGGCGATGGATAGATAGACAGACAGAGCGACAGAGCGAGGGCGATGGATAGATAGACAGACAGAGCGACAGAGCGAGGGCGATGGATAGATAGACAGACAGAGCGACAGAGCGAGGGCGATGGATAGATAGACAGACAGAGCGACAGAGCGAGGGCGATGGATAGATAGACAGACAGAGCGACAGAGCGAGGGCGATAGATAGATGGATAGATAGACAGACAGAGCGACAGAGCGAGGGCGATAGAGCGAGGGCGATAGATAGATAGATAGATAGACAGACAGAGCGACAGAGCGAGGGCGATAGATAGATAGATAGATAGACAGACAGAGCGACAGAGCGAGGGCGATAGAGCGAGGGCGATAGATAGATAGATAGATAGACAGACAGAGCGACAGAGCGAGGGCGATAGAGCGAGGGCGATAGATAGATAGATAGATAGACAGACAGAGCGACAGAGCGAGGGCGATAGATAGATAGATAGATAGACAGACAGAGCGACAGAGCGAGGGCGATAGATAGATAGATAGATAGACAGACAGAGCGACAGAGCGAGGGCGATAGATAGATAGATAGACAGACAGAGCGAGGGCGATAGAGCGAGGGCGATAGATAGATAGATAGATAGACAGACAGAGCGAGGGCGATAGAGCGAGGGCGATAGATAGATAGATAGATAGACAGACAGAGCGACAGAGCGAGGGCGATAGAGCGAGGGCGATAGATAGATAGATAGACAGACAGAGCGACAGAGCGAGGGCGATAGAGCGAGGGCGATAGATAGATAGATAGACAGACAGAGCGACAGAGCGAGGGCGATAGAGCGAGGGCGATCGATAGATAGATAGATAGACAGACAGACAGACAGACAGACAGAGCGAGGGCGATAGACAGAGCGAGGGCGATCGATAGATAGATAGACAGACAGACAGACAGACAGAGCGAGGGCGATAGACAGAGCGAGGGCGATAGACAGAGCGAGGGCGATAGACAGAGTGAGGGCGATAGATAGATAGATAGATAGACAGACAGACAGAGCGAGGGCGATAGATAGATAGATAGATAGACAGACAGACAGAGCGAGGGCGATAGATAGATAGATAGATAGACAGACACAGAGCGAGGGCGACAGACAGAGCGAGGGCGACAGACAGAGCGAGGGCGACAGATAGATAGATAGATAGACAGAGCGAGGGCGATAGAGCGAGGGCGATAGATAGATAGATAGATAGACAGACAGAGCGACAGAGCGAGGGCGATAGAGCGAGGGCGATAGATAGATAGATAGATAGACAGACAGAGCGACAGAGCGAGGGCGATAGAGCGAGGGCGATAGATAGATAGATAGATAGACAGACAGAGCGACAGAGCGAGGGCGATAGATAGATAGATAGCTAGATAGATAGACAGAGCGAGGAGTGTGGGCGATAGAGTGTGGGCGATATATAGATAGATAGACAGACAGAGTGTTAGCCCAGGCCCTGGTGGACCATCCTCTGTCCTACACTGGTGATCTGGACAACGACCTTGACACTCTGCAGTCCTGGCTCCTAGCTAGATTGAATGAGCTAGCCCCACTACAGCCACCCAGATCTGACACTCAACGGATCTCGCCCCCATGGTTTACGGAGGAACTGGCCTATTCCCGTAGACAATGTAAAGTCGCCGAACGGGCTTGGAGAGCCCATTATGATACCGAGGCTAAACAGATCTACAAATCCATGATGAAATCTTATCATGGTTTAATCCTACAAGGCAAGAAATGCTATTTTGCCAAAAGAATTGAGGAAGCCGCAAATTCCTGTAAGGAGATCTTTTGCGATTGAGCGCGGGGTAGTAAATTCTCGAACAATCTCAGCACAGGAAGCCCCGGCTGAGACCTGGGCCGACACCATTGCTAATTTTTTCACTACCAAAATTAGGCAAATACAGGACTCCTTTCCTCCAAGACCGACAGCCGATCCTTCGACTCTGTCTAACGAGATAGCTCACCTGTCTACCTCTGGCCCAGTTCTGTTAGACTTCCCGCCCCTTGCGATCTCCTCATCTCTAGCGTTGATGAGGAATCTTAAATCTGGCTCACCTCGCGATCCCTGCCCGGCTAAGTTCCTGGCGAGAATGGCAGATGTTGTTAACCCCATAGCCAATCCTATTCTCAACCTCTCCTTGAGTCAGGGAATTTTGCCACAATCCTGGAAGCAGGCCATGGTTATTCCTCTTCTCAAGAAGCCCAGCCTTGACCCGGAGGCCCCGTCCAACTACAGACCGATCTCGCTCCTTCCAGCACTTACTAAAATCCTGGAGAAACACGTTCACAGCGTGCTCTCTAACTTCCTGGAGTCGAATGAGCTACTCCATGCGTCCCAATCGGGCTTTCGATCCAACCTAAGCACCGAGACGGCGCTTTTGGAAGTCTCTGAGATTGTGAAGGAGGTGCTGGATGCTGGAGGCAGGGTGATGTTAGTCATGTTAGATCTGTCGGCGGCTTTCGACACCGTCCCCCATGAGGATCTCCTCACTAGATTACATGACATCGGTCTAGGGGGGGCGGTGCTCAATTGGTTTTGTTCCTTCTTAGCCAACCGCCGACAGACGGTCTGGGCCTCACCTGGATCTGCTGAAATGCCGCCATTGGGAGTTGGAGTTCCTCAGGGCTCAGTACTGAGCCCTACTCTATTTAACATCCTCATGACCCCTCTGGCGACATTGGCGGAGTCCTATGGGGCCCGGATCGTCTCATATGCTGACGACACCCAGCTTCTTTTCACCTGCCGCAAGAGCGAAGATTTCGATGGGGAAAGTATCCGTGAGTGCCTTGGGGCTGTTTTCAACTGGTTCCAACTGAACAGCCTCAAGTGCAACTCGGATAAATCCGAGATACTTTTCTTCGGATGCCCATCGGAACCGGATTGGCATGGTTGGTGGCCTGCCGACATGTTCCCCCCAGCTCAGTCATCTAAATGGGCGAAGAACCTGGGAACTAAAATTGACAACGAGCTCACGCTCAAATCCCAGGTGGCTACTCTCACAGGGACGTGTTTCGGTATCCTCAGGATGCTTCGAAAGTTTTTTCCTCTACTTTCTGAGGAACATCGGAGGATAACTGTACAGGCACTCATAGGATCCAGATTGGACTATGCTAATGCTTTGTATCTGGGTCTGCCGGAATATCTCTTACAGCGCATGCAGGTGACCCAGAACGCTGCAGCCCGAGCGATTTTTGGCCTCCATCGCCGCACCAGTGCCTCTAACTTGCTCCAATCCCTTCATTGGCTTCCCATACGGAAGAGGATAATGTTCAAAGCCATGACTCTAGCCCATAAAGCCCTGCATGCCACTGGTGCTAAATAACTTCAGAAGAGGCTGGACTTTTACCGGCCAACACGATCCTTAAGATCGGAGTCACTGGCACTTGCTGTGGTTCCACGTATAAAGAAGGCCCGACTGGGCGGCCGGTCTTTTAGATTCCTGGCCCCCCAGCTATGGAACTCCTTACCGCTGTCCCTTCGGGCCACATCTAATCTGCTAGCCTTTAGGAAGGGTCTAAAGACTTGGTTATTTTCTGGTTAGTGCGCCTCCTTTTTAGCTTCTGTTTTTCTCTGCTGTTATGTTTTTTCAGTTTCCTCTTGGGTCTGGAGCACAAAGCGCCGGGACACTCCCTTGGAGTAGCCGTTGAGCTATATAAGACTCATATATAACATAACATAACAGTGTGGGCGATATATAGATAGATAGATAGACAGACAAAGTGTGGGCGATATATAGATAGACAGACAGACAGAGTGTGGTCGATATATAGATAGATCGACAGACAGACAGAGTGTGGGCGATATATAGATAGATAGATAGACAGACCGAGTGTGGGCGATATATAGATAGATAGACAGAGCGAGGGCGATAGACAGAGCGAGGGCGATAGACAGAGCGAGGGCGATAGACAGAGCGAGGGCGATAGAGCGAGGGCGATATATAGATAGATCGACAGAGTGTGGGCGATATATAGATAGATCGACAGACAGAGTGTGGTCGATATATAGATAGATCGACAGACAGACAAAGTGTGGGCGATATATAGATAGACAGACAGACAGAGTGTGGTCGATATATAGATAGATCGACAGACAGACAGAGTGTGGGCGATATATAGATAGATAGATAGACAGACCGAGTGTGGGCGATATATAGATAGATAGACAGAGCGAGGGCGATAGACAGAGCGAGGGCGATAGACAGAGCGAGGGCGATAGACAGAGCGAGGGCGATATATAGATAGATCGACAGAGTGTGGGCGATATATAGATAGATCGACAGACAGACAGAGTGTGGGCGATATATAGATAGATCGACAGACAGAGTGTGGGCGATATATAGATAGATCGACAGACAGAGTGTGGTCGATATATAGATAGATCGACAGACAGACAAAGTGTGGGCGATATATAGATAGATCGACAGACAGACAAAGTGTGGGCGATATATAGATAGATCGACAGACAGAGTGTGGGCGATATATAGATAGACAGACAGACAGACAGAGTGTGGGCGATATATAGATAGATCGACAGACAGAGTGTGGGCGATATATAGATGGACAGACAGACAAAGTGTGGGCGATATATAGATAGATAGACAGACAGAGCGAGGGCGATAGACAGAGCGAGGGCGATAGATAGATAGATAGACAGACAGAGCGAGGGCGATAGACAGAGCGAGGGCGATAGACAGAGTGAGGGCGATAGATAGATAGATAGATAGACAGACAGAGCGAGGGCGATAGACAGAGCGAGGGCGATATATAGATAGATCGACAGACAGAGTGTGGGCGATATATAGATAGACAGACAGACAGACAGAGTGTGGGCGATGTATAGATAGACAGACAGACAGAGTGTGGGCGATATATAGATAGATAGACAGACAGACAGAGTGTGGGCGATATATAGATAGATAGATAGACAGACCGAGTGTGGGCGATATATAGATAGATAGACAGAGCGAGGGCGATAGACAGAGCGAGGGCGATAGACAGAGCGAGGGCGATAGATAGATAGATAGATAGATAGACAGACAGAGCGAGGGCGATAGACAGAGCGAGGGCGATAGACAGAGCGAGGGCGATAGATAGATAGATAGACAGAGCGAGGGCGATAGACAGAGCGAGGGCGATAGATAGATAGATAGACAGACAGAGCGAGGGCGATAGACAGAGCGAGGGCAATAGATAGATAGACAGACAGACAGAGCGAGGGCGATAGATAGACAGACAGAGCGAGGGCGATAGATAGATAGATAGACAGAGCGAGGGCGATAGACAGAGCGAGGGCGATAGATAGATAGATAGACAGACAGAGCGTGGGCGATAGAGCGAGGGCGATAGATAGATAGATAGACAGACAGAGCGAGGGCGATAGATAGATAGACAGACAGACAGAGCGAGGGCGATAGATAGACAGACAGAGCGAGGGCGATAGATAGATAGACAGACAGAGCGAGGGCGATAGACAGAGCTAGGGCGATAGATAGATAGATAGATAGACAGACAGAGCGTGGGCGATAGAGCGAGGGCGATAGATAGATAGATAGACAGACAGAGCGAGGGCGATAGATAGATAGACAGACAGAGCGTGGGCGATAGATAGATAGACAGACAGAGCGAGGGCGATAGATAGACAGACAGACAGAGCGAGGGCGATAGACAGAGCGAGGGCGATAGATAGATAGATAGACAGACAGAGCGAGGGCGATAGATAGATAGATAGACAGACAGAGCGTGGGCGATGGATAGAGCGAGGGCGATAGATAGATAGACAGACAGAGCGTGGGCGGTAGAGCGAGGGCGATAGATAGATAGACAGACAGAGCGTGGGCGATATATAGATAGATCGACAGACAGAGTGTGGGCGATAGACAGAGCGAGGGCGATATATAGATAGATCGACAGACAGAGTGTGGGCGATATATAGATAGACAGACAGACAGAGTGTGGGCGATATATAGATAGATCGACAGACAGAGTGTGGGCGATATATAGATAGATAGACAGACAGACAGAGTGTGGGCGATATATAGATAGATCGACAGACAGAGTGTGGGCGATATATAGATAGACAGACAGACAAAGTGTGGGCGATATATAGATAGATAGACAGACAGACAGAGTGTGGGCGATATATAGATAGATAGACAGACAGACAGAGTGTGGGCGATATATAGATAGATCGACAGACAGAGTGTGGGCGATATATAGATAGATCGACAGACAGAGTGTGGGCGATATATAGATAGATCGACAGACAGAGCGAGGGCGATAGATAGATAGACAGACAGGGCGATAGATAGATAGATAGACAGACAGAGCGAGGACGATAGATAGATAGATAGACAGACAGAGCGAGGGCGACAGACAGAGCGAGGGCGATAGACAGAGCGAGGGCGACAGACAGAGTGTGGGTGATATATAGATAGATCGACAGACAGAGTGTGGGCGATATATAGATAGACAGAGCGAGGGCGATAGACAGAGCGAGGGCGATAGATAGATAGATAGACAGACAGAGCGAGGGCGATAGATAGATAGACAGACAGAGCGAGGGCGATAGACAGAGCGAGGGCGATAGACAGGGCGATAGACAGAGCGAGGGCGATAGACAGAGCGAGGGCGATAGATAGATAGATAGATAGATAGATAGATAGACAGAGCGAGGGCGATAGACAGAGCGAGGGCGATAGATAGATAGATAGACAGACAGAGCGAGGGCGATAGACAGAGCGAGGGCGATAGACAGAGCGAGGGCGATAGATAGATAGATAGATAGATAGACAGGGCGATAGACAGAGCGAGGGCGATAGATAGATAGACAGACAGAGCGAGGGCGATAGACAGGGCGATAGACAGAGCGAGTGCGATAGATAGATAGATAGACGGAGCGATGGCGACAGAGCGTGGGCGATAGATAGATAGATAGACAGACAGGGCGATAGATAGATAGACAGACAGAGCGAGGGCGATAGATAGATAGATAGACAGAGCGAGGGCGATAGACAGAGCGAGGGCGATAGATAGATAGATAGATAGACAGACAGAGCGAGGGCGATAGATAGATAGATAGACAGACAGAGCGAGGGCGATAGATAGATAGATAGACAGACAGAGCGAGGGCGATAGATAGATAGACAGACAGAGCGAGGGCGATAGACAGAGCGAGGGCGATAGACAGGGCGATAGACAGAGCGAGGGCGATAGACAGAGCGAGGGCGATAGATAGATAGATAGATAGATAGATAGACAGAGCGAGGGCGATAGACAGAGCGAGGGCGATAGATAGATAGACAGAGCGAGGGCGATATATAGATAGATCGACAGAGTGTGGGTGATATATAGATAGACAGATAGACAGAGCGAGGGCGATAGACAGAGCGAGGGCGAAAGATAGATAGATAGATAGACAGACAGAGCGAGGGCGATAGACAGAGCGAGGGCGATAGACAGAGCGAGGGCGATAGATAGATAGATAGATAGATAGATGGACAGAGCAAGGGCGATAGATAGATAGATAGATAGATAGATAGATAGACAGGGCGATAGATAGAATGAGATGAAGGGATAAATAAGAAAATGCAATGACACAGCAAACGAAGGAGAGAGGGGAGCATGTAAACGGGTCCAAAGGGACGTTAGTAAAAGAGACAGAGAACAACAGAAGTGAGTGGAAGGCAGAATGTTGAGAGGAGGAGAGAAAATAGAGAAATATGAGGTGTTAGTGGGAGAAGAAGGGAGGGGACAGCAAGGCAGAAAGAAGGAAAGAGGAAACTAAATGGAGCACGAGAGGGCTGGAGAGAAATCGTAAAAGGGAATGAAAAGACATAAAAATAAGAAGTGTTTAGTTATCCAGCACAATATCCCTGGTGCAACAACATCAAGTGGTGCATGGCTAAACACTTATAAGGTCCCAAAGGCGAGACCTATTGGCTATGCCAATGCTTTTTGGTGAAGTGAGACGTATCCGATTATTCAAGCTTTTTAAAAAAAAAAATTTTTTAGGAGTGCTCCCAGACCCCCACATATAATACATTTCTTGCAGGCAACCTCAATTATTTGATCTCAATTGGTAAGTTTTCTGCAGCACCAAACCAAAGAAGAGGCAGCTTGCTTTTATTTGTGCCGAAAATTGTCTTTGCCTTACCTCATGTCATCGTGAAAACTGATTACAGGCTTGGATTTCCACGTGACAAAAAAAGCAGTGTGGATGTTGTAGTGTTGGTTCTTTCAACTAAATTAATTAGGCCAACACATCTGGTAGTCGTGATTAGTAGGAAACAGTCCCTGGTGATACAGAGTGTGGAGGCTTCAACGTGCCTTTGATTGTTAGAAGATGCCCCCTGCCTACTCTGTGAATATGTAACAATGTTGATGAATACCCAAAACCGACGAATGGTTCCAAATTAGAAGAGGCCAGAACCGAACTCAGTGACACTCACCAGGAAGTAATAAAGCCAAAATCCACGCAAGTATGGGTCTTGATCTAAACAATTGAATTGTTTCAGTGATGATATATGTGTTAGTCTTCGAACCGCGGGTGACTAAGTAGATCGTCAACAAAAAAGGATTCGCTAAACAGTTATATTTTGTGACAACCCTAAAAGTGGGCGTCTCAAAGAGAGTGAGGAGCTGAGTGGTGGGGAAGTTTAGAAGGGCAGGTGCAGCAAACACGATCGCTTTGGTTGGAGGAACGTATGTCCTTTGCAACTCTTAACAAAGAGGCAGAACATGTAAGTGGCACTGTAACATGGCGGGAGGGGTACTTTCTGGGTTCAAATGCTGAGGTAGTGTATACACAAACTCGGACCTGTGGCTGAAGTCAAATATTTTGTGTTTTGTACGTGTCCTGCGTTACTTATTACCTCATGGGTCGCTCTGGGGTGCTGCCGTGTGCCTGAGTACAATTATGTTCACAGTCCCTGTCACTTAGCCTGTTTCACTGAATAGTCAATTCGGTCTATCCGCAGTGGATGTCTGCATTTATATAAAGTGCCCTGGCACTAATATTATGACCGGTTTCACTGTCACAGGTGTTTTTAATTATAAGGATGTAAGGTGTAAAGTTGGAGTAGGCTCTTGAATTGCTCCCTCAAAACCTAAATGCGGGAGACGATGTTGTTATTCATGTTGAGGCTTGTACCACGGATCACACAACTACACTTGCCTGCATTTTTTAGCCCCCCAACAGACCAAGCACTGTAATACAAAAGGTGCCGACCGTCAGTCGCTCACAGCTGATGGCAGTGGCGGTGTAAACGTAATGTTCTCTTGTGGCATGGCCCATGTGGGCTTCTGGAGCGCTGGTCTTAGTCTGCAGCCGCCTTGGCATTCAACTTTAAAGGGCTTTTAAGGATTTCCCCAAAGATTGTTTTCTACTGCCATATTTTGTAGTATTGTTGCTCAGGCAAAACGTATTTGTACGGGCTTTAGTTTCTTGTTTTTCTAGATTATATTTTCGCATTATAGAGACACGTTTATCATCAGTGGTAAATAAAGCGAGGCATTTGAGAAAATCCCGAACATACTTAATTTTCTTGATGTAAGCTTCGCCTGTGCTTTACTTAAATGCACATATTCACAGCAGTAATGGTGGCTGGGAATGTTAGTAAGGAGGTTATTATTGGGCCTCAGGTGCGTTCTAAGAAATGTTCTGTTCCTCTCTTGGCATGTGATGATGTGAAACGTTTAAATGTCCAGTTCACTATGCTGTTAATGCATCTGTTCTCCACTAGGTTGCAGTAAACACGCAACTTGTGGGTGTAATGAAGTGCGAAACTCCCCCTCAAAAATGCAGATTGATTTAGAGAGAGGATATGATGAAATATCCAGAGCTGCAAAGTTTGGAAACTGGGGAAACTGGTTTTAGCCTCGGCTCTTCCCGTGCCTATTAAAAAAAATTGCAGAGACATGCTGATCGGAATAAGTAAAACAATGGAGAAAGTGAGAAACTAAAAAAAAATGCAGATTGGAAACAAAAAACGCAACGGAAACAAAAGGATAAACAAATGCCGATAGGTAGGGTTATTACCACTACGGTTATCTTTTCTGAACTCCTGCTGGATGAAGATGTATAGTTAGAAAAGCCAACATTTCGAAAACAAGGGCAGAAACAAAATAAAGTCTCAGAACCTGCCCTATCCGTGCAAACAAAACAAGGGAGGAAGGGCAGGGCTCGACAAATCTAAAAAATCTTACTTGACCTGCAGGTCGAATAAGTAGACTTTTCTACTCTACCTGACATCAATTGCACTCGACCCACAAATTGGCACCTGGCACTGCAGCGGCAGATAACACTCGCCAGGCCGGTCAAGTAGGCCTGAAAACTGGCTCGCCCTTGAAGAAATTCACTCGCATTTGCGAGCGGTCGAGTACATTTATCGAGCCCTGAAGGGTGACGAGATGCATTGGGAGCAGCAGCCTTTGATGTGCCGGCCGGCCGGGCCGGCCATGCAGTGAATAATTAGGGGAGGAGAGAGCAAGGAGAGTACTCGTGTTGGCTTCAACTTGTTACAGCTGACTAAGTGCTCACGCTGGGGAAGCCTGTGGGAGGGAGGCTGATGGCTGGCTTTGAGGTGGGGAAATGCTTGTGCTTGTTAGGTGGTCACGTGATTTCACGTGAACTGTTGAAAATCCGCACTCGGAAACTTTCTGGTTTGACCGCAATATGTCTCTCTACGAGACCTAAAAAGGCAGGGGCTTAAAGATTTAAAAAAACACGATCACCTCCAGGTATCCCTTTAATATGGAGGGGCAATGGTTATAAAAAAAAAAAAAAACCAAGAACACAGGTTTCTGTAGGATTCAATGGTCCTATGACCCTATGTAGGTAGGTGTGCCACCTGAATGCTAGTACCACCTCTAAGGTGGGCTACTGTGAGGTGGCCACAATTTTTCGGAAGTAGCCACCTTTGTGATGTCATACTTAGGTTGGGTAGGACACTGATATGCCCACTTCCCACAGGAAGGGGTCATATAGGGGGCGTAGTGACCTCAAGGGTCAGTAGTCCATTGACTACTAACCTACACTCCCCTAAATTCAGTTTTATGGGGAGTCCCTAGCACTAGAGAAGCACATCCTGATGACCTAAGAAGAAAGCATTCACAGAAGAACCGCAAAAGCCAAGAAGAGAACCTACTGACCCAGTACATACCCTGCCGGCCTGTCTCCATCCCTCGTTGAAAACGGAGCCAAAGACGACTTTTCCTGCAGCTGTGATTCCAGAAACAAGGGAGGACTGCCTAGCTTCGATAGACTTAACACCTCTGGTGAACAGCAGACCTGTTCTAAATAATCTCCAATAGAGTAGCTTCTGAGGCCTTCGGAACTGCTAAAACCCAACACCTGAAGCCACCATTGCACCGGTCACCTCAGGCCCAAGTTCAAGTGGGCCACCAGTGCCAACAAGGTTCCCCAGCCCTCCAGAGCTTGAGTCCATCATGGTTTTATCATTCCTGGACTCCCTGATGTCTCCTGCTGTCTCTACATGCAGGCCCCCTCAACTGCAACTGCTCCGGTAAGGAAATACCTGATGCCTAAGGACACCCCTGGGCCAAATGTGCCTCCCGAGCATTACAAGGCCTGAGCCCACTTGGTGGTTCAGCCTGACTGGCTTCCAAGCCAGATCATGCAGCCTCTTTTTACAGTGACTGATTCCCATTAGAACGCTTTGGGCTGATTTGCACCCTGCACCTGGCTTGCCTCATACTGCTGGTGGTGTACTGTTGTTGATGCCTTGGACCTTGCCACCACTCACCTTAACTCGTGGGATTGCTTCTGTATGTCGATGTACTGTACCTGTTCGCAGAACTTGTTCTTCCTTTCATAGGATAAAATTGCAGATCTCATAAATTGCACTGTGTCCACTTTTTAAAGTGAAAAGAATTTATATTTGAAAACCGTACTTACCTGAACGATTTTTCTCTGAAGCCAAATCATATATAAAGGTACTTGCTATTTTTATAAATTGGTGTGAATCTCCTTCTTGAGTCATGTCATTTATTAATTATTGTGTGTATTTTACAAATTTCTTGCACTCTTCTGTGTTAAGCCGAGCGCTGCTCGACCACTTCAACTCCACCACTTCAACTCCCTGCATAGCAAGCCCCTGTCCACTCATAAGGCCCCTGTCCACTCATAAGGCCCCTGTCAAACCCGCGAGATCTGCAGAATCTTCCTATGCTACCAACATCTGCCGAAACCCTGGTTGTACACAGTTATTATGAGCAAGCTGGTTTATTGTGTTGCTCTCCTACTAGGAGCTCCAGACTTCTTGCTGCAAAGGCTGCTCAGAGTACAGGTCGCTGTAGCCAAACTGGCTCTGGATAGGCCTTAAAGATCCTCCACAACAGATGCAGTGAAAGAGCTTCACTAGCACCCAGTCAAGCACAGAATTGCCTTTAAGGCCCTTTGGTACGGTCTTCAAGGCTCTTCTGGTACATGGTCCATTACACTTTCAGAATGCCTTTTGGAAATATGCTCCAGGGAGATGATTCCACTCCTCGTCAGCTAATCTTGTTTGTATTCTAGATTTCAAGAAGATTAGACAGGGAGGAAGTGCCTTCTTTGTGATAGCAGCCAGCTTTGAAACCGGCTCCCAGCCTCTTAGGCTCTCATGCGATCTCCTACGGTTCAGGACTTCTCTGAAAACCTGGTACCCCCCACCCCTCACTAACTCCCACTGCCACTTTTCTCTTAGGAGCTGCTGACCGACTCCCAGTTGGATGCTCTAGCTCCAGGATACCTTTTTAGGTGAGGGTCTGCTTTATAAATGTAAAAAAAAATATTAAATAGATAAATAAGGGAACCCCTGGACTCTTGACACAGTATATCAACTAACTGATGTATCACATAAAGAGCCAACTTCATACAGAGCCTATTTAAATTGATGGGAGCACACTGCCTCACATCCCAGCAGGGTTCGCTCCTTTGCATTATGTTGAATGCAGTTCACAATTTGTGCTTACTTAAATATTTGTAGGAGTATTTCATCAAAGTTGGTGCAGGTAGTGCTGTTCATCTCTAGACTCGTGTTTCTGGATTTTATCCTTAATCAGTAGAGTTCATAAACACATTTAATCGGGTTGCTAAGAATGCTGCCACAGTTGTCTCAGGTCTCAGTACCTCTCACAGGCACACAGGTGCATCTCCAAAAAGCTTGTCAGCTCACCGGCTCTAGGGAGCCATTTTAAATAGAAGGGGGATGGGATCATACTGCCTCACATCCCAGGAGATCTCTTCAGCCAACAAACTGACTAGCTTTGGAGATGTGCCTGTGAGTGATACTTTGACCTGAGAATAATTTGGCAGCATTTCTAGCAATCCTAAATGACGTTTATTTCCTCTCTACTACTTCTGCTCTCCACTGATTAATTGAAAACTCAGAAACATGTGTTTAGAGATATACAGCAATATGTGCACCAAATTTGTAGAGAAGCTGCAGCTAATTTTGAAGTGCTAATTGTGTGCATTTCATTTACCTGCATACAAAAGGGCGACCTGTGCTGGGATGGGATGTAGTGTGCTCCTAACACCCATTTAGGTCACTATGTATGTATTGATACTATTCATATGTCATGGAAAGAGCATTGTCTAATTGGCAGATCTGAATCATGAACTTCACCACTGTGGTTTTAACTTTACATATTTATAATATGGGGATGACTTCAAAGTGGTTTTATGCTTAATTTGTACTACTGTGTTGCTGTTTAAAGCTGTTTTTCTCTTGCTTTTGCAGGCCATTTTCGGCCAGAATTCATCCGCCCACCACCTCCACTTCACATTTGTGAGGATGAACTGGCTTGGTTAAATCCAATTGAGCCAGATCATGCCATCCAGTGGGACAAGTCTATGTGTGTAAAGAATAGCACTGGTGTGGAGATAAAAAGAATCATGGCCAAGGCGTTCAAAAGTCCCTTATCATCCTTACAACAATCACAGGTAGCTTCTCTCTTCTCCATATACAGACACATTGCCTATATAGCCTGGTCCCTCAACATGTGAAAGCCTGTAATCTATTGGAAATGTACCAAAATGATTTTCTTGTATGACATATGCAACTTTATGACAAACGTTTTAGCTTAAGACTTGTGCGCCAAAAGGAAAATGGGTCTTTCTTGGGTTCTTTTTCCCACTAACCACCCATCCTGAAATGCTTAGTTTGAGATTCTCTCATATAGTTAAGTGAACAGCTGTAAGTTTTCACTTCACTTTTTTAAATTAACCTTTTATTTTCCCTTCCCCTTTAAAAAAAATAAACCATTAAGCTGAAACTACCATCTCTTTAAGCAAAACGTAGTTCTAAAGTATTCACCTGGATGCTGGACCACCCCAGAAGCTGGAGCTATTGCTTACTGTGACTAAAGCTCCCACTTTTGGTATAGCTGATGAATGTAATTGCACTCAGCCCCTCTGCACCCACATCACCATCTGACTATAGCCAAGGGCACCTTCAAACCTCATATAAATTATATTGATTATAAGGATGTGAGCTGTTTAACTCACATCTGCCTTATTGCTCAGCAGCTATATTAAAGTACTAATGTGTATCTTTCTCTTTTATTTAAAAATTACATCTCCTCAGAGCATTGTGACCAAAAAAGGATTCTCTCAAATAAAATCATGTGATCTCAGAATTCAATCGCAGAGCTCCATTAACAATACGTTCTTCTGTCACTCTTCCTTTGTGTTGCTCTCCACAGTGTATCTGTGATCCAGGTAAATTTCCATTTGATCCTGCTGTCTAATCTTGCCAAAACGTGAAATAAACATAGCATTTTTCAGGAATGTAAGATAAAACTTAAGAAGCACTGAAACCTCAGTAACATTCCTAGGCTGTTCAAGCCAGATAACAGTACAGCTATAGATAATCCTCACTTCCTGTCACCTCAGTAAAAATTCCTACTTTCCGTTACAGTTACTTGGAAGTGTTTCATTGTAGTTCGGGCCACAGTTGACTAAATACATTTCCAAAGATTGCTCATCGCCAGCAATGCTGAAAAGGGTTTAAATAGAACTTTGTGAATGTAGAATCTGGGGATCAGTCAGTCGACCAACCTTAAAATAATCCCTTAATCAAAACTCAGTCAACCCCTGTGAATGCTATTGCCTTACCCACCTCTCTCCCAATTGAGTGAGCTCTAAACATTTCCTTATCAGTAACCGCCTCCTGCTTCACCCACTAGTCTATGCTCGTAGAAGAAACTGAGAAAAAGAATTTCCTGAAAAAAGCAGCAGTTAGTTGACCCCTTTGGGCTAGATCTCCTTGTTCATAGGCCCTTACACCCCTTACTATGCACCTCCCTGGGTATCCAGAAATTTGGGAAACCATCCTGGTTTTGGACTCTGTCCCCCTAGTAACAGTGAATGAGACCTCTTCCATCTTAAAATAAATAACAAAATTGTATCCTACCGAGAGGTTCGGTACCAGTTGCTTATCTCAAAATTCCTGAGATCGTCCCCTAAAATACACCAGGCCATCAATGACCGAGGCTTCACCACCTACTGGATGCAGTAACTCAACTAGGTCCATCAGATTCCTCCAAGTTTGCAGCAGTTCCAGATTTTAAAACAAATTTAAGCTTTAAGTTTCTACATTGGTTACACAATGTTCAGTGCTCCATTGTGCTGTGGATGGACCTAATCATTCACCAGTGACATCATGCAACAGCTCCAGATAGTTGATATAGAAATCTGTACAGGTGTCTCCACTACAGCCACCCTATCCCTGTTTGCTGATGTCTGACTCCACCTTTTTATTTGTGCTTAATTCCGAAATGGGTTTACAATTCCAGGCCTTCATATGTAGAAACAACCTCTGATTCACCGTTCTTGATTCGTCTGAGAGGGAAAACTTATCCCATTAAGCAAATTTTCTCCTAAGGTGACGCATCTTCAGCCTCTGCAAAGCCCTTTAATGGAGTTGAGCTGAACATATGACTTGTATGCAAGAAGTCAACAGACCTCTAGTCTTGCCAGCAAACCTAGAGATAGAATCACACTCAAAGAGCTCTGCGGGGACGTTAATTTATTTTAGCCACCTTGAGAGTTGGAAGTTTAAGTATTGCCCACTTGAAATCCACTAGTTTGATCCCCAATCTTGTGATTGAGTATCTCCTGGGTCATAAAAAAACTGTTCCTGCTGAAGACTGACCACTGTTTTCAAATACTTTGTCAAAATACTTGGGTCCAGGGCTATCAAAATCACTTAATCCACTTAGAAAGATAACCACATGCCCCTGAAGAGGGGAGAAACTCTGCCACCAGTCTGAGCAGCTTGGTGAAGCAACAAGGAGTACACAAGAGACCAGACTGTAATAAAGTGAATTAAGATATCTGATCCAGCCAGTAGAGCTGAAGAAAATCTGTACATGCAGGACATCTGAACTGTCAGGTATGAGTCGTTTAATTCCAAGTAAATGCTCCTTCCTTAGATTAGCCTTCATTTTGAAAAGCGGGTACACGAGTCATGCTCTAAATTCACATTAGTTGATGACTGGCTGGAAGCCTTTATACTTTTTCTCCACTAGGAATACATTTTTGAAAAATCTGCAGGGTGCAGCACTGTCCAAATAGCGTACTCTCATTCCATCTTCTACTGATGCCAGTACCTGTTCTCTCCTGTATAAACAGCCTTGTTCTAGTAATCTGCATTAGAGAAGTATAGTGTTCTATATAGAATCCCTAAACTGTCTGTAAGATCCAAACATTCCCCATCAGACATCACGGTGTCCAGAAGCAAGCCAGTCCTTTCCCACAGAAGGACTTGAGAAAAATGATTTACTCCCCTGTATCTCGAACAGTGTATCCTGCTTGCTCATGGTGGTATCAACACTGGAAACTGTCTTGTTTGTGTCTTTCTGAAAGGGAAGAAACTGTTTGTGGTCTTCATAGCCAAAGTCACCTGGAGTCTTTTGGGGACCTGATTTGGGAGCCTCAGTTGAGCGCCCTCGGTCTGGAATTGTCTGTCCAAGAATGCCCAGGCTGAAACTATTATATGAACGCTGGGCTTTCTTAAAATGCACTAAATGTTGCCAACAAGCCTTGAGCTCCTTCATAAAGGTATCTTCAAATTGCCATCCCTTGCCACTTTTGCCCCCTTAGAATAGTATATGTCTGCAAACTTGGAGCAAATTCTGAGAAGCGGCAGCACTGTCACCACATCTGAGACAGTACAGTTCATGGCACTAACATGGTGATTGCATGTGGAATCCAGACCGATAGATTTCTAGTTCTCCCTCTGAGCCACTTTTTCTTGGCTATATTTCTTGTCTCTAAACTTTGTGAACCATACACCATCAGCTTATCCTGGCAAGTCCACCAGGATCAGTCCGCTTTTTAAAAAATTTATTTTTAACACATTTGTTTAATTTTAATATTGGGACTTAAATATAATGAAAATGTAAAAAAAGAAAAATTAAACGAGTCACCTGGTTACCTTGCCCCAAGTCCCCCCCCCAATGCCCATGCTGCCACATCCGACTGATACTACTGATACTAACGAACTCCATAACTGTAGCCTGTTGTATAATAAGCCTTTGTTACCAAGGCTTATATCCCTGTATTTCCTTGTTCAGTGTCCAGAGTCTATAACTATTCAGCGGTATCTTCCCCAAGTCTCCCAGATCTATATATATTCTACCGCAGGGGGGAGGGAATCTTGATCTTCCAACTGCAAGCTCGCTATTATTTTGGGGAACACCCAATCCCAACCACAGCAATGTTAGTTTACGTCTGCTTACATCCAAGTCTATGTTTAATTGTCGAAGGACTGTCTTCTGATTGGTGTGTAGTTTCCATCCCAGTACGGAACCCAGGCAGGTAAGTACTGATCCCAAATGAACAAATTAACCTGCAGCCCCCTATCGTGTGTAGGAAATCACTGTCTTGTGATGAACGGAGGCAGGAATGGGAGGGTGCCACACCTATTTTCCACTACCTAAATCTTGTGAGGTAAACCTTATGCAGATATTTAAAGGGGTTGAACCCGGAGGCCACTTCTGTTTCCCTCAGGAATGTCTTGGTCTGACCCCATTCTTCATCAGAAAGAGGTCTCAAGATTCTCTCCCAGACCACCCTCCCTGAGTGCAAGGAATCTGCCAGGTTGTTTGTCAGGGATCTGTAAATTCATATAGCTTTTATTTTCTTCTGATTCTCCCAGGAGAAGTTTTGCTCCTAGGAGGTTAAATTCAGACGTCTCCAGACCCAAAACAGAGCAGACTTTGAGTAGAGTAAAAACCGACTGCTGTGTAAGCTATATTCAGGATGGAGCTCAATGTACAACTTCATCACCGTGCAAGTCATTTCAGCTCCCAGGATGTAAAACCCAGTAGCATCCCATTTGGGGAACCCCTCCAGGTCTGCCACATGTTTAAGTATTGTTTCTACCCAGATTAGTGTTTCTTCTGTTATTTGTTTACCCCAGCACCTTCACAGTATTTCTCCAGCTCAGATGCTGTTGTGTCCATGGATCTATCCATAATAGCATTAAAGTCCCCTTCCTACAATCTGTGTACAAGGTTTGGTTCGGAGTCAAGCATCTGACAACCCACTCAACGTAGCGGTAATCAAGGCCAGGGGCACATAGATACTGCCCACGGTTGTCCATCCAGGCTACTTTTGAGGAGTGCATAACTGCCCTGTGGGTCTAAGTGGGATTTTGTGATGTGTATCGAGAATATCGGGAATATGTGGTGCAGAGGGATCGATACCCATCCGGACCCTCTAGTAAAGGCAACAGAAAATATAGCTCAGCTAATTAGCTTATCCTAATTTCCATCTCAGCAGTTTTGAGGTGGGGGTAAGCAATTACTTCTATTAATCAAGGAAATTAGTATACAATAATACCAATACTTGTCTCACACAAGGAAGTATATACATGAGTTGTTATATGCAACTCGAAAGTGTAATTGCATGTTTTTTCATATGGTTGCTCCAGATAGAAAGATAAGAGAGAGAAGGTGCTCAAAAAGAGTGCCCGTGTAGGAATTTTGTTGGCAAATTAAATGAGGAAGTTATACATAGTCAAAGTTGTGGGTCTAAAGGTACTCTAGAACCATCCCTTCATAGGCACTCAGTACATTGCCTTCATATGATAAGAAGACTTCCACACTGTAATTCAATTCATTCATTGATCATTTTATTTGTTATCATTTGGTTGCGGTTCATATCATCTTTCTTTTTTCATTTAAATGATTGTTGGCATTTTCATTGTCATGTCAAACATTGTCATCTCGGTGTATCCAATGCATTTCGGGCATGCAAATATGCCCTTCATCAGGGACAACGACACTGTCAGAAATAATAACTATGGTCAAAAATACGTACAATGTTGTGATATACATAGACAGTCACATTGTGGTGAAAAACGCGATTAAAAAAGGTTTAGGTGAGGTAAGTGAATATCTGGAAAAACGTGATGACCTATATTGCATGCACTGTGTCTAAACGATAAATGTGGGTGATAAGGGTTTATACAGACTCACATGTCTAGGATTTCCAGTGGTAGAGGAAACCTGTAAAGAATCAAAAATAAAAGAACCAGGTTCTAGTATCTGTGCACAATGTCCGTATCTCGTCTAAAATTCGCGCTGCCAGAGACAACCGTCTCGGTAACTAACCTTCTGTGCAGTGGGAATGCCGGTTCCACGCGGGTCCTCTCGGAAGTCCGAGCTGGTACCTGGATCAGCCGCGTTTGTGTTGTTTTCAAAGGGGGTTCCGGTCATGTGACGAATGACGCGTCACACTCATAGAAAAAAGACTATGAGAACGAAGATTCACCGGCGATCGCGTGCAAAACTTAATGTGCACGTTAATATGGTATTCTGGCCAGAACAAAATATATCACTAAGTTAACAGTGATATTTGAGGAAAAAACACGAGCTTTCTAAAAAAATATATATATGTATATTCCCTCACAAAAATATATAGGAAAAAAGTCGGGATTCGAACCGAGATGGTTCGCATTGGTGTTATGGGGATTAGTGTTGTGAGCCATAGGTAAAGTTAGTGGGGATGAAAGTAATGTATGAATGTAAGTGTCTGTTGGATATGTGAACAGCACACAGTCTACACAGGATACAGTCTAATAAGAGCAATTGATATAAATTTTATAGGTAACATGCAAATTCAATTCTATCATTTAACCCCATTGGTTTCTGGGTAGACAATTTTTGTATCCAATAGTTCTCTCTCATCAGTAGATGTTTGTTGTTGTTTCTCCCTTCAATTTTTTGAACTGTTTCCAGGATTATGAATTTAATTTGCGAGACATTATGACTTTCTTCTGTAAAATGCAGCGATAATGCTGATTTGGTATTCTTTAGTCGTATGTTCGATCTGTGTTCCGTTAACCTCACTTTGATGCGTCTCTCGGTTTTACCCACGTAAATCTTGCCACATGGGCATCTGATTCCATAAATTAAATTGCTCGATTCACAGGTCGCATTCACTCTCAGTTTTATTGGGTAACCTTTGGAGGGATGGCTGATTGTGTTGCCTCGAATCACACTATTACAATTCCCACAGTTTAGACAAGGTTTTGTTCCTGTGAATGATGTGATGTCCAGAGCTTTCTGTTGTAGAATTTCTCCTAAATTCTTAGCTCTTGTAAATGCAAAAATTGGAGGTTCCCTAAAGGATTGGTTAAAATCAGGTTCCATATTGAGAATTGTCCAATGTTTCATTATTGCCTGTTTATATTTCTTGCTCGCAGTGGAGTATTTGGATACTACAACTGTTCTTGTCTGTTCTGCTTTGGTTTTGCTGGTTAATAAGTGTTTTCTTCCGATTTGGTCAATCCTCTTTTTAGATTCGTCTAATAGAGATTGGGGGTAACCTCTGGATGTGAACTTATTTACCATTTCGTCTAATCTGATGTTAAGTGTGTTTTTGTCTGAAGTGATTCGTTTGACTCTAGCCATCTGTGAGAATGGTAGGTTTTTGATTAGGTTAGGTTGATGAAAACTTGAATATAACAACATGTTGTTGCGGTCTGTTGGTTTGACGTATAAGTCAGTCACAAATCCCTCAGTTGTTATGGTTACCTTAACATCTAGAAAATTCACAGACTTATCTGACATGATCCATGTAAGTTGTATTCTTTGGTCATGTTCGTTGAATTTAGTTAATTCCATCTGTAGTTTTTCTTGTGTGTTTGTCCATACGATAAAGTAGTCGTCAATATATCTAATCAGTAGTTTTAAGTTTTTCGTCCATTCATTGTTGGAGAATATATGTCGGTTTTCATACCACTGCATGAAGATGTTCGCATACACAGGGGCTGCTGAATTGCCCATGGCCATGCCTGACAATTGTTGATACCATGCTTCTTCAACTTTAAAATAGCTATGGTATAAAGTAAAATACATCAGTTCCATCAAGAAGGTTTGAAAATCATGATCTAATTCTGAATTCAACAGGGCCGCTTCCATCGCTTCGATACCCATGTCATGGGGGATACTAGTATATAAGCTGCAAACGTCAGCTGTACATAGTATTACTTTTTGTGTTGGATCAAATTGAAGTTGCTGAAGAATTTGTAAAAATTGAGATGTGTCTTTAACATACGTACGCATGGACTGTACTATAGGTTGAAAGTACCGGTCAATGAGTTGACCAACTGGTTCATGCAAGCTCCCTCTCGTGGATACGATTGGTCGCATTGGTGGGTCATTGATGTTTTTGTGTATTTTAGGTTGCATTCTTAGTGTAGGACTTTTTGGATCAGAAGTAAGTAAAAAGTTTTTTGTTCTTTCTAGAATGATACCCTGTTGCAATGAACTTTCAACGATGTCTTTTAGTGTTTTTGCGTATTCCAATGTAGGATTTCTGTCCAATTTGCAATATGTCTTGTCATCTGAAATATGTTCTTTAACCTTTCGATTGTACATTTCTGTATTCATGATGACGATGGCGCCACCTTTATCCGCTTTAGTATATGTTACTTTGTCATTCCTTGCTAATTTATGTAAGGTATCAAGATCTTTTTGTGTGATGTTTCTGTTTTTCGGTTTTACATGTTTGATTTTCTTTATATCTTGTTTTACTAAATTTTCAAATAGATCCAGGGTCTTGTGACTGGTTGGAGCTTGGAAGGTACTATGTGGTCTTAACCCTACTAGTTGATCTTTTTCTTGTGGTGGTCTCTCCGGTAGTGTATTGTCAAAGAAATGTCGCAACTTGAGTTTTCGCATTAGTTTAAAAAAACTAACTTCAAGTTCCAGATTGTCAGATGTAGTGGTCGGTATAAACGATGTTCCTTTTTGTAGTAAGCCCAATTCATAAGGGTTAAAGTGATGGTCACTAATGTTGATGACTAAGTGTTTTGTGGTTGGTTCTTTTTGGTTTTCTTCTCCTTCTCCTTCTCTTTGGAGGTCATGGTTGTACTTCTTGTGTTCGGTGGGTCCCTTTCTTTGTCCTTTGCCGGACCCTCTCCTGGGTCTCCTTTTTGTGCTTGGCCTTGATCTAAAAAAGGACTAGTTTCAGTTACTTTACTGGTAGTCGGTTCTTCTGCGGTTGGTTTATCATGGGTGGCAGGTGTGTCGTGGGTGGCAGGTGTGGGTTGTGTCTTGCGTGCTCTTTGACTCGTATCGCTGTCAGATGAGGACGTTTCAGTATTAGAGTTGTATGGACGACTTCTGCGTTTTTGTGCATATACTTCTGCCCACGTGTATACTTCTCCTAAACGATAATCTAGAGTGTCTCTTCTAAATTTGCGAATTTTTCGCTCATTTATTTCTTTGTGATGACGGTCGATTTGGCTCTTGATATCATTTAGGGTAGTTGTTAATTCATCATCTGACATCATTTTGGATAGCTCAGTTTTTGTTTCTTCTATTTCTACAGTCAGTTCCTCTAAGATAGTGGATAATTCTTGAATTATTAAGAGAATTAAGTCCAAGGAACATTTGTTGAGGATTTCATACCAGCGGTCCTGAAACTTTTTAGAGTGTTTGCATAGGGACGGTTTAAGTGCAATTCTGAGTCCACGTGGTATGCGTAAGTTCCGATGGTATCTGATGAGGGTGCTTGCATGTAATTGTTGGTTAGTTCTCCTTTTGGATAGATATAGTAATTGTCTGATATTTTGCTCTTTCGACCGTCCTGTGGTTTCCTGGGTGAGTTCTTCCCTGATTAAAGAGTAAATTTGATCTGCATCTTTGGATTCAAATGCAAAGGTTGATGCTCTGGCTTCAGTGCTTTTTGAAATTTCTTCATAGTTGCTCATCGTGAAAGTTGAGATTGATTTACTTGATTGCGTGCTATTCATCCACGGGACACTGTGAGCACATAAATTGATTGGGGTGGGATGAATGCACTGCTACTGCTTATATTCTCTTTTCTCTCAGTTCCTTACTCTAGTTGGTGCACCAGAAGGTAATACCGAGGGTCCAACGGTATTCAATATAATGTCAAAGTTGTGGGTCTAAAGGTACTCTAGAACCATCCCTTCATAGGCACTTAGTACATTGCCTTCATATGATAAGAAGACTTCCACACTGTAATTCAATTCATTCATTGATCATTTTATTTGTTATCATTTGGTTGCGGTTCATATCATCTTTCTTTTTTCATTTAAATGATTGTTGGCATTTTCATTGTCATGTCAAACATTGTCATCTCGGTGTATCCAATGCATTTCGGGCATGCAAATATGCCCTTCATCAGGGACAACGACACTGTCAGAAATAATAACTATGGTCAAAAATACGTACAATGTTGTGATATACATAGACAGTCACATTGTGGTGAAAAACGCGATTAAAAAAGGTTTAGGTGAGGTAAGTGAATATCTGGAAAAACGTGATGACCTATATTGCATGCACTGTGTCTAAACGATAAATGTGGGTGATAAGGGTTTATACAGACTCACATGTCTAGGATTTCCAGTGGTAGAGGAAACCTGTAAAGAATCAAAAATAAAAGAACCAGGTTCTAGTATCTGTGCACAATGTCCGTATCTCGTCTAAAATTCGCGCTGCCAGAGACAACCGTCTCGGTAACTAACCTTCTGTGCAGTGGGAATGCCGGTTCCACGCGGGTCCTCTCGGAAGTCCGAGCTGGTACCTGGATCAGCCGCGTTTGTGTTGTTTTCAAAGGGGGTTCCGGTCATGTGACGAATGACGCGTCACACTCATAGAAAAAAGACTATGAGAACGAAGATTCACCGGCGATCGCGTGCAAAACTTAATGTGCACGTTAATATGGTATTCTGGCCAGAACAAAATATATCACTAAGTTAACAGTGATATTTGAGGAAAAAACACGAGCTTTCTAAAAAAATATATATATGTATATTCCCTCACAAAAATATATAGGAAAAAAGTCGGGATTCGAACCGAGATGGTTCGCATTGGTGTTATGGGGATTAGTGTTGTGAGCCATAGGTAAAGTTAGTGGGGATGAAAGTAATGTATGAATGTAAGTGTCTGTTGGATATGTGAACAGCACACAGTCTACACAGGATACAGTCTAATAAGAGCAATTGATATAAATTTTATAGGTAACATGCAAATTCAATTCTATCATTTAACCCCATTGGTTTCTGGGTAGACAATTTTTGTATCCAATAGTTCTCTCTCAGACATATGCTGATTTTATCGCTGCATTTTACAGAAGAAAGTCATAATGTCTCGCAAATTAAATTCATAATCCTGGAAACAGTTCAAAAAATTGAAGGGAGAAACAACAACAAACATCTACTGATGAGAGAGAACTATTGGATACAAAAATTGTCTACCCAGAAACCAATGGGGTTAAATGATAGAATTGAATTTGCATGTTACCTATAAAATTTATATCAATTGCTCTTATTAGACTGTATCCTGTGTAGACTGTGTGCTGTTCACATATCCAACAGACACTTACATTCATACATTACTTTCATCCCCACTAACTTTACCTATGGCTCACAACACTAATCCCCATAACACCAATGCGAACCATCTCGGTTCGAATCCCGACTTTTTTCCTATATATTTTTGTGAGGGAATATACATATATATATTTTTTTAGAAAGCTCGTGTTTTTTCCTCAAATATCACTGTTAACTTAGTGATATATTTTGTTCTGGCCAGAATACCATATTAACGTGCACATTAAGTTTTGCACGCGATCGCCGGTGAATCTTCGTTCTCATAGTCTTTTTTCTATGAGTGTGACGCGTCATTCGTCACATGACCGGAACCCCCTTTGAAAACAACACAAACGCGGCTGATCCAGGTACCAGCTCGGACTTCCGAGAGGACCCGCGTGGAACCGGCATTCCCACTGCACAGAAGGTTAGTTACCGAGACGGTTGTCTCTGGCAGCGCGCATTTTAGACGAGATACGGACATTGTGCACAGATACTAGAACCTGGTTCTTTTATTTTTGATTCTTTACAGGTTTCCTCTACCACTGGAAATCCTAGACATGTGAGTCTGTATAAACCCTTATCACCCACATTTATCGTTTAGACACAGTGCATGCAATATAGGTCATCACGTTTTTCCAGATATTCACTTACCTCACCTAAACCTTTTTTAATCGCGTTTTTCACCACAATGTGACTGTCTATGTATATCACAACATTGTACGTATTTTTGACCATAGTTATTATTTCTGACAGTGTCGTTGTCCCTGATGAAGGGCATATTTGCATGCCCGAAATGCATTGGATACACCGAGATGACAATGTTTGACATGACAATGAAAATGCCAACAATCATTTAAATGAAAAAAGAAAGATGATATGAACCGCAACCAAATGATAACAAATAAAATGATCAATGAATGAATTGAATTACAGTGTGGAAGTCTTCTTATCATATGAAGGCAATGTACTGAGTGCCTATGAAGGGATGGTTCTAGAGTACCTTTAGACCCACAACTTTGACATTATATTGAATACCGTTGGACCCTCGGTATTACCTTCTGGTGCACCAACTAGAGTAAGGAACTGAGAGAAAAGAGAATATAAGCAGTAGCAGTGCATTCATCCCACCCCAATCAATTTATGTGCTCACAGTGTCCCGTGGATGAATAGCACGCAATCAAGTAAATCAATCTCAACTTTCACGATGAGCAACTATGAAGAAATTTCAAAAAGCACTGAAGCCAGAGCATCAACCTTTGCATTTGAATCCAAAGATGCAGATCAAATTTACTCTTTAATCAGGGAAGAACTCACCCAGGAAACCACAGGACGGTCGAAAGAGCAAAATATCAGACAATTACTATATCTATCCAAAAGGAGAACTAACCAACAATTACATGCAAGCACCCTCATCAGATACCATCGGAACTTACGCATACCACGTGGACTCAGAATTGCACTTAAACCGTCCCTATGCAAACACTCTAAAAAGTTTCAGGACCGCTGGTATGAAATCCTCAACAAATGTTCCTTGGACTTAATTCTCTTAATAATTCAAGAATTATCCACTATCTTAGAGGAACTGACTAGAAATAGAAGAAACAAAAACTGAGCTATCCAAAATGATGTCAGATGATGAATTAACAACTACCCTAAATGATATCAAGAGCCAAATCGACCGTCATCACAAAGAAATAAATGAGCGAAAAATTCGCAAATTTAGAAGAGACACTCTAGATTATCGTTTAGGAGAAGTATACACGTGGGCAGAAGTATATGCACAAAAACGCAGAAGTCGTCCATACAACTCTAATACTGAAACGTCCTCATCTGACAGCGATACGAGTCAAAGAGCACGCAAGACACAACCCACACCTGCCACCCACGACACACCTGCCACCCATGATAAACCAACCGCAGAAGAACCGACTACCAGTAAAGTAACTGAAACTAGTCCTTTTTTAGATCAAGGCCAAGCACAAAAAGGAGACCCAGGAGAGGGTCCGGCAAAGGACAAAGAAAGGGACCCACCGAACACAAGAAGTACAACCATGACCTCCAAAGAGAAGGAGAAGGAGAAGAAAACCAAAAAGAACCAACCACAAAACACTTAGTCATCAACATTAGTGACCATCACTTTAACCCTTATGAATTGGGCTTACTACAAAAAGGAACATCGTTTATACTGACCACTACATCTGACAATCTGGAACTTGAAGTTAGTTTTTTTAAACTAATGCGAAAACTCAAGTTGCGACATTTCTTTGACAATACACTACCGGAGAGACCACCACAAGAAAAAGATCAACTAGTAGGGTTAAGACCACATAGTACCTTCCAAGCTCCAACCAGTCACAAGACCCTGGATCTATTTGAAAATTTAGTAAAACAAGATATAAAGAAAATCAAACATGTAAAACCGAAAAACAGAAACATCACACAAAAAGATCTTGATACCTTACATAAATTAGCAAGGAATGACAAAGTAACATATACTAAAGCGGATAAAGGTGGCGCCATCGTCATCATGAATACAGAAATGTACAATCGAAAGGTTAAAGAACATATTTCAGATGACAAGACATATTGCAAATTGGACAGAAATCCTACATTGGAATACGCAAAAACACTAAAAGACATCGTTGAAAGTTCATTGCAACAGGGTATCATTCTAGAAAGAACAAAAAACTTTTTACTTACTTCTGATCCAAAAAGTCCTACACTAAGAATGCAACCTAAAATACACAAAAACATCAATGACCCACCAATGCGACCAATCGTATCCACGAGAGGGAGCTTGCATGAACCAGTTGGTCAACTCATTGACCGGTACTTTCAACCTATAGTACAGTCCATGCGTACGTATGTTAAAGACACATCTCAATTTTTACAAATTCTTCAGCAACTTCAATTTGATCCAACACAAAAAGTAATACTATGTACAGCTGACGTTTGCAGCTTATATACTAGTATCCCCCATGACATGGGTATCGAAGCGATGGAAGGGGCCCTGTTGAATTCAGAATTAGATCATGATTTTCAAACCTTCTTGATGGAACTGATGTATTTTACTTTATACCATAGCTATTTTAAAGTTGAAGAAGCATGGTATCAACAATTGTCAGGCATGGCCATGGGCAATTCAGCAGCCCCTGTGTATGCGAACATCTTCATGCAGTGGTATGAAAACCGACATATATTCTCCAACAATGAATGGACGAAAAACTTAAAACTACTGATTAGATATATTGACGACTACTTTATCGTATGGACAAACACACAAGAAAAACTACAGATGGAATTAACTAAATTCAACGAACATGACCAAAGAATACAACTTACATGGATCATGTCAGATACGTCTGTGAATTTTCTAGATGTTAAGGTAACCATAACAACTGAGGGATTTGTGACTGACTTATACGTCAAACCAACAGACCGCAACAACATGTTGTTATATTCAAGTTTTCATCAACCTAACCTAATCAAAAACCTACCATTCTCACAGATGGCTAGAGTCAAACGAATCACTTCAGACAAAAACACACTTAACATCAGATTAGACGAAATGGTAAATAAGTTCACATCCAGAGGTTACCCCCAATCTCTATTAGACGAATCTAAAAAGAGGATTGACCAAATCGGAAGAAAACACTTATTAACCAGCAAAACCAAAGCAGAACAGACAAGAACAGTTGTAGTATCCAAATACTCCACTGCGAGCAAGAAATATAAACAGGCAATAATGAAACATTGGACAATTCTCAATATGGAACCTGATTTTAACCAATCCTTTAGGGAACCTCCAATTTTTGCATTTACAAGAGCTAAGAATTTAGGAGAAATTCTACAACAGAAAGCTCTGGACATCACATCATTCACAGGAACAAAACCTTGTCTAAACTGTGGGAATTGTAATAGTGTGATTCGAGGCAACACAATCAGCCATCCCTCCAAAGGTTACCCAATAAAACTGAGAGTGAATGCGACCTGTGAATCGAGCAATTTAATTTATGGAATCAGATGCCCATGTGGCAAGATTTACGTGGGTAAAACCGAGAGACGCATCAAAGTGAGGTTAACGGAACACAGATCGAACATACGACTAAAGAATACCAAATCAGCATTATCGCTGCATTTTACAGAAGAAAGTCATAATGTCTCGCAAATTAAATTCATAATCCTGGAAACAGTTCAAAAAATTGAAGGGAGAAACAACAACAAACATCTACTGATGAGAGAGAACTATTGGATACAAAAATTGTCTACCCAGAAACCAATGGGGTTAAATGATAGAATTGAATTTGCATGTTACCTATAAAATTTATATCAATTGCTCTTATTAGACTGTATCCTGTGTAGACTGTGTGCTGTTCACATATCCAACAGACACTTACATTCATACATTACTTTCATCCCCACTAACTTTACCTATGGCTCACAACACTAATCCCCATAACACCAATGCGAACCATCTCGGTTCGAATCCCGACTTTTTTCCTATATATTTTTGTGAGGGAATATACATATATATATTTTTTTAGAAAGCTCGTGTTTTTTCCTCAAATATCACTGTTAACTTAGTGATATATTTTGTTCTGGCCAGAATACCATATTAACGTGCACATTAAGTTTTGCACGCGATCGCCGGTGAATCTTCGTTCTCATAGTCTTTTTTCTATGAGTGTGACGCGTCATTCGTCACATGACCGGAACCCCCTTTGAAAACAACACAAACGCGGCTGATCCAGGTACCAGCTCGGACTTCCGAGAGGACCCGCGTGGAACCGGCATTCCCACTGCACAGAAGGTTAGTTACCGAGACGGTTGTCTCTGGCAGCGCGAATTTTAGACGAGATACGGACATTGTGCACAGATACTAGAACCTGGTTCTTTTATTTTTGATTCTTTACAGGTTTCCTCTACCACTGGAAATCCTAGACATGTGAGTCTGTATAAACCCTTATCACCCACATTTATCGTTTAGACACAGTGCATGCAATATAGGTCATCACGTTTTTCCAGATATTCACTTACCTCACCTAAACCTTTTTTAATCGCGTTTTTCACCACAATGTGACTGTCTATGTATATCACAACATTGTACGTATTTTTGACCATAGTTATTATTTCTGACAGTGTCGTTGTCCCTGATGAAGGGCATATTTGCATGCCCGAAATGCATTGGATACACCGAGATGACAATGTTTGACATGACAATGAAAATGCCAACAATCATTTAAATGAAAAAAGAAAGATGATATGAACCGCAACCAAATGATAACAAATAAAATGATCAATGAATGAATTGAATTACAGTGTGGAAGTCTTCTTATCATATGAAGGCAATGTACTGAGTGCCTATGAAGGGATGGTTCTAGAGTACCTTTAGACCCACAACTTTGACATTATATTGAATACCGTTGGACCCTCGGTATTACCTTCTGGTGCACCAACTAGAGTAAGGAACTGAGAGAAAAGAGAATATAAGCAGTAGCAGTGCATTCATCCCACCCCAATCAATTGAAGTTATACATAGAACATATCCATTATATAACATAACATAACATATAGAAACTTGTCCATTACATTTATTTGTACGTCATAAATGTGATCTCATTGTATTGGGGTATTAGTTTCAATCATAGTTGCCCCTTTTTTCCTCTGAATAATTTTACAGATACCTCTTAAGGACTGAATACTCCAGTCCTGATGAAGACCCGCTGTTGAGGCTCTAACTGGCCGCTCTCCTTTTTGCCCGGTCAAAACATTGACATTTCGCAAAGCCTAGATTGGATTATTCTTCCAAAAAAGGGCCAGCTAATGAGTCATTCCACCACATACACCTCTAGTACCCGTGTGGAACCTAAACATTTTCCTAACACAACTTCTGGGACCACCATTTGAACCACTACATAACTGTCAAATACAATTTTTAACATGGAAGGTAGCCTTCCATTTGGCAATAACATCTCTACCCAGGGTATGCGAAATACATGTGCTCACTGCGGAAGAAGCATATTTCCTACTGTTCCCAAACAAAGTGTGCTTACGCACAAACCCAAAGTTCATACCTAAAGTTATATCTACTTTCCATTTAAATCAAACTTTGTAGTTGCCAGTTTTCTTTCCACAACCACAGTCTGAGTGCGCATTACATGCACAGGATGTTAAACTGACACTTCTATACTACTTGCAACGTGCAAAACTCTTCAGGAAAACACATTAACTATTTGTTTAGTTTTCCTAACAACGTAAAGGAAAGGCTATTTCAAAAGCAGGATTAGCTAGATGGATTGTCAAATGTATCCAAATGTGTCATGCTAAAGCAAAACTAACATTAACAACTATGCCAAGAGCTCATTTGACAAGGAAGAAAGGAGCACCATGGCGTTTTCGGGAAATATCCTTCTTAGTAACATTTGCAAAGCAGCAGCATGGATGAACCCACATACATTTACAAAACATTATGGTGTGCATGTTCAAGCAAGACAACAAGCTCTAGTGGGAAAACAGTCCTTCAGACATATTTTTTCCCCAAACAAACTCACCAGCTCGTGCCTAAAGGCACCGCAAGAGGGGTACTTCTTTAAAATTTGTACATAGCATGTGTATCTGCATCAAACGCTTTATACGAATGGAGTATGTTACCCAGTAAGCATCTATTTGTAGCGTGTAGTGCTGCAGATTATTAAGTATTATGGGTATCTTTCATAGATTCACATGCCTGAATCATTCCCCGTCGTCAGGGTGGGAGTCCCCGGCAAATAATAATAGTAATGTCACATAGACATATACTTAGTACTAGGCCAGAGGCCTCACATTAGTAGCCTATCTAGGTCCTTATGTAAAAAGGACCAAACTTTGACCAGGAGCCAATCAGCTACTATCACCCTCCTCACCTTCCTGGAAGGAGCCCTAGTCCCTCAGATTTTCTACCGCACGTCGTGCTAAGGGAGTCTCCACTGAGCTCTGCTCAGGTTTTTTCCCATATCTTTGGATTTATCCTATTTTCTCTTCAAATTTCAACTTTGAAAGGAGTATTGGTATTTATTATGTCTACTACTCCTAAAAAAGGGCTTTTTAGACCCTGTGCCTCTTGTAGCAAAATGAGGTTACATATAGAGGACAAGCATGAAGACTGCATGTATTGCCTCTATCCTCAGCATTCTGCCAAGGAATGTAAGATTTGTTGGACTCTCCCGGTCAAGACATTGAAGGACAGGGAAGGGCGACTGCTTCTGTGGCTCCAGAGACTGAAGGACAAAGAGCAGCTAGTCTCCTCAGGGGAGAGCGAGTGCTCCTTCAGGAGCTTCCACTCCTCTCCTAAAAGGCCTCGACAGACATCCCCCGGTCAGTCTGCTGCGCCTCCTCACAAGAAGCTAAAGTCCATGGAGGGTCATCCTAAGGTCAAACCTTCTCTTCAGATGACCGACTTCAAGAAGCCTGCTATGGTGTCTTCTGGCCTGCCTGTGACGATGTCGACAGTCTCCATTTCGACATCCACGGCGTCTACTTTCTCCATGGCATCGACGGCTACAACATCGTCGACGATGGGTAGGTCAATACCTTCTGTCATTCCTGTCACAAAACCGTTGACGACGCTTCTGTCGACGCTCCCGTCGACGTCTGCTTCATCGTCGACGAAGGCGAAGCTTCCAGCGTCGACGAAAATCCCATCGTCGTCGACGAAGACTTCATCGTCGACGAAGACTACATCGTCGACGTCGACGAGCCCGTCGACGACGAGACCGTTGACGAAACCATCGTCGTCGACATCTACAGTGTCGTCGACGAAGAAATCTTTGTCGACGACGACGTCGTCGACGAGAACATCAATGACGACGATAGTAGACGATGAAAATGCCGGATAAATCTTACAAATTAGTAGACGCTCCACCATCGACGGACACCGCATCAATGGATCTACAATCTAAGGGCTCTCCTTTATTAAAGTATACATATACCCATTTTAAAATGTCATCATGCCGGGTGACACCAGAGATGACCTCACCTAGCAAGGTCCAACAGCTGCTGCCAACGCAGTTTCTAGAAACAGAAGATCCTGAGATGGAGACCATGTTTCCCATAGCGTCCAGTCCATCTCATCTTAACATAAAAGTTCATGAGAGTTCGGACTGTGAAGATTTAGAGGAGGTTACAATCCAGGAGGAAGTTCAACAGCATACCACTGTCCAGCCTATGGTGTGCCTTCCAGCGTCAATTGTCTCTGACCTCCAGTTTCTAATTGCGGACTATAAACAAAGATTCCCATCTCCTTCTCCTGCATCAGGAGTACAGGCGCAACAGGAAGCGCCAACTCCTCAACATCGACAGTGGCCACCTCCGCTGGTTGTGCGTCAGGAACTAGAGAAATTACCTCCTCAAATTTCTTCGGACGAGGATGAATATGAAGAAGAAATGAGAGGTGACAAAGCCCAAGAGGAGGAAGGTGAAATACATGATGATGACTATGATTCTGAGGATAACGCCAACGCGGATTCAGCATCACTAGACCAAGTACAGGATGACTCGCCCCCTGAAGATTTAGGGGGATTCCATAATGTCATAGGGAGAGCGGCTGCAAGGTTCAACATCCAAATAGCATCGGAAACACAGGACTGTTTCCTTCATGATTTTAAGGAACCCTTCAAGAGATCTGCTCGCTCCATTCCAGTTATCGATTATATATGGGAGCAAGGACTTAAAATAATGAAAAATCCTTCCTCTCTTATTCCAGTGCCGGCTAGACTTGAAAGGAAGTACAAAGCCCCAGACACTGCACCCGCATGTTTAACTGGCCAAACTAAACCTGACTCGGTTATATCACAGGCCGCTCAACAGAAGTCCAGCAACCCGTCAGCGGCAATAACAGCGCCTCCTGATAAAGAGGGGAGAAAACTTGATGCCGTTGGCAAAAGATGTTCCTCCATGTCCGCCCTATCAGTCAGGGCTGCAAATTCTCTGGCATTCCTAGGTCGCTACAATCGACAGATATGGGCAGATATAGCCCCATATCTAGGAGCGCTCCCAGAAGACCAGAAAGAAGAGGTAAAGAAGATTTTGCTGGAGGGCGAACGCTCTGCCTCCGAGATGATCGATGTGGCCTTTGATATCGCTTCCACAGGTTTTCGTCAATTGGCAGGAGCAGCGGTTTTGAGACGCCAGGGCTGGCTTAAAGCCACAGCATTTTGGCCTGAAGTGCAAGCCAAAGTTCTAGACATGCCATTTGATGGAGAACTGCTCTTCGGTGAACATATCGATGACATGCTGCAAGGTATTAAAAAGATACCGACACGGCGAAAGCCCTAGGCACCCTGCAATACAAAACTAATTCCTTTCGAGGATCCAGAGGTAGAGGGCAACAGAATCGTGGCAACTATCAAGGTTACAAGTCCACTTATAACTCTTCCCAGCAGTACAAGCCTCAATATCAGCAGAGGCAGCAACAAGGACGATCCTCATACAACAAGTCGTCCTTTCGAGGGAAAGGAGGAAAGAAAGATAATTACAGACGCCAATGACTGCTTTCTCCAGCAGGCCTCCACCTCTTCTCCACAATTCGTAGTTGGAGGAAAAATTACCAACTTCCTTCACAATTGGAAGCAAATCACGACAGATCGTTGGGTGTTGCAGTTAGTTCGCTTCGGACACACTTTGGAGTTTGTGGAGCATCCTCCTCCGAACCCACCATGTCCTAAGCAGCACAAGAATCTAAACCTACTTCAACAGGAGCTCTCTCTAATGCTCCAGAAAAGAGCAGTGGAAAGAGTTCCTCGAGGTCAGAAGGGGAGAGGATTCTATTCCCGATTCTTCCTGATCAGAAAAAAGGAAAAGAAGCAGTGGAGACCAATACTGGATCTGAGAAACCTAAACAAATACCTCAAGAAGCAGTCCTTCCGTATGGTTACCCTCCAGGAGGTATTACACCTACTCAATTCAAAAGACTATATGGTATCCTTAGACCTCCAGGATGCCTATTTTCATATCCTCATTCACAAGAGTCATCGGCAATTCCTGAGGTTTACAGTGGCAGGCAGACACTACCAGTTCAGAGTTTTACCATTCGGCCTGAAGTCAGCTCCACGCATCTTCACAAAGTGTCTGTCTCCGGGAGCGGCATACCTTCGCCAGCATCATCACCAAGTCTTTCCCTACCTAGACGACTGGCTCGTCAAAGCTCCTACTCGGACAGGCGTAGCCAGGTCCTCTTCGACCTGCCTTCATCTCTTCGAGAATCTGGGCCTAACACTCAACCAGGAAAAGTCAACTCTCCAACCGTCACAACGTCTCAATTTCCTGGGAGCAACGTTGGATACACAACAGGAGAAAGCCTTCCCTTCCAGAGAACGGCAGGTCAAGCTGAAGACCCTGGCCGTCCACATTCAGACCAAAAAGAGAGTCAAGGTTCGACTATTGAAGTCGTTGCTAGGAATGATGTCTTCCAACATCTTTCTCATTCCTCACTGTCACCTCCACATGCGGCCTCTACAGGAAGCCTTAACAAATCAGTGGATCCAAAGTACAGGATCTTTCGACGACTGGATCAAGATCACTCAGGTCATGAAGAAAGCTCTGAGATGGTGGCTTCTGGGCGACAACTTAAACAAGGGTCTCCCTTTTCTACTCCCAGTCTCTCCTCATGTGATAACGACAGACGCTTCACTGGAAGGATGGGGGGGCGTTCCTTCAAGAACTGCAAGTACACGGTCAGTGGTCAGTGCCAGAAACACAACTCCACATCAATTTGCTAGAGTTGCGAGCAGTGCGCTTGGCTCTTCGAGCATTTCTACCCAGAATCAGGAACTCCCCAGTGCTTGTGAGGACGGACAACACCACCACAATGCACTACCTGAACAAACAGGGGGGTACTCGATCCAGGACGTTGTCTCGAATCTCAGCAAATTTTGATCTGGCTGCTCCAGCACAACATTTCTCTGCGGGCAGAGTATGTCCCAGGAGTAGACAACACCCTGGCAGACTCGCTAAGCAGGCAGCGCTCCATTTGCCACGAGTGGGAGCTCGACCAGAAGACGCTCGACTCAGTGTTCTCCCGTTGGGGCAGGCCTCACCTGGATCTCTTTGCGACGGAAGTGAACGCGAAATGCCAACATTACGCAAGCTGGCTTCCCCAGAAAAGGTCCCTAGGGCATGCCTTTTCGATGACATGGTGCAACGTCTTTGCTTACGCTTTTCCACTGTTTCCCCTGATCCCCAGGGTTCTCCGGAAACTGAAAGCAGAGACTTGTACCATGATCCTGATAGCCCCAGCGTGGCCGCGCCAGCACTGGTATACAGAGCTACACCTTCTATCGCTGGAACCTCCAATTCTATTCAGGACATGCCCACATCTCCTCACAATGAACCAGGGACAAGTCCAGCATCCGGATCCAACATCTCTAAAATTATCGGCTTGGCTCCTGAGTTCAGAGTTCCAGGATTTAGATATTCCACAGGAATGCAGGGTAGTCTTAGCCCGGGCCCGGGCTGAAAGTACTAATAAGACGTCTTCCCTCAAGTGGAAGAGGTTCTGTTTGTGGTGTAGAGCTCAGAAATTACATCCGTTCACTTCTACTCCAGCACAAATTCTGCCCTATTTGCTCCACCTAGCCAATTCCGGGCTGGCACACGCTTCAATAAAAGTCCACCTAGCGGCCATATCCAGGTTCAGACGATCTTCGTGTGGAGCTTCACTATGGACCAACAGACTAATCAAACAGTTTCTGAAGGGATTATTCAGAACTTTCCCTCCAGTTAGAGCGTCTCCACCTACATGGCAACTAAATGTGGTACTAGCTCAACTAATGAAACACCCGTTTGAGCCAATCCACAGAACAGATCTAAAATATTTGTCATGGAAAACAGCTCTATTACTGGCGCTCAAGTCAGCAAGGAGAGTGAGCGAACTGCAGGTTTTTTCTGTGCAAGACCCCTTCATCCAGTTTAAGAACGACAGGGTCATTCTATGGACTAACCCTAAGTTTATACCGAAGGTTCCGTCCTCTTTCCATCTCAACGAACCTATTGTCCTAGGATCTTTCTTCCCGAATCCATCATCTGCGGCTGAAAGATCTCTACACTCATTGGACCTCAAACGATGTCTCAAATTCTACATACACAGGACGGAGCAATTTAGGAAGTCCAACCAATTGTTTGTTGCATTTAGCAGGCCCAGAAAAGGCCTAGCATTGACAAAACAGAGCATTTCCAGATGGATTTCAGCGGCCATCGCCTTCTGTCGCCAACAGGCGGGCCATCCTCTGCCTTCAAAGGTTCGAGCACACTCCACTAGAGCGGTATCCACCTCCATGGCGCTCTTTGCTGAGGTACCCATTGTCGCCATCTGCAGAGCGGCGACATGGAAGACACCACATACGTTCACCAAGCACTACTGCTTGGACTCTGAACTTATGAAGGATGGAGCAGTGGGACAGGCGGTCCTACGTCATCTATTTCATTAGTGGTGAGCCTTCTTCCTAACAACCCACCTTCCAGGTAATTTATCGCACATTTCTTATCAGGTTGTGAGTGTCATTAAACTGTGTAACAACTTATGATAAGATTATTATGTCTTTACGGATGTATTTTGCGAAATGTGCTCATTATTGCTTGCTATTCTGATTCAGGCATGTGAATCTATGAAAGATACCCATAATACTGGATAAGAAATGCGTTACTTACCTGTAACAGCAGTTATCCAGTATTGGTATCTTTCATAGATTCACATGCAACCCACCCGCCTCCCCTGGAAGGGCTCACCTTTACCCTCTCAGTAGGTACTACTTAGCACTGTGCTTACGAAAATCTGAGGGACTAGGGCTCCTTCCAGGAAGGTGAGGAGGGTGATAGTAGCTGATTGGCTCCTGGCCAAAGTTTGGTCCTTTTTACATAAGGACCTAGATAGGCTACTAATGTGAGGCCTCTGGCCTAGTACTAAGTATATGTCTATGTGACATTACTATTATTATTTACCGGGGACTCCCACCCCGACGACGGGGAATGATTCAGGCATATGAATCTATGAAAGTTACCAATACTGGATAACTGCTGTTACAGGTAAGTAACACATTTCTTCACATGCACCCTCCTTGGCAGGTATTAGGTGGTGAGAAGAATACATACAAAATGCAGCATGTTCAACAGCAAATGCTAACCTAGTAGAATATAGCCTCACTCTGTATATGGCACGGTGAAAACATTATCCAGCAAAGGAGCTGTTGAACATTTGCAATACCTTGAAGGGAAGGAGAAAAGACGCACGACCTCTAGCATAAAATGTTTGCGAGTAAAACAACGTACAGAGCCTGGGCCCAACACTAGATGGCAGGAGTATGCATAGCATGTGAATCTTCAGCACAACACACTATGAATAGATTTTTGCAGGGCAAGTAACCTGCTCCTTTTTAATGCCGGGAGATTATGTGATTTTCCCAGAATCACAGGATAAGGAAGCGATGCCGCTTGTCTTTTTCAGCCGAAGCCCTCCATTTGTTGCAACTGTTGAACCATTAATGCACCACCATGGGTGGGCTTCAGGCAATGCGGTTTTCAGTCAGCAGCAGTAAATGTGCTACTGGTATACTTTCACTGTTCCCATTCCAAATCCCGATATGGAAACTGCTTTGCACTGGCTGAAAAACAACAGGGTCGCTGGAAGAGGCACCCTGTTGGTAGAACAAGTTGTGTCTATGCGACCTGGTCATTTAATGCAGTTAAAACTGTTATGAAGATTGCTGCACTACTTGCATGTGTCTCTGTGACCACTGCTGTTTCGTAATCTACCCCAGTCCAAACTATCCTACCCCACTCCAATCTACCCCACTGTCCCCAAATCTAACTCAATCCACTCTACACCACCTTACCCCACTACACTACAGTCTACCCCAATCTACCCCACTCCATTCCACTCTACTTTATTCCAATCTACCCCACTCCACTCTACCCCAATCAACCCCAACCGACCCCACTCCTCTCTTCTCCACCACAATCTATCCCACTTTACTCTACTCTAATGTATCCCACCCGTCTTCCCCATTCTACCCGACTCAATTAACCCTTCTCCAGTCTAATCCAATCTACCTCACTCCAAGCTACCCCATTCTACTACAATCTACCTCTCCCTACCCAACTCTAATCTGCCCTGCTCCACTCCCTTTCGTCAATCTTCCCCACTCCAGTCTAACCCAACTACCACACTCACAATCTACCTCTCTACCCGCTCCACTCTACCCCACTCCAATCTACTCCTCTCCACTCCACCCTACCCCACTCGAATCGACTCCACTCCTATCTGTTCTACCCCACTCCAGTCTACTCCAATCTACCCCTCTTCACTCAACTACAATCTATCCCACCCCAATCTACCTTACCCCAGTCCATTCTACCTAACGCCACTCCATGTCAGTCTAGCTCCGCTCTGCCCCACCGCACTCAACCCCATTTAAATGTACTCCACTCTACGCCAATCTACCCCACTAAAATGTACTAAAAACAATCTACTCCATTTTAGCCCACTCCACTTTACCCATCTGTAATGCACCTTCACCCCGCATCCGTGACCCCGCATGCTGTCACAACGCGGTCGTTATAACGACCGCGTTGTGGGTTATAACGACCGCGTTGTGACAACGCATACCATTACACCGCAAGTAGTTACAGCAACTTGCGGAGGGTGGGAGAAGGTGTTGGATTTAAAATCCAACACCTTCCCTAAAGTCTGCACAGACTGGAGTTGGAATAGTAAATTTTACTATTTCAACATCCAGCGCCCCTCCTCCGCAAGAGTTGATGGGGCAATGCACGGATGTCCCCTAAAGTATTCCACTTGCCCCAGATCTGCTCCCATTTATTTGGACAACCCCCTGCCTTCATAGATAACTTTCTCGGCTACCATGCACAAGTCCATGTCCCTCTTCCTCTCCCCCATGGTTGGTGCACCCCATTGTCTGGCTATATTACGTTTAGTGATCGTCATGCCCATTGTGACCAGGATTTGCTCCTTGCGTTTAATATCTGTTGCCTCCCAAACATTTAGAAGACACCACTTAGGTGAGGGCTGTAGGTCCTTCCCACACACCTCTTGCATGCACCTCACAATTGCCTCCCAGTAAGTTTTAATGGCTGGACACTCCGAGAATACATGGTAAAAAGTTCCCTCCTGCCCGCAAAGCCTGCGACACCTGGTGTCTAGACCCCTTCCCATCTTGACTAAGGCACCACAGGATAGGTAGGACGTATATAGTATTCAGAGTTGGATCAATCCGTGTTTAGCCCATATCGCTTCTTCTTTGGGGGAAGCCTGGGCTTCCTGACAGTCCTCATCCTCCAGTTTCCGAAAGATCGGATTGCCAGTGCTCCTGGAGTCGCAGTAGAGGGTCTGGGAAATATTGATCAGTGTCTGGTAGGTCAGGGAGACAGCTCTGCGGTCCATATGGTCAGCTAATAACCTGTCTTCCAGTGGGAACACCTCTGGGAGGTAACTTCCCCGCGGTATAGCCGTCATTATTGCGTGTTGAATTTGCAGGTACGGAATGTGTCCGTGGTTGCCAGGTCGTATTCCCATTGTAGTTCTGCGAATGGGATTACCTCACCTTTAGACCATAGGTCTCCCATCCTGAATATGCCTGTGGCGTACCATTTATTGAATCCTGGGCACGTGCCCAGTACATAGTTTGTCGGCATCCCACAGTGGCATAGCCTGGGTGATTTATTGCGCCACCCCAACTTTTTATGACTGACACGCCAAAGTGCGATTGTGTGTTTTGTTGGTCCTGTAAAAAGGTAATACTTAGGGTTGGTATATAGTGCGCGCTCGTAACTCCCCTGACCGAGAACCCATCTGTCCATTCGATATGCAGCCCGTTGCGCCGCCCAATAATGTCTGCATGCTGGATACGGCGATCCTGCCATCGTACCACCCTCTTACCAACTTCTGTGTGTCTATTCGTGGCGGTTTACTATCCCACAGCAGGGTTCGGATCTCACCCTCTATGGCCTTACATTAAGACTCTTGGACCAAATACGGTGCATTTTGTTAGCCGTATATAAAATCGAGGAAGCACCATCATTTTAAGTAAGGTCATTTTAAATAATATTTCCAGTTTAGTAGTTATAACTTTCAAATTAATTTCTTTTGTAATCATATACCACATCCAAGAGTTCTCTGCACCCGTAGTTTGTAAACTAGTTTTTTATGTCAGTCTTGTCTCGTCAATATGATCTGCATGCCTCAATCTAAGGCAGTGGAAGACTTATTGTTTGTGCAGATGGAGATTTCTCTGAGGCTCTCAGTTAGAAAGAGATGTCAATTCAAAATGCTGATCCACACCTACATATTCCTTCACAATCGAGGTCCAGCATATATCAACTGGCGCTTGAACTTCCACCAGCTCTCCAGACACAGGTGCTTCATCTCCCTCGCACTCCCTCCCCCGCATTTGCCGAAGTAACAATGGGGGACGCTGTTTCTCCTAGTCCTGGAACGATCTACTCCTCATCCTCTCTTCTAGAATTCAGGAAAGGACTCGAGAACTGGCTTTATTTTTTTGTTTTAAAGTTTAAACTATTTTATTTCCAAATATAAGTTAGGAAAACAGAAAAAATGATACAAAGTATAAATGAATTGCACACTGCAAAGTAAGGTGTAGTGCACCATACACTTTGTTGGCTAACAGCATTAAAGTAAACAAAATGTATAGGTATGACATTCCTGAGTGTGCACAAGGTTAGATCAAAAAGTAAGAAAGAGAAAGGTAGAAGCGGGAGAGAGGAGGAGGAGGAGGAGGAGGAGGGAAGAGAAGGGTTGAGGCATGGGAGGGGAGAGTTGGTCCCCTATTGTATTGCGAGGGCTCATGGGATGAATGAATGAATTAGGGTAGGTCTGCAAGGCATGAGACCTGTGGGAGTGGTGTATCGCTGGTATTTGGAAGCTATGGAGGGGGAGGGGTGTTGGTCCACCTTTTGGCGATAAAGGTCGAGATTGTCTCATAGGCTACGCGAGCGTGAAGAGTTGTGTACTTATTTATACATGATATTGTCAGCGCTTCTGATGGCACATAGGAGGTTCCACCATCTTTTGAAAGAGACTTCTGTGGTAGATTTCCAATTTAGTAGGACTGTTTTTATATCTAGCGCTAACATGAGGTTGAATAGAAGTGAGTTTTGTGGGGAAAGGTTGATTTTGGGGTGGTGAGCCTCTAGGCCAAGTGTTGCGGTCAGTAGATGCAGGGAAAAGTGGATTTTAAAGACGTCTTGAATGGTTTGTTGTATCTTGGACCATAGCGGTAAATCATTTTGCATGTGAACTACATGTATTTGATCGATCTGGGTGATTCCTCACAGCACCAGCAAATACCTGACTGAGGGATCCCCAGCTTGTGTAGCCTAGATGGGGTCCAGTAGGATTTGTGCATCGACCAAAATCTAAACCGTGCACTAGCCGGTGCAATTTTCGCTAGAAAGGAAGAATGCCAGATTCTATGCCACGTAGAATCATAGCAGTGTGGGATCAACTATCCTGGTATATATGGCGGCCATATCTTTTTAAGGTTTTTAATGAGGTGTAGTCGTGGAGGGTCTAGTAGTTAGTAGATGTGAGATGCAACATGGCCAATTCTTTTGAGTTTCCTTAAAAGGTTGGTGAGGTCTGGATTGTGTGATTTTGGGAGCCTCCTAATTGATTTTTTTTAAGTTCTATTTTTTTTTTACATTTGATTGGGGGAGGTTGTATCTCGAACTCAAGTCAGCAAAGGGGGTGGGGTGTAGTATTGTACCTATGTCTCCAATGGTGTTGAGGCCTCTTTCAGCCCAATGAAATTTTGATTTGATGATTATGCCACAAAGAAGCCACAGTGAAGTTGACAAGGAGGTTGGGCAATAAATAATCAATGGCTGATACTGTATCTGCTATAATGGGGTAAGAGTGAGCCATAGGCAGTTTTATTAAGCCACAGAGAGTTAGTATGGATTGTAGGTGGAGCGGCGATAGTAGATGGGATTCAATTAACAGCGGGGGGAGGGAAGAGTCCCTGGTCTAGTTGAGCCACCAATTACCCTGGGCATCTAGGAAAGCCTTCTGATAGCTATGGAAGTCAGGCATGTTTATACTTGCCTGAGTAAACTTGAACAATATAGAACCCAAAAATCTATTCCCCAATCACCAAACCCTTGAAGTGTGGGAGAACCACACTTCCCCACCCTATCTAGAAAAGAGGAGTGGAAGGTTACAAGATGGCCGGGCCTAAACATTAACAGAGGAGCTCCATACTAGAGATATGACATCCTAGCCTAAATGTATGACATGCTGTAGACACAATATACAGGCAAAATGCATTAACTCAGTCATAGGATTGACATTTGAGACATACCTAGGATGAAACGGCAGGTTAGAATAACGTATGTGGGTAAGGAACTTATTTGCAGAACCTATATTGCATCAAGGTACTTTACCCGGAGGGTGAAGGAATCCTGCTGAATCGTGCACAAGAGTACAAAAAAACACCATAACATTGATGTCAAAAGCATGCGCATAAACAAATACAAAGATACATAACCAGTACCTGAGCTAGCATATGCAGGACGGCACTCTAAAAAGCGAAGTGGCACACTTTAGCTGAGGTGGGGTAGTAATCAAGCAAAGCATGCTTAGGATTGCAAGAGTGCTATTGAATCTAAACAAGAAAAACGTGGACAAAAGCAAAGACATGCGGCGATGCAATAAGAGATGCGTGTAGGTGCTGAGTAGTGGAGAGTACCCACACTGGACAGTCTAGTTAAACAGTTACACACAGTAATAGTCGAACCAGTGTGTTGATACAGTGTTATGCTAGTTAATATAAAGCAACAAGGTTCATGACAGTTTACGTACTTGCAAACAGTACATATATGAACCAAAGTACAGGCATATGAACAAGAACGTAGAGAGTACCACGGGTGACCGGCACGATTAGAAAAACCGGTACGCTGTTGGCCGATCATAGTAGAGCGCCAAAGGGCTAGGTTGAGTCTGATATGGAGGTCAACCTGGATGATCAAGGAGGAATAAATTCAAACGACATATGTGTTTGAGTGGCTGTGTCCAGAAAGGCTTGAAGGTTGGCAGAATTGGACAAGATCATTGCTTTGCCCTGAAGAAAATGCTAAACTTTGCTAGGCTGATGAAGGAAAAGGGAATGTTACGGTCTTTCAGACTTTGGAGCAATACCAGGAAGCACTTCCTTCTGACTACTGTTTCTTTTGAGTAGTCCTGGGCAATCGATATGTACGATCCTTTCCATGTGACTTTTTTTTCCGCATGTGGGCGAGGTTTAATTCGGTGTGAAGATAACGCCATGACCTAAAAAAAATTTGTTCTTGGGTAAGTGAAGTGACCAGATGCGGAATTGGGCGCTTTACTCGAAGGGATCCTGTGCGTCGGTTCGATTTCAAAGTCTTTGTCTAATTTGAGGCCCAGTGTGAGCGACAACCAGGGTTCCAGAAACTCAACGCACAAGTTAGTGTTTTTTCGGCATTCACAGGTAAGCCAAAGATAGATTTCCTCTCCGGGTGCAATCTGGTTGCTCAACTTAACCCACTACAAGCAACAAGAATCTCAGCGTCTGGATACCCTCATGGGTGACTAGCCACGCTTTACAAATCCTGATTTATTGATTGCCCTAGTTTTGGTCCACAAAAAGCTCTGTGTGCACAATTTTGATATATTCATCCATGTTTGGGGGTTCAACCTGGAAAAGACACTTTATCAGCAGGCAGGAAAGTGATTGTGCGAATGAATGGAGAATGATAGTTATCTTGCACATTCTGTCATCTTTCAAAACATGAGCTGCTTTTAGAAGCTCAACATCTAAACAAATGGGTGTTATAGTTGAGTTGTTGGAGCTTTGCTTTACGCACCATCTAACATGGTAAATTGCTTTTCTGATAACCATTTCTTTATTACGTAGTTCATGAGCTGTAGACTGCTTCTGTAGGAGGTGAATCATGTTTATCAATCACTTAAATGTGAAGATTGCTCTTGAATACAGCCTAAAGTAGAATAAAGATCTAATTGGTATATTGTTCCACTGGATTATGTTCTGTATAACAGATTGCAATCAATAAGTAAAGTAAATCTCTGCCAGGAAGAACAATACTGGTGTCTGATGGAAAAATTAGCTATTCCTGCATTAGCCAAATGCTCGTTGCTGAAATTATTTATATATATATATATAAAATTTGCTGAATTTAAATATATATATATATCATTGCTGTTTTTAAATATACTACCTACTGGCGGTCGCCAGTAGGTAGTTATAGTTAGGATTTTTTTCAATGTTAAATCTCAAAATTCTATTTGGAATAACTTTGGCACCGGTTGACGAATCTGCCTGAAAATTTCCTGAAAATGGCCTCGTCGAGCTCCGGTTCTTCCTTGAAAGTTTGGGGGGGATACGTCAAGCGGGGGCCGAGATAAAAGGGGGGTCCCAAAACGCGTTTTCCCCATGTTAATTTCCATAGCAAGTGCTCCCCAGCCGATCTGCTACACTGCCTAGAGGACATAAAGGGCTGGATGACCAACTCCTCCCTTAAATTAAATGGTGATAAGACGGAGCTCATGCTCCTAGGCCCACCCTCTCCAGTCCCATTCACCTCTCTGTGGCCCAATGCACTGGGTCCCCCCCCACCCCAAAGGAAAGTGTGAAGAGCCTAGGAGTGTGGTTGGATAACAAACTCACCTTCTCCACCCAGGCCACAAAACTATCGGCCACATGCTTCGGCCTTCTAAGAACCTTGAGGAAGGTTCTTCCGCTGCTGCCGCTAGAAGCCAAAAAGATTGCGGTCCAAGGGCTAATCCAGTCTCGCCTTGACTCGAACAATGCCCTATACATAGGGGCACCTGAGTTTACACTTCGAAAACTACAGATTGTCCAAAACTGTGCAGCTCGTTCCCTGCTAGAAATCCCGCGCACTCAGTCTGCCAAACCTGCTCTAAAAACTCTCCACTGGTTGCCAGTGAGGCAGAGGATAGCCTTCAAAGCATTGTGCCTGGCGCACCGCACCTTCTGGAACACAAGCCCAGCGATCAACAGAAATCTTGTCACCCCCTATCATCCCAACAGGAACCTACGATCAAAGGAGGCCTTCCTTGCCGTCATTCCCAGAGTCAAGCGAGCCAGAGCAGGGGGAAGAATGTTCTTGCTGAACACCGCTAGGCTCTGGAACGACCTTCCCCTCTCACTCCGGTCCAACTCAAATCTTCTCTCATTCCGCAAAAACTTAAAAACATGGTTGTTTGACAAACCCACTGTACCATAGCACCTGCTCCGTCACCTTCTGGTCAGCTCAGCGCTTGGACGCCCACGGGCAGCAATCGCGCTCTACAAATACCGTTACAATTACAATTACAATTACATAGGGCGGTCGATTTCACTTTTAGCCCGAACGGCTGAATGGATTTCCACCAAACTTGGCAAAATTGTAGTGTCTGGTAGCCCGATATGCCTTTGCTATGTCTCAAGATATGTGCTGCAGTGGATTTTGAGTAATTTAGGTTCAAAAAAATATATATATCTATAGGCGCTCTCCGGTGCGTGCACCGGAGTGCGCTCCAGGCGCGCCACGCGACTTGCGCGCAGAAAGCTGATTGGCTCTCAGTTGTCTGTAAACATTCTAAACAGTCCGGAGCGGCCGCCATCTTGTGTCTCGGTAGGATCGAGACACGAGAGGTGGGCAAAACAAAGAGGGAAATGACCATAAGGGGGCAGGGTAGACCCCCCCTTGACCCCCTAGGTTTGATGAGGGGGCTATAAAAGGGCCCCGCGGGGCATTTAAAATATTTTTTTTTTTTTCGTTTTGCGCGGGGGAAGCGCCCGGTACGCGCACCAGGTAGCGCACCGGGGAGCGTAAAATGAGAGAAAAAGATGACAGAGTTTTTAAAAAATGAAGTTTTTATTTAGAAATTGGAGGTAGTTCTAAAGAACTTTTTTTTTTCTTCTTTTTGTTGTTTTATATTTTTTTGTGTTTTTCGAACTTTTTGAACTTTTTTTGGCTTTTCAAAACAGTTTTATATTTTTTTTGTATTTTTTTAGGGGGAGAAACAAAAAAAGGGAATTGAAACTGGCTCAACTGGAGCAAAAAAATAAAAAACCCCAAAAATTACTTCTTTTTGGGGCACTTGTGATTATCACCTGCAAGGACGATTAGCTTAACGCTTTTTTCACCATAGGCGATAAGCTTGCCACATGCAGAACAAGTGATTTTAAAATCCGCAAATCTTGGCTGAATGCAAGGCATCATCTCGGATGTTTCTGGTCCCGATGAAGTGGGTTGGTTTGTTTGGGAGGTGGTCCTTGACGACTGGGGGAGGTTACTGGCCAGTTCCCTGAACTCAGCACGAGAGTAGTTGTTTGGGTGCTTTCTGGTCATATGACGAATCATGGTATAGTTACCAAATGAATATTTTTTGTTTGGGTTGCCCCGTGAAAGTTCCTCATTGCAGATTAGGCAAGTTACCTTGGGCGCATTCACTTTTTTCTTGCCCTCTGGGATTGAAAAAAACTCCCATACAATGTGTGGCTTGGGTTTGTATGGGGTATTTTCTTCAGGCAGCCATCTTCTCCTCCCCTCCTCCCCTCCTCCTCTTCCTCTTCCTCCTCCTCCTGTTCTTGACCACCAATATAATCTTGAGGTGGTCCTCTTGGTGGTTGTGGTGGTGGTGATGGGGCAGATGCACCAGCTGCTGCTGCTACTGAAGCCATTATTAATATCAAAACGGTACAGAGATGTACAAACAGGTCTTCCTCAGTCAAAGGACAAAGTCAGAATAAGGAAAAAAGGTGGGGTCTTTCATCATTTAGAAAAAAAACTGTCCTGAACCAATGAGAAGTGTTATTTTCAGGTCACAAGACCAGGGGCTTCATCATTATGAAACTAAAACTGTTATGAACCAATGAAAAGTGTTATTTTCAGGTCACATGACCCGACGCGCTTACGCTACGCGCCCCCGGGCGGACGCGGCTACGCGATACGTCATGATCATGTTTTCGTTCGCGATATTGGCGCTTACGGGACGCTCCTCGGAGCGCGCCCGGGGGCGCTTTATAAAAGTACGCTTTTCGGGGCGCTCCCCGGGAAGCGCACCGGGAGCGCTCCAAAGCAAAAAATAAAAAAAAAAAAAAATGGGAAAAATTGTAGGGACTGGTAGCCCTATTCTTAAGTGGTTTTTACGAAAATTAACTTTGATAAAATATATATTGTGCTACATTGGGCTATATATATATGCCAAAATGCCAAAATGTAACCCAAATGTAGTCCAATGTAGCCCAATGTAGCCCAAAGATGGCCACCAGAGAACAAAAAATGTAAATGTAGCCCAAATTTCAACTAGATGTAGCCCAACTGTAGCCCAATGACAGAATGTACCAGAGTGTTCTAAAGAACAACTAGAGTGCTAACAGTCTTATTTATAAAGTGAGACTTATAGTTAGGAATTAGCATTAAAAAAACCTATGAAATTCACTGAAAAAACCATAGGTTTCACACCAGTTATAGTTAGGAATTAGCATTTAAAAAACCTATGAAATTCACTGAAAAAACCATAGGTTTCAGACCGGTTATAGTTAGGAATTAGCATTTAAAAAACCTATTAAATTCACTGAAAAAACCATAGGTTTCACACCAGTTATAGTTAGCTGGAAATTTTACTGATATAAAACCATTGAAATTCCCACGTTATAGTTAGTTGGACTCACTATAACTTGCGCGCACAATGCACTGCTGATGACATCACATATTACATCACTCATGACATGTTTTTTTAGTATCAGTATGAGTGTCTGTATGGTTTGGTGGGGCTGTTACTTAGCACATAGATGCATCAATGACTGACTCACTGTTTGTATGTGTTTTGAAGACAGCATTTGTGTAGGATTGTATGGGTGGATGAGTGTGTATATGTGTGTGTTAGAGAGTGAATGCCTCTCTCACTAGTGTCTTTATGAGTAACTACATATGTTTAAATCTTGTATATATGAGAATTGATGTATATAAGTAAGTATATGTGAGAGTGAGAGATTGAAAGAGTTCCTGTTTAAATAAGTATGTGTTTCTATAAGTGATTGTTTAAGAGAGTAAGTATGTGTAAGTTTCCTTAGAAGTAATGTGCTAATGTGTGTATAGTTGTATATGCAAATAAATGGATGTTTATTAGTTTATTTGCATGTGTGAGTATATGTATGAGTAAGTTTTTGATGACTGTCAGTGTGTAACAGAATGAATAGGGGTATCACTACATATGATGAGTGAGTATATGTATGAGTGAATACATAAAACTGTTGGTGAATGTGTATATAGATGGTGAAATTACTGAATTGGTTGTTGTAACTGGTATGGGTATATCCACTTTTTTGTTAATGTTAGTTTCTATTTTTGAATATGTGTTTGAAAAGGTTACTTTACAGTGAAAGGAGGTCTGTCACTGTGTTACAAGGATGGTGTCATCAGTGATGTCATGAGTGATGTCACTGACCATGTCATGAGTGATGTAATATGTGATGTCATCAGCAGTGCATTGCGCGCGCAAGTTATAGTGAGTCCAACTAACTATAACGTGGGAATTTCAATGGTTTTATATCAGTAAAATTTCCAGCTAACTATAACTGGTGTGAAACCTATGGTTTTTTCAGTGAATATATATATATATATATATATATATATATATATATATATATATATATATATATATATATATATATATATATATATATATATATATATATATATATATATATATATATATATATATATATATATATATATATATATATATATATAGACACATACATACATACATACATACATACATACATACATACATACATACATACATACATACACACGGTATCATTGCTGATTTTACCAGAAAATAAATAACATCGTTTTGCCAGATCCTGTGGTCCGTCTCCTGCTTTGCTGGTCCGTGTGGATTGGAAGTTGTTCGGGGGGGGAGGAGGGGGGTGTATATAATATATATAAAAACATTTTCTTTTTCTTCTTCACACTCTTCTCCCTTTCGACACAGTTCACGTACAAAACAGAGAGAAAGCCAGGGCTCAAATTACTTCAGCGTGTTTAATTTCGTCAAACAGTTGCAACCTTTTTTTATTTTTTGATACTGTTTGAAGAAATTAAACACACTGAAGTAATTTGAGCCCTGGCTATCTCTTTATTGTGTACTTTAATTGCGTTGAAAGGGAGAAGAGTGTGGAGAAGTTGTAAGGGGCCAGTCACTGCACTCTGTCAGAAGTGGTAAGAGGAACAGCTTTTTCAGTACGGAATACATATAATATAAAAAAAATATTATACCTATTTCAGTTCAAACATTGACATAAACATCCTAGAGATACTATCAAAGATGCAAATTCTCTTTCTTTAATTTGATTAGAAAACTGCTTCCTCTGTCCTCCTTCCCTTCACTCTAAAGTTACGTTTCTTGCTTTTAACAGAGGGGTATGAACGCTTTACTTTTGAGGCTGCAGACCATTCAGAACACCGCAGCCAGAATCACTCTCACCCTCCTGCGCACTTATATCACATCACACCTGAAGGAGCTTCACTGGCTCCCCATTCATAAACGAACACAATTCTAACTCCTCACTCACACTTTCAGTGCACTACATAACACTAACCCAGCATACCTCAGCAATCTCATCTGCTTTCACAAATCTTCCAGACACCTTCTCTCGTCTGGACACCTACTTTCAAAAATCCCACACATACGGAAAACCAGATCTGGCGGTTGAGCCTTCTCCTAAATTGATCCTATAGTGTGGAACGACCTGCTAATACACATAAGAGCCTTATCCTCATTTCTTAAGTTCAACAAGAAGCTGAAGACCTGGCTTTTCGAATAGTTCCACTAGTACTTAGGCACACACCTGATCAATGCCAGGATACCATCTCTGGTGTTAGGGTGCTTCACAAATCTACATAACATATTGTGTTTGTACAGGTCTTATAATCCCACGGTGCAGAAGTATGTATCACTATTCTAGGAGCACAAATCCAGGTAGGAAGCAACTGAGAACTGTACATTGCAGGGAGATGGGAGATGATCTACAAGATCAAGTATGGAATTGCACAAATACATTTGACACATTTAAGTATAGAAAGTTAATGTGATTTGTGCTCTTAATGATAAAATATTGACTAAAGGGCTAATGCTGGGATTTGTTCCCGTGTCCCCAAATTCTATAGCTCTAGCCACTAGGCTTCCACTTCTCCCCTAAGTAAAAGTTACCTGGCATGGAAATCTTCTTTGGCTTCTTGATAATCAGTTCATTATCTAGAAAGCAACTAGTGGAGACAAAGGACAATAGCGCTCCTCATCACAGATCAGAGTCAGATACCCAGTCTGTTCTCTGATAGCAGAGTCAGCCTGAAGCCTTAAATGCAAAATATAGTTTTTCTCCAGCAAAGTTTGTGCTTTCAATATTTACATCTGTTAAAAGAAGCAATGAGTATTTTCTCAAGCTGCTTTCCCTGGGGTTCTGTCAGTTTAGGCAAACATCATTGGTATATATGGGCCTAGATTCTCAGTTGATCCACCAGATGATCTACGGTTCTGTTACTAATGAGTAATGTTTATTGACTATGTTCTGCCACTTAACCCCTTAAGTGCTGCCTCAGTGCATTGGCCGACGGCAGCACTACCTCCCCAGTGCTGCGCACGACCAATGGACGTCCATTCAGCACTAGTTCCAATGGACAGCGCAGCACTGGGGAGGGATGTTTACGAGCATCTATGAGGTTAATATTGATCACAGTGAGCTCCACAGTTGGTGTAGTATTTGTTGATGATAATCATACTCTATTTGCTCCGTTGTTAACTTCAAATGTTCATTCGGTACTTCCTGGCGTCTGCTCTGTATGGTCAAATATTGTCCATGTTTTCACTTTTTGACTTTGTAATTTTAATGTTTTCAGTTATAGGAGTAGACGAAATAAATGTGTTAGTTGGTTCTAAATCCTTATGTGTATGGATCTCCATTCTTTGTTTTTCCTTTTTAGCTACTTGGAGAACTAGAAAAGGACCCCAAATTGGTTTACCACATTGGCCTCACACCTGCAAAGCTACCTGATCTAGTGGAAAACAATCCTCTAGTGGCTATTGAAATGTTGCTGAAGTTAATGCAGTCCAGTCAAATCACAGAGTACTTTTCAGTCTTGGTCAACATGGACATGTCCTTGCATTCAATGGAAGTTGTGAATCGGTAAGAGCTCATTCTGCCTATGACTTTTTATGAAATTGTGGATTTTTTTTTCTCCCAGTCTCAAATTAGTATTACCCCTTTAGGAATTGTGCTGAATGGCACATGGTAGGTCATTTCTGTATCTTAGATCTGCTTTGGTGTTGCCTAGCAGCATAAGGGGGGGTCTGGAGACTCATTGAAGATGATGATACTATAGAAATGGAGTAGCAAGGTTTAGGCCACTTCTTACAAGATTTGTACTGAAAGAGATGCAAGTGTGATCTCTTGGGTGCTTGTATGCTTAAAGTTTTTTACCCTTCGTAGTAGTTTGGTGAACATGAGTAAGTGTTCTGCTGCTGATTGGTTCAGAGCAGCACAAGCTTCCCAAACAAAGTAAGAGAGATCCCTTGTAACAAGATAGTGGCAATGCCCATTCTGTCTAAAGAAGAAATGGAGTACTCCTACCAGAGAATCGACTTCTTTGTCTGAGAAGAAAAGAAGGGACCTGTTGTGTGATACGAGAGAATGCCTGGGGGACGTATAGTGACTAGACAGATAAAAGCATACTTTTTGACAGATTAGATAGTAACTCATACTAACAAAAGACATTACGTGAGTATTTTTGTCACAAGAGAAAGGAAAATAAACGATTTAATTTGTTTCAATAGTAAAGTGAGAAAGAATTTGTGACCCGAAAGTGAAACTAACTTATTGTACTACGCGAGGGGAAAACACAATTATTGCACCACATTGTAAGAACATTTAATATGGCATGAGTGGAGCAATAGTCACTTGTTATGATAGTAACCAGAAAAGTCTAATTTCAGGAAAAAAAGGAAAGCCAACTCACTCTGAGGGATGAAGATTGTAATGTGTCACAAGAGACTCCACTCCATATGATTTAGATGGGGGGGGGGGAAATAATTGTGCCGTGAGGAGAAAAATAAATACAACCTCACAGTATTGTGACAGCTATTTGGATTGGTGGTGATCTAGTCGTGGAAGCAGGATCTTTACTTGGGTCCACTAACAAATGCAGGTTTTTCTGTGGCCCATATGATCTGTGCTACCGAGCATCAAGTGCTCCCCACTGGCCTATATTAACAAACTAAACCCTCTTTGGCCCTATTTTGCTACAGAGCTGTCATTCCTCCCCCTGTCTCTACCCCACCCATCTCGGGTTCTCATGTTTTGACCCTCATCTTATACCTCTCCTCAAGGCAACCCTTGAGCCAAGAGTGTCACAGAGGAGTACAGAGGAGAACAGCGTCTTTGCACCAGCATACCTGATAGCGCCAGCCTGGGAGAGCGCACCGGGAACCAACCACCAGCGGACCAAGGACTCGCACTTCCCGCCACCAGCCGCGCCGCCGCCTTGGGACTACAAATCCCATCAGGCTCAGCGGCGGCGCGTTCCCCGACGCGGTAAACGCGCCGGGAGGGGCACTATAAGCCAGGAAGCCCTCGGTGGAGCGGGGGGAGGCAACCCTTGAGCCAAGAGTGTCACAGAGGAGTACAGAGGCGAACAGCGTCTTTGCACCAGCATACCTGATAGCGCCAGCCTGGGAGAGCGCACCGGGAACCAACCACCAGCGGACCAAGGACTCGCACTTCCCGCCACCAGCCGCGCCGCCGCCTTGGGACTACAAATCCCATCAGGCTCAGCGGCGGCGCGTTCCCCGACGCGGTAAACGCGCCGGGAGGGGCACTATAAGCCAGGAAGCCCTCAGCGTCGCGGGACGCGAGCGGGACGCCCGGGACGAAGCCCGGGCAAAGGGCGGGCCCTCTGTGGCCCTCAGAGGCACGAAAAGGCCAGGCTAGGCCATCCACCTGACATCCTTCTGTCGTTAATGAAGGTACTGTATCTAATTTGATATCCCGGGCTTTATACTGCATCGCTGTCACGTGTAAAGTCATTGCATTGTTATTGACTATCTGTTGTATTACCGCTTGCAGCACACCTTCATTACAATCCATCTGAGCTGATTTGACCTTAGGGTACCAGCCGTCACTATCCTAACAATGAGGAAAAAACGGGTTCCTGTCCCAGCAGAGTCTGTGAACACCTTAGACTCATATCTCGTGCAAGTAGTTAACGATATTAACAACAAGCGGAGGCAATCTCTTGGGTTGAGCCAATCACCCATTTTGCCGTCAGCAAGTCCTTCTACAAGCGCTGTAAGCTCTGAGACATCAGAACCACCACCAGAAAACCTTCCAGGTATCCCAGAAAACCTGATTTCTCAAGATCTGGGTCCTGAGGACAAAGTTGATTCTGACCTTCAATCAGACAGACAAGATCTGATAGATTTATCAGATAACACTCAACGATTCAAACCAGCAGACAGCTGCTACGGAAGCAGTCCTACACTCTCCGCAACCTGTCACAAGGGCTGTTAGAGCGTGTCGAAAATATGCAGCAAAACGTGGGGGCAAACATCTAAGCAGGAAGAAGGCTGCTACCCCACCCCCTATCCGAGCAAGGAAACAGCTTGACCCCGTCACTGATATTGAGCCAAGAAGTACCATCGACGAGGACCTTTTTAACAGAATCCAAGACATGATTGATATTAAAATCAGGACTATAATCAAACCCATGATAGGGAAACTAGACAAGTTAACATCCGAGGTAAAAAAGTTGGGTGTGGTTCACAGTAAGTTGGCAGACTAAGTCGAAAATGTATCCTCCCTAGTCACAAACTTAATACCGACAAACGTAGAGGTCACCCCGAATGAGAGTAGTTCCCAACCCATTCAGCAAGGGGTGCCACCTCCGCCTCCTTCACCCTCATTACCACCACTACCTATAGTGGGTCAGGTTGCAGATACTGCAGATCCTTGCATCAGCACATCTGCAGCTATAGCGGGAACACATCAAGTGGACATTTCAGCACAATTCATCTTGGAAGCCTCGCCAGTCGTCCTGGTGCTGGCAAATGTTCCCGTTTTAACACAAGGCAAAGTAGAGTCCAACCAGGACCTAAAAGACAAAGCATTACATTGGCTCACTAATAACATGCACATGACAGATCAAGGTTTTGATAAGCTGGCAGGGGATATTGTAATGTCAAGAAGGGTACCATGGATCGGAAGCAAGCCCAAAAAGTTTCAAGGGGATTGCGTCATCTTAAATTTTGCCAACGCAGAGGTCCTCCCAGACATCTTAAACAATATTTTTCCACCCCAACGACGCAGTGGCTCCATAATTCCTCTCACCCTTAAGTTCTTCTTCGATAAAAATAGGTTTACCACCCTACCTAAACTCCCCAGTTACAAAAGAAACACCAATACTGATAGAAGGGGAGGGGGTCCCAGATTTCGACATTATAACGACTGGTCTCAGCCAATAGCATATAGGGAGCTAGGAAAACTCTATCGCCCAAACGACTTAAACATCAGGCCACCCTTGGTACAAGAGCCAAGAGGGAACGTTTGGGGTTCTGGCATACGGGCCTATGATTACAGCTCCAGGGGTATTAGGCCAACACAATGGTTGGGAAATTATTAGTTTCCGGTACACCCAATAACCCCACAACCTTTGTGGAACTTAGCTCCATTTGGCCAGGCCCCGGTAGTCACCCCTTTTGAGTGGGGATTTGGTACTGGCAACAGATTTGCTCCCTTGTCAGACTTAAATTCCTGCGACTGACTTGAACCAGGAGTAGTGCAAGAACGGGAGGTGCCGACTGATTCAGTACCAACAAGTGGCGGTCAGGCATCGCAACAATCAATAGCTGAAAGAGCAGTTGAGACCGTGAAAGAAGACTTAAGGCCACCCACTGACTACTGCAAGATAATAAGTTGGAACGTGGCGGGCCTAAACGCAAAACGTCAGGATCAAGCATGGCTAAGTTTCATCTCTAAACATCATATCATCGCCCTACAAGAAACGTGGGATACATCCAATAATCTTTGGTGGGATGGGTACACTAGTTTTACCAAACCTGCAGTCCCTAGCAGAGCGGGTAGAGCGAAGGGGGGTTTGGTGACTTTGTTCTCACTGGCTCTAAAAGGTAGCTATAGGCAGATCAGTTCTGATTCCGATAACATTTTAATGGTTGAGAGGGTGACCAGTAAAGACTGTAAGACATTGTATGTCAATTTTTACAACTCGGGGAATAGCGATTACAATGGTCGTAATATCGCTAGCCTAGATAATATTTTAAACACAGTACTTCAGGATATCAACCTAGCCTATGAGCTAATTTTATTAGGTGATTTTAATATTCATTTGTGCGAATTAGCCTGCAAGGGTAGTGACGTAAAGGAGGCTGAAGACGTAGCCATACAGGGTCCTCATTTTGAACATTCTGTTGAGGGGCAGGAGCTCGAGGAACTCCTGGCCAATTTTGATCTAAACGAACCTGATTGCGCCCTGAGAACCCCAACTTTCATCGGCACCCTACAAGGCACAGTGATTGATTACATCTTTGTGACGTGGGGCATTTTAAGCCGGTCTATGGCCTATCGTACTGTACCCACTCACTTCAGCGATCATAACCCAGTTCTTCTTGAAGTGGACTGGGGCGCCTACATGGGGGCACCTCCAGCAACCGAGAAAGTGGCACAACCCCTGAGGACCGCTGATCAAAACAGACGAGTGAAGTGGGCTAAAGTGATTCCGGAAAATTTCTACAAAAAATGCTTCCCCAAAATCAAAGATCAAGTTGAGCTCTGTAGAAATCCGGACACTCAAGGGCTTACCATAGTTGCAGCCTACGAGGCAATTTGCGCTCAGGTCTCTAAGGATCTCCTGGTCAAACCTACCCTGGGAGTACAAGGTCACAAGCGTTGGTTTGACCATGAATGCTCGAAAGCACACAGAGAATTGCTTGTGGCACTAAAATCTGTACCTAGGGATAAAGCTGACATTTCTAGAAAAAGGAAGATCTACAAAGCGGCCACAAAAAACCGCAAAGAAGCCATCAAACGCGAAACTTGGGATAATCTCCTTTCCGCGGCTGTACTAAAGGACAGTAGGAGATTTTGGGAGATCATGAGGCAGCCCCTATTTGTGGAAGATAACAACGCACCCTTGGACTGTGTGATCACTGATGGTACATGGCTGTCCTTTTTCAAAAACGTATATGGGGGAGTGGATGACGACGAAGGCACAAATAGGGGTCAGCTGCCTAGTAAACACGTACACCCCATCATCTTCAACTCGCAAGAAGTGGAAAAAGCACTCCTGGCAACCACCAAACACAAAGCACCTGGTCCGGATGGAGTCCCGGCTGACTTCTTCATGTTTTCTCCTAAACTATGGGCCGAGGTTATGGCAAATCTGTTTAATGCAGTGAACGGCAACCCAGCGCCTGCCTCATGGGCCATATCCACGATCGTCCCCATTTTTAAAAACAAAGGGCGGAGGGACGACCCCGCATTCTACAGGCCCATATCCCTTTTAGACTCGTCCATAAAAATACTGGGCAGAGTCCTGCTAGCCAGATTGAGGGAGAACATAGAGGATTGTGGCGGCCTATCTGACCTGCAATATGGTTTTAGAGAGAGAAAAGGCACCATTGAACAATGTATCAACTTGCATCTACTCATTTCCAAGTATACTGTAGCCAAGGAGGGGTCTGTGTTTCTTGCTTTTATGGACCTTTCATCGGCGTTCGACCTTGTTAATAGATCAAAACTGTGGGCGATCCTGCTGGAACTGGGTATCGACGAAGCCTTGGTGTCGTTTATGGCCACTATGCATCAGGAGCTGTTCGCAGCCGTTCGAGTGTCAAACAATGGTAGATGTACCTCACTGTTTAGATCCTTAAAGGGGGTACGGCAAGGCTGCATCTTAGCCCCCACGCTTTTTACCATCTATATCAATGGCCTGGGGGCTCATCTGCGCGGCCAGAACGCGGACGTCCCACGTGCAGGGGATGTACAAATCCCGGCACTCCTGTACGCGGACGACACCGTGTTGATTGCTCGAACTGGGGTTGGCCTTCAGACTCTTCTGAACGCATTTGGCACTTTTATGAATAACTTGGATTTGAAGGTGAATGTTTCAAAATCTCATACAATGGTAATGGGGCGTGAGTGCATCAAAAAAAGGCATAAATCTTTTTTTTGTAGAGGGGTCCCCGTTTCAATGGTAACGACATTCCCCTACCTGGGTGTATTATTTGACCAAAAAGGAACATGGGGGCCACAGATAAGAGCTAAAAAGCTAGCTGTAACTAGATCCTCCTCAGCGATCCTGGGTTTCGCAGGCAAGCTGGGAGCTCGGCCCATGGAAGCCCTTTTAAAGATCTATAAGAGCAAGCCAGTGGCCATTGCACTTTACGGTTCACCTGTGTGGGGCTATGTTAATCTTGACCCTATCCAGAGAGCGGAAAACAGATTTATTAGATCCCTTCTCTCGGTACCTCAGTCTACCCCAACCTATTCAATCCATCGAGAGGTGGGCTTACCGTATCTGTCAGATCTACTGAGCTTAGCTCCCCTGATCATATGGTTGAAATTGTGGTTAAACGAAGACCTCCCACTAAACCATAAAATACTGAAGGATGTTTTATCTTTAGATAAACACAGTAGTATCCCATGGATGGCCTATCTAATTAAATCTTTTACTGACCTGGGCCGCCCTGAGCTCTTTTTATGCCCAGACAAAATCAGGGCCCAAGATATAGGTCACATAAAAAAGGCGTTCATGGAAAGTAAGGAATTACATTGCGAGGATGTTGAACTACTGAAGCCATCAGTTAGGTCACATAACCTTTTGGTCAGTTCCTCTTCCATCTCACCTTATCTTATTTTTGTAACCTTTCCCTACCATAGGTTCCTGTTAACCAAGTTCAGGTTCAACCTGATACACTATCAACTTGGTTCATTTAAGGGTTGGCAGAAGCCAGATGAAGCTCCACCTTGTAGATGTGATGACTTCTCGGTGCAGGACACAATGCACTTTGTCATGTTTTGCAGCTTCTTTCATGAGCAGAGGGAAAAATATCTGCTCCCTATCTTGAAAGAAGCGGGTTTCACTCAGGTTCGCCCAGCATTGCTGTATTTACAGCTTTTGTCAAATCCCCGCACTACCTTTTGCATTGCGAATTTCTTAGTAGCTGCAGCTAGGGTGAAAGCTGCTGGTCAAAACTCGCCTTAGCAATTTTTAAGGGCTATTATTATTATTATTATTTTTTTTTTTTTATGATCTAATTTGTATTGTCTTAATATTGTATAGTATTTAAACATGTATTTGTAGTTTTAAATGTTCTTATGGAAACGCTGGGTTATGTATGGACATATGTATCCTATGTTATGTTTTATCGTTTTTGTTTCTTTGTATGACTTGTAATAAGTCGAATAAAGATATCCTGACTGACTATACCTCTCCTCACTAGTGTCCAGACAACCATGCTGGTCGCCACAATTGTCCCTACTTGCACTATCTCAAACACACCTGCCAACCTCCGGCACAGGACCCAACTTGAGATAGGCAATCCTTTTTTTTTTTTTTTTTTGGTTAACTTTGTTTTTATTATTATCATTATCATTATTTTCATACTTGCAGTTTACATTGTATTTTATCACAACTGTAATTAAATACCATTTACATCTCAGCTGTATATAGACAATGCAGTTATGGCAGTAAGACATTTCAGCCACTAACATCTGCTACAGAACTCCTATATTAACAGTTGGCTTGTCATCTTGACCATACAAGTGCTAACTATAGATAACGTTGCTTAATACAAACATATGAAAATGTTCCCTTCCTCGTGGAACATTTACAGTAGGTCTACGCAACATTACATACAACAAATCCGTGAGAACCCCTTTGCATTGTGGCAGCTCAGCCATTTATCTCGACTGTGTGCGGTGCTCCCCAAGTTCCCCACGCCTGCCAAAGCTCAAAAAAAATATTATGGATGGTGTATTATGATGCCTGAGGGCTGAATATGTATCTAGGAGAAGAGGAAGGGGGCAATCAAAAAAGCAGGAATGAGGAAGTGCAAAAAACACAGTTGATGGACAGAATGCAGAACAATGTCTTACATTCACCCCAGTACAAAGATCTGGGCCTCAAGCAAGCCGGGCTGAAGACGGCTGGAATGCCAGAAACCGGTCCTCGGAAGCTTGTTTCCGGTCCAGGGAAGGCGTGGCTTGGCGGTTCGGGCTGGACTGTTCCCATGAGGCACAGGGTCAAGGCTGATTTGCATATGGCCATGTCTGAACTGGGGTGGTGTGGAGTGCAAAAAAACGATGGATTTGGGCCCAGATCTCTGTACTGGGGTGAATGTATGACATTGTTCTGCATTCTGTCCATCAATTGCGGTTTTTGCAAGTGGGAGTGAGGAAGTGCAGCACGTGAAGAGGAGGGGGACGGGGTGGAGGTAAATGCGATAGGTGAGAAAGCAAAGGGGGGAGTGGAAAAAAAAGGGGGGATATCGGTACAACCATACTCCTGTGCAGGCAACTGTGGCAGGATGCTAAGTGCTTCACTGTTGTCCGTGTATTATATATTATCTTCTATTGCCTGCTGGCCCTCCTCTTCGGATGCACCTGCTGGTGCCTCAGAGGGCTCTTGCCAGGTGGTGCGAAAGTCTAGCAATATTACGTCCCATGCTGCCGCTATTGGCTGCTTTCGCAATCCCATAGCGTCTTCTCGGCGGAGCGCTACACTTTCTGGCTGTGCCAAACACAATAGAGATTGATACCAGGCTGTTGCTGCTGGGGGGGGGGGGCAGTGGACTTCCAGCAGCGCGAAAGTAGACGCTTGGCTACTATGAGGCCCAGATATATGTATCTAGAAGTCACTTTATACTTTTTGGGCCATGGGTACAGACCCAAAATGCACATTTCCCATGTCCAGTCCAGGGCGCACTCAGTGCATTGAGATAAACAGCTGGTGACTGCACCCCAATACGTTTGTATAGCAGTGCATGACCACAGAATGTGCAACGGGTATGCACCAGCCTCATCACATCTTGCACATCTGGCATCGGTGCAATCAAAGTACCTGTTTAGACGTTCCGGAGTCAGATAGGCTCTGTGAATGATGTAATATTGAATAAGCTGGAATCTGGCATTACAGGGGTTTTGAGTAGGGCTCTTGAGTATACTTTCCCATTCCCGGTCTGTGATGGATCGCTGCAAGTCCAGGTCCCAGTGGGCTCGGAGAGAGAGCAGTTGCAGTGACATATGGATTCTAAGAGAGTCTGCGAGCCAATTGTTTAGGTGACGCCTGTGCCCAACTTGTGTAGGTATTGTATAGTTAGGTGGGTGGCAGGTTCCTGTGTCATATCGCCCCACAGCGCGCTCAGCGCCTGTGTCCCAACAGCATGCAACAGGAACTGTCCGTGCGGCAAGCCCGAACCTTCCGCCAGGTCCGCTAATGGGAGGAGCTGCTTATCATTATAGAGATCACTTAACCTCTGTATACCAACCTCTTCCCAATGCGTAAGTTCTCCGTTGGTTACTGCCCTAATTCTCGTGGGTGTGCCTAGTATAGGAAGTGATGGTGCATATGGCCCTACTTGGCACATGATGCGAAGACTATGCCTGTAACCTAGGTATGACACCCGGATCAGCAGCTGAGTAGGTGTGCCGCCCACCCGACTTGGATGGAACATTGTCACTATTTGGGAGTGGGTGAGCCCGGGTGTTTACTCTGCTGTGTCCTCAAGCTGGCGGGCGCTTAGCCAACGCGCCAACCACTGAAGCTGCGCAGCTAAATACTATTGCTCCACATTGGGTAGAGAGAGCCCTCCCTGGGTGGTCTGTGGATACATTTTAGCAAGCGATACTCTGCTTCGCGACCCATGCCAGATAAATTGCCGCATATCTGACTCTAGGCTTTTTAAAAACGGAGGTTGAACGTGCAATGTTAAGTTTGTAAAGTTACAACAGGAGGCACTGTAGGACCACCATTTTTAGTAACTTGATCCTGCCCATGACTGCTAACTGCAAGGTAGTCCAAAAGGACATCTGTGCCCTCACCGCTGCAACGGCACAAGTCAAGTTGCCTTCGAAGAGATCCTGCGGGTCCCTGTATACAAGAATCCCAAGATATCGGAACTCTTGAATCTATCAGTACACCACCCTACCGCTGATGACTAATTGTGGGTCATGGGTAGATTCTACAAAGGGAAACAGGCATGACTTCCCAATTTATCTTCAGTCCTGACACTGAGGCGAACTCAAGCAGATTGTCTGTGCCTCGCACGGTCGCCCCACATCTCTGATATATATCAACAGGTCATCTGTGTATACCAACTGGATTCCCCAGTCAGTTTGTGTACTGCAAAGTGCCTCAGCTAATGGTTCAGTGGCAAGCACGTATAGCAATGGGGAAAGTGGGCAGCCTTGTCTCGTGCCTCCTTCTATGGGGACCCACTCAGATACATATGGGCCTGTCTTGACTCTGGCCGTGGGGCCAGTGTAGAGTAACTGAATGAGGCCTAGAAACACCTCCCCTAATCAATACCTACACAGTGCAGCAAATAGGTACTCCCATTCTAGGGTGTCAAACGCCTTCTCCAGGTCTAGAACTATGCATTCAGCATGCGTCCAGCTATCCCTGGAGTAGTAGCCACCCGAAAGAAACGTTGCACTTTTAACGATGTGTTATGTGCAGATACAAATCCGTTTTTGTCCTCGTGCACCAGGTGAGGCACCAGCGGGCCAATCTATTTGCCAGTATTTTAGCTAGCACCTTATAATCTGTATTAAGTAGTGCCAGCGTGTGGTACGATCCCACCAGCTCCACATTCTTGTGACGCTTGGGCAGGGACACTAACAAAGACTCGCGAAGCGTCTCCGGAAGCACACCCATTTCCTGCGCATTTTGATACATTGCAATGAGGCGCGGTGCCAGGACCTTCTAATAGGCTTTGTAATATTCGGCTGGATAGCCGCCTGGGCCCGGCGTTTTGCTTGTGGCTAACAAACTTATAGCATTTTGCACTTCCGACAGCGTGAGCGGTTTACTCAACTCGTCTATTTCTGTAGGTGTGGCATGACTTAGCGATTGATACACTCTGATGTAATTCGTGGTGAATTCACCATGAACTTCATGTTGAGTAGTGAGCATGGACCCCGCCGCAGACAGCAGCCTCAGTATGGGAGCCTGCGCGTGTCCCTGCCAGATCATGCGCGCAAGCAATCCGGCCGCTCTACCTGCCGACGCATGCATGCGTGCTGCATGTGTCTCATAGTTCAGACCGCGTAATCGCTCCATCACCTCAGTATAGCTAGTACGGTGCGCATCAATGTCCTGCTGCACATCAGCGCCCTGCGCTTATTCAGCTTTGAGTCGGGGCAAGGTGTCTACAGTGTGCTTCACTTCTGTGTCTGTTTTCAAATGCTCTAACTCAACCCCATGCAGCACCTTCTGACCACCACCTTGCTCGCATCCCACAGAGTTCTTGTATCCGCAGCTAACCCCACATTATGCTCAAAATATGTTTCAATCTCTGTATTTACTGTTGAGATAGGCAATCCGTATCGCTTAACGTCATTCTCCTGAACCCCCAAAACAAACTCCAATCTGTAGCGACTCTGCCAGGGTACTCCTTTATTGGGGGCATTCACTTTGCTACTTCAAGTGTGCCGAAAACCTGTGTTAGAACTTGGTAGTGGTGCAAGGTCTAGAGCTGTCTTTGGTCAACTTTGTCTGCCCTGCTCAAATCGTACTCTTTAGAATCAAAAGTATGGGCACAAACTTCCATGCATATGTCTTCATTCTAATGTAGACCATGCTGCCAGAACTGTGGTGCAATCATTGGATGTGCAGGCACAAGAATCTGTGTAGAGCAGCATCTGTGATTATCTGTTTTTTTTCTCGTTTGAAAGCCAGAAATATTTTAAGTGGTTGTATTGAGTGCTAGCTGTAAGAAGGTGAAAGCTCTCAAATCGGGTTAATGCATGCATTTTACATATGGGATAAATTCATCCAACAGAACTTCTTGCACACGTCCAGCAGAGAACAGGTATGCTATGCAAGCTGCACTAGTTTTACCCCTTTGTTCACCATCTAATATTATACTCCACAGAGAAATACAACACAACAGAATATCTAACATGCTTCATAACTACTTAGATGTCATGTAACAGGCAGTCAAGGTGCTTGCTGCTCCCCATGGTCACAAAGGATTAAGCAGCTCTAAAGATCAAATTAAGCAGAACATCTTGCATGTATCGGCGATGAAACATATAGTATTATGTTTCTCACATACGTATTAGTCACCAGGATTCACCTATTCAAGGGTCGGGGGCTATCCAGTTCACATCAAAAACAGAAATCAGAACAACATTCTGGAATGCCTGTTGGCATTTCGTAACGATGCAAGACTGGGTAAAGAGAACTGCCTTTTTTCTCTACTCTGGATGGTCCCTTTAGCTCCATATTAGACCGACCATTATTACACACATGAACTAGAACACTTACTACTGCATTACTTCCTACTGCACTAACAATTGAGATGCCACATTCTACACAACAGGGCATATTTGACTTAAGTCTTCCCTACATCTCATTTGTGCATGACCACGTTATCTACTACAAAACCATTGCAGCTCCGATACTCTGAAGCCAGCTAGTGCTTTGCTTCCAGCAGCACTAAACACTGTCAAATGCTTTACTTTGTGACAAAAAAACAAGCCATGACTGACTGACTCCTTTATTCAAGTGGAGCAATAACAATCTCTATACTCCTTGCGGAACAGAGTTAATGAAAACATATGACGTAACATGATATGCAAAACCCCGCAGGGCTGTACCACATAGTAGATAATCAAGTTGCTCTCTACATTCCTATCTTTAAAGTAGATATTCATATAATAAACAAAATTACACATGTTCAACACTTCTTGGGCATGGCATATAGCTACCAGTAAGAAATGCAGACTAACTTTGACTAAAATTAGTAATCACTAGCCTCAGACCAAAGAGCAGTGATAACATGCAGCCACTGCTCTCCCACTCTAATAGTTACTGAACTGGGAGTGTATAATTTTCCATCTCACATGACCATTCAAGATTATTTGCAGTTGCGGTGATCATGACCCCGTCAGGGCCGCACAACTTATCAGCTATAATTACTACAAAACTGAGTAGAAAGCAGTTTATTTGTAACCACTGGTCTTAAGACCAAGGTCCTGCAAGGGGCTTAACGGAAGATAAGTTAAACACAAAGAATGCATAAAAAGTTGTTATCCATCCAGCAGCAATGTCCTCAATTGCACATAACCTTTCATCTGCCAGTTACAGGTTTCTTCTCTTCTGGACTCTATGATACTTTGGATTTTCCTGATCTTGGCACCAGATTGAATTTGAGACCTATACTTCAGGCAGATTTCTAACCTTATAAGTATTCCCTGGTGCCAGTATGGATCTGGAAACTTTTCTACCATTGACACCATTGCCCTAGAGAGTAGTATGTGTATCCAGTTGCAAATCGCCTGCTCAGCAAGTGATAACACCAGCCTGTTTATTGCATTCCTGTCATTTGTTCCTGTTTTTTGTCCCTAGCTGATAGAGGTACATGGTTGTTCTTTGTTTTTCACAAAATTTTCCAAAATTCTAACAGTGCTTATGTAGTAAGCTGTCATATGTTGACTTCGAAGGCAGAGGAGTTCTAACCTGGCCAACGTTTCTGCAAGCAGATGTACTATCTGACCAGCACCCCATCCCCATAATGACATTTGAATTTGGTGCCTGGAGTCTGACTGAACTGCATGCCCCTCTTGTGCCTCCGTATATCTGAAAGACATGAGGGAGCAGGTAGGTAAACTGTTATTGGCTCAGACCTGCAAATGGACCCCTATTTGGTACCTTTCCCACTAGTGCCAACTTTTAAAGGGTCTTCCCACAAGATACTACGTTGAAAATAAGTCTTCTTCCTCATCTTAGAAAAGGCTTCTGCTCTCAAGACTATTTGGAGTCCGCAGTGCTATCATCTTCCTCTGAGCCATTTTTTATGTGGTCCTGGCCCTTCTCCCTCTGGTCCCCTTATGGCTCATAAATGTCGGGTTAGACTCTGCAAGCTCAGAAGCTCCAGCCTTGATGCCGCCAGTGTGCCTTCATATGATCAAGTCTCTGTGTTCTTTATGTGAAGCCTCCCTTTCTAAGACTCCTATAATGCTTTTGAAGTTGTCCCTGACAATGTTCTTTGAGGTGCACTTATTCACTTTCTCAGCCTTCTAAATCAGAGGAAATTAGAGTGGCTTGAGAGAAACTGAAGGCTTCCTTAAAGTGTTTTCTTGCCTAGAAAGTTGTTCCCATGGAATAACTCTTTGACTTAGATTGAAACTCATCAGATATGGCCAACTGTAATTTTAGAGTGGCAACTGCAGCAACAACAAGATAATGAATGGAATGCTTGAATTATTATTAGGCACTGGGATATGCTTGAGCTGCATCCCAAACCATCGTTTTGCACCCACAAAGTTACCTCAGTTTGGATCCAGCCATATGCAAATCAGCCTTGACCCTGCTCCCATCGGAACAGTCCAACCGAACTGCCAGGCCATTTCCTCCCTGAACCAGAAAACAAGCAACCCAGGAATGGTTTCATCCTTATTATGGGCTCATCAGCCAGGTATAGCTTGATTCCAGTGGCACAGTGAGCATGGGATCCATGTCTGGGCATACATGTCGCACTTAGGCCTGCAACAACAATGAGGTGACGGAGACAATGCTTGAATTCATCTGCGGGGGCTACATCTCAGTCAATCGTTCTTTGCCCACCATGCCACCTCAGTTTGCCCCCAGCTGCAAATCATCCTTGACCCTGCTCCAATCAGAGCAGTCCAGCTTGAACTTCCAAGTCGGCCTCCCATCAACTTTTGTGTGCTTCAACTAGATTTTTAAAATTGCAAAAAACACAGTTGATGGACAGAATGTAGAACAATGTCATACATTCACCCCAGTACAAGGATCTGGGCCTAAATCCATCGTTTTTTTGCACTCCACACAACCCTGGGTTAGACACAGGCTATATGCAAATCAGCTCTGACCCTGTGCCTCATGGGAACAGTCCAGTCCGAACTACCAAGCCATGTCTTTCCCGGACCGGAATCAAGCATCCAAGGACCGGTTTCTGGCTATCAGCCTTCATCAGCCTGGATAGCTTGACTCCAGTGGTGTGGAGAGCCTGGGACTCACGTCTGAGTATACCCAGCACACTTGGGGTGAAAATTGCAAAAAACACAGTTGATGGACAGAATGTAGAACAATGTCATACATTCACCCCAGTACAAGGATCTGGGCCTAAATCCATCGTTTTTTTGCACTCGACTCAACTAGATTTTTAGGCACATGAAAGAATCTGATTTTTGGAGGCTGATAACCTCCACCCTCCGTTTAATACAAGTACTGAGCTTTACTTAGAGCTTCAGCATTCCAGTGGTCACAGGAAGGACATATTACATTTCCTTCAAGCCCTCTCTCTGAAATCTTTGGTCCTTCACAGCCAGTGTGTTTAAAGCAGCAGAGGGGTTTGAATTGGTATGTGTGGGCCCAAATTTGATATTTTGACAGAAATCTTACAGCCATCTGTTAGGAATTGCACCCTTGCATACCTCAAACTTGCGGGTGTTAGACCTGGATTTGTTACAGAAAGGGGCATGCAAGTGATGCCGATGACCGAGAGGGCCATGGGATTTTATGCCCTGTACTTTCTAATTTCCCCTTCGCTCCCCCTCCCAAACAAAGTCTAGGATTTAACGCTCTTAAACCTATGTCAGCGAGTGTGAATTTAGGATGATGTCCCTGAGCTAGGTCCTCCTAACATTGAACTCGCAAGATTAAATGGTGTCCTTGTATCCTCATGACCACTATTTTTTCTTCGGAGTATCTCTGCATAACTTTTGGGTCTCAGCAGTCCCCAATTTACAGTACTGCCTTTTGGTCCTAAAACTGCTCTGAAAGTCTTCGCGAAGGCACTAGTAGCCTCCCTCAGAAGTATGCATATTTCTTTACATGTATGATTTACTGGTCAAGGTGGCTACCCCATGCTGGTTTTGGTCCATTTGGTGCACACCAATTACCCTGGTACATCCCCTGGTTCGCCATCAAATATCAAGTTCCACGTCACCCCTCTTAGAAATTGAAGTTAATTGGTGAAAGGCCGAAAACTATCTCTGTGGTGACTTTTCCTGAGCCCCATAGGATCCTGCATACTCTGCCAGGCTCAAGTGCTGATTCTGAAGGTTATCTGTCATTTGGGCTTAATGGCCTCATGCCATTTGGGCTATACAATCCTTCTAGTGTTGTCTCAGACGTTGGTGGTTCAAGTATTAGGAGAGCCCCCCCCACTTGTGTTTTAAATCTTCCATTCAGTTCTGCAGACCTCAAGGTGGGATGTCCCATTTGTCCTCGACAGAAGCTGGCCACTGCTATATAGGCCTCCTCGTTGGGCTGGGACGCTCCTCTGTGGGAGATGACTAGGAGCAGTCTTAAGTCCTGTCACTAGGTCTGCTTTTCAATGTCCTGGAGTCAAGCTCTGTTTGCTAGTTCTGGATGCATTTCTCTTCTCGACCTTGGGTCATGCTCTCTGGTATTATTAGACATTATACTCTTGTCACTATCTCAACAGACAGGAAGGAGTGTCTTCCTGGGCCTGGTCATGGGAGTCACTAGGTCACGCAGCACAACCGGTGGACCCTTCGAATAGGAGACTTCGTGCAATGATTAGTGTGTACTTAAAGGATCACAAGTGGGCACTACGCCACAAGGTAGCAAACATGATCTTCTCCTGGCTGGGCCTCCCTGCATTTGCTCTCTTTGCCATAGTTCGAAACAGGAAATGGTATTTGTTCACCTTACTGGATTTCCCACTATGTGGTTCTCTGGAGGACTCCTTCTGCTTGAGCTGGGCTTGGGATCTGTTTGTGCTTTCTCTTCGATCCCACTGATCTCAGGGACACTGTAGGAGTGCAAGAGTATAGCGTATTCTCAATGATCTGGGCTAAGCGAGGAAGATTCGGTACACCTATCTGTCGGAACTTTGTGTTCATTCATTCTTCTTTTTGATAGTAGATCCGCTTTCTCAGGAGGATGATTGTGTCTTTCACCCAGTACTTTGGCACTGTCTGCATGCAAGGAGACTGAGCCTTATCAATTTGAGGCTTTCCTTCTCCCTCCATATGCAGTGAATGGCTTCCTGGATTTGGCCAATAAGTATGATTATGCTGAGAGAAGTTTGTCTGTTCGGGTCTGGGTGCAGGCTTTAACCCTTCCCAGGCTAATCTGTGGGATCTTTTTTACTTTCACTCACTCAGCAAGGTTTGGCAGATTCTATGTGTTGTCAGTCACTTTGTGCCTTTCTGATCAGTCTTCTTTGTTTAGTTTACCACTGGTGGCTTATTCCTAGAAAGATTTGATTTGCACTTCTTTTCTCTTTGTTGTTCGGCACTGGCACTTAAATTTGATTTGGACATTACTCCTGGCATCGTATTTTAAATTGATGGTTAATTGTTCCATTTGTCTTTTTCCCCTTAGGACTGTCATTTTTGGCATTATTACCTAGGTGCTTATGGTTGGAGAGTTGTGCCCAATCTGTCTGTCCACCATTAATTGTATTCTACCCAGGCAAATTGTTTCTGTGTACTTGCCACTCTTCTGAAAAATGTGTGTTTACCATTGAGGAGTATTTTATGGAGTCTTCTTGAGTGATAAAGGAGCAGGAGGCCCTTTAAACCACCACAGTGTCTTATAAGATTTTTACCCAGGAGCATCAGAAGGCCTTTTCTTCTAAACTACTAAGGAATATTATGCAAATATACACAGGAGCTGCCCAAGAGCAACCCAGTAGTGATACTATTGCACCACCACCAAAGGGTATTGTATGCAGTCTTTTTGATGACATCAGATGTCCTATCTAAACCACAATTTAGACACAGATTCATTCTTTTTCCAAGCATTATTGCATGGAATTAAACATTTCCTAGCTTTTGTAACTGAAAGGTTCGATTCTACTAAGGATACGGAGGCTGGAATTACGCTGTTCTTTCTTCACTTTATACAGTAGCCCTATTAAAACTAACAACAAAAAACTTAATTGTCCATGAACCCTCCGGAAAAGGAAGAAGTCCATTAACCCGTCATCATCAGCTTTATTTCGGTTAATAAAATAAACTTTAATAGCATAGTTACACTATAAAATGCGGAATTAAAATACAACCGTTAAAATAACAACAGCATGCAACAGTAAACAAATTATATGCCGCCCAGCAATTCAATGACTTAGTCCTAAAAACATCCATAAATATAAAGTGCAAGAAGTAACGTGTACCTTGTCGTTGATAATCTGGGTGTATGACCTGAAGACAGATGCACAATGCAAGGCTAATGCAGTTTATTAAAACAATGAACTCCCACGCTGTAAGGTATGTTTAAGAAAGGTGGCAACGTCAAAGCAAACCTCGGGGGTTGGGAGTAGCTGTAAATACAGACGGGAAGGGACATGTCTGGTATGTGGGGTGCACCTCAAAAGTGGAATAAAAAACTTCCTAGTAGAACAGTTGTAAAACCTGCAAAAAAAGACAGTGTGCCAGAGTTTGCAGTGATCGCTCATCGCAAGGGCAGACCAAAATCTCCTTCGGACCCAACTGGGCCAGGGGGGTAGGAGAGTGTGACACCTGATCAAACCCAACCTACACCTTGTGAGAAGGATCCTGTCACTTCCTATCTGCACCATTGCCAGGTAAGGTTCCATGCCGGTGGTAGTTTGTACCAACCGGTATTCTCTCTTAGCGTGCTTCCGCAACTTGGGCTCCTCCCTTTCTCTGTTCATAAGGTCCCTAAAAGCGTTTTTTAACCCGCTTTTATCCCTTGCAGTAATATCACCAGGCGAGGAAAAAATGTCAACTTATTGCACATATGCTTAACCTACCTAAGCCACGGGATACGGATACTCATGTCACAACCAAGGCAATCCAAGGCGATGTCCCTATTCAGGGTGGCCCCTGATGAAATAGCATCAGAGGGGTCAGTGTAATGGGAACAGTCCAGTTCAGGCTAGACTGTTTCCCAGGAGGCACAGAGTCAAAACTGATTTCCATATGGCTGTGTCTGAACTGGGGTGGTGAAGTAAGCTAAAGAACGATGAGGGATTCAACCCAGATCTGTGACTGGGGGTGAGTGTCTGAAAAGTTTCAGCGCTCCGTCCATCATCTCCTTGTGTTTGCTTTGTTCGCCCTACATTGGCACGGTATCCCCCAACTTGAGTCCCTTGCTCACTTTGCCACTGGATTCAAGCCAGCCTGGCTGATGAGGGGTGTTACCCCGAAACCGGTCCCAGGATGCTTGTTTCCGGTCCAGGGAAGACTTGGCTTTGCAGTTCAGGCTGGACTCTTCCCATGAGGCACAGGATCAAGACTGATTTGCTGATGGCTGGGTCTGAATTGGGGTGACGAAGTGAGCTAAAGAGCGATGGTAGATTTAACTCAGACCTGTGACTGGAGGTGAGTTTCTGAAAAGTTTCAGCGCTCCGTCCATCATCTCCTTATGTTTGCTCATGACAATATGAACATGACTTAAAGTAGAGTCCTTACTCATAATTATTCGTATCCTTTCTGTGACTTGGTGTGTGACGATCAATGAATAATGGTGTGGAGTAATGGTGGGCTAATCCTTGCCTCTGTGTCCTTAATGGAATTGAAACATTCTGGTACAAAAGCTAGGAAATATTTCATTGAATTAGGTTAGTGTAAAGCTTATTTACCACTATAGGGGCCCAGTTTGAAGTAGAACCTTATGAAGGTAGAGTCTAAGGACCAGTCCGCTGCATTTGGAACATACTCCGAGCTAGCTCCAAGAGCGGATGCTTTAGATGCCATAGCCCCTCTGGTGGAATGTGGCCCGAACTTTCTAGAGTTAATTCCTGCTTCCTGCGTGGTCCTTCATACCCACTGTGCAGTTGTTGGGAAAGAAACCACTTTATACGGTTTCTGAAGGGCACTGAGCACTTGCCGCTCCCCGTGGGGGTGGATCTCCTCCGTTAAGGCATGTTATGCCTTAATACAGCAAACCACACATAGTTTTGGAGAGTCCTGAAAGTCAGGGTAGGATATCCGTCTTAATTTACATTTTGTATGCCTTTAACCCCTTGGCTGCTGGGGTAATTTTCCTGCTGTGCTGGGGGCGCGCACAGCGCCCCGGTGCTCATGACGAGCTCAGCTCGTCATGAGCTACAGTGCTCCTGTGCTCATGACGAGCTGAGCTCGTCACGGCCACACCCGTTTCAATAGAACGTTCAGCACAGCAGGGGAATTATCCCAGCGTGCGAGCGTTCTAATGGCCATGACGAGCTCAGCTCGTCATGAGCACCGGAGCACTGTAGCTGAGCATGCAAGGGGTTAAACATGGAAGGTGGGAGGGAACGAGCATATGGGGTGCGAGGCTTTCAAGTCGGATGGGGGTGGGCGGGCAGAGGAGCGAGCGAGTGGGATGGAACTGGAGATAGGTTGTGAGGTCAAGCGCGCGCCTGGCGAAGTGTCACGTTTCAGTAGACAACATGCATTGGGAGGAATCTGCTTGTTCAAGAGTGTTGTTTCCCCTGCAATAGTTCAGATCTACAAATAGCTCGACCTAAAAATGTTTGCACTCAACACACATGTTGATGTCAAGCACTCATTTTGCACATGCTGCGAATGACCGTTGTTTACTTTTCTCTGAACATATGTGCGGGTTCTACAGGAATTGCGTATGATTAGTCAATGATTATCCTGGTGTTCAATGTTATTCTGTACAAAGAACTTGATCATAAAACATCTTCCCGACCTGCCAGGAGAATCACATCCCTAGCCTCAGTTCAACAATTTGTGATTACAGGCAAATCACTTAATCTCCCCAAGCCTAAACAAAACTGCTTTTCACATTTATAAAAAAATGTTTGCAGTTTTTTATAGAACTACCCCCACCCGAAGGTATTGGAGCACTTGACATGAGCACCAGTTACTTGTCACAGGGACACATTCATTAGTGATTTGCCCCAAAACACAGGATGTTGAGTCGAGACTTAAGCCTGGTTTGCCAGTTCCATAGTCGGAAGCTCTGGCCCTTACTCTGCATCCTTTCCCCAGAGGACTCTACATCTTCTCCCTAGCATCAGCCTCAGTTCAAGATTTTGCGATTGCAGGCAGATAACGTAATCTCCCCATGCCTAAATACATCACACATTGGCAAAGCCAATAGGTTTCACCTATGCAAAATCTATTGGTTTTGGAAGCTTTATATAAGACATGTTGCACAGCAGTGCTGGCTGCTGTACAACATGTCTTTAAAGTTTCTTTTTTTTTTTAAAGAGCGATCACATGGATGCCTTGTAGTCCTTTTTTAACTTTAAAACATGTTGCACAGTAGCTGGAGCTGCTGTGCAACATGTTGCAAAAACATTACCAACACCAATACATTTCGCAGAGGCAAAACCCATTTGCTTTGCCGGTGCTTGTTGTTTTCTGCTGTCACTGTGCTTTTATTATGGGATTTAATGTGTTTATTTTATATTACAGGCTCACTACAGCTGTGGACCTCCCTCCAGAATTTATTCACCTTTACATTTCAAATTGTATCTCCACTTGTGAACAGATTAAGGATAAATATATGCAGGTGGGTGGTTGACACACTTTGACATGTCCTTGTTTGTTGAGTCCCAGAGAGAATGAATGGGCAATATTTTGACTATTTCTTTATTGTTATTAGCTTTTTCTTTTCTGTTGGCTTCTTCTTTTGATGCTGTCACATCTAGGAATATAGCATAACCATGCTGCTGCTATTACCAATTACCCGTGTCATCTAATGGTCTACATGTCCTGGCCTTTTAACCAGTAGCATCTTGCTTGCAGATTCTGCCCTTTAGGCCAAAACATATAGTGGAAAAAGGCAACCAAGTGGTGTGTAATGTGGATGCAAATAAAAAACCAGGATTGTCCTATCCAAAACTGCTACTTGGCAGCACTAGCCTTTAAAACTTCAATGAACAATCTGAACTAGATTTGGTGGACGCTCCGTGCACTTCTGGAGGCCAATTGAATAAAATCTGCCCCTGCTACTTTGTATGGCAAAGAATTGTGGGGTCATAAAAACTGCATAGCCGTCCAGGGTGTAGATACCCATTTTCTTTAAATTGCTACTAATGCACCCACTTATTTATTCTCCAATGATTGATTTTGTGGTAGCCTTTAAAGCACTGCTGTACTTGATTCCTGCTAGAGAATTCAGCACAATCTTTTAGGGACATTTTAGCAAGATTGATTCATTTTGTAAGTGTAGTGTACCAGACTTGGGAGCACTCACCTGAACTAAATGTACAGGTCTATATTATTAATGAAATACCTGTATGCCACCTTACCATACTGAAGGACACCTACAGGGATAGGATCAAAAAGAACCTAGTATTGAAAATTGGAACACTTTGGGCACTTCAATATTGTGTTGAGTATTTCAGATACTTTTAGATGATATTTTACCTGTAGGATGAAAAAGTTCTACATTTTGCTTAGGCTATGGGGGTCTTACTTTTGTGGAAAAAACGAGTACATTGGCTGGCTATTCTTCCCTTCCATACAGCTACTGTGTCAATATATCTCACAACATACTTGTATATACAGGTCTTTCTAATTTGCGCTTTATGCCTTCCTAATGCTCCACCATGCTATCATAATAATCAGGAGGGAAGAGTAGCTGGACATTTTTTTATTGAATGTATATTAACTAGTATTGTCGTACTTCACCATCTATGTAGTATGGTGCCCTTTGCTGTCTAATTGATGAATTGTAACTGGAAAATGTATCTGGAACAGATGCCTGCACAACGTTTGGTGCCTAATTTATTGCAGTTCCATCATGGCTGAGTCTGCATGTTGCCACCTGGTAGCACAGGTAGGTGGTTGGGATGGGGGCTTATATGGCGCTGTTAGAAGCCTAGAAGGATAGTTTAGAAGGTGAGGAATATGCAGAAAGAGTAGGGGTCCACCAGAAATGTAGTTACCAAAGCTAAGTATTTTTTCCTTATGGGTAGGGTTAACAGGATTTCCTTGGTGGCAACAGAATATACTCCAGTACTGGGCCTTTTTTTTTTTTACAGATGACCATTTTCATGTTGGTTCAGTTAAATCAACCAAAGTGAACGTAGAGTACAACTGCCAGACAGCACAGGCGGCTTGTTACACACAAATCTAAATATAAAACTAAAGCACTGAATCTTTTGTGACCGCAAGTCATTTGGTAAACCTGAACTCCTGTGGCCAACAGGACTATACTGCATGGTGGGGGTGTGACAGACTGCCTCCTAGTACTACTTTGGTGAGGAAGAGGCAGGTGCACGAAGAACCTATAGCTATATAGACCACAATCTCCACAGTTCCAAGGTAAGCAGTGTTGCTGTTAAATTACCTAACTGAAGCAGTTCTTCAGTTCATGCTTCTTCAAGTCCGTTCTATTGAATATGATCTTGTGACTGCTTTGGCAACCTCAGCCCATTGAGAAATCTTCTACTTATTCTCTGGTCAGGTGAGGCCTTGGGAAAATCTTCCTGGCATCACACCAGCTTCTCCTGACAAGTAGTCTTGCTTCTCATGCAGGCTGTTAAGTTCTCCCTTCTTAGGTCACACAAGTAAGGCTTAATACAGGATTCCCAGAAGGCCCAAGATGGTGCCATTGACTAAGGTTTCACTTTTGTTAGCGAGACTTCCCAGCATGACCACTTCTTTGTCCTGGTGATTCACGAAATGCTGGCGCAAGGAGGCACTTATTCTTAGTCCACCTGGATTTACGGACATTTCACGACGGGACAAACTAGACTCTCACTGGACACTACCGTTTGCCCTGCGTGATTGTGTGCTTATTTTAGTTTAGACAGGGGGCATTGAGGATAAGTAGTCCCCGCTGCCCTCCCCAGCGTCCCCACAGCCATTTCGCTATCTGCATTTGCAGTGCTGTTTAATTAGGCACTGCAGTGCAGGCAGCAAAATGTCCATCTGCATAATTAATGCAGACCAAAGTCCGCATACCAGCCTTCCGGTAGCAAAAGCTGGAAGCCTCAGGCAGCCAGAAGATCATCTTTTTCAAATGCCTGCAATCGTGGAGACATGCAACTTCCCTTCATCTGGTTTCTAGACTCTGAAGCCAATAATCACATTGGACGTGTTTGGCACTCTGTAATCAACTCAACCACCTTGTCCAGTCCAAAGTAACAGTGATGGCAAGAGAACCTGGGTAAGGGGACTGGATAGGGCTCTACCCAAAGAAGGTGAAATTGTTCCAAAATATCCTATTTTTGTGTTCCATCAAGCATACCCTTCTATCAACAATTGAGCATACTTTTTGTAAACCAATGTGAGGATTGTTCATGTTACCTAAAATACCTAAATGCTGATTGTGCAGATGAGATTGACTTCTCCTTATGACGATGTGCAAATTTGATTAATTTTTTTTCTCTTTCAAGCTTGGCACTGCAATTTGCCCTTTCCAAGAGATTGGTATCATCTCGCTGACCAGAATAGTATTTAAGTTAACTAGAACTGCAGAATCTTAAACATTAAGTCTGTTGGTACATATATTCCAGTCCTGGCACTTTATTACCTTTCTGCTTCACCGGGGTTTCTGAAACAAGATCCTTGCCAAGTTCTCCTCTGCACTAAAATGTTCAATTGCGAAAAGAAGGGTGGCCATTAAACCAGTAACTTTCAACTCTCGGATGTACAGAAGTCTGTTATGGACAAGCCCTTTGACGGGACTCTCCTTCTTGGAGATAAAGTGGGCTCTACTCTGGACGGCTTCAAAGAAAGGAGGATGCTCCTTAGGTTGCCTGCCCTATTAACTGCACAAGCCTTTCCTAATACACCCATCCCCCGAATGGCCATACCTCCCTAAGTTTTAGCTTGTAGTTAGTGGAGCACAGTCACCCAGTTGGAGGCAAGAGCCAATGATTTTTACCTCGCTGGCAGGCCATAACATCGGAAAGGTGGGCCCTGGAAATTGTGCTTAAGGAGTATGGTATGCCCTACCCTTTCTGGTCACTCCCCCTTCCATCATCCCCAGAACAACTGACGGAGGACCATCCGTCCAACTTACGGCAGGAAGTGCAAGTCCTTTTGGCCATAGGGGCTGTTAACAGGGTGTCAACAGGGTGTCTGCATTGGAAGTGGGTCATGGTTGCTATTTCTGCTACTTAGTGGTGTCAAAGAAGGATAAGGACTTATGTCCTATTTTAAACCTGCACCCTCATAGCCTGCCTCCGGAAGGACGAATTCAAGATGCTCACTCTGGCCCAGATCTTGTCTGCCCCCAACCCTGAAGACTGGATGGTGGCGGTGGATCTGCAGGACATATACTTCCACATCCCTGTCGTCTGATCCGACCTTTGTTACCTGCAGTTTGCATTTAGACAGGAGTATTATCCATTTGCTGTGCTCCCTTGTGGTCTTACCAGCACCCCTCGGGTGTTCCCAAAAGTGATGGTGGTGGCAGCACATCTTCGAACGTCAGGGATCCCACATTTCCTACCTTGATGATTGGCTCCTGAAGGCGGGCTCACCAGAGAGTGGTTTCCTATCTCCAGACTACAGTGAACCTCTTAACATCCTTGGGGTTCACTATCAATGTGCGAAAGTCACAGCTGACTCCTTCACAGCTGTTTCCTTTAATTTGAGCCATTTTGTATACGGTCCGGTTTCATACATTTCCTCCAGAAAGGAGAGTGCAGGACATTCAGGCTGTGATCCTGATCTTTCAGCCTCTGTCCCGGATTTCAGCTAGGTTGACTGAGTCTGCTGGGACTGATGGCCTACAGCTTCCTCTGGTGAAGCATGTCATGCTATGTGGTGGGATCTGAAGTCTCAGCGGGCCCGACATCAATTGTCAGTGGCAGACTCTTCTCCCACTCCACCCAGAGCTAACCGTGGTGACCTATTCATTGCTTTTGTGATGGGGCGGCCATCTAGTAGAGGTGGAGGGCAGGAGCCAGCCTCTCTTTTCCGGTGGATGCATGGCTTCACATCTACTTCTAGGAGCGGCGAGCCATCCGCAGAGCTTTCAAAGCCTTCCTGCCCTCCAAGAGATGGCTGTTACAGGTGCTCACAGGCCACACCTTCACAATGTGGTATTGCAGCAAACATTGCAGTGTGGGGTTGTGGACCTTGTGCTGTAAGGTTTTCCCCTCTGGTAATGACTGGATCATAAAGGAATCTTCCTGATGGTGAACCACCTGACGGGATCATTGAATGCCATGGTGAACTAACTCAGCCATCGACACCTAGTGGATCATGAGTGGCAGTTACAACCAGTCTTTTTTTCCACGTATTGGGAGAACCTAGGCATTATCTCTTCACCTCCGCCTACAAGGTCGGAACTTCTGGTTTAGAGTTTCCAAGGCGTGCCTCTGTCAGACTCTATTTGATTTAAAATCTTTATTCAGTTTTGAAATAAAACTGCTAACGTACAAATAACAGTTCCCAAGATGCATAAATGAAACACCTTGTCATATAGGTGTTGCATCTGACCTAGTGCTCTAATATCGGATGCAGAATTTGTCACGATGCATTACAATATTTTAAAACTCATTTGATAAATTACAAAATATATATAAAATACAGAATTTAAACTAAAATAACAAATTGCAGGCAGTAAAAACAGAATGTCACAGGATTTGTAACCTATTTCAAAACTCATCAGTTGCAACTGAAAAATCAGCATGAACTTTTCTTGGCAAGATATAAGGCCAGCCAGCTCACTGTAAAGTGCTAATGCACTTTGGTAAGTTTAAACCGAACCTATAGGGTCACAAGGTGCCTGTGCAGATTGAGGCATAAAAATAACCTGCTTGAAACCTATCTGCTGCTGATTAGTTGGCCTTGCTATGATGACTCCTGGTTATCCACTAAACTCTAAAAAACAAAGACCTCAATCTAGGGTCCATTATGTTAATATATAATAAAGTGGTAAACCTATTAAGACACAACTTTCAAACCAATAACTGCAGCACTACGAACCTTCAGTTTCACTTGCTCATTCTAGTAGCTTCATAAAAATAGAATGTTATGGCTAGACTACCAGGCCATAACCTCAACATGTAGGTATATAAATGTTTTGGGCCATCGGAGAGTCACGTAACATACCAAAAGAGAGGTTAATGCATAAAAGATGTTTTCTAACCTACTTGGCTTCCCAGGTAAAGGAGGCAACATTAAAACACATATTTGAATTATACTAGGAACATAGATATAAGTAAGCATCATTGTAATTCCTAATATTAGCTAAAAACAATGGTTTTAAATAAACATGTTTTGATACCAGTATAGAAGCTACAAAATAGGATAGCATTGTTACTCTTCTGGACATGAGCATCTGTCCTCTGATCAGGCTAATAGGATTTGCTGTCACAGCAACAGGACAGGGCCCTGCACCTCGACCTCCTCCATCTCCACCTTCATGTTTTGAGCTTGAGTGGCGACAGCAGAACACTTTTACCAAAATAACAACCACCTCTGGGGAAATGTCAGTCAGGTGGCCCTTCACAAGAAATGTATAAACTTGTTGTTGGACATATTTGTTGTCTGGTGCGGCACACGACAGATGGACTTCTCCAGTCCACAATTAAAGGGTACCTTTCAGCTCTTTTGGCCTTTTTACGGTTACCGGATCAGCCCTCTTTACTTCAGTCACCTGTTGTGACATGCTTTTCGAGAGGGCTCCAATATTTGTTTTCCCCTTCTCCCTTTGTTACGCTGCAGTGGGATATTAACCTGGTCCTCACATATTTGAAGTGCACCCCCGTATGAGCCTCTGCACAGCTGTCCTTTGTAGCTTCCAGCCCTCAAGACCAAATGATTTTTTGCCATAGTCATCGGCCCAATAGATGCGCAAGTTATAGCTCTGTGTTAATCCGTAATATACCACTTTCTTCCTAGACAAACCAGTTCTAGGATCCATTATTCCAAAAGTAGTGATGCCTTTCCACGTTCAGTCAAACCATCACGTTGCTGGGGCTCCGTGCTGCGCCTCTCCCCTGTAAGGAGGAGGAGCTACTCCACATCCTGGAACCCTAAAAAAAGCTGAGCTGTTAACTCAATCCTACCAGAGAACACAGAGTGGACAATTAGGTTTTTATGGGCTTCTTGGGAGCGACAAAACCCAAAGCCGTGCAGAAAAGTACCATTTCTCGCTGGATCTTACTCTGCAATAACATCTGCTATGCCTTGGCCAAGAACAAGTCCCTTGAAAGGTTAAGTGCTCTTTCCACCAGGGCCAAGGCTGCTACCACTGCATTACCACTTGATATTTGTCTGGCAGTTACATGGGCGTCCCTCCACATATTCATGAAGCAATACTGTCTAGCAACTCCGGTTCACCAAGAGGGGCTTTTTCCCCCTTGGTCCTACAAGATGTTTTTGTTTGAGCCAATTCACAGACCCACATCTGAATAGGCATTGCTCTGCATCTATTCACGCGGCGAGGAATCTGGTTATAAATCTCATTCAGAAGAACAAGTTACTTACTTTGGTAACTCTTTCTGGTAGAGAGACTATCTAACCACAGAGTGCTTGCCGACCCTCCTTTCTCCCCGTTCCATGAATTGGAGTATGTCTAGTAAGAAGATCCCAATTCTAGGAATCAACACCAATTTGCTGTTGGGGTTCTGCGTCTGGGAGGGGGGGGGGGGGACTAATAATCTTAAAAGCAAAATATGTCTGCTCACTGGAGTGACGACTGTAATGGCTCTGCATGTCATTTCCTGAGCTGAACAGCATCCGTGCAGAGCCACACAACGCCACCTACCAGTGTGCAGAGGTACTGCTCTAAAGTTAGCGGATCCAGTGTGACACCTGGGGAAGTATTCAAAAGATGAGGAATCTGAGGTTCGAAAGTCTCTACCAAAAAGGGTGTTACCGTAGGTAAGTAACTTGTTCAAATGGAATAGTGAGTCATCACTTCACAGGCTTACTGTGGCCCAGAAATCACATCCCGGTGCCTACAAGGTTCAGTTATGTCATTCATAGCTTGCATTGCTGTCCTGATAGTTAATTCCAGATCAATGCTTGTAAGTGGTCACAGTTTTGGAGATTTTATTGGCAGACAAAGGGGGTCATTCACTAGCTGCGCACAGCTGTGGAGCTCTTTGTCTTGGTACATTCACTGTCAAATCAAGCACTCGGTCTTTCAGTAGTTGTGGTATTTTCAACCCCACTTGATATGTTTTGGGAATTTTTAAAGTTCCTTGTACCATCCACAGTCCCCAAGACAAAAGATGGACAGGCCATTAGATCTTGGACTGTCTCATTTGAAGGTAGTGTTTAAATCTAATTCATTCAGTTCAAGATCACTGGTCAGGAATAGCCTGACCACAAAATTTCTTAACGCTATCCCACATTCAAGTTGTTAAATGCGGAGTCTGTTGTACCCTGTGCCCTAAATTCCTTGATCATAGATTTAGCATATCTGACAAACATCTTTTATTAAGAGACCTCAGTCCTTTACTCCAGCAACACTCTATCCATCTTTGTTTAGCCAAAGTAGGGTGGCTACCATTTGCTGCCATTTTTGGGATTGCCTACTGAGTATCGCCAAGGCTGAGGTCTACCCTGGAATCAAACTCCAGTCAGAGAAGACATCATTTAAATCTAATATAGTTTGGTATGAATTATTGTGTGGTAAAAGGGGATTTTGCAGCCGCAGGAGAGGTTTAGGTGTGGAAATGAGCCAATTGGACCCATGCAAGTAACGGATATTTTGGGCCTTCCAGTCCTGAAATGAGAAAATGCCTTTGCCTTTCTCTCTGAGGGTGATCCATTTTGCAGGTGTCCTGTAAGCACTCAAAGAAAAGTCTCTTATAAGTGTTGCGAGGTTCCCGAAATCTTATCTTGCAAGAATTGAGTAGTGGCGCATAAATGTCTTCACACGCTGGAGCATAACAGTATTGATTGAAAGTGCTTCATGTTGCGAACAGCCTCACATTGGAGAGCTTAATTGATGGGCAGGGAACCCATATTGGTAGGCAGCCATGTAATATAAAGGGAGCAAGCAGGAGCCATGCTGTGTTTAAAAAAAAAAAAAAATCCTTCTTAAGCCCCCTGGGTTCCAAGCATTTCTCTAGAGGGCATGACTAAAAGGAGTTTTCACACGACCACACAATTTAGGTCAGAAGTGCATGTTGATGAATGAAATGTCTTTTTCAGTGTGGTTGCTTCTATGCAGATTTTTGGCCTATTGAAGTTCAAATAGAGGTGACAAAGGCTAAGGGCCACTGCAGAGATTGCTTTTATATGACCAATAGTTCACATCTTCCTAAAGAACAGATGGTTCAAAGCAATGGCATAAGTCTTCTGTCAACCTTACAGTGAAAGGAAACTTTTTGAGGAACACTCACTGGAAGCTGATCCTGCATGGCTGTGCCTTAGTAAATTGCTAAATCTTTTAAGGAAGCCCTCGACTAAAGTACCCTTCAGTTGGTTAGTAGATCAACACACTTCTAATACCATGGGCAACGAGTAACTGACATGGATACTGGGAAACAGTCTAAGCTAGCCATCCCAGCAACTTAATACCCATGAATAAAGGATTTGATGTTACTTGTTTTTATGGGCCGTAAAATGTTTTTTGCATCTCTAATCTAAAACCCAGTTTTAGTGCAGGCTGGATGTGACCCTCATTATATGCTTTTACATTTTATACTGTACACAGGGTAAGGTTGAGGAGGAGCCGAGACGGGAAGGACGTGGACCGTCTCGGCTCCCGGCCAGCACGCTGCTCCGGCCTGGAGCCCAGCGTCCTTGGGAGGCCCCCCGCGACGTACACGCTCCATAATTGTGGCGAGGGTGTGGGGCACCTGCAGGGCTACCCAGATCGCTGCTTGTGCCGGTGGAGCGGCGATTGCTGAGTGCTCCTGATCCCCGCCGAGGACCCAACATGGCGGCCGCCCGTTGCCAGCTCGGGCTGTAGAGCAGCGGGGAGGAGGAGCGGAGACCGGGGACGAGTCGGACGGGCGCTGTGCACCCGAACCGTGTGTGGGGCGCCTGCCGCAGGTCCGCGGTGAACCTTGCTTGTCTGAGAAGCTCACTCGGCTGAACCTGTCCCTCGCTACATCGGACCCTCGGAGGCTGGAGGTGAGAGGGAGGGAGGGTGGAGTCGCTGCCCTGGGAAACATCGGAGTGGAGTCCCTAGTCGAGCAGCGAGACGAGAGGGAAACACACAGCGCCGTCGGGTGTGACGGAAGGGGCTGCGGCACAAGGGCTCAGAGCACCCTGCAGGCAAGAGCGGTGATTCCTCCTCTGCTCGGGTGACCCCCTGCGTCCCCCCCCCCCACCGGCTGCCACCGGGACCCTGGGAGCAGGTCTCCGGTGCCTACAGTTCACGATTGCCCCCCGCCCCACATCAGAGGATTCCCACAGCCTTGAGGGCAGTGGAGGGGCTCGGGGACGCTGTTTGATGCACCAGGAAACCGCGGAGATTCGGGGGCGGCAGTGGACGAGGCCCCCCCCCCACTAACTAACTGACGGGCTGCTACACAAAAAAGGTCATACATCTGGAACTGAGCACTAACGGACGGGCTGCTACACAAAAAAGATACTTCTCTTGACCATCGCTTGTACTTTGACACAACCCTTTGTTCAAAATGGCGGGGTGCTAAAAAGAAAGGCAATAAATCACCGCCTGTGCCTTCAGATGCCCACGAGGCCCCTGCAAGATAAGACTCCCTCACAGCAACTCAGGAACTGGGCTAGCTTGAAAACGAAACTGCCCTCCCTGCTCACAAAGCCACAATAATAAAAAGAGGACTACTGTCTCTTCTCCTCATATGGGGCGGCCATCTTTGCCTAGTCTCTCTCTCGGGTGGATAGCCGGGGTTTACACTCATGTGTTTACACCATTTTCTGGATAGAATGTTTACCTTCTTATATGGCAATACTATATCTCTAGTTGTATTATGTTCACTAGTAACTCCGTCATGACTTCAAACAAAGTAGTTGTAAAGGGACAGCTGAAATTCCAGGAGCCTAGTCCCGACAGGTCGACGATTTCGAAGGGCTGGAAGAGGTCCCCCACTACACGGTGGAGGAGGGCACTGGACATTCCAGGAGCCTAGTCCCGACAGCTCGACGACTTCGGAGGGCTTGAAGTGGTCCCCCGCTACACGGCGGAGGAGGGCACTGGACATCGAATGCTGTCTTATTTAAAGCGCTTTGATAACCTATTCGGTTCAAGTTATTGAAATGTGCAACGTAACTGATTCTATGTAAACTGCTGTGTTAACATGTAACGAAACTTGTGCTATGTAAAGCGCTCTGATAACCTAATCGGTTCAAGTTCGCGCTATAGAAAACTCTAAAAATAAATAAATAAATAAACAGAACCAAAAACGTAACTGTTGAATCAAGATGTCCTTGGAGAGTCCACAATAGAGAGGGCATCTTGGCTAATTATTTACAGAATAGCAGTGCCAAGGCTCTAGGACATTAGTGGTGAGTAAAACCCACTATGCATGTTACTAAATAGCTGCTAAAATCTGGAGAAAAGGGCTCAACTTGCCAACTTCCAGTAGATATTTTCTTATGAGGTCAGAATGGAGAGCTAAGGCTCTCACCAGATGTTTGGTGAACAAGACACACACCTGCAGATTATGTGGTAGGCTCTACATCAAACTAAAGATTGGTGTATCCTCCCTCTCTCACTCCGCTTATTGGCTTGGTGTCATGAGGCTAATTCAGGCAGTGTTTCTTTTAAAACCCTAGGGAAACAAAGTGTTGGAGATGCATTAATATCTGTTTATTTTTTAACATTTATTTTTATGTAAGGCATATATGAAAGTACAGTTTTACTACCTTCTTTTGCAAAATGATTTTGGTGCTATGCCATCTAGAGTGTGCATTATACCAGTTGACTTACATATTGTTGCTACTTGAGACTCACTTTGTTATTCCATGCCATTTCCTATATATGCTTTTGCATTGGATGCAGAGCATGTCGTCTGCTTTTGCCTCTAGGGGAGTCCCAAAATTGAGACGCGTGCATGATGTTAACCACCCCATCACCATTAGCTTGTGAATGCTCCCGACCACCTCCTGCCCCCACCACTCTTCATGGTTTGGAGTATGATTTTCCTTGGACCTCTGCTTTCTTAAGTTCCTGCTTCCTCTTCCCCATCTGTTGCGATTCTAGACTGCTCTGTTTAGTGGCAATATTGTGGGGGAACAGTTGGTGGTATTGATGTGAGCCTGTTTACCATAACTAAAGACTAGAGGCAAAAGTAACCTCAAAGTCCCTTCTTACTCAGTTGCCGTGCTAGCCTACTGTCCCTGTTGCCATCGCCTAAACTCCTACCCTCCCCAAAAAACCCGACATAGTGGACATTGTTAGTGGCGCAAGTACACAAATGCTGTGTCCTAGTATATCACGTAAGTTCAACACTGTGTGGTGGGGTGTCAGAGCAGTGGACCTTGAATACTTTACTCAGTCCATATGATCTTCTGTAATCACTTATAGTAAGTCATGCAAAAATATACACCGCTAGGTTCACTTAAAGAAAACTCACTGTAGCCAAATGGATGTGGAAGGCTTTACGCTTATGAGAGAAATGACCAAATATAGTGCTGTTATCGGTTATAGTAGGTTGGCAAAATCATATAGGAGTCTATAGTGAATCTATTCTTAATTACATTAGGAAGCTTCAATTGCGCAAAAGTGTGCTAATAAATTAATCATTTTGAACGTTTGCCTATAGTAAAAAGAAGTGGGGGGGGGGGGGGTAGTACCATGTTTGCAGTGTAAGTCATGCTTATGATTTAAACAGGCAGCTGAGCACTAAGATGGTTACTGTCCTTCGTGGCTCAGGTACAGGTCCTTGTTTGTTTATTGTGTTAAGAACCTTGGGTGCCAACAAGTTTTAATGTCACATACAGCAGATTCAGCAACAGAAGACCCAGTTATTAACCCCTTGTGCGTAATGAGTGACAAAAACCACAGGCAGAAATGAGTAATTACATCTTTCCCCAGCAGTAGTAGGGAATGCCAAGATGGTGGCAACTCAGGTGGCAACTACGGCCCAGGCAACTTCCTACTCTGACAAAATCCTGGAAGCTAAATCAAAGCCCAAGGAAATCTTCCACATAATAAAACAATGCACCAGTGCCATCACTGAACCCCCCCCCCCCCCCCCCCCCCGATCAAGACTCAGGACCAATGCAATGAGCTGGCGGAATTCTTTCATAATAAGGTGTTGAAAATCTACTCTACCTTCCCAACAATAGCCTCAACCCCGGATGCAACTGATTTACCCCCCCCTAGAACCCCCCTCTCCCCAGACCAGCCAACTCTTGACCACTTCCCCCTTCTGGACCTTGACACCCTTGGCAAAGTGGCACGCCAAGTTAAGTTGGGCTCTCCACGTGACCCAGCTCCTCCAGAAGTCCTGATGCAGGCAGGTGAAGCTACCTTGCCTGTAATCTTGGAACTTCTAAATTCGTCAATATCCGCATGCTCAGTCCCCATAGCTTGGAAGCAAGCCATGGTGCGGGCGCTGTTGAAAAAACCCAACCTGGACCCTGATGATCACTCCAGCTACCGCCCCATCTCACTCCTCCCTTGGGCTAGCAAGGTGCTGGAGAAATATATAAACGCCCAGTTGGTCCAGTTCCTAGAGAACCACTCCCTATTACATACGTCCCAGACAGGCTTCAGACCAAAGCATGGGACTGAAACCGCCTTATTAGCAGTCAGCGAAGAATCTCGAAGGATACTGGATCAGGGAGGATCAGTGGCAGTGATCCTCCTTGATCTAAGTGCCGCCTTCGATACGGTCAGCTATGCCACCTTGCTGAACCGTCTCTATGACATCGGAGTTTCGGGTGATGCATTAAGGTGGTTCAACTCCTTCCTGTCTGACAGATCTTTTCAGATCTTCGACGGCGATACTATGTCATCCAGCAAACCTCTCAGCTGCGGAGTACCGCAGGGCTCTTCCCTGAGCCCTGTGCTATTTAATGTATACATGAAACCACTGGCTGGGGTAGTCGAACCGTACGGCATTAAAATCGTGTCGTACGCCGACGACACTCAGCTAGTGGTTTCACTGGCCCAAGAGAACAACAGGCAATCCCCGGCAGGCCTGCTGAAATGTTTAGAGGACGTCAAAGAGTGGATGACCAACTCCTCCCTCAAATTGAACGGAGAAAAAACAGAGCTCATGCTCCTAGGACCAGCCCCGCCAGTACCTTTCACTTCCTTGTGGCCCTGCGGTTTGGGCGCCCCCCCCACCCCCAAGGAAAGTGTTAAGAGCCTGGGAGTATGGTTAGACAAAAAGCTCTCCTTCTCCACCCAGGCTACCAAGTTGTCCGCCACCTGTTTTGGCCTTCTGAGAACCTTGAGGAAGGTCCTCCCACTTCTGCCTCTAGAGGCCAAAAAAGTGGCAGTACAAGGCCTCATCCAGTCCCGCCTGGACTCAAACAATGCTTTATACGTAGGGGCCCCCGAGATGACCCTCCGGAAGCTGCAGGTGGTACAAAACTGCGCTGCACGTACCTTACTTCAGATTCCGCGAACCCAGTCAGCCAAACCTGGACTGAAAAGCCTGCACTGGCTGCCAGTGAGGCAAAGAGTGGCATTTAAGGCGCTGTGTATTGCGCATCGGGCCTTTTGGAAAACGGGATCAGCAATTAATAACAACCTTGTCATCCCCTCCCACCCAAACAGGAACCTTCGGTCTACGGAGGCTTTCCTGGCAGTTGTTCCTAGAGTGAAGAGAGCCAGGACCGGGGGTAGGTTATTCTCGTTGAACACCGCCAAGCTCTGGAATGCCCTCCCCCTCTCACTTCGGTCCAACCCTGACCTGCTCTCATTCCGGAGAAAGCTGAAAACACTACTGTTCGCCAAACCCTCCTAGTCCTATTCTCCCCTGCTCCGCCACATCTCTGCTTCAACTCAGCGCTTGGACGCCCGTGGGCAGCAACCGCGCTTAACAAATTTATTTTCATTTCATTCATTTCATTTCAGGTTCGAAACAGCCCATGCACCTGACAGACAATTCCCAAATTAAGAAGGGATACTCCTGGATGCCACCCTTTGAGCAGGCACTGTGAGTTTTCCTCTGTGTTTGTTCAGTGATGTGGCAGAAAGAGCAGAGAGATACTAACCGAGATCAGAGGTAGTCCACAGTTACTAGCATTGCTACCTGCCAAAAGGCATCTGTAACAAACATCGAATTCAGTTTGCCTCACCTCTTAAAAAGGTAGTCTACAGTTACTAACATTGCTACCTGTCAGAAGGCATCTCTAGAAAACATCGAATTCAGTTTGCCTCACCTATTAAGTCGTAGCGGTCCGCCTTCCCGGTCTCCCTGGTATCCCGAGTAACATCAAATGCTACTATTGCACGCTGTATTTATATCCGGCGTGACTTCAATTATACTTATTAACAAGTTGCAGCTGAGACTCGTCGAGTGACAGTTACCACCCGGTCTCGCCATCTTAGTAGTTTTTTAATAGTAGTTTTCATGGTGTTCAAAATAGAAGACGGACTAAAACCTACACAAGACGGGGACCTAGATATCAATGTTTCTCCGGTTTTCCAGCCTATTATTCTATTATGAATATCATTTATTACAACTTCCCATGGGCATCACATCAATTTATCCATGGATTTAGATGATTGTGTGTCCATCTTCGATAAATATTTCTCATGCCCATTCGTGCTAAAAAACGTCCGCCATTTTTGTAGTTTTCTGATGAGCCTGGTTCTAGTATATAGAACAAAGAGTATAATAGAAACGGACTCAAGTGTCCATAAACGGAGAACCTGATTATCAATTTTTCTCCTACTGGAACCTTTTATTGTGTTTCTTAAATGCCCATAAGCATCGCGGACATTTATCACAATCAATAAATGATTATGTATCCCTATCCAATTAATCCATGCTTTACAGAATCTATTTCGCTTTTAATTATATCCGCCATTGCTGTAGTTTCTAATAGTTCTAGTATTAGTTTCTAAACCTCACTAGCTTGCCCTAGGGCCTCATGATGGAAATAACATCTTCCAATTATTAATACATTTTCGACGATTTAACAACCACAAAAATAACATAACAGTGGAGTTTGTACAACAGACTTTCGGTTTTTACAATGATAGCGAATTTTTTCTGTAATGCTCCAATAATATCATAATTCTCCTTGATCGACATCAATTGCATCCCACATTTTTACAGGGTACGATATTCATGGTGATAGTCATCAAGATTGTTCCATTGGCATACTATCATTCTGAGTTACACTTCATAAAACAGACTTGATGCTATGACTCTAGATTAGTACTTGTGGGTACATACATCCCCGTTCTTTTATGTTACACTTTTTATCATTAGCATACTATCATTCTAAGTTACACTTCTTAAAACAGACTTAATGCTATGATTCATCAAGTCTGTTTTATGAAGTGTAACTCAGAATGATAGTATGCCAATGGAACCTCTTGTATGGTCAAGTTGTGTTTTCCTCTGTAGGGCAGTTCTTTGATTATCTCAGCAAGTGTAAAAAAAACTTCATTGAACAGCCAATTGTTTCTTTGCAGTGTTTTTTTTTCTTGTTTTTTTTGTTTCTTTCGAAACAGCCACATAGCTTCTCCAGTTGTTTGGATACTGTTCTTAAGAAAAATAGGGTGCAAGTACTCTGACTCAAAGAATGTGTTCAATAGTGCCATCATTTGATTGATAAAGACGACAACGTTTGTTTGATCTCAGATGATGATCACATTTCTTCAGATTGGGGTAAAGGGATTTTTAGTAACCTAAACCATGGGAAAGATCTTGTTTGTGAAATTTTGTACTCAAAATATTATTTTTTTCCTGTATAGATTTGTATAATACGCCAATTTAGTTCAGTCCAAAACAAACTAAGCAGTCAAAATAGTTTTCTTGATTCATTTTTTGCTCAGACTTAACAATATTTAAATGTATGGTCATTGACAGTAATTTGTACTCGTCTAGCAGTGTGATAAATCTTGGGATATTTAAAGGCTACTTCTCGGTGGACATTAATTCCTTTAAAAACATTTTTTAATGTATTTTCATTGGGATTTATACAGTCACAAAAGTAGGTAAAGATGTTAGTATGGTTTGAAGCAATCAACAATTGAAGGCCCAGTTCTAATCTTAGAAGGCTGTGGGGCGTGGAGACTCCAGAGTATGCTACGGAGTTTTCATAAACCAATTTTCTAGTTTTCCCTGAGCTTGTTCTTTCAAGGGTAAGGCTCCATAAGAGCAGTGATAGTGATTCTAGAACTTATCTTTGTCACTGTATGGCACCGCTTCTATTAAGTATAATTCTCGCATTAAAAGTATACCTGCCCTGCTGAACCAGTTGCAGTCCAAGTACAACACCTGTGCTGTCAAGATTTAATCCAGCCCCAAGTTTATCGTGGCTGCTTAGAAGTAAACTCATTCTTCACCATTATTTATATATCAGCCCTACAAAGAAATGTACTTTTTCTCTGTAAAGGTATGGACGTCCTTATGATTATACAGTAGTTCTCTGAGCCTGTCATGGCAATTCAGGCCTAAGTTAGCACTGTATCTGCTAAAAAATATTGAGCTGTATGTTACTAAAAGCTTCTTCAGAATGTTTAAATTAAGAGACACAGGATGACAAACAATCCACCTAGCTTTCATTCCCAACTTTTTCAAATTGATCTTACAACTGATAACTTCCATAATGTAATATTTTAAACAACTGATTTCCTTTTTATATAATTATTTAAACTTCGTTACACTGAAAGTGGACATTGGAAATCAAGGAGATGAGACATTGAAGGAGAATAATTTGCCACAGTAATTCAGAGTTGAAGGGAAAGATACAGTGAGCTGAGATATTGAAGCTTTCAGCCTTTATCTATCCGTATCAGCCTGACTCGATTGTAGGGTGCAGCATCTGAGAAGTACAGGAACCTCTCCAACAAACTGCTAAGCTACTCTGTCAGGTCAATTGTACTTGGAGAAGGATTTTCGTATCACTTCCTAGAAAGCACCATTTCTAGGGAACATTCTAGACATTAAACCCCAAAAGCGTTTGTGAGGTGAGATTCTTTCTTGTTTCACAGTTGTCCTCGATTCATCAGTGACTGCTTTGAGAAAAGTCTACTTTCAACTTCGTAATTCCATTCATAGGAGAAAGTTCACAAGCATGCCTCTTTTTCACCAGTAGCCTTAGATCCTGGTTAATTCGAAAGGTAAAATTCAAGTCAGAGGACTGGGTCCAGAAAGCTATCTTCTCAAACAAGTGACACCAGATCATCGTTTGTGTAAAAATGAGTTTGTGATATACAAAATGTTTATTTTAACCTATAGATGGAATTGCTGGCACGTAAAATAAAACCAAAAGATTGGCACTATTTCAGTTGAGAGAAACTGTAAGGTGTGATAGGTGGGTTTTTTAATTTGTTTTTTTTAGATCTACAAGAAGCAGTGAACACTTAAACCTACAAGTTGTGCATTTTCTTCAACCATTTACTAAAAGCTGACCACTCGATTCGATTCAAATAACTTTATTTCGATTCCACAAGGAAATCATAAAAGTATACATCAATTTAAAAACAAAACAGTTGATCTACCATAAAATCACAATACATGTTTGCAGGATTCTAAAATAAAACCACAGTACAAGCTTAAAACTAATTACCTTGAACATTCAATATCTATTTCTGATCACCAGAGCTGATCTAATAAAATTCAATACAGCATTACAGGTGTTTGCAGTTGACAGAGATAACAAAAATTCATAAGCTTCTTTGTAATAACACGTTCCAAGAGATAATCGTAATGGTCTGATAAAGGTGTTTCTTGGGACCTTATACAAAGTACAAAAGAGAAAAAGGTGGAGAGTATTTTGCGAAACCTTATTATTACAAGGGCAACAAGGTAACTTCTCCCACCAACCCCCCTGCTTTGGAAAAGCAAAGAGGAAGTGTAAAGTGCCAAGGCGAAATCTTGTAAGATAAAAACGCCATTGCATGTTCATAATATATGACAAATAAAAGGGTCGAATTAGCCTTCCCCGTACACGTGATACATAATCATTTGTCTTTAAAGAACCCAGATTAACACTATAGGCATTTTTAATAATTTCCTTAGCATCCTTACTAAGCATGTCAGGATTTATAAACATATTTCCCAACCCTATCTTATAGAAGGTCTCCCTGACATATCGTAGCCATGGGATTTCCCTGTAATGCTCAAGTTTAAGGCAATCTTGGAGGATATCTTTAGTTAATTTCAGTTCATCAGATTGCCAAACTTTAGACCATAATATTAAAGGTGCAACGTGAATAATATCGCTTCCAAACTCAATTCCAGCCTCTCCGTGGCAGAATATGTTCGATGTGCCCGATGGGACAGATAGTAAGCGTTTTAGAAACTTATTCTCCATAATCTGTATTTTTTCACAGTTTTGTGACCCCCAAACACCAGCACCATAGGTCAGAGCAGAAACACATTTAGCATTATATAAAGATGTTATTTCAGCTATACGTCGTTGTCCTAATTTACTAGCAAAGCGAAAGAGAGCTTCAGTTGACTGTGTAACCTTTTGAACCCGGGCTGACAACAAAGGTTCCCAGTTCAATTTTTTGTTAAACAGGTTTCCCAGATAATTGAAGTTATCAACTTTCTCTATATTGGAATTACTCACCCTGTATTTGCGAATTTTTACATTTTTCGAGCCGCAAGTCATGGCAAAAGATTTAGTAAAGTTGACCCCTAGATCTAGTTTTCCCATAAACATATCAAAAGCATTCAGACAGATCTGCATGCTATTGGGAGTAAGGGACATTAGGACAGTGTCATCTGCATATGACAACATTGGAATTCTTTTACCGTTTATCTTCGGAAAGTCAGCACCAGTTTCTAATAGAAAGCCCTCTAAACCATTCGTATAGACCAAAAATAGAAAAGGGGCTAAAATACATCCCTGTTGGATGCCTTCGGTGGATAATATAGGTCTTCTTTTCTCTCCTCCAGGGCCATATCTAATTCTGACCATTGTGGCAGTGTGCAACCTGCGGAGCAAAGTAACCAAAGGCTCCTCGAACCCCATAGAGTCCATCATACGCCACAATTTATCCCTGCATACCGTATCAAAGGCACTGGACAAGTCCATGAATGCCAAGTGGATAGAACTATTCTTGGCACCCATGTACTTGCCCATAATCAGTGCTAGATTCAAGCACTGCTCAGTAGTTCCTTTCCCCCTCCTAAAACCATATTGGGATTCTACAATAACCCCAGCCGACTCTGCCCAGGTTTCCAGACGCTCCAATATTACCCTACCCATTAACTTGCATGACGCGTCAATTAATGATATTGGCCTATAGCAACGTGGGTCAGACTTGTCACCCTTTTTGAAGAAAGGCACCAAAACTGCCTCTTTCCAGGAGGTCGGAATGGGCCCCAGCACTAATGCCTTAAAAACATTCAGAAGTAATGGGGACCAGACCTCCAGATTATGTTTAAAAAGGTCTAAGGGTACTGCATCAGGGCCAGGGGCTTTTAAAGCCGCCCCTTTAGTCAAAGCTAGCTCCACTTCCGAGAGCGTTAATGAGTCACTAAGTATCTTTGCTGATTCCATGTTAACATTACCATATTCATCCTCTCCCGTGGTAGCAGTCTGTAGTTTCTCCTTGGGATTGAAGATTTTACTATAATGAGCTACCCAGGAGTCTTCAAGTATATGTACTCGAATGGTATTTTCTTCCCCTGTTTTTAAAAAAGGCCTATTTATTATTTCCCAAAAAAGTCTATTATCCCTTAGATCAACCGCTTTATCCAGGTCTTCCCATGCTTTGGTCCTCAAATCATTTTTCCTCTTTCTAATTGCCTCCCTATATCTTTTTCTAGCCAAAATAATCATGTCTCTATCTCGTGGGTCATGGCGTAATGCCTTAGTTAGGTTTGTTTGAGCTGAAGAACATTCAGCATCAAACCATTTAGGCCCTCGATGTTGATTCCTCCCCCCTATCTTTACAAGAAGATGAGTAGCCACATTACCCATTAATATTTCGAAACTCTTAATTATGTGGTCTGGATCAGAATTAGGTGACAGGCAAGTTTCTATCTGAACCGCGTTTTCCATAAAAATATCCATTTCCAATTGCCTAACAGGTACTTTGTTCCACCTTAAAGTGAGACCCTGATTCTGACTGTATACTATAGGTTGTTCCGGACACAGTTTTCTTTCAAGAGCCATGTTAAAACTCAGAATTAGGGGATTATGGTCGCTAGCTAGGTTCGCCTCAATTTTAAAGTCTTTCAAGAAATGGAAAAACCCCTTAGATACCATTGCAAAATCGATTGTACTCGTTCTGCCCCCTGTGCCTTGAAAGGTAGGTATATTCACAGTACCTGAAAAACTGGGCATATCCAGGATACATAAATCATTGTTCATGATAATACTGTTTAGAGCCTCCCCTTGTTTAGTATGGGTAAAATGGGCCATAGGTTGGTCATTTAGATCCATCAGACCACACACCCTGGACCCACTAAACTTACATAACTCGCAGTAAAAATCACCTAACCATATGATGGAGAGAGGGAAAACCCTATTTGTCACCTTAACAATCTCTTCCTGTAGGTTATCAATAATTATGGTTTCATGGGAATCAAAGATAATATAGTACCAATTAATAAGAAGAATAGTTTCAGGAAATAAATCCTTAATGATAAGTAATTGGTACCAAGGTGATTCCACCACTCTGTAGACCTATCTTAGATTATGCTTTACAGAGATCGCTGTCATAAGCCCACCCTTAGCTCGCCCTAATTGCGATGGTATTGCAGGAACATTAAACATTTGAAAACCATCTAGGCTCTGGTCCACAGTGCTCCATGTCTCCTGTAAGCAGACTATGTCAAAGGAATCTACGTATTCTACCCAAACCGGATCCTCCAATCTTTGCCCAAGGCCCGCAATATTCCAAGAAATTATACGGAAATAGCTAACCTCCTCCAGATTACCCTCTTTTACCAGTTGTGTTTTAGTTATAGAATGGGCTAGCTCACACCCCATTACAATATTTCTTGTACCATTAGTTCCCACATCAACAACCTCATGAGTATTTATTTCATTATTTCCCACATCAACATCATCCTGAGTATTTATAACTCTAAGAGTACATGTGCTATCCCCACACCATTGATCTAAATGAGAGTTTACATTTGATTTATACAAAAGTCCCATACTCCCTTGAACAGCATCATTCCCATCACTTCCATAGTTTACAAGATCATTGATTTCTTCAAAGTGGGTTTGAAAATTTTCACTAGCCCAAAAATTCTCTACACGATTGATATTATCATTGGTTGTTATTTTCATTTCACTGCAGAGAGTAAAATGGTGATGGGATGACACCAACATAGGCACCAACACAGGGTCAGAGCTGATTTGCATATCGCCATTGTCTAACCCAGGGTGGTGTGGAGTGCAAAAAAACGATGGATTTAGGCCCAGATCTTTTGACTGGGGGAATGTGTGACATTGATCCACATTCGGTCCATCACTTGTTGTTTTTGCAATTGCCGCCCTAAGTGTGCTGGGGATGCCCAGACGTGGGTCCCAGGCACTCCACACCACTTGGAGTCAAGCTAGCCGGGCTGATGAGAGGTGCTACCTCGAAACCGGTCCGGTCCTCGGATGCTTGATTCCGTTCTGGGAAGGACATGGCTTTTGTAGTTCGGACTGGACTGTTCCCATGGGGCAACAGGGTCAGAGCTGATTTGCATATCGCCATTGTCTAACCCAGGGTGGTGTGGAGTGCAAAAAAACGATGGATTTAGGCCCAGATCTTTTGACTGGGGGAATGTGTGACATTGATCCACATTCGGTCCATCACTTGTTGTTTTTGCAATTGCCGCCCTAAGTGCGCTGGGGATGCCCAGACGTGGGTCCCAGGCACTCCACACCACTTGGAGTCAAGCTAGCCGGGCTGATGAGGTGTTACCTCGAGTCCGGTCCTCGGATGCTTGATTCCGTTCTGGGAAGGACATGGCTTTTGTAGTTCGGACTGGACTGTTCCCATGGGGCAACAGGGCCAGAGCTGATTTGCATATCGCCATTGTCTAACCCAGGGTGGTGTGAAGTGCAAAAAAACGATGGATTTAGGCCCAGATCTTTTGACTGGGGGAATGTGTGACATTGATCCACATTCGGTCCATCACTTGTTGTTTTTGCAATTGCCGCCCTAAGTGCGCTGGGGATGCCCAGACGTGGGTCCCAGGCACTCCACACCACTTGGAGTCAAGCTAGCCGGGCTGATGAGAGGTGTTACCTCGAAACCGGTCCGGTCCTCGGATGCTTGATTCCGTTCTGGGAAGGACATGGCTTTTGTAGTTCGGACTGGACTGTTCCCATGGGGCAACAGGGTCAGAGCTGATTTGCATATCGCCATTGTCTAACCCAGGGTGGTGTGGAGTGCAAAAAAACGATGGATTTAGGCCCAGATCTTTTGACTGGGGGAATGTGTGACATTGATCCACATTCGGTCCATCACTTGTTGTTTTTGCAATTGCCGCCCTAAGTGCGCTGGGGATGCCCAGACGTGGGTCCCAGGCACTCCACACCACTTGGAGTCAAGCTAGCCGGGCTGATGAGAGGTGCTACCTCGAAACCGGTCCGGTCCTCAGATGCTTGATTCCGTTCTGGGAAGGACATGGCTTTTGTAGTTCGGACTGGACTGTTCCCATGGGGCAACAGGGTCAGAGCTGATTTGCATATCGCCATTGTCTAACCCAGGGTGGTGTGGAGTGCAAAAAAACGATGGATTTAGGCCCAGATCTTTTGACTGGGGGAATGTGTGACATTGATCCACATTCGGTCCATCACTTGTTGTTTTTGCAACCAACATAGGCATAGCATCCTCAACCGGAGAAGAAAAAGTAGACTTATTGTTCCGGGGTGATATGTTTTGTTGTGAAATTGGATTCAGGCAGTCATTTAAATTCATTGGAGTCAGCGGATGGAACATATTTGATAATGGAATGTTCCAAAAGTCCTTCGGATTTGTAGGATGGTAATTATTTGACCTAGGGTACATATTAGGGTGATTTACCAAAGGGAAAAAGTTAACATTTCTATTAGGGTAGGTAGAGTTAGGTTTATTTCTAAGTTGTTGTTTCTGATGGTAAGGGAAGTCCAAACCATATCTATACCGGGGATTATTTGAAGAAGAAAGCATCATATTTTCCGGATAGAAATATGTCAGATTCCGTGTTGACACTCCTCCATCATTACTACCCACAAACCAATCGCTTATATAGGATACCACCCTATGATCCCTAAAATTGACTATGATCAAATCACCCTCTATATCCTTAGGACGAATGCCGACCCATTGACACCTTCTAACTGAGACAATGTCTCCATTCAAATGTACAGGTAGTGGCCTATTCAGACGCAACCAGTGAATCACTTTGTTTTTTAAACTAATATTCGATTCCACAGTTCCCTCCGGGACAGCAGGAACGCCTGTTAAAATAATGACAAAATCAAAAGACTCCGGCGGCAAATCTACTGTATCTTTATAATGTAATTTACCTCTGTTAGGATAATTTGTTTGGGAAGAAGGTATTTTATTGATTTGAACAGGCTTCGCAACCACAGAAGAAGTCTTTTCTTTACTTGTGGTTTTCGAGGCTGTAGGCACAGGTATGCCTGATGCCGTAGTGGGGTTTTTATTAGCAGGTACATTATTTGGTTTCTTAGGGGAATTATGTTGTCTGATTTGATTATTTGTGGTTTTGTTTTCAGTAACGGTAACTGGGGTGGTTAAAGTTGGGTTCTCTGGGGGCGTAGGCTGGGGAAAAAGGCAATCTAGTTTTTTATCCAGCCTTTTAAGCCTTTCGGCAAGAGGAAGAATAAGAGCCTTTAAGAGTTTTTCAACAGCATCCAGAAGCCCATCATTAGGAGTGATTTTATGTCCCATATCTACATTCCTTTGTATTACTTCTGTCTCCTCTGTAAGTTTTTCCCCCACATCCTCTGACAGGGTTTCTTTGGGGGCTGTTACCTGTGGCGGCTTCCACAGGTTGGCAGACCCACTTTTATTTTTCCCTCCCTTCTTCCGTCTCTTCCTAGCTGGGGAAGATACACCACCTTTAGACTTTTGGTCATCATGTGCACTAGTTGTTGTAATAATAGGCTGGGAAGCAAGCAACGTGATGACCTCAGTTTGTATCTTCAGGGGGGGAGGTAAGACATTACTATTGGAGTGGGGAACAGTCTCCAAGGGCAGATGGGTATTAAGATCTATAAGGTTATTTGATATTACCGTGGACAAGTCACTTGGACCTTCCACCGCCATATCCAAAACCCCCAGCGATGGCGGTCTTTCCTGAAAAATTAGAGGTATACTATCTGTGTTAAATAACTCCGCATCCATCTCAGCCTGTTCTGAGGTGCATACAGGAAACTTCGCTTTGCTAGGGGGAGGAACCTGCCTCTTAAGAATCTCAATTGAGAGGCGTCGTTCGGCCCTCCTTTCCGCTAGAGCTAACTCTCGGTCAATATCCTTAGTTGCTTTAGCAAAATATTTATCAAGGGGGCCGAGTATAGAAATACTCACACGATCAGGGAGGGAATTAGGAGTCGGACTAGACATTTTTAGGATAAGTATATGATAAAATTTATAAGGAATGTCAGTGCTTAGGCAACATTAACCAATAAGGGTAACAAACAAACAGCCTCGTATATTAATAATAACAAATAAACCTAAAAATAGGTGAGGGTATCAACCCAATGTTAAATCATGATTACAAGGCCACACCCAATGGTAGACTTATCAGGGGGGGGCCCAGCCCGGCCTCCTCCGGCCCCTGACGGCCACAGACGGTCCCGCCCTTGTCCTGGGCTTCTCCCGGGACGCTCCCGCGCCACGGGGGTAGACCTTCTCTTAAATAAATACGTGTACCAATAGAGTACAAGCGGGGCGTGGTGGGCAGGGAGAGTGGCCAGGTAACGTGAGGCGCGGGTTGCCGAGGCTTCTGGTCCTTGAAGTCCGGCCCCACTCGCTTGCAGCCCTGGCCAAAACACGCTTTGCAGAGATACACAGTCCAGGCCTTCCAGGTGGTGAAGAAACGCAGCGGGAACCGCGAAGCGGGTACCGCAAGTTGTAATGAAAAGATAAGGGTCTATGAGCGCCCTCGGTAGCAGCAGTTCGAATCAGCAGGATGTCCCAGGGCGTTTCCTCCTCCCCAGCCTTTTAAGTGTGCAGGCGGGGCGTGGTGGACAGGGAGAGCGGCCAGGTAACGTGAGGCGCGGGTTGCCGAGGCTTCTGGTCCTTGAAGTCCGGCCCCACTCGCTCGCAGCCTTGGCCAAAACACGCTTTGCAGAGATACACAGTCCAGGCCTTTACGCAGCGGTACCCGCGAAGCGGGTACCGCAAGTTGTAATGAAAAGATAAGGGTCTATGAGCGCCCTCAGTAGCAGCAGTTCGAATCAGCAGGATGTCACTCTGCAATGGTTGTATTTTTACCCCTGCTGGGACTAGGAGGACTTTGTGTTAAAGGTGGGAAGGGAAGGGAAGGAAAGGAAGATACCCAGAATCGGAGAGTGGTGGGCAAAGGAGTTTTTGCATGGGGCAAAACTAGTTTTCCTATGTACTAACTAAACCAAAGTAAAATGTTATAAATGCGTTGTACTCCATTTACCCATTAGGAATTGCACACTTGCTGCATTTCTGAACATGTAAATGTTCACACGTCGGAGTACTGCTGTAAAGCTGAGGCATCTTCAGTATCCCAGGAGTAATCCTGGTAATTAAAAAAAAAAAAAAAAATGCTCCAAACAAAGGAGTCTCCCTACTGCAGTAACGTTCTGATTTTCTTGTAAATCATAGAAAAATCCTTGCAGCAGTCATGCAACAGAAATAATGGTTTAATAGGGATAGAAAAGAAAGTTGAAAAACGCAAATAGATGCAGGAGGAGTAAAGTCAGCCCGAATACCTATAAAACATTTCAAATCCTGAGGCTGATTTTGGATGTAGGATTACCATTGGTTTGGCATAATTGGAAATGATTCAAACATGTAAAAGCAATTATGTTGCTTAGGGATCTGGGTGTATTATTGGTCTGCTGCAGCATTCATGAGAATCATTGGTCTTGACGTTAAATAAAGGACTATGTTGGCACAAACCGTTTAGTACAATTCTATTAGTTGTAGGTAGTCCTAACCCAGAACCTGTACCTCTTCAGTCATAGTAAAGCTTTCAGCATTTCCCAAGCTCTCCCTGATGGAATTGAACAGTGTAGATACTGCAGAAGTCCTATTTTCTTTCTTACTCTTTGTTGCGCGTCCAAGCCTGAAACCAAATATTTTTCTATCCATGTCTCTGCGTTTTAAATGTTCTATATAGCTAACAGGATCTCATTTTCTTTTTTACAGAACCGATTGGTGCGTCTTGTTTGTGTCTTTCTCCAGTCGTTAATCCGGAACAAAATCATTAATGTACAGGACTTGTTCATAGAGGTGCAAGCCTTTTGCATTGAGTTCAGCCGGATAAGGGAAGCAGCTGGACTTTTCAGGTTACTGAAGACGTTGGACACTGGGGAAACCCCACCAGAAACTAAGCCTTCAAAATAAACTTACGTTTCTTGTTTTACCACAGGAGAGGATTGTCATCAGAGGATAAAGTTTTGTATATCTCTGGATTTTTTTTTGTAAGTTTTTAATTTTAAAGCCAGTTCTTTGAAACATTTTGCTTAGTTTAACACAGTGTAAACAACATTTTATGCACCTGTTAAAAAACAAAGCAATAAATATTGCTTTTACTTTGAATACCAGACCATTTTAAGACTAATCTACCTTGGATTTTTATCTTGTTCATAACTGGTAAATGGGCTTCTTCCTCGTCAACTCAGTTATGAATGAGTGATTACCATAATTTAGAGCTCTTTGACCTTTAATTCTTATTACTTGAACATGAAAATGAAATTGTTCTGACATGCTATTGTGATGTCATGTAACCCAGTGTAAAGAGCAGCAAATCAAGCCTACCTAGCTTATTGTTGTTTACTATAGAGAAATATAGATTTTTTCTTTTTGTCCAAGCACTACTTAAGTATTTGTTTTAACAGATACATGTCACCAACATATGATAAAATAAAGTATGTAAAGGTAATTCAGTGACCCAATACAATTGGGAATGGCAATCTTTTTTAGCAGAAAAGTTATATGTAGTGACAAAGCCTCTGAATCCCGCATCTTAAATTACTAAAAGCAAAAGTACTAATGTTTGTATTCTTATGCTTGCAATGTTCATAGGCTCTATAATAACCATTTTGTTTGTGAAAAATGTGGCATAACTTGCTTTGTCTTTGGTCCCTAACAAAATTTACTATATGAAACTTACTATTGGTTTTCAATCCTATAGTAACTTTTTGGTTCAGGCCAAAGTTGCTTCAGAAAATTATGTTCCCTTTTAGCGTTTGGATGCAGACACTCTTAGTTGCTGTTGGTATGTTAATGAGGCTCATACCCACCCAGGGCATATTGTAAAAGTGTATCTGGTTTATTTGCGACCATTATGTTGCCGTTAAGGGGGATGCAGTTTCTGTTTTCCTATGTTGCATTCATTGAACTGATAACACTTCAACAGGATATAGTTCCAACAAGGCATATTGGATAACAAAATAATAAGGGCCTTAGATAATGGAAAGAATTTGTGTATCAAAAATATGGTGAAAGAAATATATAGAAGTTGGTTGGAGAGCAGCAACCAAATTTGCATAGTTGGTCGCAAATGGATGAAAGCAGGATAGATTTACTGATCTGTCCAACAGTGAGAGCAAAAGGTGGCAAATCAGCAATGCGTATATTGGTAGTAGCATTATATGTTGAGCTGAGTAAAAGTAGAGTGTGTGTCATAGGATTGAGAGTAAAGTTTTTGCAGGTAAGAGTTGTAACTGAATACATGCTGAACAATAACCATGTCAAATACAAAGCAATACATTTAGTTTGGGGATAGACTGAGTAAGAAGAGTCAAACTAGGCCCACTGTGGAGTTACCTAATGGATCAAGCAGTTATAGGAGCATGTTTTTCAGAAGGGATTTGAAATTGAAAAGAAGGGTCATTCTTGCTTTGAAGAAAGACATTTGAGATTTTGTTGAGATGCTGGAGGAGTATCTGTGAGGTATGGTTTCTCATCAAGATTTCTCTCTCCAGAATCTTCATTTTTGGAATATTCCCCAGGCGTCAGACTGGATATGGAAAACTTTTTGATAGTCTGCTGCGATCGACTGGATTCTCAGTCCTCGTTCACGTTCAGTCCTCCCTGATGGTCATGCCATTCTATGGGATGTGACTCGCATGCTTGGAGACCAGGCTAACTCGACCTTTGAATGCTTCAAGAAGAGTAGGGCAACTTCTCACTTTCTGGGCCTCTCTGCTCAGCCTCCATAATTCCACCGTTCCTTTCATTGCTTTGGCGGAGGTATCCCTTACCACCAGCCCATCCTACTACAGCAGTTTTGCTTGAGAGGTAGAGGTGCTCACCTCGCCCAAGTTTAGCGTGCCGCTCAGTCCCCCACAGCCCCCTTTGGCAAGCAATCACATTGGACAGGTGGGTCCCGCAGACTGTTTGCAAAGGGTATGGCTTATCCTTCCTTCCTTCCTTCCTTGTCGCATCTTCCACTGTTCACTCAGTGATTGACAGAGGACAATCTCTCCCTTTTTGCTACAAGGTGTGCAAGCCCTTTTGGCAAATGGGACTGTTGAGAGGGTGCTAGCACTAGATATCATGCATGGTTATTATTACTGCTACTTTCTGATGCCCTAGAAGGACGTAGGTCTTTGGCCTATTCTAGATCTGCATCCACACCCGCCCCCTCCGCTGTTCCCTAAAAGATACATTCAAAATACTAATTTTTGCCCTGGTCGTGTCTACCCTCGGCACTGGATGGTGGCATTGGACCTGCAGTACACTTATTTCCGCATACCCTTCCTATCACCCTATCAGTGCTACCTGCGGTGGCATAGGAGCATTTGTACTCCACTGTGCTCCACTTTGGTCTCACCAGGGCCCCCTGGGGTTGTTCACGAAAGTGATGGTGATGGTGATGGTGGTGGTCGTGGTGGCATCCAACCTTCGGAGGACAGGGGTGCCAGACTTCTCCCTACCTCAATGACTGGCTGTTGAAGGTGGGCTTGCCTCAGGCAGTCGTCAACCAGCTCCAGACTATGGCGATCCTCTGGTCATTTTTGGGGTTACATAATTGTACCAAAGTCACACCTGAATCCTTCTCAGACGCTCCACTTCATCTGATCGATTCTGGACACTGTTTGTTTTCATGCCTTTTCCATGTTGTGATCTTGATCTTCGGCCTCAGTCCTGGAATTCTGTGACGTCACCTTTGAGGGTGCTGGGACTAATGACCTCCTGCATCCTGTTGGTCGAGCACTTCAGGTAGCTCATGCGGGCTCTGCAGTGAGATCCTGAAGTCCCAGTGGACACAACATCATGTTCAGATTTCGGAAGAGACTGTGCAAGATCTGCAGTGGTGGTACTGGTCCACAATTGGGTCAGCGGCAGACTCTTCTCCCTTCCCCCACCTGGAGCTGATGGTGACCAATGCATCGCTCTGGGCTAGGGCGGCAATCTGGAAGAAAGAGAGATCAGAGGCCTCTGGTCTGTGTTTGAATCACATCTCCATATCAGTCTTTTGGAGCGGAGGGGTTTCCGCTTGGCATTGAAAGCCTTCCTTCAATCCAAGGAAGGGGAGGCTGGTACAGATACTCACTGGCAGGACCACTACCATGCAACAAAGAGGGCTGGGTGGGGTCATGAACTCCCCTGGAAGTGGCTAAACTGCCAAAGAATCTGCCTAGTGTGGAACAACCTAGCGAACTCCCTGAATGCCAAGGTGGACAAACTCAACTGTGGGTGCCTAGAGGATCACAAGATTTGAGATGAAGCCTGAGCGATTGCCAGTGGTTGATCTTAATTCAGCCATTCCATCCATTACTTTGTTGTTTTTGCATTGGTCTCCCTAAGTGCGCCCGGTATGCCCAGATGTGGGCCCCAAGCTCACTGTGCCACTGGAACCAAGCTATACTTGGCTGAAGAGCCCTGACTAGGGCGAAACCAGTCCTAGGTTGCTTGTGTTCAAGTTCAGGGAGGACAAGGCCTGCCAGTAGGAACTGGACTGTTCCCATGAGGAGCAGAGTCGATACTGATTTGCATATGCTCGGTCCAAACTGAGATGGCACGGTGGGCAAAAAATTATGAATTGGGATGCGGCTCTGAGCGATTGCCAATTGCTGAGATTAATTCAAGTATCCCATCCAGCACCTTGTTGTTTTTTTATAGAGGATCACAAGTTGCAGTTACACCCATAGATGGCGCAATGTTGCTTCTGGGAATGGGGAGAACCCTGGCTTTGCTGATAATGTGCAATATTAGCACTTTGTGCATTGTAGTGCCCATGGCATGTCTTACTTGGAGACTCATCCAGTCTTGAGAGGCACTCAGGACTCCTGTACTTCTTTCCTGCTATACCACACCTTTCCTGTAAGCAATGCTTTAGGCACTGGTTATCTGATTAGCATTCGTTATTCAAATCAATGGTTGTGATGATGTTTTTAGGTCTCGCTGAGTCAGCGCATGCGCTGCTCTCCGAGACATTTTGTAAGTGGGTTTTAAAAGTGCTGCTAGCAAAAGCTTGGCCACCAGCTTGCTGTTACGCGCACAAGCGCGCGCGACGTGCACAGCTGCCATTTGCCACTCGCCAGCCTGCTTTCAGTTTTAAAGTTGTGTGCGCTCGCGCCGTCACTTTCAGGGCCGTGCCATCCCGCCCCCCTCTCTTCCTCATTAACACTTTCAGCTTGCGCTTTTACTTTCATGGCTGAATGCCCGCGCACGCACACACGCGATGGATTTTACTTTCGTGGCCAATGCTTGTTTGTTTAGCCTCAGCCTGCGCTTTTACTTTCGCGGCTGAATGCGCTCGCGCACACGCGCGCGATCGTTTTTACTTTTGCAGCCAATGCTTGTTTGTTTAGCCTCAGCTTGCTCTCCAACCCTACACCACCTCCCACCCATTGATGTCTTTCCGGGTTGTTTCGCGGCCTCCGGGACGGATTCTACTTTCTGCTTTTTTGGTAGGTGCGACTTTGTTCACTGTGGTTATGGTCGTCACCCTTTCTTCTTCATCCAGTTGAATTATTTTGCATGATTGTTAAAGTTCCGCCTGGTTCCATTTCTTTCAAGGCACGCAACAAATTTCAAATTTTTTATATATTTGTTGATAGAGCATATTAAATATGCTAAAAATCAGTTACAAAACCTATTTTAAATCTTGATACATTTTCGCCAAACGTGTGGTGCAGACTTAATATTTGCAGAATGCTATTAGAAAGATTTTATTTACTAAGTCCAAAAAATGCTTACATTATGAGGAGCATGCTATTTTAAAAATTGCTCACATAAACTGCAATACACTCAACACGCACCTACGATTGTGTGTGACACACACACAAAAGAGATGAAAATCAAAAAGTCGGCGCAACAAGGTCTCGGCGTCTGCTCCACATCCTGTGATTCTGGGCACACCACTCAACTTCCCGGTGCTTAAAAGATGATTGGGACCTTATGTAAATGCAACTTGTGCTCGTGTAAATCACTTCGCGCTTTATAAAATGGCATAAAAGAAAACATTTTATTTTGGTGTTGACCTTCGAAAACCGTGGGTAGAAACTCCTTGTGCTCACCCTTACCCTCACGATTTCTATGTATTCTTAGTTCCACACAAACTGCTACCTCAGCATTAACACGCTTGCATGTCTGAGCCTCAATCGTTCACGTATTGTGAGATGAGACATGTCCTAGCACACCGAGGCTCTTCGTAATACTGACTACTTATGCTGTACGCACCAGTCACTAAGCACGCCCATATTGAGAGTGTAACTCATTTCATCAACATCAGTATGCTGATAGGCTGTGCAGGCCCCTCAAGACCAGAATCTGTGAGCTACAGGTTGCCCTCTACATTTCACCCCAATGACCTGTTGAGCGATACATTAGCTCATACCAGCGCACCTGTCTAACTTTCCAGTTGATACTTTTTCCTTCTGAGGTAATCCGTTTAGGTTTAAGCATGCTGATGCAGTGCAGCAACTATCTACTAAAACTTTAGGCTACTACGCCACACAAGAACTTCTTGAACCACTTCCTGTTTTAGCACTTCATATTTTAGCCTATGGTGGAATTACAAATTTCCGATGAAAATGCTTGAATACATGACTGCATGCACAAGTGCGCAAATGTACTGTACACAGCAATTTAATTTACCTCAAGGTGAACAAGACAACAACATCAACTGTTGCATGGCTAAACACTTATAAGGTACACGGTTTAACCATGCCACAGCTGTTGATGTTGCACTAAGGATATTGTGCTGCATAACTAAATACTTATAAGGTCCCAAAAGCGAGACCTATTGGCTATGCCAATGCTTGTTTTTAAAGAGCTGCCGTATCTGTTTCTTCCTTTCCCTTTTGTTATCCCCGTACTTATTTAATGTGTACTCCACCTAAGTCACTCCACAGCCGTCTACTATGGCTCCTTCCCACCAAATCGTGTTCGTAGTTGCCATCCTTCAGCATAGCGTGAGTGAGCTACAGGCTCTGTATTCATCCACCATATACGATCTTCTTCCCCAGTAAGCTGGATCTCTGAACCAGGGCATCTTTTCTGCCAAAGTTGTGATGCGGTTCCATGTCGGTCACAAACCATCACCATGCTGGTGTTCTGTGCTCTATCTCCCCCCTCTAAGAAGGAGGGGAGACTCCATCTACATTGATCATATCAGAGACCACCAGTTGGACAATCAGCTCTTTGTGGGGTAAAAAATAGGCGAGCTGTGCAGAAGCATATCATCTCACGTTGGATAGTGCTCTGCATTAAGATCTGCTACACCTTGGCAAAGAAGCAGCCTCCAGAAGAACTGCATGCCCATTCCTCCAGGGCTGAAGGTGCTACCACGGTGTCCCTGCCCTAGACATTTGCTAGGCAGCTACATGGGTGTCTTTCCATACGTTCTTGAAGCTCTAATGTCTGTACAGCCAAGTCTACAGTGAAGAGCACTTTGCCTGCTTGGTTCTGCAGGACTTTCTGGTTTGAGTCATTTCACTGCCCACCTCCAATAAAGTACTGCTTTGGTTGCTATTCCAAAGGTGATGAAACCACGGTTAAAAGTCTCTATCAGAAGAACAGATCTTGGTAATGCTCTTTCTGGTAGAAGCTAGCCACAAATTCCTCACTGAACATCCCACTCTCCCTGTTCTGAGATTGAACTCTACCCATAGCAATATGCACATTAGACTATCCATTTACTTTTGCAGCTCCTTATTTGGAGGTGTGAACAGTTTGGAAAGCAACTGACGCCCGCACGCAGGAGTGGTGCCTATATAGGTCTGCACATCACTTCAGGAGCGGAATGTAGTCAGTGCAAAGCCACATGGCGCCACCTTCCGGTGCACAGAGGTACTATGGAAAAGTTTCCAGATCCAGTCTGACACCTTGGTATTATTTCCAAGATTTGAATCTGCAGCTCTGTTCCAGAAGTAGTGCCTGTAACTTATTCATTCTTAGAGTGGGGTGAAGGGATATATTTTTGCTGCAAAGGGAGCAAATGCCTCCTGATGGGAGAAGTTTAGCAATTTAGAGTTTACGTTACATGGAAGGCAAACTGCTCTCTTAGAGCATGGTACTTCTCTCTAGAACCATATAGGATGGGCAAGTGCAGGGATTATGTGGTCCTGTTTCTTGGCCTTTGTGAGAAGCGTGGGAGATTGCCATAGCCTTAACTGATAGTTTTGAAACTTGGTGGGGGAGGATAGATTTAAAAATCGTCTAATGGAATCAAATGGGCATAGCTGTAGTTTGCAAATGACCTTTTGAGGTTTAGATTTGAGTAGAGAAAGAAGCACAAGGATTTAGCAGTGGTAGCCAGCTTAGATGCTCTATCTGCTGACAGTAAGGTTTAATTTCAGAGTATACCAATCACTAGAAATGGGAGAGCAGGGGGGCCAGATGTATGAAAAAAACTATTTCGCGATTTCCTATTTGCGAATTTGAGCAATACGCAAATAAGAAATTGCTAAATGGCATGTACGGTAGCTGGCCTCCCGATTTTAGTGATTCAGAAACGAGTCACATCGCAAAACAGGAATTTGCAGTTTGCGATTACCTAACAGTTCACGCGAATGAAGTTGCAAATAGCGACCGTTTTAAAAATGAATTGAGATTCTGCTTCCTGGTTCAGGGAAATAAGCCCTGGAACAAGAAGGCAGGATCTCAACAGCCAGGTAGGGAAGCAAGAGCTGCAGAGCACAGGCAGTGATTTGAGGACCCCCAAAAAGCAGACATTCAACGCAAAGAATGGCCAGCCAGGAGCAAGGGAAGGAGGCGGGGGAAGGAAGAGAAAACTGAAGTTTTCTGACCCGGAACTGACCAGTCTCACTGAGGAGTGTTTCAACAACCACAACTTCCTTTTTGGCTGGGCATCCATGAACGTTCCGGAGTCATAGAAGCACAAGTTATGGAAGGAGATGTAGCAGAAGATGAATGCTGTTGGGGTTGCACCGCGCTATGTCGCAGAGGTTCACAAAGGTTGGTACTACCTCTGTTCCCACACAAAAAAAAAGGTCCGTGGCTCAGCGAGTCCCGTAACACAGGAGGTGGACCTTCCACTGCACCCCCACTCATGACACTGGAGGCAATGGTGGAGGCCACCCTGGAGCCAAAGGCTGTCGTAGGATTTGCCAACCTGGACACGTCTGTGCCTGCATCCTCGCAAAGTAAGTGCAAACCCTTTAATATAGCAACATTTCTGGGCTTGAACCTCACATTGGTATGGAACTATTCCAGGTGTAAAAAAAATCCAACATGGTGCATTATGGGAACTTTAGTTATACGTAGTAACAGTGTAGTCAGTAATGTTAAGAATATTTTGATACGACTAATGAAAATGTGTTGCACACATATCCTAGTTTAATGGTATCTCCATTATCCATTTAGATGAGCCTGAGGAAGATATTTAAGTCCCAACCGATAAGGATGAACAGGCAGAGATGCAGGAAGAAGAACCTGGAATGCTTGAGTGTGCGCCCACTGCATCTCATGGCCACTCCAGCAGTATTTGCTTCTCCTCACAGCAACCATCATTAGAGGGTGAGGATGCTATACACTTCAACCCTGCACCCCGTTGTCAGGAGTGTACCAATCGGTTTGGCTGTAGGTGCCTTCCCACATCGCAAGCTTCTGGGTCTCTGGCAACTGCTGAACAACAGGAGATGTATGGTGGTCTGGAGGCATCGATGATGCAGGTTCAGCTCCTGCATCACAAACAAATTAAGATGGTTAACCGCAAATTGTAGGTAATGCAGCAGTACGTAACAGTGGGGCTCAGCACAGTGGCCAATCAGTTGGCAGACAATCCGGCCCACATAGACACAAAAATGAACCAACTAACGGGTACAAACGGGAAACTCTGCACAGAAATGTTGGAGGACAGGAACACTCAAAGGCACGGGGAGAGGAGCAGTGCTGTGTGTATGGAAGCCATGATCAAGGGCCATTGGTAGACTAGCACAAGCCACCACTACACTATCCAAGTGTACAGTGACTCTGCATGTGGAGATGGGCCACTTCTTTTGCCCATCTTCTGGGCCAGTTTGTGCAAAGACTGGTGAAACAGGAAAGCTGTATATTAAATAGATGGGTAATTTAGTAATATAAACAAAGGCCTATATCAATTACATTCCCACCTTTATGCAAAGCATATAGATATTATATACAATGAGTAGAACAACAGTAATTGCAATAGAAATTAAGCGCCACAGTTCCAAGTTGTAATACTTCCGGATTAAGAAGTCCCCAGACCTCAAGAGGAACACCAGAAAGCGCAACTAAGTCTGAATAAATAGCCACAACGTATCCAAGCATACAGTCCTGCCTGAATCCCTATTTTTGCTACAGGTTTGAGTGCATTCTTCCTTAACACCATATCATACTCTGGTCCTTGCTCCCTGCTTACATCTCCCTAAGAAACTGATTAATATGTCGATCCAAACCAATATCAGTCATAATGGACCACAGCTTCCGTTGGCTAAAGCATTCAAATGCAGAGGATACATCAACAAATGCTAAATGCTTATTATCATGTCTAACTTGGGTACTTCCCAATTGAAATGTTAAGATTTAGTCCTTGTTCAATTGTCTCACACCGGAATCCATATTGTAAGTCTGAAAGAACTTCATTAGAGCCTGCCCATTCCTGAAGTCTAATCAGGATGATGCGGCCGACTACCTTTACCAGCAAATGTAGGAGTGAGATAGGACAATAGCTTGCAGGGTTATGGTGGTCACCCTTTTTAGGTCTTGCCTATGCAGCGCGCATGAGCTGCATTGGAGGGGACCTTTTGGAATCGACCAGTACTTTGCCTAAAAGCGTACACGTTTTGCATTGTTTTCTATTGTAACGTGGGCACGTTTGTCGTTTCCCTTGCTGGAGCGAGCATTGGCACCATCTGTTTGCAATGATCTTGAAAACAGATGGTGCCCCTGCTCGCTTCTACAATGGAAATGCTGTGTGTCTGGTCCACCCCACCCCAGTTCAGTTCCTGTCACCCCGCTCGTATGTATCGGCCTCTCCTCCGCCTTAAAAGTACAGACCTGCTCGCGGGGCTTTGAGAATCTTTTTCCTTTGGGTAAGGGCTTGTTTAAATTTGCTGCACGCATTTCGTGTAGCGTGGTATGATATGCATTGTTTTTAATGGTAATTTAGGGTTTACAACTACGGTAAAGCTGAACCAAAGTTAAGTTTGAGATTCGATCATACGGCACGGACCTGTCAGCACTCAACTGCCACTCTTAGCATGCGGTCCACTTATGCGTGAGTTATCTAATTCCTCTTCAGTGTAGGGAAAGAACCAAACTGGGGTTCACAAAAGGAGCAAACTGGCATATTGCTGGACACTACAACAGTGAAATTGTTTCTCAGAATACTTAACATAAACATTGTTGCATATTTGTTTTGCATTTTTCATTACTGTAAAACCACTTAGGGAAATATTATTTTAGTATATATTTACAGATTGTGCAGGCCTGTGTACTAATAACTGTGTGTATATAGAGTACATATAATAGAACAGACATATACTAACCCCTAAAGTACACATAGTACACTAATATTGTGAGTGCACACAAATCTATTCACCTCTATGCATTTACAGTGTGCACTTACATGCTATACTCTCCAATGTATGACACCGACATGTTATAAGCAAGAATAATAAATCGCTCTCTTTGGATATACACGGCTGATCCCCCTTGTCATACGCTACACAAACAGAGCTCCAGCAGCTTGCTACTTACAAAGTCAGCCTCCTCCATCCGCCCCCGGCTGTCAGTGGGCCCTCCCCCGCACTCACCTGGAGTTGTTGTCCAGGCCTGGATCCAGTATGTCCATAGGGGTGAGGATGGGGCGGTGAAAATTTCTGGATGGAGGAGCGTGGGAGGGCGCTGGGGTTGCCGCGGTCGGGCAGGTCTTATTGCCTGGTTGCTGTCAGGCTGTAGTAGTCATGCGGGCGGGCGGCAGGCAGGCCGCCTTCTCCCTCCTCGGGACACTGGGTATCGGTGCTGCTGATCACGGGGACAAACACTCTGGTCATGTGAGGGAGAGGATTGCCCCTCGGCCAGGGAGACGGGTAGAACACGTGAGGAGGGAGCACGAAACAGGACGGGAGAGTAGAAGCGCGCGAGCTGGCGGCTATCTTGCACAAGGGGCTCCGCGGTGATGCCGTTCGCGTGTCTTTTGCCTTGGAAGCTGTCCCTATTTTGCGCTTTTGAAACGTTCCCGCGTGCAGTTTGGTTTTGCTTCCGCAGCTGGGATGCCTCAGTGCATTCCTGCCAGCTTGGGAAGCCTCTGTGTTGTGGTCTGTGATATCCATGCGTTGCTGCTTGTTTACTGCCGGAGTCTGATGCCTACATGTGATTCCTGTGTGATCTCTCCGCATGTTGTGTGCACTAATGCCCGTAGCTCCGTGCTACGCATGTAGGGCTGTCTGCACACCGTTGCTTCTGCTTTTGATGTGAATGTATGAGGGCAGCCTCTTTGATGCTTCTTTGCTACTGCATGCAAAATCTTTGTCGTTTTGTTTCCGTACTAGTGATGGTTGTTTGTTCGTGCCTTTGGTGCTTGTGTCACACCGCCCTTTTCCTGCAATTTCTGAATTTGGATACCTCTGACTGTATGGATCTCCTGCACGGATCTACTTCTCGGCATTTTCATGACGGGAGTCCATATCTAGGCAACCAATTACCCTGTACTGACGAGAGAAACACACTGTGTGGACAGTGCGCATAATTCTACTTTTTGCCTCACCTGCCATGGACCCAGCCCCACACACCCTTTACTGTTCCTCCATTTTTGTGCGCCTCCTATTGTCAGACTTTGCTTCTTTGCACACTACAGTAGTATTTCCATTCCCAGCAGCAGGCGTCCACATGAATCTGGTGGGTCAGTTAAGAACTGCTCTCGAATGTCCTTGTGGCTTTGCAAATGGAAACACAAACACTCCATTGTTTTTTTTGTGATGTGCTTTTCTTGCATAACAATCCTTACCCGCGTGGTGTCGAGCAAGATGACGTTGTGTGTACTTGGTGATTCAAAAAACCACAATTCGATACAGTTATGTTAATCAGTAATTTTGTCAAATTAGCTCATTTTTTTGCACTTTTTCAAAAACGACATTGCAACACTGGAGCTGTTCAACTAATCGAGTGATGGCAAGAATTTCAGATTACAAATCTGCACACTCCTGCTGTTCACCTAGGCCTAGTTTTAGTAAAGAAACACCATCTTTGGTGTGGGGAATCCAAGGTGAATGTCTTGTCTTGTCATCCCAAGCCCCTTTCCGACTCTCATGCATCTCCTGAACAAGTGGGTCATTACCCGTATTTATATTACACTTATGTGACCTCGTGTAGGCTTTACTTTAATCTGTTATTTCTTAATTATTCCATGCATTATCATGTTAGTGATGTACTTTTTACGAAAGCATGAAAGTTCATGTGGGAATTTGAACCTTTAACCTGATGGCTGCTCTTAGATTTCTTAAGCAAGCTCGCAGCCCATTGGCCATCCTTGGCTCCTGTAAGGAGAAGGGAGGTGTTGGTGACAGTGCTATTTTTGTCTCTTCCAGCCAGAGCATCTTCAGTAACCAGAGCATATTCCGTAACCTTGTTCAGAGGAACGGCCAGTCTTAATAAAGCAGTGACTTGGCGATTCGTTGAGTTTTGATTTCGTTTTAAAGGGACGGGTTGCCTGCCCAGGGCGGCACCTGTTGGAGGCCATGCTGCCTTGTCGCCTCTGGACTTTAGCCAGTGTATACATGGGCTAGAGAGTTTGTTCTCTCCACGGGCGCTGCAGTTCTTAGTCTGCCTAGAAGTTGTCAGGTACAGCGCTTTAAAATATATATTGTACAGTTTGTATGGCGCGTCCTTGTTCGGGTTAGTGGCCCACACATGTCGAAGAGCGGAACTCTAAACAAGCGCTTCAGCATGGCTTGCCTCTCTCTTGAAGTTTGACTTCATCTGTATTTCATACAGAAGTACTTCTGGCTTTGCAGAAAAGCCTGTCAGTTCGGATTTCCCCCTAAGCAGATGACAAATGGAAAGCCTGCTTTTGCTCCCTTCTTTCGAGTAAGTGGCATACAGTGTGTGCTGAGTATTTTACAAGCTAGTCACGACAACAACCATATAAAGGGGTGGCAGAGTGGGTTTTGGCATGGTGTCCCCCCCCCCCCCCCCCTGCCATTCCTGTGGCATTTCTGTGGTATTCCTGTTACATTACCGCAGAAGTAGCTGAAGTTCTTGATGGCTCATGCATTTTTCATTTTTATAGGGTTAGAAATTGTACAGAATCAGATAGGGCTGAGTCTGCAGCTAGATATTAACTAGCCGAAAAAAATAGGTTTTCAGAAACATTTGAAAGCCAACAAGTTCGATGTCTGTTTAAGATGTATAGGCAACTGCTTTCACAATTTTCACCCTCGATGCCTGCTGAGAAGAGCCCTCCTTCCCTCTTATTTATTATCAAAACACTTGAACCGGAAGGAGCTCTCCTGATCTTAAAAGTTTGGCATTACCTTCTTACCGCTATTATGTTTTTTTTACGATTGCCATGCATCTATTCTTGTTACATGTGTACACTGATTGGTGGTTGTATCTGATTCTATTGAAATAGGGTTAGTGTCCTCATTGGTTGGGTATTTGAGTGTTCTGATTGGTTTCTGGGTCTGTGATTCAATCAATGTAGGGTTGGGGCTAGGGTTAGGATTTCTATTGGAAGTAGGGACTAGGGCTTCTGGTGTGATTGGTTGCTGGACTGGTTGAGGGACTAAGAGTAGGGTTAGGCTTTCTATTGGAAGTAGGGAAAAGGGCTTCCTGTACCATTGGTTGCTTGGACTTGGGGTGGGACTACTGGTAGGGCTAGGGCCTCTATTGTATGTAGAGTGTAGGGTTTTTTAACTGATTGGGTGCTTTGACTAGGGCTAAGATTGGCTGTCAGGTCCTGGTCAGATTGGATAGTGTTAGTGCTAGGGTTCCTATTGGCTGACTGGTCACCTGATTACTAGGGCTATAAAAGGCGAGGCTTAGGGTGTCTCAGCCCGGGCATTGAGGCTAAGGGCGGAGAGGACAAGGGCAGTTACCTGTTTAAGCCTGTTCGAGACTGGTCGGGTCCAGGGCTAGAAATGGTGCCCAATATACATTCCTCCATTATGCATCTATATACTTTCAATGTACTTATGGATCTATATATTTATCACTTTCTTCTAATTTAGCTTTTCCAATGCACTTCCCTATTTCTCAGCCTATACTTCACTCAATATATCCTATACATCCACTCTCTCATTTAACCCCAAACCACTACTATGATCCCCAAAATAACCCTTTCTAGACTCTCTCCTACTCTACCCCTCCTTGCATCATCTTGCACCTCTTTTACTATACCGATCGCCCAAAGCAAACCTTTCTAAACTCTTCCCTCTTTTCTACCCCTCTCCAACCCTTCTCAATCCAAATAACTGACTGACATATCCACCACTAAAATTCCTTTCATGTTTCACCATACTAATTCAACACTAGTCCTGATGGGTTCCATAGTAGTGTGCTACTTGCGCTTCAAAACCCCATCAGGGGTAGCAAGCGCTATATAAATACAAATCTCTTTCCCTTCACTATCCCGCCACCTACCCTTCCCTACCCAAATAACTGAATAACCTATCCACTACTCAAATTACTTCATATTTTACTATACTAATTTTCAACACTAATCCTTTGAATTCCGGAGTGGCTTGCTACTCGCCAGAAAAATCGCTTCAACATCCATCAGGGGTAATAAGTGCTAAATGAATACAAACCTTTCTTCTCCTTTTATCCCTCCGCTATCCTTCTCACTCCAAATAACTGACTAATATCCACCACTGAAATTACTTTCATATTTCACCATATTAATTCACCTCTAATCCTTTATGGGCTTCCTAAATAGCATATTTCAACACCCCATCAGGGATAACAAGCGCTATATAAATACAAACCTTTTTTCCTCCTCTATCCTTCTGCTATCATTCCAAATCCAAATAACTGACTAACGTATCCATCACTTAAAATGTACTTGCATGCTTCACTATACTAATTCAACACTAATCCTCTATGGTTCCCGGAGTAGTGTGCTACCTGCCGAAAAAGCGCTTTGACGCCTCGTCAGGGGTAGTAAGCGCTATATAAATGCAATTACAATTACAATATTGTAATTGAATTGCCCTTACAGATGTCAATTCAACAGTATAAGGGAACTTGGTAAGATTCTTCACATGTTATCGGGCCATTTTCTTATTTACAATAGCAAGACCTATTGGCTATGCCAATGCTTATTATAAATGGGAACAATGAGTGATTCTGACCATGTTTGCAGAAAACCTGCCTTGCAGCATGCGCCTAAAAACCAAGGTCAGTAAGGGGCTCCCACAATGGATGATTAGATTTAAAAAGATCCAGGTCTCTTCTCCCCCCCCCCCCCCTCCTCCCCCAAAACACCTGTTCACCTCCTCTAACGTGAATGAGAGGCTGGTGATACTGCGAGGTGAGTCATCAGCTTGCTAAATTGGCCCTGAACATTTAGTGGAGAGGTGGGCAATCCATTTGACATTAGAAATGGTGATTTTCAATTGAGGGCCATCTCCTGCTCTCAAAAAAGGAGAGTTTATTACATGCCAAAACATCGTGGTATCATTTCGTAGGGCTTGCTTTGGGCAAAGTCTCCCAAGCTTCTTCCTTCAAATCTTTCTTTCGTTGCTGAATAGGTAACTCATAATCCTGTCTGGCCACCTGTACATCTAGTTTACATCTCGGCGACTTTTGCAAAGCTTCCTTTAATCATCTGTTAGCTTTTGAGCATAAAGAATCAAACCACCCTTTTCTCTCAGAAGTTGAACACCGTGGGTTTTACTTTGAGTGCCCCCCATGAGCCCGGAGGGTGTCCCATGTATCCTGTCTCCCAGAGTCTTTCCTTCACCAAGTAAACCAAGGACTCCTGTAGGCATACAATTTGAAACGTGGTTATGAAATCAGACCATTCAGCAATCTGAATCTTATTACGTAGTTCTGCATCATTTCAAAATACAGTCCTCATTAAAGTGGGTTTCTGGGTTCACAGGGAGACAGTATCTGTAATTGGTAAGGCATCTAAATTACTTGGTGAAGAAAAAGACTGTGGGAGACAGGATACATGGGACACCCTCCGGGCTCATGGGGGGCACTCAAAGTAAAACCCACGGGTTCAAGGAGGCTCAATTCCGGAGGGAATAATAGCCAGGAAGGGTTCCATGCGGAGGCAACTTCATCTAGCATTGCTAGGCCATCAAAATGGGTTATGGGTCGAGATGGCATACTGGTAACCGGGGGGGGGCGGAGGGGGGGCACCCAAGATTAGGTCATACTGGGAATCTAAGGTTACTGGTCTTTTTTTGCTGGTTGGTAGAAAAAGGCAAGGGGTCAAACATTTATTTGGTTGGGAGACACTGTGTAAGAGCCAATTTTACACAAAATTGTTTCAACCACCGCCATGATTTAAAAATCTGAAAGAAACGGTTAGTTATAGATTCCTTACCTTACCTTAGAATTACCCCCAGGCGTCAGACTGGATCTGAAAAGTTTTTAGTCAGCAGTACCCCTGCTCATCGGAAGGTGGCGTCAGTCACCTCCGCGTCCGGCGTCGTGGTCACCGGGATGATGTCTGAATTTCTCTATATATTGTAGATTTTTAACTTTTATGGTTGCCTCTGTGTGACCGAATAAAGTTTATTTGATTTGATTAGATGTCGCTGTAGCTACATAGATGCTGCCTTCGCGCACTGGCGTTGGTTCTTTCTTTTTCCGTGCCAGCAAGCGCATATCAGGAGAGAGCAGTACCTCCAGTCATTTTTTTGACTGACTTTTTTGCGACTTTTAGCAACTTTGTTTTTGAGTGTAAACCGACTCCTGGTGCACGAGGAATGCCCGGCTTCAAGGCATGCAGTTCCTGTAACCGACTGATGTTGTTGACTGATCCGCACCACGTGTGCCTCTACTGCTTGGAGCGCGACCATGACCCCAAGTTGTACTGCCGAACCATGGCCCTAAGTCTTTGCTGGAGCAGTCCCGAAAGCTCCTCAAGGCCTGGCAGTCGGCTCTGCGATCGTGGAGTCATCATCACTCCTCTTCTGAGTCTTTGCACTCGTGGTCAGGCAAGTCTAAGCACAAGAAGAAGTCAAAGAGGCCTCGTCGCTCTTCGACTTCCCCTCGGCCGACGTGACGCCAGCCTGCGGCCACTCCCCAGCTTCGTCAATTTTACGAAGCGATGCACGCCATCTCTGGGCAGCCTGACTCTGCCGGTGCGCCTTTGGGCCCTGCGGACTCAGCTGGGGGCCCTAGGAACCTAGGCCTGACACCACAGGGCCTCCTTGGATCCAGGCTTGGATTCAGATCGGCACCGGTCAACCTCCTTGCATCTCCACCAGCGCTGATTCCACTGACACCACGTCCGCAGCCGACGCCGGCTGGACCCCGGCTTCTGCCCCGATGTGGACACGGAGTTGGACCGGCATCGACCAACGCTACATCAGACGCCGATGGGTACTTTTGTCCCTGTGTTCCACCCTGCCCATTTTCAGCCAGATTGGCAGCCAGAGGAGGGTGAAGAAGACTGGGAGGGGTCTGGTGACCCTTTACCAGACCAGTTAGATTACGATCCGGACTGGAGAGCGGAACTGGGGGATGTCAGTGGTCTGCATACCTCCCCAGACCTAGGCATGTTATCTCTTCCTACCGTGGCTACGGAGGAGGGATCGTCATACGCAGTGGTGTTGTGTAGGGCCGCCGAGGCTCTCCACCTCGAGCTACCTACGGTGGCAGTCGGGACTAACCTCTTGGCAGAGCTGCTTCAACCGGCAGCGAGTATGAAGTCCCTGCTGGTGTTAAATGAAGCCCTAACAGACATCCTTTCAGGCACCGGGTCCAGGCCCAACACAGGAGTTCCTGTGGGTAGGATGATTGCCCGACGCCACCACCCGGCCCCTGGCGACCCCACTTTACTCTCCCCACACCCCATCCCTCCAGCGTGGGACTGTGGTCGGTAAACACTGCATGTCTGTTGGGCCGTTATTCCCACTCTGTGTGGGATACGGTGGCGCAAGTGTTGCCTCGGCGCCCGGTGGAGGCCCAAGCCATTATCCCGTGCAGTTGCCGAGGGGAGAGATGCAGCTAAGTTTATCACCCACTGTGGACTGGACACAGCCAACTCGTTGGGTAAGACTATTTCAACGTCGGTAGCCCTTCGACTCTACGCCTGGCTGTGGTCGACTCGCCTTTCTGGGGATGTCCGGAACACTCTGATGGACATGCCTTTTGATGGCCATCGCCTGTTCGGCGACAAAGCAGACGGTGCGCTAGAGCGACTCATGGATTCTCGGGCTACGGCTAAGTCCTTGGGCCTCTCCACTACACACCCTGCATTGTCTGCATTGTCTGCTTTTAGCCCCTTTCGTGGCTACGGAAGGATGCCCCACCACGTTCCTTCCAGGGCCATAGGCCGGTGCAAGCTGTTCAGCCCCAATGGTTCTGGGGGCCAGCAGACATGCCAATCCACCACTGCCCCTTTCAGGTCCATCACACACCAGTGGATGGCAGAATTTGCCATCATCTCCCCCACTGGCGTACTATCACGTCGAACAGGTGGGTTTTGCAGATAAAAGTTATGGCTCTCTTGACCAAGGGCGCCATCAAACGAGTTCCTGCCCCAGAAGTAGGTCGTGGTTGCTATTCCACTACTTCTGGTGCTCAAGAAGGGCCAGGACCTGCGTCCTATCTTGGAACTCGGGAACGTCAACTGCTTCCTATGGAAGGAGAAGTTCAAAATGTTGACCCTGGCTCAGGTCCTGTCTGCCCTCGACCCTGGAGACTGGATGGTAGCGTTGGATTTGCAGGACACTTATTTTCACATCCCCGTCCTGCCGGCTCACCGTAGTTACCTGAGGTTCACAGTAGGCCACAAGCATTTTCAGTTTACTGTGCTCCCTTTTGGCCTTACCAGCGCCCCTTGGGTGTTCACAAAAGTGATGGCGATGATCGCAGCTCATCTGCGCAGATCAACGGTTCCATTCTTCCCCGATCTTGACGACTGGTTGTTGAAGGTGGGCTTGCCCCAGACTGTCGTCTCCCCACTCCAGACTATGGCCGACCTCTTGCATTTACTGGGGTTCTCCATCAAAGTGCCAAAGTCACACCTGACTCCCTCTCAGAAGCTCCTCTTCATCGGAGCGGTTCTGGACACAACGCAGTTTCCAGTCTATCCTCCCTAGCAGCGAGTCCGGGATATTCGGGCTATGATTCCGATCTTTCAGCCTCTATCCCTGGTTTCGTTCAGGATGACCCTCCAGCTACTGGGCCTGATGGCCTCCTGCATCCTGCTGGTGGATCATTCCAGATGGCATATGCAGACTCAGCAGTGGAACCTGAAGTTCCAGTGGGCACAGCATCAGGGGAACCTGTCCGATTGCGTCCAGATCTCGGAGGACACTGCAAAACAACTGCAGTGGTGGTTCACGAACCAGGATTGGGTCGACGGCAGATCCCTCTCCCTTCCTCAACCAGAATTCACAGTGGTGAACGGTGCATCATTTCTGGGATGGGGCGGCCACATGGGGAAGGCGGAGATCAGAGGCCTCTGGTCTCTGGCGGAGTCCAGGCTCCATATCAACCTTCTGGAGCTTCGGGCGATTAGTCTTGCACTCAAGACATTCCTTCCCTCTGTCCGGGGAAGAGTAGTGCAGGTGTCCGAGGAAGAGTGGTGCAGGTGTTCACGGACAACACCACTGCCATGTGGTACTGCAACAAACAGGGCGGAGAGGGGTCGTGGACCCTGTGTCAAGAGGCTCTCCCTCTCTGGATATGGCTGGAACAACACGGCATTTCCCTGGTGGTTCAACACCTGTCCGGTTCTCTGAATGCCAGGGCGGCCAAACTCAGCCCTAGGTGCATGATGGATCACAAATGGCGTCTTCACTCGGAGGTGGTGCAAGGACTCTTTCAACAGTGGGGAGAACCTTGGTTAGATCTATTCGCTTCTGAAGACCGCGCGCAATTTCAGCAATTCTGCGTGTTAGAATTTCCAAGGCGGCACTCGCTAGGCGACGCTTTTCCGCGCGAGTTGTTGCCGTCTTGTATACGCCTTTCATCCTAAGCCACTTCTGCTCAGAGTGCTGAAGAAGATCAAGTGGCTCCAGATAGGGCACGAAGAGTCTCAACATGGCCATCAATCCCCCAATCCGGCTGCCTCTTCAGGAGGATCTTCTGTTGCAGCAGCAGGGGATGGTCCTCCACCCGAACCTGTCCAGCCTTCACCTCTTTACGTGGAGATTTAGTGGCGGCAGTTGACGTCCTTTGACCTGCCTCCCAAAGTCTGCAATGTTATCTTGGCAGCCAGGCGTCCCTCCACTAAGATGGTATGCGCCTGCAGATGGACCAAATTTGTGGCACAGTGCCCAGCAAAGGCTGTGGGTCCCCTTTCCGCCCCTCTTTCTGAGTTTCTCTTGTTTCTCCTTTCTTTGGCCCAGCAGGGCTCTGCTCTGGGCACTCCTAAGGGCTAGCTCTCGGCTATTTCAGCCTAACTTTAAGCTTCCTGATCAGCCTTCTCTTTTTAAGTCCCCTGTTGTAAATAGATTCCTTAAGGGTGTTGCTCATCTTTTTCCTCATGTTCCATTTGTTATGCCTTAGTGGGACTTGAACTTGGTTGTAACTTATCTGATGTGCGCTCCCTTTGAGTTGCTACATGACTGTCCTCAGGCTTTTAACCTTGAAAACTGCCTTTCTGGTGGCAATCACCTCTGCGCGCAGGGTTAGTGAGCTGCAAGCTCTTTCTTTCTTTCAAGCCTCCCTTTCTGGCTGTTCATCCAGACAAGGTCGTCCTCAGAAATCGACCTTCCTTTTTTCCAAACGTGGTCACTTCTTTTCATATTTGCCAAACCATCACTTTGCCCACCTTCTTTCTTCCTCCAAAAGAGGAAAAGAGGCTCCACCGTGCGCTCTCCTACTTGTTTCGCACCACACCATTCCGGGTGGATGACCAGCTCTTTGTTGGTTATGCAGGTACTAAGAAAGGTTGGGCCGTGCACAACGGACCATGTCCAGGTGGGTCGTTCTGTGCATCAAGGCCTGCTCTTCTTTGGCAAAGAAAAAACCTCCAGTGGGGCTGTGCGCCTATTCCACCAGGGCGACAGCAGCTACCACTGCTTTGGGATGGGGAGTCCCCCTAAATTACATCTGTCTGGCTGTTACGCGGGCATCGCTGCATACGTTCACCAAGCACTACTGCCTTGGACAGCCAAGTCCGGAGAGACACTTCTTTGGTCATTCTATTCTCCAGGACTTTCTGGTGTGAACTTAGTTCACAGACCCTCCTCCGGGGTTGGTATTGTTGGTGTATCTATTCTAAGGTAAGGAATCTATAACTGTTTCTTTCAGATGAACAAGTTACTTACCTTCGGTAATGATATATCTGTAAGAAACTTCGGTTAGGTATAGATTCCTTGCCGCCCACCCATCTTCCCTGTTCTGCGAACCGATTTCTAGGGCCCTAGTTTTGTGCTTCAGTGTCTTGCATGGCTGTACGCTTCTGGTGTGGAAAGTCGTGTACAGAACTGACGTCTGTATGCAAGGGCGGCATCTATGTAGCTACCGCGACATCATCCCTGCGACCACGACGACGGATGAAGAGTCGACCAATGCCACCCTCCGACGCGCAGGGGTACTGCTGACGAAAAACTTTCCGGATCCAGTCTGATGTCAGGGGGTAATTGTAAGGTAAGGAATCTATAAATAACTATGTTTCTTACAGATCTATTGTTACCGAAGGTAAGTAACTTGTTTGATAGTACCACGCAGTCTCCAGCTAGAGCTTTGCTACCCCCCATCAATCCATCCACCCTCTTAACCATATTTATATCCGCAAGCATAGCTCCTGTTAATCCTGTGTTAATACTCAGCCAGCTCAGGGATTTATTTCTCAATGAGTCTCATGTCTCATTGTCCCCAGGTGATAAAGTTGGAACATTAGCTAAGATTATCACATAAATTGTTGCTGTAGAGGGAGGTCAAGAGATTTGGATGTCCTGTCTGACCGGCCCAACCCTGGCTCTCTAGTTGAAATGACACTTGTAGATGCAAGGGAGGATTGTTCTTGAATTGTGTTGGGTGTAGTTTTGGATCGTTTATTTGGTTGCGTCTGTAAGAGAGGGTGGATTACCCAAACGGGTTTGGGTATTTCAATATTTGATAGAGACTACTAGCTGCAGATTCCTTCACGTAGAATTATCCCCAGGCGTGAGACTGGATCCGGAAACTTTTTTGCCACCGTATCCCTGCGCGCCGGGGACGGGGCAGCATCACGTGGCTCCGCCCAGACGTTCGCGTACGTGACGTCCGCGAGGTCACATAAGTCCCAACCAGGCACGCCTACGTCAGTTTTTTCCTTTTCCGCGTGCAACGTGTATCGGGTCTCTGCTACGGGCCTGTTTGGGGGCCCCTTTTTTCTTCCCCTTGTCTAAATTTTGGTGGAACAGTGTGCGAATGCCTTGGGGCCTCAAGACTTACACGTCGTGTGGGCGTCTTATGTCGGCGACGGACCCTCACCTCATTTGTATGTGGTGTTTGGGGGAGGATCACAGCACCACTGACTGTGAGGCGTGCCAGCAGTTAAAGCCGAAGTCGCGGCAGGAGCGCCGCAGGAAACTACTCTCAGCACGCCTCTCAAGTTCGGCTCCTGTATCAGCCTCGACAGACTACTTCAGATACTGCCGTTGTCGTCGTCCTCGCCCTTCTCCGATGTTGCGAGAGCGTCGTTCCCTGGTGGGGAAGGGTCGCAGTTTGTCCCAAGGGGCTGGTTTTCAGCCTGCCGGGGGCATGGGCTCTCCGCAGGTGATGCGGCCCCACGTGTCGCAGCACCAGGAGACTCCGGAAGGAGTGACAGTTGCGCTATAGAAGAATTACATTTAATTTCTAACAACCGTTTCCTGGTGACGGAGCATCGAGAGTTCAGATGGAGACTTAAGCGGCGACTTTGCAGGCCTCACTGGCGTCTCCTCCTCCTTCCCTTCCTGGGGCGTCAGCAGATACATTGCCTTGCGCGGGGCCCTCTGCGGTGCCGGCTGGTTCGGATCCAGGCTTGGAGGATGTGGTACTTTTTGGGTGTGGCTCTTTAGGGGTCCCTCCTTCAGACAACGGCGCATCTGCCTCGCCGCAAACAACATTGGGAGTCCCTGCGGTGTTGCGGGAGGTCGCCGGGGCTCGGGTCGCATCCCCGAGCCCTGCTCGGCCCTCTGGGCAGGCAAAGGCCTTGCCTGTGGCTGAGCTGACGCCGCCACGGCGCCGGCACCTGTTGGTCCGGGCGAGGCCACATGGTTCAGTGGACCCTCCTCATCCCGCTCTGGGTTGAGCCTGGATCGGGACCCCTCGTCCTGTTTCCGGGCCCTTCTCGCCCCTCCACGAAAGCGGCTGCCTCGTCGGAGGGCAAGTTGGAGGTTGAGTCGGCTCTGGCGGCACAGCATGGATCGCCGGGCCACCTCCAACGCATGCTAGGCCAAGGCTGGTGGAGGGTTACGTGTCATTCCCCTGGTCCCTCTCGTTCCTCCACGTAGACGGCTGCCTCGGCAGAGTTCGAGCTGGCGCCGTTCAGGCGCCGCTCCTTGGCCACCTCTGATCTGGACCTGCTCCGGTCCCCGGCGCGGTGTGGCTTTGTGGAGTCTTCTCCGGCTCCGTTGGCGCCGGATAGTGGCGCCGTTTGGGCTCAGGCGGCGGACTCTACGGCTTCGCACAGGGGTTGTCCCGTGGATTAGTCTTCGGATGCACCCTCTGCTCCGGAGGTTGGCTGCATTTTGGTGTCATCCTCCCCGGAGACAAGCCGGCGCGTGGTGTCCTTTTTCACCAGCATCGTCTTAAGGGCGGCTCCCTGACATTTTGAGGCCGAGGTGTTCGTCGGAGGAGCAGGAGGTCACCCATTCTTCGGTTCCTCCCCACTTCCAGGCTCGCCCGCTTGGCTTCAGGGACAGCCGCCTTAGTCTGCAGCCTTCGCCCACGGAGGAGCTGCTTTCTCCAACATGGGACCCTACTGAGGCGGGTGCGGCCTTCGCTCACACGGTGTCCACGGTGGTGGGCATTCTGCGCATGGGTGACCCGGTTGCTCACTTTCCGGCGGACCATCTTTTGGAGGTTCTCCACCAGGGCTCTGGTGGGAGGGAGATCTTGCTTCCATTTGAGGGTTCCCTCCTTTCTTCCCTGACGGGGGCTTGGAAGCGCCCCTCCTCAGGGGATCCGGTGCCTCACCACAGGCACCACCCTGCGCCCGTGACCCTCTTGTCTTTCCCTCCACCCCTCTGCCTCCAGTCCAGTTTTGTGGACTGCTTCTCCCTCCCTGTCGTCACTGTTGACTCTGCCGTACCGGGAGGCCCGTTGGTTGGACACTTGGGGCGCAACATGTTCGCCTCAACCAGCGCTGCCCTATGGGCCCTTAACACCTTGTGTGTTGGCTAGGGCCTCCTCTTGTTTGTGGGACTCGGCTGAGTCTTTGGTAGTTGGTTCAGGTGGATTTACGGCATCATGCGCTGGATGGCTGGGAGCTTGCGGCGTTTATTCTCCGCTCTGCTCTGGACATCTCGGAGGTGCTGGGCCGGGCCATCTTCCGTTCGATTGCAGCCTGTTGTTTCATGCCCTGGCTCACTCCGCCATCCAACGGTTCCTGGCAGGGCTCCGTCCTCCGTCATCCTACTCTGTCCTCCTCCTCCTCCTCCTCCTCCTCCCCCCCCCCTCCTCCTCCCCATCCCCCCCTCCACCTCTACACACCCTGGTTCTGGACCTTTCTTTGGGCCGCTTGCCCTTGCTGTGAGGTGTGTTTTTGGTCACTCAAGTCCGACTTGCTGGGGCTGTGGCTTTGTTGACTGCTGGACGACCCTTTGTTGACTGTGTGTTATCTGCTTGAGTTATTTGCACAGACTTGGCCCTGAGATTAGGCCTTCTGTTTTTCTCTTGGGCTGCTTGACAAGTCTTCCGCGGGGGTTGCTTTCCCCGAGGCTCTTTTTGTTTTTTCCTCTGCTGCCGAAGTTCTTCCAAAGAGGTTTACCATGTCTTGGGACTTAACATACCCTATGTGGGGTAGTGGTAGCTGATATATAGCTTGCGCTATGCTAGGGAGTTCTGGTCGTCTTCGGGTGTCAGTCCTCCATGGCGTTTATGTATGTTGCTTTTGCTTCTTGAGGTCGTGTGCGCGGCCCCTCGTAGTGGTGTGGCCGGGCATTTTCTCCCCTTCCTAACCCTGTCCTGAGGGCTGGGGTGATTGAGTGCTCCCTTGTCAGGTGTAGACTACCCGGTCTTTCTGGGGCCCGGGGCTGTTGTACTTGCGGCTTATGACTGTCGGCGCTATTTTGGCTGGCCTGTTGCCTTCCATCTGGAGGGGGCTCGCCTTCCTTTCCTTCATTTCCTTGGGCTTCTTCTTCTTTTTCCTCCTCTTCCTGTCTTGGCATTGGATGGAAGCCCTGTTGCCTTGTAAGTGAGTTGGGTGCTGCGGCCTCTCTAGCCTTGCCCTTGGTTCCTCTGCTGTGAGAGTACGGGTTTCTTCAGTCTTCTTTCTTCCTCCTACATCCTCTGGGGTCGGTGGTGTTCTCCTTGTGGGGGTTCGCAGATCTGGTCCCCTGTGGGACCCTCTGTTCTGTCTGAGCTGGTGGGGTCCTTTCGCAGACCCTCCTTCCCAGTGGGATTTGCTAGGGTATCTATTCTACGTGACGGAATCTGTGGCTAGTAGTCTCTATCAGATGTACGAGTTACTTACCTTCGGTAACGATGTATCTGGTAGAGACGATTCTAGCCGCATATTCCGTCACGGCCCCGTTCTGCGAGGCCCCGGGTTGGTCATATGTGCTTGCCTCCCGTTGGGGGGCTGTGTCTCCTGTGAGTGCCTTCTTTTGCTCTTGACGGGTGGCTTCGTCTGGTTGTGGTTCATTCCTCCTTTTGGTTCTTGGAGGATGAGGTTACGGTGCTCTTGTGCCCTGCTGCTCTGGCTACTCCAGGTTTGGTGGTGTTTGCTTTCTATCTCTCCTTCCCTCTCCTCGCCTCTCCTCTCCTCCCTTCCCCTCCTCTTGCTGCTAGAGGTCCTGGCCCCTCTGCTAACCTCTGAATAGGGGTCATCTGGCCATGCCTTGCCCTTGTTCGGGGGGGTGGGGGGGGTTGTTGTTGTTCCTGTCTGTCTGGGGACTGGCTTCCGTTTCTGGATGAGGGTGGTAGGCCTGCTACATGGGTCATGACTTTTTATGCATGCTGCTTGTCTCTGGGACACAGGGGGGAGAGGGGGTGGCTGTCTACATACTGGCAGGGTGGCCGCTCAGGGCTCTGCTCTTATTCTGCCCCTGGACACTGCAGTGTTACACTGTTCCTTATGTTGTCGTTTGTCTCCATTCTCTTTTTTCTGCTCTTTCGCACACTGTTCACATGCTCTCACAGTTTTTTGTCTGGTGGCTCCGCGTTGTGGTGCGGAAAGACTTATGTAACCTTGCTGACGTCATGTTCGCAGACGACGCCTGGGCGGAGTTGCGTGATGCTGTGCCAAAAAAGTTTCCGGATCCAGTCTCACACCTGGGGATAATTTTACGTGAAGGAATCTGCGGCTAGAATCGTCTCTACCAGATACATCGTTACCGAAGGTAAGTAACTCGTACAATAGGCTCCTTGCATGTCCCCCGTTGTTTGATGGTAGACAGCATCCCCTTATGGTCAATAGAAGATGCTACAGCTGTCTTTAGGTGAGCCTCTCCTGCTTCATGGTAACTTGTACTGGCAATTGGAATAGAGTTGGTCTTCAATAAATCTAAACAGGTAAAACTTAAACATTCCACCTGTTCAATCGAGTCCAACGTGTACCTCACACAGGTCTCCAATGATTTAACCGCAGAAAATAAGGAGTTGAGATTGTCGGAAGGTACTTACCAGGGGCCATACACACTGTGGACCTAGTAGGGACTGATCTAGTGAGTGACTTAGATTTATTCATCGTTTTCTGCTCCTTACCAGAATTTGGGTCTGGAACTTTGGGATGAGTACCAGGTGTTCTAAGACTAAGGCTGTGAATCTGGGTCACACAAAGAGATGGAGTCAGAGGAGTGTGGACATCCTGTGGGAATTGTCAATGTCCGTAACAAGGATGTAAGTTGAAGGTGGAGTCTGTTTTAGAGATCCTATAATACCTTCAGTACGAGTGGACAAGCTCTCTTTAACACTCAAAATTTGCTTTTCGATTGCTCCCCATAGCCCCTGTTATGTAGATGAGCGTATTTTAATGGGAGATTAGGCTTTAGCCATAGAAAATGGATGCTTTCATTTGCCCATCTTCTGGGCAAATTAGTGCAAAGGCTCTGGTGAAATGGGAAAACTGTATTAATATACATGTTTAATAATAGATGGGTAAGTTAGTAATGTAAACCAAGGCATATACCAATTACACTCCAACCTATATGCACAGCATATATGTACAATGAGTAGAATGATAGTAATTAGGCTAGAAATTATGCGCAGTAGTTCCAAGTAGTAATACTTCTGAATTTTAAAAAATCCCGACCTTAAGAGAAACACAAGAAAGCCCAGCTGAGTCTGAATAGATAGCCACAACGTATCCGCTTCAACTAGCAAAGGAGCAGTTCTTGCGTCGAAGGAGGCACACAGAAGGCCAGAGTCCAGACCATGATTGAACTGGCAGCGCATTTATCCACTAAGCAATTCCACACAAATAGATGGTAGATAAGTCAAGAACCACGCACCTCAATTCGATTGGTATCCTTCCCTAGAAACAAAGGAAATGCCAGGTGACTGACAGGGGCCTTTTCAGTGGGTAGAAGGGATGGGGTGGTGGCCCTGCCCTGCCTCTTCCTTTTCCTGTCGCTGATTAGTGTGGTAAGGGCCTTGGCATGGCCTGTGCATGTCATGGTCTGCGGTGCAAACCATGGCGCTTTATAACGTTCTACAGCATGCAGGTATACAATGTTGCGGGACTGCTTCCTGGGGCCCTGGTGCGAAGTGTGAGGTGTGGTCCTCCCCAACCAAACTGCCGGTTTCCAGTGTGTCCTGTCCCACGGTGCCGACAATGGCGCTGTATAGCGCTTTACAGCATATAATGTTGCATGACCTCCTCCTGGGGCCCTCATGCGAAGTGGGAGGTGTAGTTCTCCACAGCCAAACTGCCGCTTTCTAGCACGTCCTGGTGCTAACAATGATGCTTTATATCGCTTTACAGCATGAAGGTGTGCAGTGTTGCTGGACCGCCTCCTAGGGCCCTGGTTGGCAGTGTAGTCCTCCCCAGCCAAACTGCTGCTCAAGCGCCACCTGTGCTCTGATACAAATGATGGCGCTTTATAGCATGCAGGTGTGCAGTGTCGCAGGACCGCCTCCTAGGGCCCTGGTGGGGGTTTGGAGGTATAGTCCTCCCCAGCCAAACTGCCACTCACCAGTGCATCCCCTGCCGTAGTGTATGCAGGTATGCAGTGTTGCAGGACTGCCTCCTGGGGCGAAGTGGGAGGTGCTGTCCTCCCCAGCCAAACTGCCGCTTTCCAGCGCACCAGAGAGTGGAAATATTGATTTCCTTATGTTGTCAGTGCTGTAACTGATCTACACGTTGACTACATGGTTTCTGATTTATTTTGAATGACGGTTTGTCAACGGTTTAGTGAAACCTACTATTTGGTGACACCTACTATTAAAGGTAGCTTTACTTTGAGCATTCAACCAAGTGTGGTGGCATTATTTTACAGTATTGTGGATTAGAGGATGCTTACCTTGTGAAGTAATGTGTATCAGTGTGGTCCCTGTGCCTTTTCCCTTTCACTGTTCTTTTCTCCTCTGGTGACTAATGAACAGGTGGACAAGGATCCTCTGAATCAGAATTGGACATGGCAATGTGTAAGCATCTTCTGCAGGCAATATTGTGTAGGTTGGCACATGTTGCTACAAACTTGCATACAGTTTTTAGTCTGTATTGCAAGGCGCCCCCACTTTTACTGTTGTTTTGCATTTTGTCACCCCGAGTGGGATGGGTATGCTGAGACAGGAGTCCCATGCTCTCCACACCACTGGAGTCAAGCTATCTTGGCTGAAGACGGAAACATCAACTGTTGTTTTGCATTTTTTCCCACTTTTATTGAGGCAGGAAAAACAACATTTTAGCAGTCCAAATGTCTGCTCAATCACAGTCAGGGAGTATCAGTGTGCAGTATTGCCTTTCATTTTCGGTGTAGAAGAGCGGTTGGGCGTGAGTATCCAGGGACGTAGGACATACACACTGTCACCTGAAACATACTTAAATGTGAGTTAACATACTTTTTGTGTGGGTTGGGCACTTACATATCAGCATTTACATTATGTGTCTGTACCTAATAAGTTTCTGTCATCGAACTCCCCATTTACCAGTCATCTGTATAATCCGCTGTGCCTGAACATGTAGGAGTCATGGGTGCTCCCTGGATATTGTGATATGTCCATGATTATGTTGTAGGCAGTGCAGACCTTGTATACTAAGGGAATGCGTATTTATCCGGTTCCTGAAGAGGTATTCAAGATGGGATGGGGGACATATGGGCGTGTGTCCTATCTAGGAAATTTAGCAATACGGTAACATTTCAATTTGCTAATGTGCATTTCCTTCTCATTCCTGGGCATGTATATGTGGTGGTGGATATTGAGAAGCATGGCATCTAGGAAAAAGCAGAAGAAATGCGAAAGCGCACTTTACGACACTCCACAGCTGCCACATCCTGGTAACTTCCAGCGGCTAATAAGTGTAATGAGCACAAAACTTTGTGTAGTGATCACACTGAGGCAGGTAAGTTTGAAATCACTACGTTTAACCCCTTGGCTGCTGGGGTAATTTTCCGGCTGTGCTGGGGGGCGGGGTGCGCGCACAGCGCCCCGGTGCTCATGACGAGCTCAGCTCATCATGAGCTACGGTGCTCCTCTGCTCATGACAAGCTGAGCTCGTCACGGCCACACCCGTTTCCTTAGAACGCTCAGCACAGCAGGGGAATTATCCCAGCGTGCAAGCGTTTTAATGGCCATGACGAGCTCAGCTAGTCATCAGCACACGAGCATCGTGGCTGATGACGAGCAGAGCTCATCATCAGCATGGGAGGGGTTAATGACTGTTTATCTCCACAGCTTTCAGAGAACTAAAAAAACTGACCCTGGTATTCAAGCGAACACATTGTCACCATGACAGTAACATCATAGACCGTAATGAACAGAGCTATAGAGAGAATACTACAACATCTACTTTCTTTCCAACAAAATGAACAAAGGCATAAAAAACATGCAATGATAATAAGGCATGATCAATTGCAATAACAAGAGAAAAGAAAGTAGCAAAATAAACATAAAAAATAAAACCAGACAAACAGTGACCACAAAGGGGAAACACCCATCACAGGATGGCCTATTACAGAATGACTATGGATCCAACTGTTTAGGCGGCACACTTCTCCTTTAGCTCTTGCGTGGAGAAACATATTCTAGGGACCATTTACAAGGCTGAGAAAACTGTTGAGTACTACTTTTCTGAGCCTGTTGAGCACGCCCCCTCTGAAATTGTTGGAACGCGTCCACATCACCCACAGACTCCAGCCCCAACTGCAACACCACTGTCCTGGAAACTTTGTAAATTCTGGAAAGATTCCACCAACTCCTCCCATTGACCCGCACAGCAAAGCGTGATGTGGCATCCACTTTAACAGGAACACCAAACTTAGAAAGAACCTTGGCCACATAGTGAGGTACCTTTATTCTCACCCACTTTGACGCCGGATTCAAACCCAACCACATCAGAGCCAGATGACTGCTATGAGTAGCCACATCAGTTTGACCGAACCCAATTTTAGAACGTAAACCCCATTTCTTCATCCAAACAGGGCACGTGAAAAGTAGCCACTCCCCCACGAATCAGCTCTGAAGGACTGGTACCTCTAACAATATTAGGAGAGATGCAATGCGCCCACAACATGCTCTGCATTGCTTCCTTGATCACAATCTTGGATGAAACCACCCATTGAATGCAGTGATCATACCACCCAAACAATACAAACTGGCATCAACTGACACATCACACTGAATAAGGGGATCAAAAGAATTAAGGATTTTACAAGACCCTGGTTCTTGTTTTATGCGAAGAAACTCCACTTGGCAGGATTGATCCCAAACAAACGTTACTTTCCTCTTGGATGATGTACAGTTTTAGCAGCAAAATCCCTTACTCTTTCAATCTGTTCATGACCTCACCAAGATTCTTGTCATGCGACATTTTGCATTTACCTGTAACTAAAATGACATCTTGAAAAACGACAGTGTCCCTCACCCCATCTAACATCTTTTTCATAACACGTTGAAAAACGGAGGCTGCCGAAGCCAACCCAAAAGACATCCTTCAAAATTGAAAGGTTACACATGGGATCCTACTCCACTTGGTGGTAGGCAGATGCAAGATGTATTTTTTAGGTCTCGCACCTGGCGACGCAGCGCGAAGCACTGTCGCCAGCGAGACCTATTGTCGTCGACTATGCTTTCAAGGGCTCTCAAGGGAGACAGGAGATGGGCACGCACAGGCTGCAGGCCGGACTGGATATGTGGACGCGCTTGTGAACACGCACGTACAGTCCCGCGATGTTCCCCATCTCCTGTCCCCCTTTCGTCCTAGCAAGCCATGCAATGTGGTGCATGCCTCCCGTTCTACCCCGCTCACCAGGTGTCTGCGCTGCTCTGCGGCTGGCTTTTCATGTCTCCTGCCAGACTTCTGTCTTCACTCCGGCTGCAACACGCGGGGTTCCCTCAGCTCACGGGAGCCCCAGACACTTCTTGCTGCCCGCTCCATGTCCCTGGCAACCAGCTCGCATGCTCAGTTCGGGATGTCGTCAGCGCAGGGCAAAGACAGAACTGAAGACCTTACATGGACTGCCGTGTTGCAACAAGCATGAAATTTGGCAGAGCGGTAATGGCTTCCGGCTCTTATCTGTCAATAACATTTGAGTAACTATGTAAACAAGGCAGGGCGCCCATGCGGTAGCTGCACACTGTCCTCCCATAGTCTGAGAACCCTAGAATTGGGATTCCTCCTGTCATAGGGTTTCGGCATCCCCCGGTCCAGTCACTTGAGCGTGAGGCACTGTGACGCACTTTTAAAAGCGCCGTCAGCACCCCACCCTCCCGTACGTACTGATTGTGAGTAGAAGGCTTAGAGGCACATTAATGGACATCGTGAGCTACTCTAGCAACATTTTAACACAAATGAATTCCAGAAAGAAGAAAATGGTGCTGTGACAGCTCTTCACATATAAGACGCACTTTCCAGTCAGCACACAGCGCTGCGAGGCAATACTAATATATGTGCTATACAAATAGGAGCAAAAAGACATAACATCGCATCATAAAACCGGTGCAGTAAGCAACTAACACGTTTCTTTTATTGACAAACCTATATATTCATACATTTCAGATGGCGGCAGAGTCAGGACGCTATTTTAGCACAATAGACTTTTAAAGAGAGGCCTGAAAGAGGATGACTTCTTTATCATGCTTTTAGGTACCCGGGACAAAATCAGTTGAGGGACTTGGATTGCTTTAATCTATACTAATATATTAAAGAGAGAGCCCAAACCTTTGAGGCGGGTAATCTCAGGAACCACAGCACCAATCACAACACCCAATACAGCATTGGAAAGGACAGTTGCAGCAGTGGACATAGGCTATACAGCTGCCCACCATATACATTTAAAAAACGTAAAAGAACCTCACCGGCAAAGTAGTCCCGCGTGGGCGGGACGCGGCATGACGACAAAAAAAAGCGTTCCTTAAATGTGTGCGTTGTGCTAGGGGCGTGTGCTGGGGGTGTGAACAAGGCCAATTGCGCGGCACCAAGGGGTGTGGCCAATGGGAGCGACAAACGGCAAAAATCGCGCGGCACATCGCAAAAAAAAGTGCCTTGAGGGCATTTGGAAAACCAATGTCGGCGTTGGGCCGGGGGCGTGGCCAAGGCCAATGGGTGCGGCAATTACGTGGGAGGAAGGGGTGTGGCCAAAGGGCGCGGCAATTGCCAGGGCTTAGGCGGGGCAAACGCGACTGATCGTGCCTGCGGGGACAATAACTGCACAGTATCCTGCTGCTGTCAGCCAGTCAACTCTCTGCATAAAGGACCGTGCCTGCGTGGACATGAACTGCAGCGCCTCCTGCGCGCTGTCACACACTCAACTCTCTGCATAAACGAATTGACACCAGGCGCACAAAATCAACCAGGGCTGGAGCCGGGCTCAGGCGGCGGCTGACGTGACTAAGCGCGCCTGCTGGGACACTAACCTTTGAACTGACTGCACGTTCCCAGACGTGCAGCGTCTCCAGCACGCGCTGTCACCCACTCAACTCTCTGCATCAATGACTTTACACCACAAGCACAACATCAAACAAAACTGGAGCCGGACCTCAAGAGGGGGATGACTCGATTCAACGTGCCTGCGGGGACACGAAATTTACAACTGAATGCACTTTCACACACGCTTACCTACAGAAGTGGAGTACCTTCACACTAGAGACATCTGCAAATACTTCTCACTCCGAGGTACACACAGTATCTGCACACACATGCCTAACTATTGTGACATTTCATGCTAAAACTGTTATCTACCGCGAGATTTTAAAATAAATTTCCCTTGCCTATTACACACATTGCACACATTCTATTTCATACCCGGACAACGTCTGGGCGGGCTGCTAGTTGTTAATATAGGTAAATTCTCGATATGCTTCTTGGTTAATAATAATTGTTTTTCATGAAGTTGCAGTGCTCTCGGAGCTGTTTAACAAATGCTACAAGTATCTGAACAGTACTGATTTCTGTTGGCATCAGTTGATAGAACGGCAAACTAATTACGATTGTATTGTATACGTTCTACTCAACTCAGCGTAGAGTGTTACGTTAACCCACCAAGCTATCTTAGCAAGCTTACAGGTGTTAGCCTCCCCTCCCCGAAGAGTTTGGCTCGCTTTGCACCACATGGGCCTGCAAGAGGCCCTTGTTCCAAACTGGCCCCTGTGGTTCTGAAATACGATGAAGCTGAAAGCAGTAGGGTGAGGCAGTGTGCAAGGATTCGGTTCAGAAGCTGTCTCCAAAACATACTACTTGCAGCCTCACCCCTCCACAAGGCACCCCCCCCCCCCCGCCCTCAAAGGCCACTCTCATCTGCTCCTCGGTGTGGGAGGGAGCTGCTGCACCTCACTTCAAGGGAGAGCTTGCGCTGTTGCTGCCTCGTGCAAAACATCCGTACAGCCATCCATCTGCACGCCCTTCCTAAAACTACTATTTGCTCACAAGGAAGGGAAGCCCATCCCTCGTAGGCTTTTAGGATCAAAGAATAATTCTTTGCATATAACACCCCTCTCCCCGTTGATCCGCTTGGTTTCCATGACCAAAGCGGCGCCAGCCCGCCTCTGTGAACTGTCAAACTCCAGCAGGTGAAGTTTCTGAAGTTTTATCAATGCACTGCATTGTAGTAAATGCACGTGCATTCTTCTACGCAGCAGCCTCCTTGCGACGTCCAGCACCGCTGACCTAGGTGTTCCCTTATCAGGAGACTATGATCGAGCCGCCACCTTCCTTGGACCTACAGCAGGCATGTCCGCCAAGGTCCCTGTGTTTGCTCTGAACCCATCCCCTCTCCTGAACCATCTAATCACATGCCAGGCGGCCCTTTCAGCAACCCCGAGGCGGTGGCACACATGTGAAAACCAAACACCGATAGGAACTGCATTCTGAGCAATATTTGCCTTGTCAAACCCGTCAATATATTTAAAACACTCCGCTGCAAACAAGGGACAGTGAAGAGGGTGGGGTGTCTCACCTGCTGCAGGTATGCTCTGTCCCAGGGCCAGCTGCAGCCAGGTGTACAGAGACAGGGCAATCCAGGGCGACATAGCAGCGCAGTCTCTGCTGCCTCGATTTCAGGGAACTGGACAGGGCGCTCATGACCCAGGGCAGGGGGTGCCGTTGGGTGCCAGCCATCTCCTGATGGGTCCCATGTCTCAGCCGGCTGTGGAGGTATCTGCGCTCTGCTGGGCTTCGGTCCAGGCAGGCAGCTTCCCCCCCTCTCTGATGCGTTTCGCTTCCTGGCAACAGCGGCAGGAGTGGCCAGCCTGCCTTCCGCACCACCCACCAGCCGCTGAAACTTTCAAACTCTTGTCTCCAGGAGCCCGGGAAGTCTGGTTGCTTCTGGAACACTTTCTTGCAAGTCTGAACTGCTTCTGTGAAATTGACAAGTCTGTTTCTTGCAGTAAAATGTGTAAATCTATGTTACATTGCAATTTACAAATCCAAGTGTGTTCAAGGGGTATTTTGTTTACTGGGTGGGGGGGGGATCAGCTGACCACAGAAAGGTTCCCCCTCTGCCTGCTGTGTAAAAAAAAAAAGCATTTGCAATGCAATACGTCTCGCATTTACGGAGTTTAAGCTATTGGCATTGTAAATGACCGTGCCTTTCAGTTTTGTTTTTAAAACATTAATAAAAGGCATTGTTTTTTACAGTGCCAATAGCTTAAACTCTGTAAATGCGAGACCTATTGCATTGCAAATGCTTGTTTTAAAAGAATCTGGCACCAGAAAACTTTGAGACAATGTCATCAATGGGGGGAGGGGAAACGAGTTAACCCAGATTTCTTAGTTCAAATGGTGCAAATCAATGCACACTCTCAAACCGCTCCCATTCTTCTTGCGGGCAACCATCAATGGAGACAACCAAAGAGACGACTCAATAGGTTTGATGACACCTGATTCACACATTCTCCTCAGCTCTTCAGACAAATCATCGCTGAAGGTAATCATCACATTCTGTAGTTGTGTATAACAGGCACAGCATGCTCCTTCAACTTGATTACATTTTTGAACCCTTTGATGCATCCAAAATTGTCAGCAAACACATTAGTAAATTTATTGGACCATGTGGTCAAACTTTCACCTTGAAAAGGATCCCCCTCCACTGACACTTGCTCAGTCATGCCTGGCCTAAGAATCATGCCAAACAAACCCTGGTGATACCATCCCAAAAATATTGAGTCCTTTTCTTGCGACGTAGACCTTTCCTTGAATGGATCTATCTTTGAATATTGAAGTTGTCTCAAAAAACCCTTATAACTCAATCTTCCTGCCTTCATAAGAAACAGGACTCCTATCTGGTGGTTGAAGAGGTTTGTCCACCCAGTTACTCTCAGGTTACTCTTCAGTGATCATCGTCATATGTGCTGCAGAGTCCTCCAGCAATTGTATAGACTTACCATCAACATTCAGATCCACCACGGGATCCACACAATTCTCAGAATCATCCTTAACTACCATAATGACATAAGTCAATGAACTCGCAACTTCACTCACGGAATCACCCTTTTCTTCCTCAAAATAAACAGCATTGACATTCTCTCGGATACCACACATTTTAGCGAAGTGCCCTTGTTTACCACATTTCTGACACGAAGCATTCCTAGCTGGACAAATCCGTGAGTTGGGGAAATGGCAGGAGTGTGACTGCTGCCCTTTGGTTCAACATGTAGTTTGTCTTTATCCCCGTGACGTTTAGCACCCTGATCTCTATGCTCATTTACAGCACCCACCACAGTTTTCTCAGGTTTGAGTTCTCTTGAGGCCTTCTGCGAAAGCTCAATTTTTACAACAGTGATAGCTTTTTTATCTCTACAATGAACCACAACTTGATCTCTGATTAACTGAGAAGTGAAATGTTCAAATTTGCATTCTGAGGCTAAAATGCGCGACGCCCCCAACATATGACACAATACTTTCATCTGTGTCTTGTTCTCCTGTAAAAAACTTGTCTAGCTACCACCAGCCTACCTTCAACCTCAAACTGTTTCTCCAACATTGTTACCGTCTGATCAAATTCGTTAAGCTCCTCTTCTCCTTCACCCAGATCAAGGGGAGGTAAATGTTCGAGAACAGCTTGTCCCTAAAATCCTAGATCGTGCTCCAATATGAATATTTTCCGTTCAGCACTGAACCTTGTACCCCCCGGCACCTAAATATTTAACAAAAGTCCTATACCACACCTTCCAGCTTTAAGAAAGTCATTTTCTTACAACATCATGGTAATTCTAAAGGTACCCAAGGTTTGTGGATTCCCCTGGATGGGACCCAGAAAGTAGCCAAAATACAGCTACATTTTGTTCTTTTGGGAAAAATGGGAACAAAGTGCTGCAAATTAAAGCATCTGTTTTTTTCCTTGCAAATGGTATCAACAAGGGTTTGTGGGGCTGAAATCACCATTTTCCCAGCTTTTAGGGACTGACAGACTTTTGTCAGAAAACCAACATTTTGTACACATTTTTGTATTTTACTGGGATATAGCCTATTTTTTGTGCTTTCATACCCATTTCTACCTTTAATGGTATAAATGGGTATGTAAGCAATAATGGATCGCGGAAAGCTATACATTTTAAAAAAGTAGACCAAATTCTGAATTCAGCAAGGAGTCATTTGTGTAGATCCCTCAAGGGTTTTTTATAGGATCGAACAGTTGAATATAGGAAAAATTGAAACTTAGTTGAAAAAAACAGAAGAAGTTACAGGTGAAAACGTTGGCACAAATGGCTAATTGTGACAGCTGTTTGAAAGCAATATACTGTTGCATCAGCTGGACCTTTCTGGCTGTGAGGAAATATGACTTGTAGGTTCACCAAGAACCCGACGGTCCCAGAGCCAAGAACTGAGCAGCATTTTGCAATGGTTTTTTATTATGTACCAGGTATATAACTGTTCATTTGGGAAAATATATACATGGAAAAATCGGTATGAAAGACACCTATGAATTTCTGAAATTGGAACAAAATATAGAGTTTAGAAACAGTAGATATTTGCACATTTCCGAAAATGTGAGTACCCATTCTAGCATGAGATTATAGGTCATGTTTCAAAATGACTTCTTTTTTTATACATTTTCATTTGGAAGGCAGAAATGCATAGAAAGTCAATAGGTAATAACAGTTGCTCTACAATTCTGTGTTACCCTAAGTCTTCCGATAAAAATGGTACCTCACTTGTGTGGGTAGACCTAGTGCCCGCGGCAGGAAACTGCTCAAAACGCAACGTGGACACACTTTATTTTTACAGTGAAAACTGACCTTTTTTTTTGCAAAGTGCCTAGCTGTAGATTTTGAACCCTAGCTCTGCCGGCACGTAGGGAAACCTAGCAAACCTATACGTTTTTGAAAACAGGATGGGGTGACCTGACTGGATTTCACCAGGTTCTATTACCCAGAATCCCTTGCAAACCTAAAAAAATTCCCGAAAAAACACATTTTCCTCACATTTCTGTGGTGGAAGGTTCTGGTATCTGCGTGGATCCACAAAATTCCACCCACCCGCGTTCCCCAAAGTCTACCCAGAAAAATGGTACCTCACTTGTGTGGGTAGGCCTAGTGCCTGCAACAGGAAATGGCCCAAAACACAACGTGGACACACCACATTTTCACTGTGAAAATTGACCCTTTTTTTTGTAAAGTGCCTAGCTGTAGATTTTGAACCCTAGCTCTGCCGGCACCTAGGGAAACTTATACATTTTTGAAAACTAGACACATCCACTCATTGTGGAGACAATGTACACCCTGGCTGAGAGAGACAGAAAAGACCGATATTCCTTCAAAATGAACAATTCCTTAAGTCCTCACACATACAGGTTGGATTTGGCACGAGGGTGAGTGAAGGTTCTGAGCGTAAAATTCTATTAACAAGAGATTTCACAAAAAGGAAATGCATTGTTAATATTTAAAAGGTTAAAAACCTGAACCAATGACTCACAGCTCGTGAGCTGTAAAGCCATGGCAAGACGCCAACCTCTTTAAAGGCCATTCACACACCTTTCATACGTGACACACAAGACCATTCATACTGCCAGCCGCGTGCCCAGCACATTACAGCATTCACATCAACAGACCTTGCCTTTCAAGGGCCCATCACTTTCATATGCCCACATGACTGACCCAGCAATCACACCGGCTGGTGGTTGACATAGTGTCTGCAGTGGCGTTGACAAGCAGAGTGTGTAATGACCAGCAGCAAGTCACTACTCACACACTGCCTGCCAAATGCCAGCCCGTGCACACCGCCATCCAAGCACCATCCCACCCACACTGCCAGTCATGTGCCAGCACATGCACACTGCCAGCCAAGTGCCAGGCCACGCACACCGACAGCCCAGCGCCAGTACACACACACCATCAGCCAAGCGCCTGTCCAAGCTCACCGCCAGTCCAAGCACACTGTTATTATATATTTTTTAACTCTAAAGAAAACACAAAACAATTGCAACTAGATACAAAACTATAACGACAAAAACAGCAGCAGTAACTAAAGACATCATTCCATTGCCAAACTTGAAACTGAACAACAACTATATAAAACCATACAGACCAGGCAGTACACTATTAGACTCGCAGTTGCTCCCAAAAACTCTATTGAGTGTGATACAATCTGAAACATGTGGGCACACACAGCCCAGGTTTAGAAGGACAATCGGCACAGTGCATAAGACTTTCCTTCCGCATACCTCTTCGCAAGCAGATACTACATCTCTTACAGGGATTGGTTTTTTTGGGCATGGGAGGAATTAAATCATGAAAGTGGCGCTCTTTCAATCTAGCCACATCCTCCACCACTCCAACTCTAGGAACAGTTGCCTATTCCACAACAACAAGGCTGCCTATCGCAGACTCCTGAAACTGAATAAAAGTCATCTTTGACACAGGAGAACACTCCTTGAACACAACAAAAGCATTGAAAGTTGCTAAATTGAAGAGATGGATTTGCCAACTTCTTATACCAAATGAAAGCCTTACGAACAGCAGTGAAAGGTTACAACCTCTGATCTACTCTATCGACACCACCCATGTGCTTATTGTAGTCTACAATGCACACAGGTTTGCGCACTTCAGCAACCTGACCCCAGTCACAGGTGAAGTACTCTCATCATGAATGGTAGTCATCATGTACACATTCCTCCTGTCCGCAAATTTCACAGCTAGTAGTTCCTCACTACTCGAGGCACTGCACTGTCCCCTTTGACGCTTTTTGGAAACAAGCTCTTTTGGGTTACCTTTACAGTTAGAGCAGATTGTACCACAAGCAAAAGTGTCCACTTTGAGCCATTCCTTAAACAATCGCATAGCAGTGTAGAAGTTATCAAGGTACAAATGGTGGCCTCTGTTAAACAGTCCTCTAGAAAGATCCCACACAATTTTCGCTGAAACTCCAAAGGTGTACGGACAAACCGGGGGGGTGGTCAATAGTGGAATACCTACCAGGGTACACTTGAAAATTATAGACATATCCTGTTCGGTATACAACCTTTAGCACGCATCTTTTAGCACGCACTACCATTACCACGCATCTGTTACAACACATACCATTACAACGCATAGCGCTTTGAGGCGATCTGACTTAAGGAATGGCTAGTGAATAGGTTAATTTACTATCCAATAACCTTCCCTAGTGTCCACGGGACTGGTGTTGGAATAGTAAATTAAACTATTCACTATCCAGCACCCAAAGCACTATGCGTTGTAAAGGTATTGCGTTGTAAAAAATGCGTGGTAATGGTATGTGTGGTAAAAGTGTGCGTGCTAACATCATACATCCATCCTGTTCTACTCCCAGACAACATATACATCTTAATTCCATAACGTGCCCTCTTCCTAGGAATGTACTGCCTAAAAAACAAACGGCCCTTGAACAGGACCAAAGACTCATCAACAGCAGCTATGTTTTTCCCTGGAGTATAGATCTCTGAAAATCTATCAACTAAGTGATCAAGAATAGGTCGAAACTAAAAAAGACGGTCACAGTCAGGGTGATCTCTTGGCAACGCCAAAGCATTATCAACAAAATGCAGCATCTGAAGCAAAAGTAAATACCGATCATGACTCCTAATTGCAGGAAATATGGCCGTTGCCATCAAGGGACTGATAGACCAATATGAAGCCATGGACGGCTTCCTTATCAAGCCCATCAAAAAAGTCAAACCCAAAAAATGTCTTCATCTTATCCAGATTTGTGGGAGTCCACCGGGTAGCTCTAGAGCGGGCCTAAGTCTGGCACTGTTGTCCCTCAAAAACTGTTCAGCATCCAAATTAGTCTGCTCAACAATCTCAGCCAAAAATACATCATCCATAAACAACTGAAAAAACTGTATAAGCAAAATAAGTTCACAATTCACTCTACACCCTGCACCCACTAAAGGCAGGCACTTCCAGTAGGAAGCCTTGCAGCCTCAGGCTGCAATACCAATGTCTCTTGCTGCACCATCGGCACATCCGTGTCCTCCTCTAAAACAGTTACTTCATCCACACTGAAAGTAGTTTCATCATCATATGATTCCTCGTGGACTGAAAACTCACTGGCAGAATCTTGCACTCCCTCCTCTCCCTCAGATGCACGGTCCGTCTCATAATCCTGCTCGCAGGAAGATTAAAGAAGCATACCAACCACTTCCTGAGCAGTAATTCTACCGCTAGCCATAATGCTTACTAATAAAGGTAACTTGTCAAACAAGTCAACTAGAATGAATCCTTTGTAAAATAAGTAATAAACAAAATGTGGCTTTATCACAAAGACCTATATACTCCAACACTATACCACTCACTTGCCAGAAGCAGCTAGACTCACCACCACCTACTCTGCACAGACACAGTAAGGACCAACAGTATCCCACTAAAAAAGAAAATTACACATAAGACAACGCAAAACACATTGCAAAGAATTTCATGCTCAAAACACTAACTAAATATGCTGCTATTATGACACCACTTAGAAAAAATTCATTCATGCATGACATTAATACTCATTTAGAGTAAACACAACAAAAGTAACTGTACAGCCTGAGTGAAAGAGAGCTCTACAGATACATTCAGATACAACACGCATTACTCGCTGTCCTACCCCCGCACACAGATCTACCGGAATCTTCCCCACTGGAAGACCGCCTACTCACCGATTACATGACTGAACGAGCAACGTCCCCCACATATCGTAAACTACTCAACAACTTGCCAGACCCAATGACATCTTTAAAGGAGAAATGGGAGGGGGACACCTGTGAGATGGACGAACATGAGTGGAATGAGGCGACAGCGTCACCTAAGGAGGTGGGCATCTCGGCTCGGATGCGACTTGTATAGCTGAAAATACTGCACAGGGTGTACTACACAAGAACTATGCTACATCGCATCCACAGATCACAACACCCTTATTGCCTTCGCGGATGTGGGGAAGAGGGCACATTTTTTCACACCATATGGGAATGCCCCCAGATTCAGGAATATTGGAAACAAATACTACGCACAATATCGCAGACACTGGAGATATCATTACTACCTGAGCCGAATTGCCGCCTACTGAATATATGGGAACCTACTGATCTCTCTAGATATGGCCAACTCTGGGTAATGGCGGGATTGATGGTAGCCAAAAGGGATATTGCGCAGCGTTGGGGGCAGCAGAAGTACCAACCAAGACACAATGGTGCTTGAATATGGACAGGGTGATGATAACAGAAAGGGCGGTCTACTCCAATCGGGCCTGCCCGGGGAAGTGGAACAAAATCTGGACTAAATGGAATATTTACAGAGGGGAGATCTGTGATCCCTTGCCAGAGGAGGAACAGGAAGAGTCAGATGGGGAAGAGGAGGAAGGCTGATGTTCCTAATGGACAGCACTGAGGGGGGGAAACATTAGACGCGGGAGCAACTAATAGGTGGCGTTATTGCGCAGAGGCGCGGTAGGGAGAGGGTATGGGAACACGGTCCGGCTGAGAATACTCACACACCGGACACTCATCTTAGACGGGACAGTGGGCGTAGGGGGGGACACTGAGGGAATGCATTTCACTAGGAAGCGATACTCGACCGACACCAATCAATGTATGACCGCATTGTGATTCCAGTAGTTTGGTTTGTTTTGTTTTGTTGTTGTTTTTTGAAAAAATAGAAAACCAAAAACCAGTACAGTTTGGGACTATAATGCGAATACTGTACCTCTTAACTGCGGCATTTCCGATTCTATCTCAAGTACCGACTATGAATACACAGAAGTTCAAATGCTGCAATATAACTTTCGAATTGTTATAGCGGCCAGCCCATGGGGTTGTAGGCATTCCGCTGTGTAACTTTGAAGGTACAATAAAGGTTTTTGAAGAAAAAAAAAAAACCACAACAAAAGTGTTTTTCTTACCAAAAAATGCAACTATGAAAAACTGAAGATCAACGACTGCCGAAACCGCAAACAAGAATCAAAAGCTTTGCACTAGAATAAAAGGGAGAAAAAAATCACCTCATAAAGGGGAGCGACCCTTGCCCTAGAGGCCGCTCCCAACAACACTAAAACAATCTGGTGGCCTAGTGGACATACAATACAAATAATTGTTTATTTGGGCTGATCTGCCCCCCCAGGGAGGCAGAAATGGCCCAAATAAATGCTCCCCAAAGGGGCGCGACACTTACCTAAGGAGCCGCTCCCTAGTAACATATTGCTCCCCCAAGGCGTCGCTCCCCAACAGCACTAAAACCCATTCCTAGTGTCTAATGGCTTCGGCCTAGAATAAAAAGGCTGATCTGCCCCCAAGAGGGGCATAAACTGCCAAAATAAATAATTCCCAAAGGGAAGTGACTCTTGCCTAAGGGAGTGCGCCCCCAAAACATATTGTTTCCGCAAGGGGAGCGACTGTTCCCCAAGGGGCCGCTCCCCAAATACTGGTGGCCTGGTGGCCTATTGGCTTTTTCAATTAAAAAATATCTGCCCCCCCTAACCCCCAAGTGAGGCAGACCCACCTAAAAAAAAATTACTCTCCCCCCCCCCCCCCCCCTCTCCCCCAAGGCCTTTTGTTCCACGACACAAAGGCCCATTAAAAAAAAAAAACCCTAGTGGGCTCAGATTTTTTTTTATGCAATCTGCTCCCCCCCCACCCAATGGGGGCAGACGCATCTAAAAATAATTGCACCCCCAAGGGTAGCGAAGGGGCTGCTCCTCGACACAAAGGCCCTTTTTTTTAAAAAAAAGTCTCTGATGCCCTAGCGGGCTCACATTCTTTATTGTTTTTTTTAAAGCGCTCTGCACCCCCCAAGGGGGTCAGACCCATCTAAAAAAAATTGCACCCCCAAACGAAGCGACCCTTTCCCAAGGGGCCACACCACAACACAAAGGCCATTTAAAAAAAATAATAAAAGGGCATTCCTGCTGCACGATCGCACCTCATGCACGATCGTGCAGCAGGAATGCCTAAAAAGACATTGGAGGAAAGGAAAACCCATTCCTTTCCTCCAATGCCTTTTTAAACCCCCCCCCCCCCCCCCCCCCCCAGGAGAAACTTACCTCCTATTCTCCAGATGCACTGGAAGCAAATGGCTTCCAGTGCATCCGGTATCCTCTAATGACGAAAGCGCCTCGCGTGCTGACGTCATTAAATAATGTGGAGGGATGGGAAGGGCGGCCCACGGGGGGGGGGGCACCAGTGCTTTCCCCGTGGGTGGGTGCTAGGACAGCCTGGAACTGTCCCATGCACCACGCCCACCGTGACATCGGATGTCTCTGAGCGGTTTAAAAACAAGTAAAACAAAACAAAATTCCCACAGTAACTTGGTTTGCGAGAGAGAATCCTCTTCTGTTCCTCTGACTCTTGAGTGCCCGTGACAATGTAAATATATGTATGCAGCCCAAACGCTTGAGGGTACACTAACAGCAGGGCTAAGTCACACGCTAATATGAAGGAAAATTGGAAGCTGAAATAAGCTAAATGATGCAAACACAGTACCTTGGGATGACGAGTAGAGGTGATGACCTCTTGCAGATTGTGAATAAACATGGATGTAAATGTAAATGTATTTGAGCTTGTATAGCGCACAGCTACCCGCAGTGGGTTTCCCGGCGCTTGCTTAGGGAACCCGTCCTGGTATTCCCCTGTGAGATAACCCCGGCAGTGTTTTCCACAAGGTGAAAGCCAGGCATCCCGACGCGAGGGGCCGTTGTGGAGATTAAGCAAGCTATTGCCCAGAGTCCCAGAGTGTGAACCCGTGAGTCGAGAAGGCACCGGAGCGAGAATTATCGAGTCCGTGGAATTTTTGAGCCCAAGACCCGCCGAGGCGGGGAATTGAACCCTGGTCCAGGGCCGATCTCAGCTTCCGGGTCTGCCGCCTCTAACCCCTGAGCCACACTTCTCCGAAGATTAGAATGCAGGAGTGCTGAAGAAACTTGATCCGAAGACCTGCGAAAAAGAATTTACCTGTGCCCATGAAAACACACTAAATTGGGGGGCGTGGCTGCGCACACGACTGATATGGACGCCTTCGGGTAGAGCTCCGTGCCGAGCTCCCCTTCCCGGCGAAATTATCCTGTGAACCGACACCCACCGCCGGCCGATAACCACCGGCACTGCAGTGGGACACCATAACCGAGTGCCCCACCGATTCTGGAAGCAATTGGTACAACCGAACCGCATCGCGGATTTTGCGGTAGAAGCAGCCGCGCACGTCACCTCCAGACCCGGCGTGTGCTCAGGACAGCCCGAGGCTCCGGCGGGTGCGATAGGCCCGAAAGTGCGGCCTGCAACTAACTCCAGCGGAGCGCACTGTCGTGCAAGGAGAGTGCCCAGGACCCGACCCTATCCAGCTGAGGGTGCCGTTCCCTGCGTGCTGCCGGGCCTGGCGCTTACCCGGCTGGGTGGCGACGGGTGGATGCGGCACACCTACCGGAACGCTGCGGACCGGAGATGAGGAGTGGGGGAATGACCCTCTGAGACCTGGGACCTGAATCTGGCCATCACAGCAGCCCGAAGCCGGACTCCAGAACGCTGAGATTGCGGAGCCATCGCTACGGAGCAGGAAGAGGTGAGCTGAGGAGGCCTGGGAGACGGAGGCGGCTCAGGCCGAAGACGCGGACTGGGAGCAGGTGCTGGCGGATATAACTGGGGATAGAGCACCCGCCCACTGCTGGTGTGCGGCGAAGGTACGTGGATACCCACAGCTGGGAGAAGACCGGGCGGGACAGGAGAGCGGATCCAAGGTGCGCGGCGCCCCCATCGCTGACTGCACCACGTGGAGCGCACAGAGGCCTGCAGGACGCGACGACATACTTATACCCCCCCCCCTGGGGAGAGAGCTCCGAGGCTGCGCTGCACACACGCGACGACACAGAGGCCTGGCTGGCACTGGGCGCTGCCGATCGCCAACACAGGGACAGAGGAACAGGCAGCTGACCGCCCACCGGCCACAAACACTGCGCAACCGACCTGGCTCCTGCCACTCTGCGGATCCACGCCCTGACCAGTCCTCCGGCAGCCCGCGTCGTGGCAGATCTCGCTGCTGTGACTGAACACGCGGCACGGCACTGATGTCTAACGGGCCCAGAACTCGAACCGGGACCGGAGGCGCAAGCTCTAAGGGCAAGATGGACAAGCCCGGAAAGAACAACGACCCGGATCAAACAGCGGGAAAACTGGACACCATGCTGACAGCCATGGAAAGGCTAGAGGAATCCATCCAGCTCACTCGCACCTCCCTAGCCACCAAAATCGATAGTGTAGTCATAGACCTCACGCATCTGAGAGCGGACCATAAAAAATTGGCGGAACGCACCACGTCCCTGGAAAGCGACGTGAAGGAACTTCAGCCCAAGTCAGCCACTCGAACAAACAAATGCTGAACCTGCTGAACAGGATGGAATTTCTAGAAGACAGAGCCGAGGATGCGGAAGGTAGGGCACGAAGGAACAACGTGCGACTAGTTGGGGTCCCGGAGAAATGGGAAGGAAGGAGTCCAGAGGAGCACATGGAACGGTGGCTAAAGGAAATACTACCGGAGGGGTCACTCTCGCCACACTTTGTGGTAGAACGAGCTCACAGAGTTCCTACAAGGCCCTTAACAACAGGCTCCAATCCGAGGCCCATGCTGCTCCGCATACTGAACTACAGAGACAGGGACTCCATCCTACGCGAAACACGCAAACTCCAAGAGGTCCAGATTGAGAACACGTCAGTAATGTTCTTTCCGGATTACACTGTGCAGGTGCAGAGGCAAAGACACTCCTTCCTAGCGGTGAAAAGACGCCTGAGGCAGCTTGGCCTGCAATACTCTCTGCTGTTTCCCGTGTAATTGAGAGTTGTAGCTGGCGAACGAACCCACTTCTTCACGGACCCAACCGAAGTGGAGGCATGGCTACAGACCCCAGAGCAGCCGCAGGCCCCGCTCCTCGACGACAATCCGGAGGCAGCCGGAGGAGGCGCAGACCCCGCCAGAGATCGCAGACCAGCACGCGAGGAGCGGCAAGGAGACCCCCTCCAGCGGACGCCACGCAGCAGGAGAAACAGGACGCCCTTCGCCTGGTGATGGAACTCAGCCGATCCCCTGCGCAGAGCGAAACGGCGGGCGGCAGCCCACGGGACCTCCCCACAGACGATGAAGCCATTTATGGCGTACCAGATTCCCTGGCCTCAGAGGAAAGACCAGACGTTACGCCTCAGACAGCGGACTACATAAGCTGATTGCACCATAGGATATGTCGCTTCAGAGACACTTGCTGAGGAGTGCCGCAGCAGACTTAGAGAGATGGACTAAAAGAGCCACGGCGCCGCGAGCGCAGGAAACGCTCATAGCAAGAAGTGGCAATCTTGACCCTGAACACAATCTGCGGAGCAAGCACACACCCGACACCTCTCCGGTGGGCGCGCGACTCAGAGACGGCCCAGAAACCTGCATGCGGCCGGCACACGAGCCCAGAGACAATTCACCTGGCAGCTGACCGATTGGGACACGTAAAGTATGGTGTTTAATGCATGTGCGATTGGTTCCCTGTATTGCAAAGTCTGGTTTAGACTGGCATACACCTCCCGGGAAGGCGGAGGGCCTGCACGTAATGACTTTGTTGACTTAAAACCATTATTACAGTGCGCACCGCGCAGCAGCCCACTTAGATATAGACTTTGTTGCTCTCCTCGAGAGTATGGACGGGAGCACGTTTGGCATCCGACCTTTTGGTATTCTGTATGTTCATCACGTTCAATGGCTCATTGTTCCATTAGCCATGTTTTTTACCCCCCCCTATTTCAATGACGTGGTGTAAAGAAGTAGATGCACTTCCGATAAGTATTGAAGGGAACACTTGCTCGATAAGAACTGTGGGGCCCACAGGAGGATGGTGGGAGAGCTGGAAGAGGAGAACTGCTAAAGAACTGTAATGTCTGCCATCAAAATATGTACGTGGAATGTGAGGGGCATGCACACACCATCCCGACGCTACCAGATCTACTCCTACCTCAAACGTCACCACATACAAATTGCCCTCTTACAGGAGACACACCTCAGTGAAACGGAAACTCGCACTTTACGCCGCAGATGGCGGGGGCAACTATATGCCACACACTACTCATCTCACGCTAAGGGGACATTGGTGTGGGTAAGGCCGGGCACCCCATGGACAACACTGGACACGTATGTAGACCCCGGAGGGAGATACGTTGTGGTCCGAGGCAGGTTGGATGGGAACCCATTGGTGCTGGCCTCGGTTTATGCACCCAACACGGGGCTGGCGGATTTCCTTGCACAGTTATCAAACACATTGGCGCCCTGGCATGGTATCCCGTGGGTGCTGGGTGGGGACTACAACTGCACATTAGATTTGGCCCTAGACCGGTCCCACCCCCCGCCACCTAGCTCACAGGCACAGAATGCTGCGAATACTCTTCAGGCCTGGTCCACGCAATGGGACTTACAAGATGTGTGGCGCAGCCGCAACCCTCACACCAGAGTCTACTCATACTATTCAGGGGCACATGCCCTGCACGTGCGCCTCGACAGGTACATGGTCACCAGCAAGATCTTACCATATGTCACGGACACCTGCTATATGGGCCGCACACATTCTGACCACAACCCACACCTCATGGATCTGGCATGGGAGCAACCGCGATCCCCGGTACCTACCTGGCGGCTACAGCCTGACCTACTACTGGATGGCCCATTTAGAAGCTCCATATGCACACAAACGGCGCAATATTTAGAAGACAACACAGGCACGGCATCGACTCCACAGATTGAATGGGACGTATTCAAAGTAGTCCTCAGGGGGCAATGTCTGGGCACACGTCCATTCCTGACGACAGTTAGAGACAGATCTGAGGCGCCTGGAGTCAGACCTGATGCAGGCGGAACAGGAAGCGGCTGAGGGCGCAAACACCAGACTACTGGCGGCGCGGGCGGAACATGACAAACTGATCGATAGATTAAAACACGTTAATTACATAGCCCACTCGGCCCACACACATCACACTGGGGATAAACCCGGCAAACTGTTAGCTTGGCTGATACAGCGCGAGGAACGAACGTCACCTGTGACGGCGATACATCCAACTGACGGCCCAGTGGTACACACTCAGGCGAAAATCCACGAAGCCTTTGTGGCACACTACTGTGCGCTGTATAGGTCGCGTCTGCAGAATCCAGAACCAAACATTGCCACTTACCTGGATGAGGTCACACTGCCTGCCCTAACCGATAACCAACGAGACGACCTTGGGTCACCAATAGCGGCAGATGAGCTGCGTGAAGCCATCTTCGCCCTTTCGAATCGTATAGGCCTCTGGCACTCTTGAACACGGACTACAAGATCCTGGCGTCGACCCTAGCCCGATGACTGGCAACCCTGGTGCCCACCCTGGTACACAGTGACCAGAACGGCTTTGTGCCCACTAGATGCACCTCCCAGAATATAAGGAGACTGTTTCGGGTGCAGGAATATGCAGTGCAAGGGTGGCCGAGAACGGGCTGCTTAATTTTAGACCTCGAAAAAGCGTTCGATTCGGTCGAATGGCCCTATCTGCTGGCAGTGTTGCGTAAGTTCGACCTAGAAGACGAATACATCGAGCTGGTCGGATTGCTATACAGGAACCCCGGGGTACAAGTCCGCACGGGTAAGCTGCTGTCCAACGCCATTAAAGTCCGACAGGGCACCAGACAGGGCTGTCCGTTGTCGCCACTGCTCTTCTCGTTGGCGATAGAACCACTCGCTGAGATATTGCGTAGCAGAGGGGCACACTGGGGCATCCCACTAGCAGACGGCACACACGTTGTTTCGCTATACGCAGATGATCTGCTCCTGTATAATAGAGACCTTACCCGCTTACCGCCGAAGTTATCGGACATCTTCCGATCCTTCGAGAGCATGTCGGGCCTAAAAGTAAACTGGGCCAAATCGGCGGCGTACTCGTTCGCTCCTGACGCTCCAGAACCCGAAATCAGAATCAATGGCGAGAGGCTACCATGGCACCACACCACGTTCAAATATCTAGGAATTTACATAAATAAGACACCTCCGGATATCCTGGATGGCAACCTGACACGCGCCATCACATCCATAAGGTCCCAGGTCGCCTTTTGGAAGACTCTCCCACTCAATGTGCCAAGCAGAATGAAATTTACGAAAATGATTGTTCTACCCAGACTCCTATATTACTATGCCAACATTCCAGCATACGTCCCGGTCCGCACTTTCAGGGAACTGGAAACCATGATCAGAGATCTGATCTGAAACACTGGAAGGCCCAGAGTGGCATTGAAAAAATTATATACACCCGTCGGTGAAGGTGGCCTTGCAGTACCAAACCTAGAGCTTTATTACCTGGCAGCACAACTATAATGGGTAACGGCCTGGCTCTCTGACAAGAACCTGGAGGACACGGCCACAGCTTCGGGCACGCTTTCCCCCCTGCAGATACACTCACTATTCCACCCACTGGCAAAAACGAGGAAACAGACACAACTACATGTAGCAGTGGCCACAAAATGTTACACCAGGTGCCTACGACTCACAAAAACTATTAAGCCATACGCCCCAGCGCTCCCGCTCCTAGGCACCCCCAAGACCACAACTGTAGTCACGGAAGCCGCACTGGAACACTGGACACGCTCGGGAGTGGACACCATGGCGGACTTATACGCCGATGGAGCCCTGATACCTTTTGCGACAGTAGCTAGTGACACGGGAATACCGGCGGGACAGTTCTTACAACACGCTTCCATAATCATGGCATACACACAACGATGGGGGAACATCACAGAGGAATCTCCCACACACCAGCTAATACAATGTCTACACGTAATGGGAAATGGTTCACACGTGGTGCACTGGCTGACTCAAGCGCTATTGTCACACACACAACATACTTCACAACTTTTGCGAGACAAATGGGCGGCTGACAGGGGGAGGGACTGGACGGACAAGGAATGGGCACTGGTGCTAACGGGCCCCAAAACCATCCCCCGCAACGCACGCTTTAAACTGATTCAGTTTTACATATTACATAGAGCATACCTCTCACCAGATAAAATCAACCAGTACTTTCCAGGCGCCACAGCAGGTTGCCCGAGATGTACACTGGAGGGGGCGGACCTGCTACATATGCTGTGGCAGTGCCCACGGATTCAAGCATACTGGCGATCAGTGTTGCCGTTACTCGAGCGAAGCACGGCCATGCCGATACCGCACACATGGGAGGCGTGCCTGTTGGGCCTCTACAAGAGGACCAAACACAATAAAGTCCCTTCCCGTTTTTGGGACCTTGGCCTTCTTACGGCCAAGAGACTAATCACCAAACACTGGAAACGCGCAGACCCGCCCCTAACGGAACACTGGCGCGCCTCCCTAGACAACTGGGCAAGAGCAGAGAGCATCACCCTTCATAATGAGGAGACAGCAGGACTGATACAGTTCCCAATCGCGACTCTATGGGACGAAACGCTAAGCTCCTTCCACAGAGAATGCCAGACACCGGGAGATTCCTCAAACGACACCTCCCCCAGAAGAGACCAGATTGCAATGAGCGGAATAGACGCTATGGGACACAGCCCCGACGCCCCCGAAAGGGATGAACACGAACCACCAGATTGTGCCATTATTGCACCTACTGATGACACCTCCACCTGATCGACGAGGCGACACCCTCCATACCTCGCCCACACCATGCACCTCCCACTGGCGATCCACCACCCTCCCAGGACTAGACGAGCAACAATAGGCAAAATACGTTGACACCCCTGAGACCCCACTACATCGACACGTTCCCACCACGACACATGCTTCATACCTCCAAGTTTAATAACCACACCCCCCTTTTTACAAAGACACTACGGCTGGAATGAATGTGATGTGATCCTGCTATACTACATAAAGTGATGTAACACTGTATTATGTGATCCGCCCCGCGACCATTGCACACATCCTCGAGATGTGAGATCATGTATGATGTACAAATCACATTTTCTTTTATCCTGTGAAATCAATAAAAGATATTTAAAAAAAAAAAAATGAAAACACACTAAATTGAATACACACGCAGCCAGCACCTCCTGGAAAGCGATGCCGGAGCTTGTTCAAGTGCTTAACGTGCCGATTCAAACAACAGCGTGCAGATGCGTCCTACGGCCTCCAATGCATTGCCACAATGATCTAGTCTCAAATGTGGTGACGATGCATTGTCACAGAGATCAGGACTTCAAAGCGTGGTGACTCAACACACGAAGACTCGCTCAGTAGCGGACTTCCCTAGAACCTGTAGACTTGCAATGACGCCATCCCTGCATCTGCCAACACTACAGGAACATTCAATTGCGTTACCATTCGGGACTGGAACCGAAGACGAAAGGACCCCTCAGCAGGCGGCCACACGTTTTCAATTCTCGCAGCGCTCTGAGTCCCGCACACCACAAGAGAATGGTAAACGACTCACTGTTTGTGTCACAACGGTTCCGGATACAAGCAGAACGAAACACTCCGGGTGAGAAGCACGGGCTGACTGGCACAAATAGAATTATGTGGAAATTCGCTGGAGACACACCAAGGTTGCTGACCTTCCTTTGTCTTCTCACCCGGGACCACAATGTTCCGGTATACAGGACAATAACCAGGAAAAACTGGTAGCCTTTCGGAGTCTACTGACGTCGAAGGAGAGCTAGGGAGACTCAACACAGAAAACAGCAGCAACCGACCATGGTGAAACACAGCATACACCTGTGCAGCACACGTGGGTGGAGAGAGGAACAGTCGAACTCGTCACCAATTCTGTAGTGATCACACTGAGGCAGGTAAGTGTGGAAACATTAAGTTTAATGTTCATCTCCACAGCTTCCCGGGAACTACAATAACTTACCCTGGTATTCAAACAAGCACATTCTGTCACGATGACAGTGACATCATAGACCGTAATGAGCAGAGCTATAGAGAGAATTCTACAATTTGATATGGGTGGGTATGGATGGGCTGGGCAGCGTACTGCTTTCTAGGTGTGGCTTTAAGAGGGCAACTAAATCCAAAATGACAGTGCTATTTGGCCTCTGTTTGTCCTTTCTTCTCCTTTTTTTGGTCAAATATGTCAGCCTGACTCTGAAAATCCTCTCTTGTCTCCGCCCCCTTCTCTGATAAGCAGCCAGTATGCGCATTCTCCTTAATATCAGGTACAGGACAGCCGTTATGTATTCCGGGCCTGCTTTTATAGTTTGCACCCATTTACTACCTGGTTTGAATTGGTGGTAAGTTGCATGCAACAACGGGCCAAATAGCGACTAAATGCTATTTGTGACTCACTTATACATCCCGTTTGCGCGTCGGTATTTGCGATTTTCAAATACAGACTATTTCCTTTCACTAAAATTTGCGATTCGCAAATCAGTCACAACGCAATTTTAGGTTCTTGAATGACTTTCGTACATAGCGTAAAGGACTAGATCAAGTGTCTTCAGAAAATTATACAACTTAGACCTAAGAAAATAATTAATATAATTTTCTGAAGACACTTGATATTAATCCTCCGACTGAGCAATCAAATTACCCATTTGTTTAACTGGATGAAAATTTGTTCTACTACTCCTCTAAACAAGCTCACCATGTCCTGATGATGATCTAAAATCATATAGATCGAAACGCCGTCGACCCTACCAAGGAAATTCCTTTGCCCCATTGTATATATTTTTATGGAATATATCCTTGTTTGTGTGACATTTGTATATAGTTTTTATTGTATTTTGTCACTCAGTCACCCTATGCACTTTGTCACCAATGTAAGCACTTGAAATATATGTTTGCAAATAGAATTAAGTATCCTTTTATATGCTATCCTACAAAAAAGCCTCTCTCCCAGGATTGATTCAAATAACATAAACTATATTTCATAAACACAAGGACCTTTTTAGGCCACCAAAAACCTTTGTTTTCTCTTAAAACTACTCTAACCCCAGGTTTAATTATTGGGGTACCCTTGTTTTTCCAAACTACCTGACTCCATGTAAGATTTATGTTTTTTTGTCTCTCTCTGCCATTTGGTTTGGACATGTACAGACTGGGTCCATTTTCAGTGACTTACAGCGCTTTTCTTTGGAACCAATTGGTCAGTTTGACTCTAGTATCAACAGAAGGAACTAGGAGTCAGATCTTCGCTTTGTTCTCCAAACGGTGTTCCATGGGCACCAGCCGCCCATTGACACCTCGCTATCAGGGCTTTAGGCCTTCTCCTCAAAGACTTTGTTGTGAAGAATGCACACACCCTATTGGAAAGGACACCCCTCCAGTTCTGCCCCCAGTGCCACTCTCAATTCTCTTGGACCAACTACCACGAGGTATGCAATCTCTGCTTCTTCCCCTGAGCGCAACTATATTATGCGTGAGGCATGCCTCACCTTTCGGTGAAGCAAGGAGAGGCTGCAAACGGCAAGATGGCTGCCGGGTAGGAGCTCTTCTCGGGAGCGCCCGGGTTGGGAAGCTCGGTAGATATCCCCCTATTTACCCCACTTCCACCCCTTAACCTACCTACATCTAACGCCACTTGATTCCGGATCTTCGATTTTTTTTTAGTGGCTCACCCACTTGTACGACCGCCTGGGCTCCGAGGTCCCCTACCTTGACTGCCTCACCGCTCTTCAGCAGCATTGAGCCCTCCGACTCGGATGATCGGTGACTTCACCACCTCCAGGCGGATTCAAACCTTTATCCTCCCGCCATCTGACATACTTCTTCCCTGTGGGACTGTTTCTTTTCCCCGAGGTGTGAGCGCATCGCCCTGCCTTCCCTCATCTGCAACGAAAACGCCTTACGGTTCTCGAGTGGTGATGCCCGGGTCCCTCCCTGGTTGGGGTCACTCGAGCGGTCGCCAGATCTCTGGGCCCAGAATCCTCCACAACGCCGACGCAGGGAGCGCTGCCACAATGGTCTGATCATAGCTTGATGGAAGGCACTGATTTAAGCAGAATCACTGCCAATTTCCTTTGGGGCGAGGAAACGCGATGTCTCAAAATGGCGGATGACGAGAGACTTCAATAACCAGCTCAGAAGGTACAGAATCAACAACTGCATTGCCCGCCGGAGCTCCCCTCTATAAGGTTTTTACCCGCCCTATTTCCCATAAAAGGCAAGATAACTTTGGATGCCAAGATCAGTGTGGCTTTTTAACCTTGCGGCGTTCGTGTACTAATACCCGCCTGACCCTAAGATGGCGACTAAATTGTACGGATCGCGCTCTACCTTTCCTTTGCTGAGCTACACTTGCGACCATGAACTAAATCTGGTTCCACCAGCATGACGAGCCTCCGCAGAACGGGGGCTGGCCCTCAGATGGCGACCATGATGTAGATATCGGCAATTCCCTCAGCAATATAGCCTACCGTGACCGCTGTGATGCTGAGCTCATCTCAGCCCTCCCCATGACACCAAGCCGGGGTTGAATATGCCAACATTGTCTGCCAGTTTATCAGCTGCTCCTGCAATGTATCTTACTAAGGATTTCCTCTTAATGGCCGACAGATGATGAGCTCCGACCGGGAGACCCCTAGACTAGGGATTGCTTTTTAGGCTTTAATCCCCTGGATGCTACCCACTTTCTTGGACCCCTATTCACACCTGGGGATAGTCTTGACTGTGGTTCACATCTCTCCAACTCCCACGTTGGATTATCTGAAAGAAACAGGTTAGTATTAGATTCCTTACCTTAGAATATCCCCAGGCGTCAGACTGGATCCGGAAAGTTTTGCGTAGCAGTACCCTTGCGCGTCGGTAGGAGTAGTCCGCGGCTCCTCATCCGTCGTTGGCGTCGTGGGCGGCGTGATGACGTCATCGGAGTACTTAGACGCCGCCTCCGCGCGCTGATGTCAGTTATTCTTTTTTCCGCGCCAGCAGCGCAGATCCGGAAAAAGTGGTACCTTGGTCGATTTTTGACTAACTTTTTTACGATCCCTTTTGATCATTTTCGAAGTCTTAGACTCTGAATGGTGCCTGTAGGGATGCCTGGATTTAAACCCTGTGAGGACTGCGACCGACTGATGTCGGTAACCGACCCTCACCGCCGGTGCCTTCACTGTCTCGGCGTCGACCATGACGACAAGGCCTGCCCCGACTGCCGAGCCCTGACATCGAAAGCTAGGCGGGAGCGGTCCCGCAAGCGGCTCAAGCTCCGGCAGTCAGCCCCGCGCCGCGAGAGGTCCTGGTCCGGACGGAGGTCGAGGGACCGGTCGCGGGGTCGGAGCCATCATAGCTCCGGGAGTCACCATCACTCTTCAGGCTCGCAGTTGTCACGTAAGCACAAGAAGTCAAAGAGACCTTATCGCTCTTCCGACTCCCCCCCCCCGACGCGGGCGGGGGTTCGGGTGACACCGCCCACGCAGCTTAGTAGGAGTCGCAGGTGTCGCAGCCTGCTGCATACCCTCCGGTCCCTGGGCAGCAAGCGACGCCGGAGGAGATCGAGCGCTTCCTCATGGCCATGAGGTCCCTCTTTCCTCCGACGGGCTCCGCAGCGCCTTCGGGCCCAGCGGACCCGTCTTGGGGCCATAGCGGGTCGGGTGCTTCGGCCCCGACGCCACTGACGCCTTCGGGCCCGGCACCGCAGCGCCCCACTGGATCCGCTTTCGGATCCGGGTCGTCGCCGGTGTTCCTGACGACCTCACCGGCGCCGGTCCCTAGGGTGTCACCTCTTGCGCCGCCTTCGGGAGACTGCGTCCCTGATGCCTCCCTCGATCCAGTTCCGGTGTCGGAACGGCGCCACTGGGCGCCGCTCTCGACGCCGCTTGGAGAGTTCTACTTCAACGAACCGGCCCCATCTTTTGACAACCCTGATTTTCAGGAGATGGGTGATGAGGTGTATTGGGAGGGGTCTGAGGACCCTCTGACTCGTGATTGTCAGTCCCAGCAGGACTGGACAGGTGAACTTGGGATACCAGTGGTCTGGACACTTCGCCAGACACTGGTTTTGTCTCACCCCCTACCGTGGCTACGGAGGAGGGGGCAACCTACAGTGTGGTGTTGACACGGGCGGCCAGGGCTTTGGGCCTTGAGCTCCCAGTAGCGGCCGTGAGGACAAACCTCCTCACTGAGGTCCTTAAACCGCAGTCAAGCTCGGCTGAGCCTCTGCTGCCGTTTAATGAGGCCTTGCTTGACGTTCTTTTGGGCACTTGGTCCTGGCCCGCTACAGGTCCGCCTGTAGATAGGAACGTTGCCAGACGCCACCGCCCGGCCCTGGGCGACCCTTGTTTCCTGTCCACCCATCCCACACCCTGGTCATCCAGGCCTCCAACTCCCAGACCGCATTCCCGACGGCTCCGCCCGATCGGGAATCCAAGAGTTACGAGCAATACGACAAAAAGGTATTCTCCTCCCTGAGTTTGGGACTGTGGTATTCCAACACTGCGTGCCTCTTGAGCCGCTACACCCATTCTCTGTGGGACGCGGTCGCGAACGTGCTGCCAGAATGCCCGGCGGAGGTCAAAGCTAAACTCGCCCAAACCCTTGCGGAGGGTCGAGACGTGGCACGTTATTCTATCTGGTGTGGGCTGGACACCACCGACTCACTGGGCAGGGCGATGGCAACGACAGTGGCAAATCGTCGCCACGCCTGATTGAGGTCCGCCAACTTTTCGGCCGATGACCAGAATACACTCATGGACATGCCGTTTGATGGCCGTCGCCTTTTTGACGACAAGGCAGACCATGCGCTTGAGCGCTTTAAGGACTCCAGGGCTACGGCCAAGTCCTTGGGCCTCTCGGCCCCGCGCCAGCAAACGGGTGCCTTTTGCTCCTTTTGTGGCCAAGGAAGGGGCGCCCCACACATGCTGCCAGCCACGCACCACAGACTAATTTCCAACGCGGTGGCGGCCGTGGAAACCGCCGTGGCGGCGGTCGGGGACAACGGCGAGGTCAGTCCACACCTACCCCTGCAGCATCTGCCTCAAAACCCTCCTAGTCCGTGCTTTCAGGCCCATGTGACGCCAGTGGGCGGCAGGGTTCACCATCACCTCCTCCACTGGCGCACTGTCACATCGTCCGAAGGGGCTACTCCCTCCCCTGCAGAAGGTAGTTACGGCCCTCTTGGCCAAGGGGGCCATTGAGCGCGTTCCTGGGCCAGAAGTGGGGTGTGATTGCTACTCTCACTACTTTCTAGTACCCCAGAAGGGCAAAGGGGGCCAACGTCCTATCTTGGATCTACGGAATGTCAACGGCTTCCTCCGAAAGGAGAAGTTCAAAATGCTGACACTGGCTCAGGTCTTAGCTACCCTGGACCCAGGAGACTGGTTGGTAGCGTTGGACTTGCAGGACGCTTATTTCCACATCCCCGTCCTGCCGGCCCACCGGCGCTACCTGCGGTTCACGGTAGGCCACGAGCGCTCTCAGTTTACCGTGCTCCCCTTCGGCCTTACCAGCGCCCCATGGGTGTTCACGAAGGTGATGGCGGTGGTCGCAGCTCATCTGCGCAGGTTAGGGGTTTCAGTCTTCCCCTACCTCGACGACTGGTTGTTGAAGGCGGGCTCACCCCGGACAGTCGTCAGCCACCTCCAGACGACGGCAGACCTCCTGCACCAGCTGGGGTTCTCCATCAATGTGCCGAAGTCATACCTGTGCCCCTCCCAGAAGCTCCTCTTCATCGGAGTGGTTCTCAACTTGGCGCAGTTTCTGGTTTATCCTCCCGAACAGCGGGTTCAGGATATTCAGGCTCTGATTTCGATCTTTCAGCCTTTATCCCGAGTCTCGGTCAGGTTGACGCTGCGGCTTCTGGGGCGGATGGCCTCCTGCATCCTTCTGGTGCAACACGCTCGATGGCGGATGCGGGCTCTGCAGTGGGACCGGAAGTTTCAGTGGGCCCAGAATCAGGGCAACCTGTCCGGCCATGTCCTGATCTCGGAGGGCACTGCGAGACAGCTGCAGTGGTCGCTCACAGACCGCGATTGGGTCAGCAGCAGATCCCTCTCCCTTCCCCAACTGGAGCACGTAGTTGTGATGGACACGTCCCTCCAGGGCTGGAGAGGCCACATGGGAGAGGCGGAGATCAGAGGCCTCTGGTCTCCGGCGGAGTCCCGGCTCCATATCAACCTTTTGGAGCTGCGGGCGATTCGTCTGGCACTGAAGGCATTCCTCCCCTCTGTCCGGGGGGAGTGTAGTGCAGGTGTTCACAGACAACACCACCGCCATGTGGTACTGCAACAAACAGAGCGGGGTGGGGACGTGGACCCTCTGCCAGGAGGCCCTGCGCCTCTGGCAGTGGCTGGAACATCAGGGCGTGACCCTGGTGGTTCAGCACCTGGCAGGTTTTCTGAACGCCAGGGCGGACGAACTCAGCCACCGTTGCATGATGGATCACGAATGGCGTCTGAACTCGGACTTGGCGCAAGGTCTCTTTCTGCAGTGGGGAGAGCCTTGGTCCGATCTATTCGCCACCAAAGAGAACGCGCAATGTCATCGGTTCTGCTCGTGGGAATTTCCAAGGCAGCACTCGCTCAGAGACGCTTTGCGTCGCGAGTGGAGTTGCGGTCTGTTGTACGCTTTTCCGCCTATACCACTTCTGCCCAGAGTGCTGAAGAAGATCAAACGCGACCGGGCCCAAGTCATCCTTGTGGCTCCGGACTGGGCACGAAGGTACTGGTATCCCGAGCTACTCAGTATGTCAGTCGATCCCCCGGTTCGTCTGCCTCTTCAGGAGGACCTTCTGTTGCAGCAGCAGGGGACGGTCCTCCACCCGAACCTGTCCAGTCTCCACCTCCATGCTTGGAGTTTGAGCGGCGACAGTTGAGGCCATTTGACTTGCCTCCTGAAGTCTGTAATGTTATTCTGGCAGCCAGGCGTCCCTCCACAAAGTCGGTATACACCTGCAGGTGGAACAGATTTGTGGCATGGTGCACAGCAAAGGCTGTGGATCCTCTCTCTGCCCCTCTTTCTGAGGTTCTTCTCTTCCTTCTTTCTCTTGCCCAGCAGGGCTCTGCTCTGGGCACTATCAAGGGCTACCTTTCTGCCCTTTCAGCCTTTCTAAGGCTGCCTGATCAACCTTCTTTGTTCAAGTCCCCTATTGTAACTCGTTTTCTGAAAGGCATCATGCATGTTTCCCCCTGTTCCGTTTGTGACGCCTCAGTGGGACTTGAACCTTGTTCTTACCTATCTGATGTGCGCTCCCTTTGAGCCACTTCACAACTGTCCTCTCTGCCTTCTTACTCTGAAGACTGCTTTCCTGGTTGCCATCACCTCTGCCAGGAGAGTGAGTGAGCTCCAGGCTCTTTCATCCAAACCTCCTTTCCTTTCTGTCCATCTGGACATGGTTGTGTTGCGGACTAGACCCTCTTTTCTGCCCAAGGTTGTCACTGCCTTCCACATCGGGCAGTCTATCACCTTGCCCACCTTCTTTCTGTCAAAAGAGGAAGAGCGGCTCCACCGTCTGGACCCAAAACGTGCGCTTTGGTTCTATCTAGATCGCACACGCCAGTTCCGGGTGGATGACCAACTCTTTGTTGGTTACGTGGGCGCTAAGAAGGGATGGGCGGTGCACAAGCGGACCATCTCTCGGTGGGTCGTCTTGTGCATCAAGGCTTGTTACTCTTTGGCGAAGAAGGAGCCTCCTGTTGGGCTGAGGGCCCATTCCACTCGGGCCATGGCGGCTACCGCTGCCCTGGGCCGGGGAGTCCCCTTGAAGGACATCTGTCAGGCAGCTACGTGGGCATCGCTGCACACGTTTGCAAGACAGTACTGCCTGGACAGCCAAGTCCGGAGGGATGGCTTTTTTGGCCGTTCCGTCCTCCAGGACTTTCTGGTGTGATTATTGGTTCGTAGACCCACCTCCGGGGTTGGTATTGCTGGGGTATCTATTGTAAGCTAAGGAATCTAATACTTACCTGTTTCTTTCAGATTAACAAGTTACTTACCTTCGGTATCGATATATCTGTAAGAAACAGTCGTTAGTATTAGATTCGTTACCGCCCCACCCATCCTCCCCGTTCTGCGAACCGATATCTAGGGTTAAGGTCATCCCTTTCAGGGCCCTAGTTTCAATTGCACCAGTGTTGGTTTTTAACATGGCTCTGCGTTTCTGGCGCGGAAAAGCTGTGTCTAAGAACTGACGTCAGCGAACGGAGGCGGCGTCTAAGTACTCCGAAGACGTCATCACGGCGCCGACGACGGACGCGGAGCCGCGGACGAAGCCTACCGACGCACAAGGGTACTGCTACGCAAAAATTTCCGGATCCAGTCTGACGCCTGGGAATATTCTAAGGTAAGGAATCTAATACTAACTACTGTTTCTTACAGATATATTGTTACCGAAGGTAAGTAACTTGTTCTTTACATTCTCAGAGTAACCTTGAACATTGTCCTGACCCTTGAGACTGAGCAATATGGCCAATGCCCAGTGGAGCTGCCATACAGCTATAGCGGAGATTGGCCGTGGCTCAGCCCCTCTGCCGTCACCTACCAAGCCAGACAATGGGCATAGTTCTCCTGGCCTCCCCGCTGTGTCTATTTTTCTCCCCCTCCCTCCGACGAATTTTACGTAAGATTGTTTTTATTGTGTTCTCCTTGCTTTTCTATGCTCTTGTAGCGGATGTAATTTGTAACATGTAACTCGTTGATCCTCTTGTAAAGCGCTCTGATACCTCCTGGTCTAGCCAGTGCTATATAAAACTCTTCAAATAAATAAATACATAAATAAGAGGTGGTCACATTAGAGGATGTAGAGGCAGGATTTGGACAACACACCCACCATCGTCCCGGAATACAACGGCCAGGCAGAGGAAGAGGCCAGCCCCTTGGAGGCACAGGCCCTTCAGTCACCCACCTAGAGGTGACCTACTCTGAATCAGAGTCTGAGGAGGAGGTAACAGAACAGGTCCATAGCGCCTCACAGCTGCGGAAAAAGACTCCAGTTGTGACGTTGGTCCGACTAAACACAAAAATTAGACCTACAAAACAGCCACAAGTCTAGGCAGAGCACAGCCCGAGGGGTTTGGGCGTTGAGCCCGTTGCATAAACATAAGTCAGCTGGGCCGCCACCACCATCGGAACATGGTTGGTACTGACTGAAACCTTCAAAGCTGGAAACGCTCCCCACTCTGGGCACCGATCCAGCTAGTCCATAGAGCCTGAAAAAACTACACAGACCTCAGGCCCTTCAAAGTCAAGAAGCACCGAAACCAGTATTGACATACACAATTCCTTTGGCTGAGCACAGGTGGTGTCAGAAACACCTTCCTGGGCTGGCTCCAAATAGTCTGAATAACCCATCCAGCAGCTGTAGAAGGAGCTGGATGCAAGGCAGAAATGCCTGTTCATTTATCTGCAGATGGGCAGGATCTCCACCAATTTGCTTCCAAAGCCAGGAGAGACTTTACCACGAAAGAGGAAGCTCACCTTTGAGGATGAAGTTGCTATGGAGCCTTCTTCAGCTCCCAAGCACAAAAGATGTAAGGACAGGAGCACCAGCCTTCTCTCTGTTGCACCTCCTCCTCCACAACCACATACGTCCCTGCTCCACTTCACACCCCACTCCTCTTACGGGGAAGGCAGCCCACTTGTCCCAGCTGCCCCCTATGATGCACCTTATGGCACGGTGCCTACTGATAATATTGATCTGCAGGGTGGCACAGACTCTCCCCCCCCCATCCGATCTGTACCTGTCTATGCCATCACCACTAGCTGATAGTACAGCATATCATGAAGCAATGCAGAGGGTGGCCACATTGTTGTACAGGTTGTATATGCACACCTTCTAGGAGGAAGACTACATTCTGATGGAGACACTGCCCCAGACCCAGCTCACAGTTTATTTCCATACTATGCTTGGAGAGATGATGAATACCACCACAAACACCTTTAAAGAGCCTGTGAAAGTAATGGTAGTAACACCTCCAGTGAATAGAAAATACAAGCCCTCTCCCAGCAACCCACTCTACATGCATGGTCATGTACCTCCTGACCACCTCGTGGTCAACACTACGTGTAAGTGAAAATATCTAGGCCACGAGATTCTCCCCGTTCAGACAAGAGAACAAGAAAATAGTTGCAGCGGGGAGAAGAGTAGGATTGCAGGCATCCACCCTCTAGAGAATCATCCCCAACTCGATGAAGACCACCTTCCACAACTGTATGAAGAGCATCTCCGCTTGGATGAAGGACAACTGACTGAAGCTCAAAACAGACAACTGAAGTCCTAATCTTCGGCAAACAGACCGCCCTCTGGGACGACTCCTGGTAGCTGTCGGAACTCAGACGCACCCCACGCCAAAACACAGCTCCCCCAACCTCTGCATCGTCAACAGCGAACTTTCCATGAAACGTCAGGTCAACGGCATCTCCTCATCCTGCTTCCACACGCTCCACAACATTTTCAAGTGGCTCCCCACCAGGAAGATGGTGATACAGGCCCTCATCACCATTGGACTAGACTATGACAACGCACTATATGCAGGCACCGTCACCGAATTCATGCAAAGCCTTCAGACTTTCCAGAACACAGCGGCGAGATTGATCCTCAACGTGCCCAACAGAACCCACATCACCCAGCACCTGAAGGACCTCCACTGTCTCCCGGTCCAGAAGTGATGCCATTTCAAGCTCCTGACTCATGCCTAGAAAGCCCTCTGTGACCAAGGACCTGCCTATATAAACCGCTGCCTGCACTTTCACCAACCCCTTTAGGAACCTCCGCTCTGCACATCTTACCCAGATTACTCGCATATGCCACTGCTGCACATAGGGTGCTCCTTCTCCCATCTCTCCACCAACCCTGGAACACCGTCCACCTCCACACCACCCCCTCGCTGACCCACTTCAGGAAGTGGCTCAAGACCTGGCTCTTCGACAGAGACCTGCTAATAACGCCTGGATACCCTCTTGGGTGCTAAGCCACTCTCTACAAGTACCACCTGATTGATTGAGTGTTGCTCTCTTGATGCAACAGGGACCATTGGGATGAAATGTAGGATCTTTTTAAGCACTCCTGAGGAACATAAACAAAGGATAGGCAGTGATGGCAGAAGACCGTCTCCAATTGCTGACACTTTTGCTTGAGGTGTTAACACTAGCATCCCAGTGAGATGCCACACCTGGGTTTGAGTCTTGTGGTTTTAAACCAGAAGTACAACTACAACAGCATCTCCTCAACCTGTCCTTCAATGGCAGATACCTCCTCAGCCTGCCGGTTGACCATATGCTGGAAAAACTAAAAAGGATATGGGCAGTCTATAGGTCTGGCAGTGACAGACCCTGCTTGTGGGATTCGAACCCTGCTCTGCTTCTTCAGTCTAGCCTTGGAGACTATCTCCCTGCGTTACTTGGGGTTTTCATGGCACACGTTATATTATTACAATGACCTCTGGTGCTGAAAGCGCTCTTAAAAGACCTCTACCAGTGGAGTAGGATAGGGATATTGTGGCTGGACTGCATCAATGCCATGAAAATAAATTACTTCCCCCGCCTGCTCTGTGTGACTCGCACCTTGACCCTGTGGATCCCCCACACCATCATAGCACACACCCAAAAACAGCTATTGCAATTTATGTGGCATAGCTCCACTTCCAGAATACCATGAGCGACACTACAAAAGATTCCTTATGAATAAATTCCTACCGTTAGTAGGATAGGCTCTCCTGCTCGATGACATTCTTCCTACTACAATGGTACCATCATTTAATACTACTCTTCTTTACCACATACTCTGTCCCCCTTCTCTACCCGTGCACAACTGTTTATTATAACCCTCTGTGTTGCAATTGTCTTGTAAGCTGTGATCATTCCTGTTTTTACTCCTACCTGATGTTGATTTTGCATTAATGTCCGTCCTTCCTTCCAAATGTAAAGCGCTCTGATATCCTTCGGGATCTTTTTCGCGCTATATATTAAACTTTATAAATAAATAAATAAAAGAGAACGGCTGACAGTGGGTTGGGCTTCCCCAATATAGAACACTATATTTATGCATCACAGCTGCAGTCTGCTCCCAACTGGCACCACCTCCCAACACACCAAGCCGTGGATATTGCTGGAACACTGGTTCGCTGTCATCCCCCTGCAGGACATCCTTTTGCCCCGAACTCACTTCCCGCCTCCACACACTCCATTGTATGCTTCTGCAACTCTCCTTCGCCACTGGTATAAGATGGACTACTGTCAGGCAACCACCACATAGCCTTCCCCCCTCTCCTATTTTACACAACCCGCAGTCTGTGGTGGGCAAGCTGGATGTTCACTTCGCAGTCGGTTGGGGGGCATTAGAATGTCCCTCTTTTTGAACATTTGTACCATAATGGGGTTGTATTAGACAGGCAATCATGTATTCAGTGTTTTCACCTGACTACTGCAGACAAGTTACTCCTCACTCAACTCCTTCATTGGGTGAACACCCCACTAGGGAAGGCCAAGGGTAGCAGAGCCAAAACTCCCTTAGAGCAGCTGTTCTCCCAGGGGTCCCTTAGGAAGGGAATCACTCTCATATCTTCAGTGTTGGGTAGTCTTTCACAGCCCCTGCGGCACTCCTACCACTCGCCTTGGGAGCTGGATTTAGGGATCACTGTTGAGACTTGGCAGTGGCTCTTGACAAAACCTCTATTTGTCTCCAGCATAAGGTTAATGCCTATAAGATCATTACAAGATGGTATTTCACTCCAGTCTGACTTCATGCTATTGGGGGGTCATCAGATCTTTGCTGGAAGGGGTGTGGAGTCAGGGGCACCTATCTACAGGTAGTGCAATGCCTTCATGTAGCTCGCTTATGGTTGGTGGTTCTCTTGATTCATCTGATTTGTTCAGTGACCCTGTAGATGGACCTTTTGGTGCTTCTGCTGGGAGAGGACTCAGTTTATACCTACACCACCCCAAGAGGCAAGCTGCTCAACGTCTTCCATCTGGCAGCGAGACTAATCAAAGCCCACACCTGGAAGGACTTGTGTCCTACCAGGCCTTACACTGTAGTGGACAAAGGGGTGGTATATCTTCGCTATGGAACATTTGACTGCAATGGTCACAGATAAAATGTACAATTTTGAGGCAGTTCTTTCGAAGGCAGCCATACTGGGCAAAGAGCAAAACCGCCTCCCCAGAAACCCCTCCCATCAAAGACCCTAGCAAGCTTACCAGCAGCAGTCACCATTGGCTACTCTGGGGGGATCTACTGGGCAGCAATAACTAGGGCAGTGGAAAATGGGCCTTCACCTCCAACGAGTGACTCCCTTGACCTCACACCCCCCGCCCCCAACCCCTGATCACACATCTGTTACAGGTGAGGCTCCAAGATTTCCTCTCCTCTGGCAGGAAATTACTTCTGCAAAGTTGTTATTGGAAGTAGTTCAGCATGGCTACTCTATAGAACTGCTCCCCAACTCCACCCCCAATCGTACTGCAGGCACGTTCTCAGCAGGGAACATCTTCCATCCTTTAGAAGGAGAGGAGTAAGTGCTTTTTAAATGGGTGCCATCCCACCGGTGACCATTCACCAGCAGGATAAAGGGGTGTACTTTACGTCCAATAAAGGACCGCTCCCTCAGACCCATTCTGAATATCAGGACATGGGCAATGCACTATGGATCATGGATCTTTGCCTATGCTTTTCTGATTCTCCTGCTCCTTCAGTTCGTGGTGTGAAGGATGCTCCAAACATCACGGACCCTGATATCCTTGTAGAACCCACCCCGGCCTGGCAGTCCTGGTACTCTGTTCTAATCACAGTGTCGGTCAGGCCCTATGTGAAGCTTCCCTACAGGCTGGACATTTCACAGTAATCAAGGGTGAATCAGTTACCCAGATCCCAAGCAACTCAATCTAGATATTGGGCACATGAGGTCTTAAAATCTGGTTACCTGGATCTTCCTCAAGAATGGATGAGCACCTGTGGGAGTCCCACACACCTACCACGTGTGCATGCTATGCAGCAAACTTGAAAAGATTTGGCCACATCTGCGTTAGAACCACTGAAGCCTGCTGTCCAGGATATTATTAGCTACCTGCTCCACTTCCAGAAGTATGGCTCAGTCTACACCTTAATGCAACTTCATCTAGCAGTTATAGCCTCAGACATGTAAAATAGGGAACATTTCTCCCTCTTCTGCATACCTGTAGCCAAGGCATTCTTGGAAAGCCTTGAAACAGTCATTCCCCCCAGGGTTCCCCAGCACCAGTGTAAACATTAATATTGTCCTTACCAGACTCATGGGTCCGTTTGAGCCATTACATTCTTGCCTGCTCCTTACCTTTCCTGGAGGGAGAAGCCTTGCTTGTAGTGATAACTAACCCTGGGCGTAGTTCGTGTAGTAGCACTACGCGTAGCTAAGCGCACTGTGCACTACGCAAGCTACGCGAACTGCGTATTGCACTGTGCAAAATTCTGTTCGCACTGATTGTATAGTGCCGGATGCTTATCCGCACTGTGCAATCAATGCAAACCGCATCTTGCACAGTGCAAGCGGTCGTTTTCTGCCGCTTGAGTAGATCTGTACTCGAGCGGCAGATTACTCAACGCGAACTGGTAGTTTCTCATCGCGAGTGGTCGCGAGCATACGCGACCACTCGCAAGAGAAACCTGACCTCCCCACGTTGAGAATCTCGCAGGGAGGTTTATTTTCCACGCTCGCGATCAGCAACTTGATGTTGCTGATCGCGAATGAGGAAAAAGTCTTGCCGGGATGTTATTTTGCTAAATAAAATACCAGATAGAACAAAATGGGGGCTAGCAGGGAGAAGATCTTGTGAGCAGTGCACAAGGTCTTAAAGTGGACATGCTTAACCACAGAAAGCCAGTGCAATCTGTGAATAAGGCCAGAGATGGGGCAGAGCTCTGGGAGAGAAAACAACAGCCTAGCCGCAGCATTTTGGGCCAGCTCGAGTCTTCTGACCGCAGCCTTGTTAGTCATCAGGTGTAAGCTATTACCAAAGTCCAACCTGGAGAGGATTGCTGCCTGCTGATGACTTGTTGGATGTGGGGATAAAAGAAACCCAGAATGGGTTTAAAATCACGTAAAAGCCTGAAGCTAATGCCTACCACAGATTTCGCATGTGCTTCAAAAGTCAATTCTCTGTTCACGCAGACACCGATGGGGGAGCCCAAGGGAAGGAGGCCACCAGTATTCAACCCAAGTGTGGGTATTGTTGCCAAGAAGAAGAATTTCAATTTCACTCACATTCAGCTGCATGCAATTGGCAGCCATTAACTCTGTGAGAGCTAACATACCACTCTGGAAGTTAGCCATCTCCAGTGAGAAGTTGTCAGAAAAAGAGAGCACAAGCTGGGTGTCGTGCGCATAAGACACCAGCTTGGCCCCAGGGTTTTCACCTCCTGAGCCAGGGGTTGCATAGTGATATAAACAAAGTAGGGCTCAGAGATGAACCCTGGGGAATGCCATGGTGCAAAGCATGCAACGTCCGGTGTCCCGGAGAATGCCGTAGATCCCTGTATCTTTGTGGAAGTCAGGACTACAGTTCCCACAATGCACTAGTACTTCTGGATTTGAGCTATCTCTCTGGATGCCCGATGGCCAGCGAATTTTCAGATCAAGAGCATTGTTTTACTTACAGTTTGCAGGTGTCTAGTACCACTAGTCCAGGTGAGTCTGAGGGTGCTACATGGGTCCCTCTGCCATGGAGTGCCGACTTTTAGCCAAGTTTGAGGTTCGATCACGCACTTCCAAGTCTATTGCCACAGGGCCAAAGTATCCCTCATTTGCTTTGGTGCTGTGAGCAAAGTCCTGTTATTGCTGACACAGGCCTCTTCTGGGTCCTTCCCTGATGCAAGTAGTTAAGATCTGAGGTTCTGGTGTAATGGGGGTCCCTTAAATCCTAGACTTAGGGGTGTGTGAGCTAGTAGCCAATGGGCAGCTAGTTCCTGCAGCTAATCTGCCTCTGAGGTGACCACATCCGGGGGTGTATGTCATCTTTTCTACCCAGAACCCTCTAATCTGCCACTCCTAAAAACAGCAGAGATCAAATTGTGGTGTACAGACCAGGCTGCTCGCCCTGGAGTTGTGACTAGCTTTCTGGGGGTGCTTTCTGGGGGTGCACACCTCCCTGAATCGCTAATATCCCGCCTGCCCAAGTGCAATTGTGCCTGGGGCAGGGGGAGGACCGTTTTCCCCATTGGGAGTCAGTCCTGTGCATATCAGTGGTAGTGCTGCCATAGAAGCTCACCACCTTGATGTGTCATTTCACTAGCCTGCTTGGAAGGAGGGAGGTGTGACCTTCCTGTCCACGCCTTTGTTCCTGACTCCTGGGAGTGATCACACTGCCTAGCAGGAGGTCAGAATCCTGTCTTGGTGAAAGCAGGTGCAGGAAAGCGCAGGCTGGTCAGCTTGAGCACAGAGAATCTGGGGCAACCTGGTGGCAACCTTTAAGGTGCCTCCTACGTGCATGCCATGTCATCCAGGGCATGAGAATAATGTCAGGAGTGAGAAGGCATGTTGTTTGATCCCAAACATGACATATTTTAGTTGTACCATAATGGAGCTGTCAATCTCGAGAGTGCCCGTTCGGCAGCCTATGTTATCTTATGGACCGCTAACACAGTAGTTTCCAATGGGGATCACCACTATAGTGAAATAAAGGCTTTCATTTGTATGTCCTCACCTTTAGTATAATGCACCCTATCTACTGGGCTAAGCAGGCCTAACTTAGTGGGCCCTTACATATATTAGAGGTAGTGCATTTGACTGTGCTCCACATGGTGAGGGCACAGTCGAGTTTGAGCAGTTTGCACTGCTCCTGCAGTCTACAATGGCAGGACTGCTGTCAGTTGTTTGCTTGAGCCACCCAGGGTGGCTCAAAACCGGGCTGAAGCCTGGGGACCCTTTTACAGCCGATGCCCTCGGTACCCCTTGTATGCTAGGGACTTATAAGGGGATAAAGTCTTTGGCAATTTGGGATTACCAAGTCGGACATAACAGTTTTGGGAGAGAGCAGAGACACTGGGGTCTGGGCAACAGACTCCAGTGCACTGTCAGAGTCATAAACATCTGCATTTGGAGCAAACAAATAGTTATACAACTATAAATTAGGATTCCCAAACATTAGTGGACTGAATAACCTTAAAAAAAGTACTGGCATGTCTGGACATACACAATGTAGCAATAGTTAGCTACTTCACAGTTTGGGAAGCTTTTAAAGCCTCTGTAAGGAGAGTATTACAAAAGAGGCTGGTATCCATAGGGATATGCAAGCACTACTAGGGAAGACAGACCAAGAACCCTGAAGGTTAGAGAGTTAGATCTGGTCTATGTGCCGGGGCACAATACTTCACATGAATATTCTACTGCAAATATTCAACGAACAGGCATAGAGGCCACCTTCCTGAGGCTATATGCATTACCTTGACAATATTGTGAGGGGAAACACTCCCGTAGAACGTTAGCCTGGTTGCTGAATAGAGATAGGAGCCACAGTGTTCTCCAGATAGAGGGGGAACAGGGGCAAAACTTTAATAGCTAGGAAAGAAATAACAGAGGTTTTTAGAATATTATAAACCACTGTACACCCCTCCTGTAACAAAAACAACCCCTGAAATTGAAACTTGATTAGATGCAGTGGCGAATAGTACCACAGACAATTCCTTAGTGCACCCATCTCCTTGGATGAATTTAGGACATCCATTGATCACCAGGCAGGTGGCAAAGTGCCCAGACTGGACAGGCTGACCTTGGATTTCAAAAAAGCATATATAACTATATAGGCCCAGCACCTGCTAGAGTTATATAACAAAGCCTTGGAAACTGGAGAGTTGTCTCCTACAATGCCCAAAGTGGCTATAACAATACTTTTAGAGCCCAGTAGTGACCCCACTCAAGGTGGCTACTATCGGCTGTTATCACTTCTATATTTCAATAATAAAATATTGGGGAAGGTCTTAGCAAACCACTTATTGTTCCTCATGGAAAATATGGTTCCCCCAATTTATTCTGGGTTTTCCCACACAGATCCATCTCTGTCATTCTGTGTACCTTTTTTGCGGTCTTGCATCATCTGAACACTCACTTGAAAAACACAGCAGTCTTGGATGCATAGAAGGCATTTGATTTCCTAAAATGATCATATTCCATGACCATATTATGCTGATTTGGCATTGGTTATTTATTCTTAAAGTTTTTTTTTTGCTTTTTACCAAGCCAGTCTCTAGAATATGCCCAAATCGACTGATAGCCAAACCTATTCCAATTGTCAGAGGTACGAGTCAGAACTGCCAACTCTCACACTTGCTTTTTAAGTCAAGCCCAGGCAGCGTGCGTGCATTGTCTCTCAACATTCTGCATCTCCTCTGTGGGATTTTGGCCCACCCAGCGATATCCATTGGTTATTTTTTGTGCCATTCTGAAATGCAGGTTTTTAATTGGTGCATTGGCTGTATTTATCCCTCCTTTGTGTGCTTGTTTACCTCCCATGGTGACCGGCCCTGTTACATGTACTCTACTCTACTGACGGTTTATGCTATTTTATTTTCCTCTGGTTCGTGTTATAGGAATGTGGGGGCATATTAGCAAAGGCTGGCGATATAATTATTGCCGTTTTAGTGCCCGTTTTTGGGCGAAAAACGGCGATAATTGATGTAGAGCCCGGTTTTTCACAGTCTCGCCTCGCATCGCTAATGAGATGCAAAGAAGGCGTGGCTGTGAAAACAACACATGTTAATATCGTGAAGGTAGCTTTGCGATATTAACACGGAGGTGCAGCAATAAAAAAAATCATGAAACCTCAGCCTTAACTCAGGAATTTAACGTCTGTTAATTATCATTGGCCGTTGATGTATGCCCTTAAGTGTTTTCTGTGCTTGCCGAGCGAAACACAGAAACAAGCTCTGCTGGCGACATTAGGAAGTAGGTGAGTGAGGACAGGTTTCTACATTTATATGTTTTTGTGGCCCACGCGACTTCAGCCACAGCTTTTGTTACATGATCCGCGTGATACCCGCTTCACAGAATCCGCGCTTCATGTTTCAGCATGTTTATGTTTATGTTTATGTTTAAGGATTTCTAGCCCGCATGGCTGCCCGTGAGCGTCCCAGCGCTGATGATGAGAACAGGTGTGGACAAATGAGGAGAATTAAGGGAATAGCCAAGTCTTTAGGAGTTTACGGAAGGAGGCTAGATTGGGTTGAGCACGTATGTCCAGAGGGAGTGAATTCCACAATTTGGAAGCATTATATGAAAAAAGGCGGCCTCCGGCTCTCTTAATCGTAGGTGTCAAGGCCAGGTGGAGGTTCGTAGACCGAAGGGTTCTGTTGGTTGTGTAGGGAGCAATGAGATCTTTGAGAATGGGTGGGGCCTTACCATGCAAAATTTTGTGAGTTATACAGAGGGCCTTGAAATGTACTCTCTCTAGTATTGGTAGCCAGTGAAGTGCTCTAAGGGCCGGTTTGGCCGAACATCGATTGTTGGTGCCTATGAGGATCTGGGCTGCAGTGTTTTGCACAACCTGCAGTATAGCTGTCACTTTCTTCGGTACCCCAAGGTAGAGGGCATTCCCATAATCCAATCTGGACAATATCAATCTCTGAACCAGGAGTTTCCTGGACTGAAAGGAGAGCAGGGGTAGGATTTTGCGGACAGTACGGAGGAGACCATAACAACCTCCGACTGTTTTCCTTGCTTGAGTACTAAGTGTAAGATCTTGGTCCAGCCAGATCCCAAGGCTTTTGATGTCAGACTTTGGGATGGGAGGTGTACCCATACAAGGGGGCCACAGAGTCTCTGGACAATAATGGGACTGATTGCCCATGACCAGGATCTCTGTTTTGTCACTATTCAATTTTAGCTGGGACCTGTCAATCCAGCTAGTTATATTCCCAAGGCAGAAATACAAATCGGTGGCAGTGTTGTCCTTTTGGTTTAGGGATACAACGAACTGATTGTCGTCAGCGTAGGTCAACAGTTTAATTCCATAGGGAACCACAATTTTTTCGAGGGGAGACATATACACGTTGAAGAGCGTAGGGCTCAATGAAGAGCCCTGCAGGATTCCGCAGTGTATTGGGGTCACTTTAGAGATGTAGTTGCCCTCCGAAACCTGGAAGGAGCGGTTGTGTAAAAAAGATCTCAGCCAGGACAGTGCAAATCCAGAGATGCCCAGTTCCCTGAGCCGTTGAACCAGCGTATGGTGGTTGACGGTATTGAAGGCCGCACTCAGATCCAGGAGGATCACTGCCACTGATCCTCCTGCGTCGATGATCTTTCTGGCCTCCACGACTACCGCAACCATTGCCGTCTCCGTGCCCTGACCCGGGCGAAAACCCGTCTGTGAGGGCTTGAGTAATTTGCTTGATTCCAGGTAGTTAGACAGCTGGCCGTTGATAAATTTTTCAGCCACCTTGCTGGTACTTGGCAGAAGAGAAATCGGCGTATGGTGGTTGACGGTATCGAAGGCTGCACTCAGATCCAGGAGGATCACTGCCACTGATCCTCCTGCGTCGATGATCTTCCTGGCCTCCACGACTACCGCAACCATTGCCGTCTCCGTGCCCTGACCCGGGTGAAAACCCGTCTGTGAGGGCTTGAGTAATTTGCTTGATTCCAGGTAGTTAGACAGCTGGCCGTTGATAAATTTTTCAGCCACCTTGCTGGTACTTGGCAGAAGAGAAATCGGCCTAAAGTTGTTCAAATCCAGCGGGTCGAGATTCGTTTTTTTTAGTAAGGCTCAGCTCGTCATGAGGCACAGTTGAGCTGAGCTCGTCATGACCGTTGGAATGTTCACACGCGGGGATAATTTCCCCGCTGTGCTGAACGTTCCAAAACGGGTGTGGTCGTGACGAGCTCTGCTCGTCATAAGTGCAGCTCCACTGTGCCTCATGACGAGCCAAGCTCGTCACAAGCACAGCTGCGCCGCGCGCCCCCCCTCCCTCACGCACAGCAGGTGAAAACGCCCCCATTGAAGGAGTTAAGAAAAAAACACTCGTATTCGTTGCTATGTTGAAGCTTGCCTTATTAATGAACGGAAATCCGAATCCATTAAACACTGCTCTTCTACAATTGCAGCCGATGCACAGCATGTGATTAGCTCTACTCCATCCCTGCCAGTCTTTTTGAGGCCCCTCAAAGTGTAACACTCAGGGGCAGACAAGATAAGAATTTAGCAATTCACATGGTCGCTCTGATTTCCTTCGGGATCTTGTTCACGCTATATAAAACTTTATAAATAAATAAGGTGACAAAGCATGAGTCGTGCTAAGCCTGAGTCGTATTATGACCGTATCCAAGAACTACTTGGCCACATATCTACTTTTGTTGATGGCATTCGTCAATTGCACTCCTACTTGTTCTCCTTGCCTTACAAACCTTCCTAAGAAAGCAGTCTACCTTTTTAACTTCCACCAATGTGAGTGTGTCTTCTTGACCTGTCAAACGTTTAAAGGCTCTCCAACCTGTGCTCTCAGTCCGCTTCTGAACTTTGGCAGCAACTTCGAGGCGTCTTTATCTCTGCGAAGCACCCTTAAAGAGGCATTTGTCATTTCTCATTCTTAAGAAGACAATTTTGAGGTCTCAAACTTCAAGAAATTGAGGTGCTTTTTAAGCATTTGCTTCACACATACAAGCATGGATTTGAGTAGCTGCTTAACAACTCAAATTCGGACTGAAACATTTCCTCTCATTATTTAAGGCAGTTTAAAAGGGCAGAGAAATGCAAACACCCTCAGAAAATGTTTGCTGAAAAAAACAAGTTAAAAACTGTGAACGCCTAAAATGCTATGGATATTAGATTGGAATCTCTTTATTTAATACCGCTATTTAAAATAAGATACTAACCATGTAACACTGCAGTCCCTGTGTGCATTTATTTTCCCTGTTGCTAATATTTAGAAATTTACATGAATGCATATTTCTTCTGAAATGCGTGTGATTAATCCTGCAACTCTCTTCAATAAAAGGTATTCTTTTATTAATTTAAAATTGGGTTTAATATTCTTATTGTCTTTTACTGTCAATTAAACTTTCCACATATGTTCAGTGCCTTTAGGGAAATTGAACACCAAGGGGTTTGACCCCTCCTATTGATTTTCAATGAAACTAAGGCATGGATTTGGGGTTTTAACTTGGGGTTTGTTCTTATCTGTAAACCTCGAAATTCATATAATCCTGTTGCATTTGTACTTAGAACTTGCCACTGACAAAATAGATCAGAAAGAACTTTACAAACAAGCATTGGCATAGCCAATAGGTCGCGCGTTGGTACCTTATAAGTGTTTAGCCAGAGCTTTCGGCTTTGACATTGTGTTCAAGCTATGTCGTAGAGAATTGTGGCTGCTGTGCAGCATGTCGAAAAGTTAGTAGATAAAAGTGTTATAAGCCTATTTGTTAACTTGTATATAAACAAGAAGATATTATCTACAACTGAACGACCCTATTAAAAAAGAATTAACATAAAAATGTTTTCTAGTTTTGTGATTATTGTCCTACTACGTCGCCAGTGAAATTAAGATTTATTTTTATGGTTGTGTTTTCAGTGGCAGATGAGGTGATATTATAATGTAGCTCACGTTTTGCGTGGCCGATGTACGGTGCTGAGCACCGGTCGGACCGCCCCACATAAAGCCCTGCTTGTAGCAAACACGCTTAGATACGTTTTTTTTATGCCTGAGCCATAAAAGCTACTTGTACTGTGAAGAATCCCAAACGAGCATTTATGTTGAGCTGCATTGTATTCCCTCGCAATACTTCTGTGAAATGAAACATGTGAGCCAAGAAACCCAGAGTGAGTATACGTTTCCAGAGACTCTTTTTTACGTTTTGTTTTTTTACACAAAGTTTTAACTGTAAAATGGGCGGGTCGGGAAGAGATTGAAGCAAAGTGCCAGACAAGGAGAATTCAAGACAGGAATACTAGGGGCACAAAGAATAACACAGGGAAGAAGGCTGTATGGGTGTAGGGAAGTTATGGGGCAGAATTGCTAACACATTAATAATCAGACTTTTTCATTTGTGGTAAACATTGTATTTTGACCAGGGGCAGACAATGTCAAATTGCACCCCTTGTGAAGCAGTGACACCACAATCCCACTATCCACCCAGTGGAGTTGCAAGGGTGCAGTCACCCTACAGCGGGCAAGGAAAATGGCCGCTGTGCTTAATTTGAACCAGTGGTTTCCGGTGCTCCTCACCATCACTGACCACTGGATGCGTAGTAAAATACAGCAATAATTAAGGTTCAGTTGGCTCCATGTATCTGAGTCAGGACCAATTATGCTCCAGGGTTGACTAAAAATGTGTCAAGAAAAGGTAAATTATGTGGGGTAAAATGGCACCATTTTTGATAGTATTAGTTTATTCGTTTTTTCATTTGCACATGTTAACACTGCCTCAATAAAGATTTCACCTCATTGGTACCTCATTAACATCCAAATACAACAACAATCAACTGAAAAGTGGTGAATCAGTCTTTGTGAGGTGCTTTGCACTGCGTGGCAACACGTGTCACCACGTTTAGTAAGTAACTCTTGACCTGGAAATTATTTATTGTCAAAATCTCCAGAATATGCACCAGATGATGGATAATGTGACAAATACATATATAATAATGCGTAAAACTATGCAGCCATAGAATCGCATAGGTCCAGTGGCCTTCATAAATAACAGCAGCTTCGAGCCCGGCTGGGCCTTAAGTCTTTTGAGTGTGCAGCGCTTGCACCTGAAGGAGAAATGTCACTAAATAGGAAGCATGATATTAAGGTGACCATCGGGGCCCAAGAAGCGCCATCCCACAGCAAGAACAACTAAAAGGGAGTGGGAGGGGTTGTCTTTAAATGTTTAACAGGTGATCATTCAAGTTTGGTGATATTCCTTTCACTTTAAGTCTTGACATGATTGAGGACGATGGCCCACCTGCCACCAGGAGAATCTTTTATCGATACAACTGCGACCTCTTAACTCCATCAAGTGGATCTGCTGAATTCTTGTGAAATAAATTAGTGGGGGAGAGGGTTCAAAGAGGGCGGGTGACACGAGTGCCTGAGTAATTGCCATGTGGCCTCCACGCTCCCTCAGCACCAGGTCTAGGCACAGGAGGCTACAGATGGCTCTCCCCAGGTCCCGGGAAGATTAATCGCTGCAGCGCCCATGGCTCTAACCTGACTCTGCTCAGGCCTGGGCACCCGGATGGCGAATTGCCTGCATATGGCTCGAGCCAGGCTATGGGCGTGAGCCATACATGATGACGTCACATGCTCTACCCAGGCCCTAGGCGTGCAAACCTACTCACAAACTTTGCCTAGGCCCAGGGCACTCACAGACCTTTTGTACTGCCTGACTGAATCACTAAAGGCCAGGCACCTGCTTATGTGAATTCTGGCTTAGCCCCCTGCCAGCAGACCAAAATGCGTGCCCGATGCCTGAGAGGCAAACACCTGCATAACGCCCTCTTGCGTATTCCCTCCCACACATCAATTGAATTCAGGATGGAGAGACATAAAGGGAGTCCCAGAGCACTTTCACTTGTGGCCTGCACTCGGGCTGGGAGAAAAGGGTGCCCTAGAAGAGGGGGAGGGAAATGAAAATGTGTGGTGGGTGGTTAAGAGAAGGAGAAGGAGATAAGAAGAGAAAGTGAAATGAGAAAAAGGGGTGACAACGAGGTGAGCGAACAAAGGGGCGCTGTGAGAAAGATTAGAAAACTAGGAGAGGTATTAAAAGATTGCGAGAGAGGAAGCGAAACGAGGAAGTTGAAGAAAAGGCAGTGAAAAGAGCGACTTGGAGGGAGGGTGCAAAAAATGGTGAAAGTGACGAGATGATACAGATAAGAGAAAGCTATGAAAGACTGTGCATTGGGACTAAGAAAAAGCAGAGCAGAGTAAGGGAAATCGAGTCATTTAAAATGAAGACTAAAGAAAAAGGAGACAAAGGTGACATGAAGGTGCACAGAGTCCAGGAGACAAGATAAACAAGCGCCAAAAGTTAAAGCAACGCACAGCGTTTACCTTACCGGAGCGAGCAGCGGCAGCCTCGCTAATTGCAAACAGATGGCACCGCTGCTTGCTCCCGCAAGGTCAAACACCACACATGTACGAGGGCTCATTGAGAACAGTGCAGGACATGCACAAGTTTCCCAAAAAGTCCTGAGCGATTTCAATAGGTCATCTCCTAAGCAGCTCTTGCACGCTGCGTAGGCGAGACAAAATGTAGCTGCCTTCGGATACCATTTTACCCAATGAAGCATCTCGCAACACATCTCTCCCTTGCACTTCCACCAACCCTGTCAACTCTCCCCACACACCCATTGCTTTTCTCGTCTCTCCCTCACACTGCCAGTGCACCCTTTCATCATGCAATCACATTGCCTCCTCACACTCCCTATCTCCTCTCTATATTGCCTGTCACATACTAAGCACAGTTTTCTTGTGCCTTTTCAAGACTTCCGTCCCTCTTACCCACACTCTCCTCCTCTTCTTAGAGTGTCTTCTTCATACACAGGTCCTACCTGTTTATGCATCTGAGGCCGGCTCTCCCCATCTTTCTCTCTTTCTCACACCCTCTTTCTGCTCCTGTCTCGAGTTCATTCACCACTTTCTGCACAAACTACCTATCCCTCTCTATCTTCCTTTCTCTCTATTCTGTGCAGCTCTCACCCATAGCTATTCACCATGCAACATAATTCCACTACACAAATACACTCCACCCCACACAATTCCTCAGCTAACAGTTCCAATACAACCCACATAATTCCACTCCACAACCACATACACTCCAAGACAAAACTCATATGTAAAAGACATTGTCATTTATAACACAAATAGCTCTATCTCTCCCAAATGCAAGACCTATTTCATTGCAAATGCATGTTATCCTCGCTATGGACTCATCTGGCAGATACTTGCAGGATTGCACATCTAATGGGCATCTTCAAGACAGGGAGGTTACATGTGTCTATGTTTGCGGATGACATGTTACTATTCATGTGTAATACGACAGATAATCTTCACTACTTTAGAGTGGAAATTAGACTATTCGGGAATTACTTGGGCATCATGTTTAACTGGAATAAAACAGAATTATTTCCATTCACTGAATCCACAACCAGGCTTAAACTTGAATTCCTGAATAAATGGATGGATAAGTTGATTAAATACCTTGGTGTATACTTGCATTGTGACACGGAGATAATGATCTGATTACATTAAAATTACAGCCCTGCCATGGAATGGTTGTCCCATTAGAATAGAATATGGTTGAAGTTGCCTCTCTAAATAGCGGGCTCACCATTTCTCACTACTTACTGAACTGTTCTGCTGGAATGTCTACTTTATATATGTTATTGGGATGAGAGGCGGAGGCATGTCTCAGGTGAAAGAAACAATTTCTAATTTTTACCAATCTTTCACACAACGGTATAAAGCAGGAATATCGATGGGATAATATCGACTAGCATAAATATCGAGGTAAGAATATCGACAGTAAAAAATATCGTTCAAGTAAATATCGTTGTTGTAAATATCGATTTTGTAGAATGACAAAAATATCGTCAAAATAAAATATCGTTGTATAGAATATCGTTAAGAGAAATATCGTTGTAAATAATATCGACAAAATAATTGATTGTGCTATATAAGTGTAGAAAATTATGTTTTATGTTTAAATATTATAAATAAAATGTCTATTTTTATTATTATAGGGATCAAAATGTTTAAAAAAATTAAATATTAGTAAATATTTTAGGAGTGGGTTATTGGTATTATAGGGGATAAGGGTGGGTAGTAATTTAAAAAAGTAGTGTTAATAATTTGTATAGAATGGTAAAAATATAGAAATTTTAATAAAAATTTTAATTTGAATTGCGAAATTAGAATTTTTTTTAAAAATACAGAATAATTTATTGTAGGATCTTTTTACAATATTTAGTAGCGGGTTGTTGGTGATATAGGGGATAAGGGTGGGTAGTATATTAAAATATGTTTCATAAAATTTAAATTTAATGTAAATTTATTATAAATTTAAATACGAAAACAAATTATATTTAATTGAAATTTAATGTATTATATAATAATTTTGTTATTAAGTGTGTGATTTATTTTATATAGTGTTTTAAAAATTTTAAAAATTGCTATTAAAAAACGAAATTCGAAATTTCAATATTTAAATTTTAAATTTTAAATTAGAAATTAAATTTTTAAATCACATTAGAATAAGTCAAGTGTGTAATATTTTATGTCTGTGTTTTTGTAATAATATATGCTAAGAATGAGTAAAAGAAAATCCAAAATTTGTGTTAATAACTATAAATTTGTGAAAATTATGTAAAATTTAATAAAAAATTAGAAATTTGAAATTAAAATTTTGGTTAAAAATGTTATTGTTATGTTTAAAATATAATATAGTGTGATTGTAATTTAATAGTCTATTTTGTTGTATGATAGATAAGAGTGGTTAGTAATATATATAAAGTTATGTTTATGTATTATAATATCACAAATATTATGGTTTACTGTCCAGCACTTTCCCTGACTTATGTTGGATTGGAGTTAGAATAGTAAATTATTATGGTTTACTGTCCAGCACATTCCCTGAGTTTTGTTGGATTGGAGTTAGAATAGTAATTTATTATGGTTTACTGTCCAGCACTTTTCCTGAGCAATGTTATAGTTGGAGTTAGAATAGTAAATTATTATGGTTTACTGTCCAGCACTTTCCCTGACTTATGTTGGATTGGAGTTAGAATAGTAAATTATTATGGTTTACTGTCCAGCACTTTCCCTGAGTTATGTTGGATTGGAGTTAGAATAGTAAATTATTATGGTTTACTGTCCAGCACTTTCCATGAGTTTTGTTGGATTGGAGTTAGAATAGTAATTTATTATGGTTTACTGTCCAGCACTTTCCCTGAGTAATGTTATATTTGGAGTTAGAATAGTAAATTATTATGGTTTACTGTCCAACACTTTCCCTGAGTTATGTTGGATTGGAGTTAGAATAGTAAATTTTTATGGTTTACTGTCCAGCACTTTCCCTGACTTATGTTGGATTGGAGTTAGAATAGTAAATTATTATGGTTTACTGTCCAGCACTTTCCCTGAGTTTTGTTGGATTAGAGTTAGAATAGTAATTTATTATGCTTTACTGTCCAGCACTTTCCCTAAATAATGTTAGATTTGGAGTTAGAATAGTAAATTATTATGGTTTAATGTCCAGCACTTTCTCTGAGTTATGTTGGATTGGAGTTAAAATAGTGATTTATTGTTGCTTACTGTTAAGTATTTTCTATGAGTTATGTTTTATATATTTTTTATTTTTATATTTTTTTTATATTTGAGAATTATTATTATATATAATGTTGCAATATTATTTTTATAAATAAACAAATATGAATATTTTCAAAATTTTTATATACATATCACAAGTTTCAACATTTATTAAGTACAATAGTAATATAGTTTTGTACACATTTTTTTTATTCATACTTTCAGTTGCTGATGCAAACATTTACATAATTTTAATACACATTTTCAATTATTTGTTTACATTTTACATTGCAATTTTAGTCATATATACATTGTTATATTACATTAATTAGTATATTAAATGTTAAATTTATTTATTAAAATTTAATATGTTAATTAATTTACATGTAATTGTATTTTTCTAAAGTATGTACATAAAATAGTGCTTATTTTTATACATATAAAAAAATATTTAACAATCAAAAACATATTTTTAATATACAATAATTAATTAATATATAATTATATTAAAAATATTATTGTATATTTTACATTAATCATATGTTTCTTCAAAACAATAAGAAAATTATTACAAAATATGGGAAAAAATGCTATTTATCACAATTTTTTATTTTTAATAATGGGGATTTAGTCCTATTTTTGTTTTTATTCTGCTGCCATTTTGTTTTTGGAACTTCACTTTTTAGTCTATCGACATCGTTGTTTGGGTCATTTCAGAAAACGGAACCTCGCGGTTGGGAGCTGCTTCGTGTTGGTGAAGGTAAGTTTATTTTACATTAATTTTAACTACATTTTAAGACTTTATAGAGCTAGTTGTAGTGTGTACGTGTTGCTATGTGTTGTACTTTACGGTTTATGTGAAAAGTACGTGTTATTTAAGGTCGTTATTGATAACGTACTTTGTTAGATATTTCTTATGAAATTAAGGTTTATGTATTGTATAAATGAATTAGTTCAGGTGTTTTCCTATGTTTTATATGTTATGTTTAGGCATTGTGGCTTTCGTATTTATTGTGGGTGGGTTTTGTTTGTATTTATTTACAGGTGTTCGTTTTGGTGAGCAGATGGATTTTATCTTGTATTTTTGGTAACATACAGGTAAATGTTTAACTACATTTCCTGATTTTTCTGGATTTTGAAGCGTTTTTATCGTGATTAATTTTCGGGTTTTTTATGGTTCCGTTCTCCAGAGGATTGCTATGTGGGACCCTTATAAAACAGTTGTATTTTTTGCATTTTGTGGGGATTTTTTTAAAACCATGTGGATTGATTTTGGTTCTATTTGTGGTGAAACCATCTTCTTGGAACACGTTCTACAGCTGTAGAACCGTAAGTTATTATTATTTTTTTGTTTGGGGTGGATTGTGCTATATTGTGCAATTTTGTTAAATGTCGTTTTATTATGTCTTGTAATAATAGCTTAAATTTATTTTTACATGACATAATTTAACTACATTAAAAAAAAGGTCTGTTTTATTTATTGTTTGAAACGTTTTTATGTGTTGCTTGTTAATGGATAGATTTTGCTATTAGGTCTAAGTATTCAAGACCTTCGATACTTGGGTACATTCTGGTTTTTTGCTGTAGGTATTCGTACATATTTATTGTTTGTTTACTTAGTTTAGGGCCGATTTTAGATAGAGATTGATCTATTCTTAGTTCTTGGTAGCTTTGCTCTTTTTTGATGCTTTGGATTAGTTTATGAAGTGTGGGTTGTGTTCTTCCTATTGTGGCTTGGAAGGCATTATGCATTCCTTCGACCACGTTGTTGGTTTTGGCTTTCTGTGCTATAGTACTAGCATACACATTCCACCATGGAATTTGGAATTTAGGTTGTCTGCGGTGGCCAGAACTATGTAATCTTCCCACCCAGGTATCTTCAAAATAGTCTAAGAAGGGAGTTAATTTTTTCTCTTTGGTGCGGTAGAAAGGGCTGTCAAGAAGTAAATTGTAATAGTTAGCAGCTTCTGTTGTTGGCACATATGCCAATGCAATTAACTTTTTAATCTGATAAGCAAAGTTACTGTTTGTTGAATATTCAATGCTTAAAGTAGATTTTTGTAAGTGCCTCCATATACTTTGGTTGTAGTGATAATAACACCCTTGTATTGAGGTGTGAGGATATATTTTAAGTATAGCTTGAATCATGGCTATTTCAAAGTCTATTATGATTCTTTGTGGATAGTAATTATCAGTAAAATCTTTGATAGTTGTTAAAATTTCTACGTAGGTAGCATTTGTTTTATTTGGCAGCATTGTATATATTAAAGGGATATTTGTTTGTTGGTATTCACCATGGATGGTGTAAAGTTGATAGAAAGGTTTGGGACATACTTTAAAAGTTCCGTCCATCATCCAGGTTTCACACGATTTTAGTTTTTGCAAATTGCTATTTGTTGCAAAAAGTAAAATCCTTTTATCATGACTGTGGTTATCATACATTAAGAATTTATCTTCATTGTGTGTAATATTATATTCAGGATATATTTTAATGTCTTGGAAAGTTTCAGGTGCTGGTGGAGTTGGATCAGAAGCTCGTTTTGTATTAGCTCTAAATCTTTTCAAGTTGGGGATTGAAGGTAACTGTCCTGTTACATGTTCTGGCACCTTGCTTAAAACATTTTTCAAAATACTGGTGCTTGTTTCTTGTGAGCCTGTACTAGCTTCTCTCAATGTCTCTAGTGCTTCTCTTACTTCGACTTCTGTGACATTGGGTGGGTGGTTATGCTCACGTACATTTACAACATTGTTATCAACAGTAGGTGCTCTACCATAGCATGCAGTTGAGTAATTTTTACTACATTTCCAATGGGTTTTATTCCCTTTGATTCTTTCTTGGGTGTTGGTGTAACCCATGTAGCTCAGCATTATTTTCCCTTTTTGAGACGTAATAAAAGTAGCTCCTGTTGCCATGTTGTAACCGGGACCCCCGCGAGTGCCCCGCGATAGGGCGAGAACTGACCATGTGTGACCCCCCCCTCTTCTCTCCACAGGCCGTCCGTACAGCTAGTTGGACCGGATCAGAAAGGTACAGCTGTGATGAAGAGGATGACGGGCCCTTTAACTGGACCAAGGGCCTTGCAGAGGAGGTGGAGTCGGAACATCGCATAAAGGGCGTTTCTGAGAGACAACAGGGGTGTTATTTCACCGGAGGAGCGGTCAGTGAGGAGCAGGGCGGAGTGGCGGGAAGCAGCGTGGACGAGAGGAGAAGCGGAGGACGAGAGTATATCGAGGACGAGTGGGGGATCGGAAGGCGAGAGTACAGCGAAGACTTCACGTGGATTAGTGAAGACTGCATCGCGGAAGAAGAGGACCCTACGACCCAGGAGCCGGGAGCAGAACCAACCACCGGAGCAACCCCGGACATCCCCGAGCAGCTGACAGGACGAGACGGGAGGAAAGAGGAAGAACAGGAAACGCCCGGAGGCCAACACCACGATCCGCCCAGCCGTACACCAGGAGGGGTACGGCTCACTGAGGTGCGTAATCGCTTCTTGGGTTGGTTCAAAAAGAGAGCGGGTCGCATTACATAGACAGCGACTGAGTCCCTGGTGATACCCCGGATCCCTTCACTGACCCCATATCCCGACCTGTGTTACTTAGGTGAACGTCCCCTTGGGTGTAAAACACTGGGTGATCCCCAACCCCGATCCCTACCTGGAGTATCTTTGTCTGAGTGTACAACCTTACTGATACAGGCATCTCTTTTGTTTTCCCTTCTCGGTGCCGGCGAGGGTGGACAGCACGGAGCCTCCGGAGCCCAGCAGAAGGAGGAGCCCCGTCAGGAGAAGAGAAGAGGGAGTGCTCAGGAAAACACGTCGAGAACGGAGTAGATCACCCCGCAGAGGAGCTATCAGAAAGACTTTTACAGATTCCTTGTATGAAAGAATAAACCCTGGCATTACAAAGACACGACTCCTGCCCTTTACTAGTCCCGCCGTTACACATGTCTAAGGTAGATCTGTGAAGACATATATATTTTTTTTAGTAAAAGTGATAAACATTTCTTGAGATGTCTACGTTAAAAGGAAAAAGTGCAAAAACGTACTTACTATGTTGTTTTCCTGCTAATTATATGATTTCTGTTCTTCTATGTAGAGTGTCACTCTTTAATGTTCTGTAGTTGTGGTAGAGAATAAAACAAAAAAAAATTTAGTTTTATAGTTGTTTGTTTTTACTTTCTGATTATTAATAGACACAGTGGGTATACTTACTTAATGTAGTAGAAGATGTTGTTAGTGTAGTTGTAGATTGGTAGATGAAGTTTGTATATTCTGTAAAAGAAAGTTAATTTGTGTTATTTATTGTATTAGGATATATTAGTAGGTAATAACATATCAAGTCTTTTGCAACTTTAATTTGCTACTTTTTTAATTATTTAAAAGGTTTCTAAGTAGACACGGATAAGGCAGTTCATCATTTCATTTAATTATTATCTTGTGGTGGTTGTTGATAGGATGTTGTAGTTATATTTAAAAAAAAAATAAAGAACATGTTTTTAGTGTAGGGAGTTTAGCTAGTTTTCGACAGGTTTGTATGATACATGAAATGGGACTTCACTTACTTGAGTTGTAGTATGCTGTGTTGTAGTCGTTGTAGTAGGTGTGTATTCTCTTCTGTTCAGCAAGGTAACCCTTTTTCTCCAAATTTGGGCCAAAAATGGTAATTTAAGTTAAGTCTGTAATTGTATTTATAGTAGTGAGTTAATTAATGGTTGTATTTGATTGGTTCAATTAAATATTTTTTAAATTCATTGGCTGAGAACATTAGTTTGAATTTTAAAGCCGTTATTTTGTAAAGAGTTTGTAGCATCAATAATTGTTTTCGATTTTATATTACAAAATGTATTATATGTGTTTTATTTTCATGGTAAATAATTATAACAATGTTAAAATTATTGAAATGTGATTTAAGGTAAACTGATAAGAGTGTATGATAGTGTTTGGTAATGTTTGTATTACTAATGTATTATTTATTATTATATATAAATAAATAATACATTTTGTATATATGTATATGTTAGAAAAGCTTTTTTTTATTTCAATAACTATGAAAAAGTGAATAACTGAAAGGTATTGTGTATATAAGGTTATAAAGAAAATGACAATATTTATTGTATATTTATATAAGTAGAGAGGTAGTCGATGTTAGTGTTGTCGATATTAGTGTAGAAGGTAATGTAATTTTAAAGATTGTCGATAATGTAGTAGTCGATATTTATGTAGTCGATATAATTGTTAACGATATTAGAGTAGTCGATAAAAAAATATCGATATTTGTGTAAATCCTTGTTTAAGTATATGGAGACGATATTTTTGTAGACGATGTATTTGTGACGATATTTATGTAGGTCGAGGTTTTTGTAATCGATATTTCATCATGGAACCTCACACAACGCAGGGCAGCAAGCAAAGTTGCTGTGTAGCGTTGGGTGAAATGGGAGAGACCAGAAATGCTCCATATTTACATAGATATGGAGCATTTCTGCTCTCTCCTTGTGCTGGTGCACTGTGTGCAGCCTAGCGCCAACACGGGCAGCCTTACACCATAGTGAAAGGGTGCCTGTGTTACAGGCAGGATTCTTTTTGCACAAAAGGGACACTATGCTGTACAAAAACAATCATTTGAGGCATTTTCCTCTTTCTATGTGTGATGCAGAATACAGCACAAGTGGAAAGAAGAAATAACGAGGAGGAATATAGAGATTTCTCTTCTTTAACGCCTCACTCAGGAAGGCGTAACATTTTGTCACAATCCCAGGTTTATTAGCCTTAGCAAATCTGGGAATGCACTAAAATCCTTGGAAAGCCTCCCAGTTTGAAATGTAACATAATGCAGTGCAAGCAGCGGCTTTGCGTTACATTTCTTTGCAAAGCAGCTCAAACCGATACTTATGTGGTTTTGTGAATATTTCTGAAGCCATTGCGCTTTTCTTGCCATGTATGACGTAAGTACAAAGATAAGCCTTGATAAATCTGGGCCTACATGTTTTTGATAGGAGGCTAAATGTAATTTGTAATTAAAGATGACTAAATGTCTGTGTGTGCTATACTTCATGCAGTGCTAGGCCTAGCGTCAAATGGAACTGATGAACTGCTAATGGGTTAGTATCAGAATTTCTGGAAACACAGTGCACCATTTGTTTGCACTACCTGTCAGCTGTGACATGCCTGGCAACTTTGTCTGTATAGTTTCATTTGTTGTCTGACAAACAAAATCCCCTGCAGTTTTCCAAAGGGGACCTTGCTGACACTTCATTTTATTATCTTCTTAAACCATGTTTTAGGTTATGTTATGTTATCAATTTCTTGTAAAGCGCACGTCCATCGGGGGTTTCATGGCGTGTGCTGGGACCATTGGAGGAGTTAGACGTGGGCCTGTGTTTTCTTTCATTAAAGCAAAATGGATAGTTAATCATTCCTGTGCAGATTGCCTAACACTTTATCTGTATGTCAGAAGCCCAGGAGACCACTTTGAAACCTTCAAAAGGGGTTGCAGATGTCTGCCTCATGGATGGACCAAAGGCGTTTGAAATTGCATGGGGCATCTTGCCAATATCGGCAACACACCCCACCGGTAAACACAGCAATCTCATAATAAAAACCACAAGACACATTGTTGGAGAAAACATTGTTGCAGGTTTATTTGCATACAAATTATGCCAACATGGTGGGTCAACTTACGGGCGATCCAAAGGCAGGCAGCAGTGACACCCTTAAGCTGCCCTGCCCATCCTGATCAGCCAAATTGCACCGTGGCCTAACCAATCGATGCTAACCATTTTGGAGGATTACCCCTTACATCATGTGGACCACAAGTCTACCCAGTTACTCACGCCCCTTGAGGGGAGCAGACCATATCCAGGCAAGCCTCCGGTTGCTCAGATTTACAACTGCCCGAAGGACTAACGGGGCACCGTCATTCCTCCAGGGTCCTGCTGTAAGGACTTCCTGAAGTTGTTTGGCATTTGCACCCTTGTTGTGCTCGAGAAGAAGGTACCCCTATGTACTATTCAGCCTCTGGATTGCCCTGTAACTCTGCCAAAGCTCTAGGTGTGGCCCCATCACACCTAGGGCCCCCCACAAAGGCAGGCATTCTTACTTACAACCTGCTGATTCTAGGGCACCACCCAGGTCCACCAGAAACCGGTCCATGCCCACGCTAGACAATGACCCCATCCACATCAAAACTTACTGTGGACTTGGCATGCAAGAGGCCGTGTATGATAACTTTAAACCCCTCTGGTCCCTGAATTTGCGCATGGTACTGTGTTCTCTCCTACGAGAAATTTCCACTGCCTCTCCAGACCTGGCCCCATGCCAAACTAAACGTGGAGTGATCTCAGACCACCATAATTCACATGCGCCTAATTGGTTGCTCAACTTACCCAGGGTGGATTTTATCGCTTGCAGCAGGACCTTCCTACCCATGAAAGTTAAGTCATTGTCTCCTAGGTGTATGACCCAAAGGTTGGAAGGGGATCGCCTCCCGCTAGCTAATCTGTGTCGCAGCTTCTTCAGCAAACTGTGCCAATGTATGCCAGGAAACCTAACCAGACTATCTCAGTGAAGAAAATCCCATGCCTCCAATTCCTGCTTTCAGCCCATCGTGCATTCTCGTGATGAGAGTATGGCCGATCGCCCAAACCTTTGATACTGGCAATGCAATGCAGAGTTGTAAAACACATTTCATTTTAAATCCTGCACACAATTCTATAAACACTACGCAGGATTGGCCTAAGCATGCTTCATAAATCACGCTGCTCCTGGCACTGTACCCTTCTGCCCGTGTATGGCCAAGTTACGGATACGCTTATGATGTCGCTCAGCAGGGATGCTGCAGTTATGTTAGTGCTGCTGGACCTGTTGGCAGCCTTCGACGCCATCTCTCACCATATTCTGTTAAACAGGCTGCAAGAGAATGGTGTTGGAGTTCTTAGCTTTTAAATAGATTCAGAGCTGTCTCTCTGATAGAACCCGATCTGTCCAGTTAGAATCCTATGTGTCATCTACAGCTGCAGTGGACAAGGGGGTACCGCAGGGCTCTATATTGAGTCCCATGCTATTCAATTTATATGTTGACCCCTTGGCCTCAATCATCAGGAACTGTGGGTTTGAAACTATATCCTACGCTGATGATTCACAGCTGCTTGTACATATAGAGAAGGACCCTGCCGAAACGAAAGGCACGTTTTTAAAGTGCATGATCAACATGGCAGACTGGATGAGGAGAAACTTTTTACAACTAAATTCCTCCAAAACAGAGATAATCCTGTTTGGCAAGGCTGTTGGCCTGTGTTCCTCAGACTGGTGCAGGCTCCTGCTTCAGGACCATGCGGATGTTGAGAAAGATCTTCCCATGGATCCTGCTCAGTGCCAGGAAGACTCTTATTCAGGCGCGGTTAATCAGTCGCCTTGACTACGGTAATTCCTTGCTGGTAGAAATTAGGGAGGACCTGTTATCCAAACTACAGGTTGTGCAAAATACCGCTGCCCGCCTCGCCCTCGATAAACCAGCTTGAACCCCCTCTTTGCCTCTCCTACCTCAATTACATTGGCTTCCAGTCAAGAAACGGGCCTCCTTTAAGATGTTGTGCCTGGTCTTTAGGTCCTTGCACGGATTGGGACCGGCCTATCTGACTAACAAACTCAAATGGTATCAACCTGCACGTCAGCTTAGATCCACTAATCGTAAGCTGCTATGCTGCCTAAGAATTAGGAAGGTAAAAATGGGGGGTCGTGCCTTCTCCCACCTGGCACCTAAACTGTGGAACGACCTCCCTGAACAAATCCAGGAATGTCCGAATGTGCCCCAATTTTAAAAAATGCTCAAAACCTGGCTCTTTTAAATTGCACTGCACAGATTGCCTGACTTTCTCAGGCGCCGAGAGATCCCCTAGGGCACTGCTTTCCAAAGTGTGTGGCGCGACACGTTACTGTGTCGCGCCCCATGCGTAGGTGTGTCGCGCGATCAGAATTATGAGGGCAGATTTATGGGGAGAATGAGCGGGAGGAATACGGCGGCGGCTGGTGGAGCGAGTGGCGCCCTTTCACCCTAAATCGGCTCCTGATGTGGAGGGAGCCGCAGCCTATAGCGTGGGCTCTGAACGGGCCGCAGTAACCTGCACCAATCAATCAGCGGCTCCCCGTAGGACACTGAAGTTGGAGATGACCACCGGGGCCCGAGACTAGCATCGCACTGCAGGTTACGCTCCTGAGCATTCCCGGAGGCAACGAGGAGGGCGGGCTGCTAACGGGGGCAAAGAGGAGGGCGGGCTGCTAACCCCCGGCCTGAGGCTACTGCATTAGAGGCACCGCTCCCTGGCGGTCCCGGATGGCGCGCTTCCTTGGTGTGAGTGAGCTGCTCCTGCGATAACTTCCCCCCACCCCCCACCCCCTCCTGATCTGCGATTGTTCTCAGCAGCAGCAGTGGAATGACCGGTACCCTCCGAGTCCCGTGTAAGAAGTGTACAGTAGCTCTAGCTGGGGCCGGCGGCTGGGATGGGTGAGCACACAGGCTGAGATCCGACTCCTTGCTGGGGCGTGCTGGCTACCTGTGCGGCTGGTCCTCCTGGGGTGACCTCTGGGGCCTTTCTGCCTTGGGATCCTTTCTACTAGAGGTCTTCAGCAGATAGTTAAGTGAAAAGCACACCAGCATTCTAGTGGCACAGCAATAAGCCCGATCGGCCCCTGGTTTCCCTTTGCCTGCACCTTCCCGCTTTGCACCAGGGGCCCACAAGTATTGCAGAGCTATAACCGAAATGTGAATTGGAGCAGCTGGTACAAGAAGCAGCCCGGCTGCACGAAGGTGGCCAAGCGGAGTCAGAGCAATCCTAGGGAGGGGGGGGGGGGGAGCCTGGGACCCGGTGAAGATTTGGAGGTGAGCAGCGCGGGATACAGAGACGGCGGGGGATTGCGGGCCATCTTCGGCACCGGTGTGGGGGGAAGAGGTGCCAAGGTTTCAGATTGCCAAGTGGGACATTTTTAGAATTTCAATGTAATTATGAGTGACTTTTCAACAACTATGAGTGACACTTTCTTGCACGCAAAATCAACTTATAAAAATGAGGGAAACATACCAATATTATAAATTACACCCATTTGAGCAATGAAAAACTATTAAAAAAAAGATCTTAAAACGGCTAGAAAGCACTAGAAATGGATGGGCACACACATAGATAGGGGTCACAACCCGGCTGCAGTCTGTTACTTATTTCAAAAAGGCATTGAGCAGTTTAATAAAAATGAATTCATTAATTACAGAGTTGCGCGCAGCGCCACCAGCTATTATTAACCTGAGGCTGAAAGTAATTTGCATGGCTAGTCTATGCAATTATCATTACAATACAATGAGGCATGATGGGGGCAAGGTTCAGGAGAAGAGACTGACTGAGGTACACATAGCCTAGATATCTATGCTGTATTATTTGAAAAAGACACTTTGAGACACTGAGCCGTAATAATCCTAAACCTGAACGTTGGAGCGCCTTGGCCAGGGTCTGGTGTGTGGCCAGCAGTATTACCTAAGAGTACCTAAGAGCACAGACAAGTTCTAGCTGAAGGTAATTATATGCATAGCCTGGTTCTAGATTAAGTTAATTCTGTGCACAGATAGCAGCTAGCTGAAGTTATTTGATTGCACATACTGCAGCTAGCTGAAGGTAAGTAAGTGCACAGGCAGTAGCTAGCTGACTTTAATTGTGTGCACAGATTGTAGCTGGCTGAAGTTAATTTTATGCACAGACTACAGCTAGCTAAAGTTAATTGTGTGCACAGGCTGCATCTACCGGACGTTAATTGTCTGCACAGACTGCAGCTAGTTGGCGTTAATTGTGTGCTCTGGGCACAGCAGATACCGACTGGGTTCCCAAACTAGTCATGTGATTAAAATCTAGGATTTGGTGAGCATAATCTATAATGAAATCAACTGAAACACTATCATGTTTACTACAGATAGATGAACTGAAGTACATTTTGTAGATTAATTGCTTCTTAAACAGGTTTCGGATTTGTAAATACTCTATCTTGATTGAATGCCATTGAAACAAGCATTGGCAAACTCAGTAGGCTCGGCATTAGCAAGCGCCTTGGGTGGTTTGGGCTCGCTCGCTGCGCTCGCTCGCGTTACCGTGTCCTGAAATTTTATTTTCAAGAATGGCGTGTCACCAACATGAAAAGTTTGGAAAGCTGTGCCCTAGGGGATGATTCGTGCACGCTACAAATGACCTAAATAAATAAATGTAATGCCTATAGCATCCCACCTGACCCCTCATATTCTGCTTCATAACATAGCTATATTGCCTGCTGGCCCCTCACCTTCTGACTGCGATATGTAACTGCTGTGATGCCATGCTGATGACCCCTCCTAGCGCAAGTCTTGCACTTTCCAACTTCTGCTAATGTGCACCATGGCGCAGACAAGTGGGTGTGGACGGGGGAGGGGCACAATGAGTACAGCTACCTGCCTTCACTTGAATAGTGGACATGCCAACTGTTCTTAATACATTGTAGCCTTTTTGTGCTTTAACAACTTGTTTCTCCAACTATTGAGACAGCAGTAACCTTGTTAGATGTCAGCTTCCACAACCGGCCTAGCTCGTACGGCTGTCCAGGCCGGGAAGTTTTTGCTTAACTGAAGCAACCTGTAACATGCCCCTGGGTCCAGGGTGCATATACTTTGCTGAATTTAACCAGACATTTGCATAGCCCTTTTTGATTACTAAACGATGGCGAACACATGAATGGTGTCAAATCTGGTTTGAGGGAATGTTTGTATTGTGCCCACTATTGCAGTCACTGCACCCTTTTTGGAGTGATAACTTACGCAGCCCACCAGGCTTGCTTCACAGCAGTCGGATCTCAGGTACACCCTACCTGCTGACCAGCTGTGACCCTTGGTGCTTAAACCGGCAATAGCCCTAGTTCACTCCGTTATCCCTGGAATTGCTAGCCCTCCACAGAATCAAAACTGGGTTCGGCTTACCTTCGAGTCACCTTGTAATTCCTGCTGGAACTTATTTACCCCGCATAGCCAAAGAGTCTTACGTATTATTAAACCCATGATAATGTCAGAATCTAAGATTCCCAGATTCATGCTTTGCCGCAACCCACCTTATGTGTGTCCGCTGAGACCCTCTGCCCCTCGCAAGTAACCTCGTAACTTAAACCTTCTCCCTTACTGCACTTGTCTGTCATTCAAAGACACCTGGCAACAACCTGATGTAGCAGCTTGGTGAAGAAGGTTTTTGGCCAAATGTACCCCGGACCGTGCTTTTAGCATTTATCCTCCACATAGGTTCCATTTTGTATGAAGTGTGTGTCAATGTCCTGGAAAGGCATACCTAATAGCCTGTTCCACATTGGTGACTATCCTACTATGATGTGTGAAGGCTCAACCATCCAATGAACTTTGGAATGCGTGTCCTCATGTACTTGCCATGTATCACTCCTTTCTTACAAAGGATTAGCTCATTCGGTTTAATCTGTGGTGTTTGCCCCCCAGACTTCCCAGGCTGCTTAACTGCTAGCAATGTGAACAGTTGCTTACATTTATTTACCGTCCAATATGAACAGTTGCTGACATTAATGAGGGAATTTCGCGGTTGCAACTCAACATTTTTCACTGCCCACCTTGATGTGCTACATTGTAAGCTATTAAGTACCTAACATACCTCGTTCCCTTGGAAAGACACAACAAACTGCTTTGGTTTTCAGAACCTTAATAAGCACATAGTTTACCATGGACCTACCTAGCAAGAGGTAACAACACCTCAGCCTCTGAAAATCAAAATTAGATCAGCTGTCTGAAGCTGCAGCTAAAATGCATTACAATTGTTTGTGCCCAGGCCTGTTGAAAGTATATGTTATTCCATTATTATTATTGTAGGATATGTGAAACCAGACAGAATCTAGTGTCATCCCTGATTGGCACACACATTAAGTTGCGTTTTCTAGATCCAGAAAAACACTTTCATTCAATGTTCATTTAAATCATAATTTATTTGATTTTTTCGTTGATTTACGTTGCAAATTTGTTATTTCATTTGAAAAAGATCATCAACAAGTTTTGAATTTCAAACATCAGGCAAGAGTCAAACGTGTCCAATGCATTTCGGGCACTGATATGATGTGCCCTTCATCAGGGAAATGACACTATAAATAAAAGTAAAATAAAATATCAATAAATCAGGTCCTAGTTGAGTGACATTACATTGTAGTTCACAGAATAAAACATCCAAAACAAGTGACATGTATTTCATAGACATTAGCGTGAAGCATTTAACCAACAACGGGTAGTGCTGTGAGGGACCAGTGAATGAGGATTGTGCTGAGGTATTAGGGGGAACGATCCGAAAGTTACTTACATGCCTGTTATGACGACCTATCCGTTAATCTGTAAGCAAAACGTAAGTCTTAATTAGTCCTATGCCGGTTTACGGAGGACAGAGTGCATACGCAATATAAACTAACGTTACGGGCGCTTAAACTAACCTGTTGGTTTTAATCAGCGTGGCTCGCCATCCGGTCTACCTGTCTCCGCGGTGCCGGTACAACATTTGACTTCCGGCGTGCATTGTTTATTTAGTTGTTCACTCGATCACGTGTGATTGGGAGTGAAGAAAGACTCGCGTCGGTGACCCATGGTCGGGTTAATACGAATATGGGAACAGGGATCATAGCATGCTAAAATTATTGGGTATTCCTACATGCGGTGATTAATGTAGACGAACAAAATGTGAAGCTTATAAAAAAAACCTTGTGTGATAACGTAATATCACGGTTGTAAAAATAGTAGCTGATCGATGCAGGGATTCGATCTGTAGATATAACGGTGCGGTGAATGGAGGGTGAAACGTGTAGTGGTTGAGCTAACATCAAGTGGTTAGTGTTATGATAGACAATATTGTGTATTTAAACAGTGTCATGGTGTTGGGAACATGCAAAATAACAGTTAACACGATCTACAGAGCAGTATTATTACAAGTAACATGAAAATTCTATCCTTTCATTTAAACCAGCCGGTTTCTGGGTAGATAATCTATGGATCCAAAAGTTCTCTCTTCTCAATAGTTGCTTGTTGTTATTTACACCCTCATGTTTTGGAACAGTCTCTAGTACAATGAACTTCACTTGAGAAACATTATGTTGTGATTCAACAAAATGAGCCGAAAGTGCTGATTTCATATTCTTAAGTCTGATGTTAGATTTATGTACGGTCAAACGTACTTTTATGCGTCTCTCAGTTTTCCCTACATACATCTTGCCGCACGGGCATTTAATCCCGTATATTAGGTTGCTCGAATCACAGGTGGCATTGACACGTAGTTTTATTGCATGACCTTGTGTTGTTGGTTAAATGCTTCACGCTAATGTCTATGAAATACATGTCACTTATTTTGGATGTTTTATTCTGTGAACTACAATGTAATGTCACTCAACTAGGACCTGATTTATTGATATTTTATTTTACTTTTATTTATAGTGTCATTTCCCTGATGAAGGGCACATCATATCAGTGCCCGAAATGCATTGGACACGTTTGACTCTTGCCTGATGTTTGAAATTCAAAACTTGTTGATGATCTTTTTCAAATGAAATAACAAATTTGCAACGTAAATCAACGAAAAAATCAAATAAATTATGATTTAAATGAACATTGAATGAAAGTGTTTTTCTGGATCTAGAAAACGCAACTTAATGTGTGTGCCAATCAGGGATGACACTAGATTCTGTCTGGTTTCACATATCCTGCAATTCCTTTGACGTCGTAGGGCACTCGACGCCTCCTAATTGAGCACCACCAAACTTCAATAACGTTCAACCAACTTGAATTAACCTTATAAAACTAGCAGTGCATCTACCCCTATCGTACTATATTATTATTATTGTGCAAGATCCACACCAATTGGCTCTGCCCTTGTTGTTCATATAGTGAAGGCAGACATTTGTGCTCCATGCCCCAGGGTGCCGGCACTGTATGCCGGGGTTGTGAGGCCATGCGTACCCTGATAAGTGCCGCCACAAACCTCAGGTAGCAACAAAACGTTTGCATAAAGACTGGTCTTCGAATACCATGACCCGCTGTTGTTTGTGGATATGTGCTACTTCTATGTATAACCTCTGCAAACATGGCTTGTTTTGTTACTGTTTCATTTTTAACTTGCTTGGTGGTTTATTGAGAGACATTCCATTAACCAAGGTTGTACTTCTGTGTAAGTAGTGGGGACGTAGTTTGTTTGCTTCTGATGCGATTTAGACTGCTGTATCTTAAATTCCGCTTGCCAGTGCCGCCCCTGAACACAATAGGGAAGAGGGGAGGATCCGTTCAAATTAATATCTATATAAATGAACCGTTACAAACTAATGTGTTTTACCTAGCGCTTCAGGCAGCACTTCGCACTCTCAGCTCTGTGTCTGACAGATGCGACCCTCTGCATGTGTTTGTTGTTTCCTGTCCTTACCCCATCGTGAGGAAAGCTGGCCAACTTTGGTTGACATTGGCTATGCCAAACATAACATGAGTGTGTGTGCGCAACTTCACCCCGTGGGATATCCTGGCACTAATTAACAGGTGTTTATTGCTACCGAACTCAATATTACTCATTTTATCGACCTCAGGAGGATGAAAGGCTGAGTGGTAGGCACACTATCTGATTGGATGGCCTTAGTAAATAGATGCCCCTATGTAATTCCAATATGCCCAACCTTTCTTAAAAGAATGACTAGTATGTAGGTTGCTCTCCAGTGTCCTGCCCACAATCTTCCCAGGCAGCTTAATTGCTAACAATGTGAGTGGTGTTGGGTAAATCATTGTCCCTTAACCTGTCTTTGCTGTGCCCCCTGATAGTACATTCCCTCTGGCTCCTCCTCTCTTTGTACTTACTGCAACATCATTCCTTTGTCATTTTTAGTTCAGTCCTTCCTTACCTTAAAAATACCATTTCTTTCCATAGTTATGAGAAGCGTGCACAACTCGTGATATCCTGTAGTGGACCAATCAGGGTGGCGTAGTTTAGAACTTTGGGCCACAGAGGCTAGCAATCCATTCATAAGGGTTTGCGTAGCCAATACCTTATAGGCCTCTGTGGTGCGCGGTACCCCTGCACTGGTATCCCATGCTTCATTGTACCTTAAGATGTAATCAGCCGCTGACTCGCCTGGCTTCTGCAACGTGGCAGTGACTTGAGAATAATCACCATGTTTAACTGATAGGCCATTAATTGTGTCCCTGATACTCTAGCCAATTAATCAATCTATTTTCTGTGACATCCATATTATTAGTCAGTATGGTCCAATCCCTTTCCTGTGGAATTTGGAATGCACTTTTCACTAAAGACCATCTGCTCCCATATCCTATTTTTAATAGCATTTCTAAATCTCGAGGGAGGGGGGTCATATATTTTACACAGGCAGTGAGTTTGTCAGGCGCGCCCTTAGTCATTTGGGTTGCCTCCAAGGGGGTCCATGGCTTTAGCATGGCTGTTCCCCCAACACTATGTTTGGTGGAGTTAGTTTAGTGTTCAATAGTATGTCATCAGTATATGAGTTCTCACCCTTTCTCTTTAGGGTCCGTGTTAGTGACCGTATATGTATCAGCCGTTCCCTCCTCTCTAGCTTATCCTGTAGTTTATTAATGGAGCGTTGTATTTTCTCCCTATCAGTGTTCACTTCTTCTTGGAACTCATCTGCCTCTTTCCTCAGGTGTGTCAACTGCTCATGTTCCTCCTCATTTTTTCTCTCTTTTGCACTCAGCCCTAAAACTTCCCTCAGACCAATAGTGGAAGGTTGACTGGGGATTCAAAAGCATGTAGCATGTCCCCTCCTAAGGATAAGTGCCCATTCAGGACGGGTGTTCTAAAACTGCCCTCTCTCGGGTTAGTTGGTATGCCAGGTACCCTAGTTAAATTACCTTCCAGGGATATGTGGAAATAAGGTACACGTGCTAAGCTTGGCTGTAAAGCCAGTGCTTGCTCAGGTGTGTTATGTCTTTCACACTGTATGTAGGGGCCTGAAAGTGATGGGTACATTGAAGTTGCTGGAGGAGGGGATGAGAATTGAGGTGCAGGAGAAACAGACCCTGCCGACTGGATGTTTTGTCCCAATGTTTGGTGGCTGTTCTCATTGCTGGCTCTATCTGAGAACCAGGAATTACATTCACTAGTTGCATCTACTCTCTGTCTTTTCCTTTCTTCCTCAGTAAGCAACAAAATCTCCTCCTCAGTCAATGCGCTACTAGTTATTTGCTCATTGCCTGTTCCTTCCCCCAGTTTGACAAAAAGGTCTTGAGGCTTGGAGGCGATAAACATTTTCTTTAACTTATTTATGTCAATATTTACTTGGTGGTGCGTCCAAATACATAGCAGAGCAGCAGCCCATCTAGAAGTAGTGGCATTTGTTATTTCTTTAACGCGGTCTACCTCAATTTTTGAAAACCCACACTTTTGCCACAGTGACAACAAATGCTGTTCTGTTTGCACATAGTTACTTAATTCCAATAAACACTGGCTATAAGATGTTTGCTAATACTAGCTCTTTTTTAGTAGGCTTCTTGCACACACTATTCACCATTGCCATTGCATAACAGTCTCTGCATTCAGTGGAGGCATTCCCCTGGCCTTTCTTATTTGAAAGGAGAGCTTTATTTTAAGCCACTGCTGTAAACAATCTTTTACATAATGTGAATCCCATAATGGGTCACCCTTTAAGTGTATACTTTCTGTCAAGCGTTCAATATCCTCTATCTCAAGAGAACCAAATCTAGGCCACAGCCCTTTATTCCCTTTCCACGTCCATACTAGCGCGCAAAAAGGAGTTACATATTCTAAACAATTTGTATCTTTTACAACCTGAGCTGCAGGGCTATCTGCTGGTAGTTTAAAATCGTTCTCTAATGACAGTTGTTTAAACAATTGTTTTGTCTTTTTCACCATGCAAGGCCTTACCTCCTCCATAGTTCCTTTAGAATTGCCGGTACCCATTGTGACCTTCACTCACAATATTAAACCCTGAAAGATAAACAGATTTGTCTCCTGGAAGGAAAAATTTGTTACAATTTGGATAGAGAGACTTAAGAGAAAAAATCAACAGTTGTGGAACACTCAGACACCATATAAAACAATTTGACTTCTCTAATGCAATTTGTTTTGATATCACTTCAAGAAGCTTTTGAAAGAAACATAGCGGGACAATACTTTTAAAGATAAACACATAAACATAATTGAATACAGTCATTGATCAATGACAGAACAGTGCACATTTGAAAGTCATTTCCTTGTGTCCTGCAGCCAGCCAATAGTCCATGCTTCACACGCTGCACTCTGGGTGGGTTGTTTTTATTTCTCCGTACCTCTACTCTTGGGTCATAAATTATTCTCTTGCCTAGGCTCTCCTGCTGCGTATGGGGTCCCGTAGACCCCTGTCGCATATCAACTCCAAGGTATTGATACAGAGAAAGATTTCAATGATGATAACATTTCAATCACTGATGATAAAGAATTCAATCAATGATGAAAAAAATCAATCAATGTTTCTCTACAGTTCCCTAGTTAGATTAGATGCCAGTTATTACCCCCACTCTTTTTTTTTTTTTAAAACAAAAATTCTATGTTCTAACTGAGCATTTGAAACACTGAACGGTCACGCCAGAAAGTTATTTTAGCTTTACAGCCTACTTACCAATTGGTGACATTACAGTCCTTCAATGCATCTCACTTCTGACACCACTTTGTTGGGTAATAAATCCATTATGTTGGGTAATAAATCCTCCAACCCTCCTCAGAGCGACGTAAAGCAAACAGACCTCAGCTGCCACAAAACACAGGAAATGTTCTTGCACCTTTGTCTGTTTATTGGCATGCCAAGGCAGAAGGCAGATGCAGTGTCACATCTTGGAACAAGCTTCTTCTGCCCCTCATAGATATTCAGAGGAGAATATATCGGGCAGAAAGTGCAGTCATCAGTAAAATCATAAGATGTGGACAAGGCCAAATACGGTTGTACATATACAAATAGAAGTGCCATGCAAGCGCAGGACATAGAGCAATATAAGGGCACAAGGGACCAGAAAGCAAGTTTAAGCAAACCTGTATGATTCAGTGGCTTTTCACAGCTGTTAAATCAGGACGTGTCAAAGAGGGCAATACAGGTCCTGGGGTCAGGCTTTAATAGATTTGTAAAGGGAGGGGTGTTTTTAGGAGCACAGAGCAAGCAGTTTGGTCAGAGCAGACCTAGTTAGCTCAGTGGGTCTGAGATAGTGTGGAGGAGAATTTGGGATTCATTCACTTATTTGGCTGATGCAAACATATAGATATATATTTTTCCTCAGAAGTGGCTTACCCCCTTCACTGCTAGGCCTTTTCCACCACTGTGCTAAGCCATTATTTGGCTATTTGGGGTATTTTGCGCTTAGGCCCATGTAACTATTTGACCACATAAGGTATCCATGCCAAATTTGCGTCCTCTTCTTCTAACAGCCTGGGAATTCTAAAGGTACCCAGGGTTTGTGTATTCCCCTGGAGGGCACCCAGAAATTAGCCGAAGTACAGCAAACAAGTTTTTGGGTAGAAAATTGGGAACAAAGTGCTGCAAATGAAAGCGTCTGTTTTTTCCCCTGCAAATGGTATCAACAAAGGGTTTCTGGGGCTGAAATCACAATTTCCCCAGCTTTCAGGAACTGACTGACTTTTGTCAGAAAACCAACATTTTTTACACAGTTTTGACTTTTTACTGGGGCATAGCTTTTTTTTGCTATTTTTTTGTGCTTTCAACCTTCTTCCAGTTAATGGTAGAAATGGATATGAAAGCAATAATGAATCCTGGGAAACTATACATTTTAGAAAAGTAGACACATTTCTGATTTCAGCTAGGGGTCATTCGTGTAGATCCTTCAAGGCTTCTTTAAAGAAACTAACAGTTGAAAATAGGAAAAATTGAAAAGGAGTTAAAAAAACTGGCAATAGTGCCAACGTTTTCACCTGTAACTTCTTCTAATTATGACAGACGTTTGAAAGCAATATACTGTTACATCCGCTGGACCTTTCTGGTTGTGGAGATATATAGGACTTGTAGGTTCACCTAGAACCCGGCAAACCCAGCGCCAATAACTGAGCAGCATCTTGCAATGATTTTTTATTATGTACCGGGTATATATAGCAATTAATTTGATAAAATATATACAGTAAAAAATCGTGATGAAAGACCCCTTTGTTTTTCTGAAACTGGAACAAAATATAGGGGCATATTAACAAGCGAGTGCGATAATTATCGCTGACCGCTGTTAGCATGAGGAATTCTATCGTTGGCTATCGCTGGCGATAATCTCCATGTTAACGTTGTATTAACAACGCTTAACGCCATGGAGATAAAAATCCCAGCGATAGCGGGGATTATCGCCGTTTTCAATGGAATATCGCTGGTTTTCCAGCGATATTCCATTGAAAATGGCGATAACCTTGTTGATAGGGCCTGTGGTTTTAGCCACATAACCCACCCCCCATTACAGGTATGCCTAAATCAGGAATTTAGCAGACATTAAATTCCTGAGTTAAGCCCCAGTTAGCGATATAAATCGCAACGCTAATGCTGACGGGGCCTCGTTGTTAATATCGCGAAGCCCTGTTAGCGATATATTTCCCTGAAGTATTCCCAGACACTAGGGGCGCTAGAGGGCGCGCACACGGAATGGCCGCCTAACAGTGAGGCTCCTGTTCCCTGGAGAGTTTATCCTTCAATAATCCTACCTTACTAGAGGGCGAGTGTCCCCAAATGCAACTGCTTCGGTGACATATACGGACATCTACACTCGGTCCAACTTTGTGGTTTCTAAGTGCAACGGGGACCGAGAAAGTGACCCTGCTGGAATCCCCTGAAGTTGCCGCTGGAACTGGCCGGACGCGAGGATCGGGTTACTGCTGCCAGGCGAGGCCGGGGATTGACACGAGGCGACAGGCCCTGACCGTTGCCCTCGGCTACGGAGGCCGTAAAATCTGCATCTGTCGGCATGGCGATTGACCCCCCCCCCTGCCTACTGAGGAACCCCCTGGAGCCCTGGTACCTGGGCGGCATATAGCTACTGGATTTGCCAGCCCTGGCGTTGCTAACACACATGCGCGTACCTTGTCCAGGCAGTCAGGAAGGGGCGCCTTGGGAGAGACTCGGCGCTAGATGCGAGGAGTGCTGGGAGGCCCCGTGGTCATCGCTGTGGGCTAAGGCTGCTGCCGAGTGAGACACCTTTCCTGAATTGATCACCGCTGACAGCACGAAGGTACGGTGCGCTGCTGGGGGTACAGAGACTGCAGCTGTAGACACCTAGGTGGAGCCCGCTAATGACGTCCGTCGCCGGGTGCTATGGGCGTTGGTAATGCCTGGAAGCTGTTCCTGATCCCTTTGGCTCCTTGCAGTGCCTGGTACTCGAATTATTCCCTCGTCGTGGGGACACCTGCTGCACCATTACATTTGCTAGCCCCCTGCTCCTAACGTGGCATATCGACATTGGTCTGAGCAGCATTGGTGAAGACGTGGAGGGGGGCTGCAAGGGCGACTGCCGCCTGCCGCTGGCTTCTCGAGGACCTGCTCCATTACCCCGCAATAACGCTGATGTTTGGAACTGCGGAGCGGCTAGCTGCGTTTGGATACCACGTGCATAGAGGCGACTGCTGCTGATACGCTAAGTGCACACTGGTGCGCCACCATTATACAGCGCACAACCGCGTCTGACTAGCCTATGTTTTGAACAGCACATATTGATGAGAGGCAGGCAACAGACTATATCGGTGTGACCTTGCTTTTGACGGAGGCCTGCGAGGACTCCTTGCTGCACGTGGCTTCCCCGTCACCTACACCCTGACTGGGCAGCACTCCGTGTGGCTTGCACATCCGATGCGGATTAACAGCACAAGAGGGTACGAGCTACAGCACTGTTGCAATACCTCGCATAAGGGCGTGCCATAAGGCATCGTGACCCCCCATTTGGCCAGAGGGGGTGCACTCTTGCATTGCTGGACTCCAAGGTGGCGTGCAGTGACAGGCGCATAGGCACGATGGTGCGACCAGATAATCGCCAACCGAAAATAAATGTTTATACCGCGAAGAAAGGGTCGAAGACGACGTCGGAGGAACCGAGGCTTAGTGGAGCAGGTGTTACTGATAAAGACTCTCCTCCTGCGGAACTAGACATGCACCGTCTATTGCAGGAGATGCGACAAGGTTTGCCACGGTAGTAGAGAAAGTGGACAGAATGTCCTCCAGGATGGACGCTCTTGTGCATAAAGTAGACCAACATGAGGAGCGGATAACGGCAACAGAACAACGTATCTCAGATAATGACGATGTCATCGCGTCACACACAACTCAACTTGCACGCATGGACAACCTACTACGGACTATAGCGGCCAAGAATGAGGATTTGGAAGCCCGTAGCAGACGCAACAACATCCGCGTTACGGGCATACCGGAGTCCACAGACACGGGCAGGATGGAGTTATACGTGGAGAAACTCCTCAGAGCGTCGGTGGGGGAGGATGCCTTCTCACCTCAATTCATTGTTGAAAGGGCGCATAGATCGCTGGCCCCCATACCTAAACCTCGAACACCGCCGCGACCTATCATCGCTCGTCTGCTGAACTATCGCGATCGGGATGTTGCACTGAGAGCAGCCCGCACTAAGTAGAACCTGAACTACAATGGTATCACCTTTTCTATCTATCCTGATTTTACTCCTCTAGTGCAGGAGCAGAGACGCAAATTCCTGGATGTCAAAAAGAAACTGCGTGAAGCCCAGATAGAGTATGCATTGCTTTACCCAGCGAAGCTACGGATAACGCACCAAGGAAAGCAGCGATTCTTCACAAACCCGCAGAAAGTGGAGGAATACTTGAAAGCAGTCAGGAAAGCACAGAGGGGAGGTCAGGGCAGGAATGCCGAACATGAGGACGACCCACCGTTAGCGGATGACAACTGATGAGGGGTACCTCCAACAAGATAGGAAACTTAGACCCTGTCCTGGATGGCTAGAACTTGAGAACATTGTGTCCGAAGGCTTGGACACCACACTGAAGATGGGGACATTCGGACTCTTCCAGTGGTAAAGTACTCCAGGGACCACTATCCCTCCTTGGTCTCCACGAGGGTAGCACAGAACAGGAGGCTAAAGGGGGGAGAAGTGGTTGTGCACTCTTGATGTTGTTTCCCCTATGGGTATACCCCAAACATGGGTACATGACCCATTGTCAGGAACAGTACACCATTTTTGCTGAAACGCTTCCGATCTCCAGTAGGCCTAGCGACATCTGGGGTCCTCTTATCACATATATGCTAGCCCAGGGGAATGGGGATGATGGATCGGCTGGAAGGGAGACATCGACTGGTCGAGATGGACATGTGGAATCTGCCTGATCCGTTATGTAAAACTACCTGTAGATAGACTATAATTCTGGAAATTTGCTACATATGTGATTGTATGGACGAGTATCTAACACAACTTATTACTGTTCACTGTAACTCTGCATGGAGGACTAGCCGCCACCCTCTATACACTTTCGTAGTGTGCTGAAGTGTGATACTCATGTGATGCACTTAGGCCATGGGATACTGTCTCCCCAATATGTGATGATGTTGCTTTGCCATGAACTGTCTGATTAGTACTAAACAGGTGTTACTACTATGTACCACAATACCAACCTTTGTCTTGTTTTGTATTAAAAATCCAAAAATAAAGTTTATTAAAAAAAAGTATTCCCAGACACGCCTACCACAAGCCTATCTTGCATCTCGTTAGCGATGCGATGCGAAGCTAGGCGATAAAATATCCGGTCGCTAAGCGTTGAAAACCAAACGCTGATTGGCCTTGTTGATACGGCGATATAATTATCATCGCTTAGTGTCTGAAAACGGATGCTAAAGCGGCGATAATGCATTTATTGCCACCTTGTTAATATTCCCCTCTGTCGGCGGCTCCTCCCCCCACGCGGCTGATGGCGGCGGCAGGTAGCTGGCGTTTCTGCTAGGGTTTCTGCTAGCATTTCGGCTGTCTCCCGCATTCCTGCTGACATTGGTGATTTCCCCTGAGTCTCTCTTGGACTTTGCTGCCTCTTTTGCACTCTTTGGGCTCTTCCCGAGTGGTGCTCGTTTTCCTTTCCTTCCGTGGTACGATGCCACGCGCTCTCAGAAAGAGAATGCTGAGCTAAGCATAAGGAGAGGCCAACCCTCGCAGTGCTCCTACGGAGGCAACCTTGCTGAAATTTGAGCCTGGATTTTGTTGGCTTTTCATTCCTGCACTCCATTGGCGATTTTCACAGCTTCTCAGCTTCTTTAACCAAGCTGGCTTCCAGTACTTATGATACCTGTTCGGACTTTTCTGGATCTTTTCCTTACAACAGCGCTAACAGTGGGTGAGTCTAACAGCGAATCAAAGGGGCAGACACTGTTGACTACTGAGACGCTTGTTTGAAATTAGCTAAAAGCCATTAAAGGAGTAAATGGTGGGCTGTCAAGGGGTCTCCACGCCGGCCGAGCTCTTCAGCTCCGCTGAGGAGTTTGCATCTGTCTCCTGTCTCCTGTTCAGCGTGGCGGCCGGGCTTTGCTCCGCCGAGTAACCTGCACTGGACTTCCTGACTGGCCGAGCTTGGCTCCGCCGGTCAGGACTACACCTCCCACCAGCCTTGTGTGCAGGACGCCGCCCCCCTCATCACACAGCGCCAGGAGGCGCATAAAGCACTGCCCACTGCCGAGGACCAAGTGTGGGCTGTCAAGGGGTCTCCACGCCGGCCGAGCTCTTCAGCTCCGCTGAGGCGTTTGTATCTGTCTCCTGTCTCCTGTTCAGCGTGGCGGCCGGGCTTTGTTCCGCCGAGTAACCTGCACTGGACTTCCTGACTGGCCGGGCTTGGCTCCGCCGGTCAGGACTACATCTCCCACCAGCCTCGTGTGCAGGACGCCACCCCCCTCATCACACAGCGCCAGGAGGCGCATAAAGCACTGCCCACTTCCTCGTCCCGCGTGGACGCGCGCGGGACGCGCCGGGCTAAGGGCGGGCCCTCTGTGGCCCTCAGAGGCACGAGGAGGACGGGACGGGGCCACCCCCATGTCTCCATCACACTGCTAAGGTAACAACTTTTTGACCTTCCTGACATTCTGGCAAGGGACTACAAACTGGACTTTAGTTGAAAATGTTCTAATACCCCCAGATTTCCTTGAGGCCTTGTTATAGCCTAACATTTGTACACGCCATGATGACTCACAAAGGGGTGACCAATAAACCTATCAGTCAGAGAGGCTTGCACTCAGGGTCACAAGTTCTATGTAGGCCATCTCCGCCCACTGCCATTACGAATGAACCTCCCAAGTCTAGCATATCCACCAACCAACCGCCCGACCCAACGAATGGTATAGTGCAACATCTCTCGCTGCTGGAAGAGCTAAATTCCCTCTGCAAAACAAGGTATGCCACTGTGGAAGCCAGAAATGAAATCAAAAGTTCCTCCCCTTGCCTCGCTAAACAAACCAGTATGTCAACCCCAATCGCCAGCCCCCTGGTACAACTTCCCCAACCCAAAAATGTCAATACACCAAACACAGTTTTTCCCCAGTCCTCATCTAGCAAAAGGAAGTGGGATGGGGTCAAGCCCACAGGGAATAAACCAAAACAACAAAAATTGTGTTTTAGCTCTCCACTGACTGCAACTAACCCCCTTCTAAATCTGGAAGAAAAAATAGACCAATTGGTAACCTCCTTCAATTCGAACTTTCTGTCCCAGATTGACAAAATGGTTAGCTCACTCATATCTCCACTGATTGTCAAAATTACCACCCTAGAGGATAGGCTGTTGGGATTAGAGAAATGTATTAAGGCCAACCAAACTCGCACTGAAAAATCTGTAACATCAATCTGTTCCAACCCACCTGGTACAAACAGTAATAATCAAACTCTCCCCCTAGTCCCTATCCTTCCACCCCCCAATGCACCTAAAGCTAACCACAAACCGGGCCCTTTACAATATACTGCTTCAAGAGTAGAGCACATACAGCTACCCCCGGAGGCTGCACCCTTTGTGTGTGTTCTTGCGGGAGTCCCGGCAATCAAACATGGAAAAACTGAGCGGGAACAAGACTTACTTAACAAAGTCACGTATTGGTTAACTAAAAACAAGCCCCTGCCCCTAGGTTTTGACGGTACCATCATGTCTGTTAGAAGGGTGGGCTGGCTAGGCCCTCTACAAAAAGATATTGATGGTGACCTTGTTCTAATAAAATTTAGAAGCAGTTCAGTCGTTCCCTACCTGCGAACTTTGTACCCCCGCAAAGGTATTGGCCCTATATCCATCTGGGACCTACGCGACTTTTACCCTAGCATGGTATATACCCCTCAACTAAAACTAAGGGCAAAGTCAGCTTACCGGAAGGGCAGAAACACCAGTGCACTGTGTGGCCATGACTCTTCCGCCTTCAATCACCCCGTATCAATGTACATTGGCCATGGGTATGGAAAATCATGAATTCTACTATGAAAAAAAAGGAACTTATTCATGCAACATGGACAAATGTTTTATCTTTTTGCCATTTTTGTGCTTTTTGTATGTAACTCTTGTCATGAGTGTTTTTAAATGTATGCTTTTATGATTTTAAACAAAAATCGAATAAAGCTAAAGAACTGGAATATTCCCCTAAGAGTTTATAAACAGTAGCTATTTGCACATTTCCGAAACTGTGAGTACCCATACTAGCATGAGAATTATAGGACATTTTTCAAAGTGACTACTTTTTTACACATTGTCTTTCATTCTGAAGACAGAAATACATCGAAAGTCAATAGGTAATAACAGTTGCTCTACAATTTTGTGTTACCCTAAGTCTCCTGATAAAAAGTGGTACCTCACTTGTGTGGGTAGGCCTAAAACCCGCGACAGGAAACAGCCCAAAACGCAACGTGGACACACTTCATTTTCATAGTTAAAACTGACCCTTTTTTTGCTAAGTGCCTTGCTGTAGATTTCGAACCATAGCTCTGCCGGCAGCTAGGGAAACAAGGCAAATCTATACATTTTTTGAATTAGACACCTAGGGGAATCCAGGATGGGGAGACTTGTCTGGCTCTCACTGGGTTCTGTTACCCAGAACCCTTGCAAACCTCAACATTTGTCCAAAAAAACACATTTTCCACATATTTTCCTCACATTTCTATAGTAGAAACTTCTCGGAATCTGCGTGGATCCACAAAATCCCACCTGCCTGTATTCCCCAAACTCTTCCTAGAAAAATGGTACGTCACTTGTGTTGGTTGGCCTAGTGCCAGCGACAGGAATTGGCCCAAAATTCAACATGGACACACCACATTTTCACAGTGAAAACTGCCCCTTTTTTTGCAATGTGCCTAGCTGTAGATTTTGAACCTAAGCTCTGCCGGCACCTAGGGAAACTTAGCAAACCTATACATTTTATAAAAATAGACACCCAGGGAAATTCAGGATGGGGTGACTTGTCTGGCTCTCACCAAGTTTTGTTACGCAGAATCCCTTGCAAACCTAAACATCTGTCAAAAAAAACACATTTTCCTCACTCGTCAAGGTGGGTTAAGTACCCGTGACAGGCAAGGGCCCAAAACGTATTCAGAAGACATCAAAATTACCTAACACAAAACAACCTGGTTTTGCAAGGAGGGTCACCTGGGTTTTTGGCCCCGGGCTCGGCGGCCACCTTGGAAAATTACCAAATCCACACTTTTCTAAAAACTAGACACCCCAGGGAGTGCAGCGAGGAATGGCTTGCCTGCATCCTGCAACGTTTTCCTACCCAGAATCCCTTGCAAACCTCAAATTAGATGAAAAAAACACATTTTCCACATATTTTTGTGGGGAATCACTGTGCCGGCACAAATGACCCTGTATATATATGGGTTTGTAGATACATCAAGTAGGGTCTTCTTCAGGGCAAAAGAAGGAAGTGCAACAACCCTTGGTGGTTGGGAATTCACAAGAATAAATTATTAACTCCTCCGAGCCCGGAAGGAGTTCTTATTCAAGGATCATCAATCAACTAGCTGTTCAAAATTTAGCTGTGTACCCCTCTGGATGTGCTCATCGTCCTCCAGGGGAAGTGGGTTCCATGTATTAGTAATATTCAGTCCTGTATTGATGTCTCTCACAACTGGTGGTCAAGTCCGCGAGTTGGTGAGAGACACTCGAGAATACAGTATTTAAGGAGGTTTGGGAAGCAGGCACTGATAGACTTTGGCATTAATACATGAGGTACAGCTTTGGTATATATTCACAAATCCTCTTTTCACCATCACAGCTTGAAAACTTGCACCCCTCCTCCCATTGCTAGTCTCCCCTAGTTAGCCACAATCTTGAGAAAATTATGGCTTCCCAGCTATAATATTTTCTGGACTTCCTTCATCTGGTAGATCCACTTCAATAGACTTTGACCTGTTGATATACAGGCACAGATTGGAAGCTGCCTTGTGGGAGGTAGCAATCCAGTGATTTGCATCCTTGCTAACCCAATAATATCAAAGTATGTTCAAAGATGCACACTTACTAAGTACTAGCGCAAGGCAATGCTGCACTAGAGAGAGGATTGCAGAGCCATATCTACTAAGATACAGTGCTGCTGGTGTCTTCCCCAGCATTTAGAAATCCATCAGAAGAATATGTTAATTACCTTCAATATGCTCTTTCTGATGGATACCCTATTGTACTGCAGATTCCTCACCGCCCTCCCATACCCCTGTTCTGTAGAATGGTCTCTTTTTCTATACATGAAAGGGTTGCAATCTATGGATCTGTCACGTCTGATCAGTCATTGAGCACTGTGTCTGACATGTAGACAGAGTCAAAAAAGAAACTGACATCCGTGAGCAGAGGCTATGCTTATACACAGCTCCAATGACACTTCCAAGTTAGAAGCTGACGAGGAGCCACAGGACACCACCTGCTGAAGTAATTCTATGAAAAATCTCTGGATCCAGTCTGGTGCGTGGGAGTAATTTGAAGATGAGGAATCTACGATTAGATATGGTATCCACCAGAAAGAGCTTTACAGAAGGTAAGCAACATATTCATTGCTCCTGTTTGAATCATAGCAATAGCAGATTGGCATATAAAGGCCCAATCAATCACAGACTCCCCTTTAACAAACACTGTTCCTTTGGATCGTTCATAGATTCAGATGCTTGAATCATCCTGTTGTCGCACTGGGAGTTCCACTGTAATATTACCCTGTAACATTACAAAAGCAGTTCCATGTTAAACATAGCCCTATGGTTGTATGACGGAACAATGCATGCAATTACTTTGCATGCCTTAACAACGCCATCTTTACCACGACTGAATCTTTACCACGCATGCCTTTAACAGGTATGCCTTTAAAACAAATTTCGCTGCAAAAGCATGATGAGTGGTAAAGGTTACATCCCAGCCCGGAAACCTACCCCCACCCCATTTCCCTGCCCTAAAACTGGCCCCCAGCCCTAAAAACTACAGTGAGCCCCTGCCCTGAGCCGTAAACTCCGGTCCCTAGCCTTAAAAACTACCCAAACCTCTGCCCATGAGCAGGGCTGTTTCTAGGTGTTTTGCCACCCAAGGCGAGAATTGAAAAATGCCGCCCCCTCCCTTTTACTACCATCACTCTCTCCCCCTGTCATCCAGGCTAGACCTAAAAATATCCACCCCAAAAGATCACTCAATTTCTCTCGGCCTCCAACCATGCCAGCTCTGGACTACAACTTTACCCACATTTTCTGACTGGATGATCCAGTGCGGTACCCAGTTAAGCAGAATATATCATAAGTATGGCTCCCAGTTTTTAGTGATTGTTACATATAAATACTCTCAGAAAACTATAGATTTTCCTTTCTGTATTTGTTTTTAAGTATGGAAAAATACACAAAATAAGTTTTCTTCACCCTAGTATCAGTCATGCATGCCAGGTCAATATCTATGCAAACTGACATTTCGAGAAGTTAAGAAAAAAGATTTCCTAATGAAGGTTAAATAACTGTAGCAATACAGCGGTCTGTGCTGCTCCACAATGGGAATGATTACAGGTGACTCTATTGCACTCTAAATGCCTAGACCTAAATGCACAGTTGACATCAATTGTTCATGCATATGTGTATACTGTGGATTATCTGTTTATGACTCTTGATATTCAGATGACCCGATTTTGCCTACTATTTCTTCCCCCTTGTTTGTGTCCCTCCAGTGTGTTAGTCGGACATCGGCTGGTGTCCCACGTCCATCACACTCTATGTCTTATTCTTCTTTGATTATTTTTATCAAGATATTAAAACTGTCCGGCTGGACATTTCATAAAAATATAGTTCTATTTAGTCTATATTTATTCCCTTAACATTCTTTCTCTTGTCTAAGGACCACTGTTTGTGAAAATAGAACTCACTGGTCATCCAAACATGAGTAAACATTTGTTTGTTAAATTAATGTGGAAAGATACCCATTGTAGCATCTTTTTTTACACTAAGCACAAAATGACTATGGGCAAAAACTGATAAAATGACCAAACAAAAAAATGAAGGGGATAAATACAAATGGAAATGTCAAAAAATAAATACCATAAAAACAGGATCTCTAATTCTAAAAAATAAATCCATGAAGTGGACTTGATATGTGTAAGCTACCATCGTACTGAAAACCATAAAGCTGCAGGTGTGCTTCTCACACTTCATCCAACACACACTTCTAAGCGCTGCGGCTCATACCACTAGAACAGCACCTTGGCAGTCATCATGCACCACATGGAAACACTTCCCACCCAGAATCAAAACAAAGACTAAACACTTACCGACCACACACCCTACCCTAGCTTGCTGCCCATGTAGACCAGCGCCTCAGCAGCCCACATGGGGAGGGATGGGCTAGTAAGCAAGCGCTATATAAATGCCGGCCTGAAATACAATAAATATTTCTCTGCCCATTGCACATTCTGACCACTCGCCAGACACTCCCCCCTCGGACCTTGCCATTTCCGTTGATTCGCCTCGGACTTTTCGGCAGAGAGAATGCAGGCCACTGCGAGAAGCAGTGCCCAGTCGGAGGTCACCAGGGCACGGCGGGTTGGGCTCCTTGACCTGGGCATCCTGTCAATGGTGGAGCAGGCCACTTCCGGGTATTGTTGATTGACAGTGCGCGACCTCTTGGTACAAGATCCCTCGAGTTGCCCTTGACGGGCAGGTAGTCCGTGGCAGGAACAGGTAAGTATGTTGGCTGCTCACCCTGCGTTCATGGGCAGGTAGTGCCCAGCTGGCAAACCTTTCCTGGAGTTGTTTTTGCAGGACTGAGGGCGATTTACTGGCACAGTTTTTACTAAAAGGTTTAGTAGGTGGACAGTGGGCGCATAGCTGGCATAGGTTTCCCTGAAGTTGGTCTTATTGTTAGACAGTGGGTATTCAGCGGGCACAGGTTCACAAGGAGTTACTCTTGGTGGACAGCCAATGCCCCTTGGCACAAGCTTCCTGCGAATATCTCTTGATTCTAGAGAGTGGGTACCTGGTTAGCACTAATTCACAAGTGTATTTCTTGTTGCTGCTAGTGCCCTGTGTGCCCTTGTAAGTGCAGCCAAGGAGGCCAGTCCGTGTGGCAAGACAGCAAGCAAAAGCTTTCCTATCTTCCGACTGCATGAGGAAGAACAGGAGCTTTGCACCGTGGCAACTCCTGCGTTGCATATGGGGGTCACCCATGGGCTCGCTTGCACGAGGGGACTCTCAAAGCTTCTGCCACTGCTGGCCATATCTGCGGCCTACTCATTGTTGCTGCTGGTGGCGTTAGTGGGGGTGAGGAGTGCCCTCTGGGCTCACAGGTCAGAGCACCTCCTCCCCTCCCCTCACCTAAATCACCTATTCGGGTTTTGATTTGAGCTGAGGGGTTCTAGGAGGTGATAACGAGACGAAACGAGAGCTGACAAGATTATGTAGAGTTATACCTGAAGAAAATGGACTGCGCAGGCGCCCTTGAGACAAAATTATTGATTTAAAAAGTATGTTTAAAAAGTGGGCTTCTATACAATTAGGTGCCCTGGGCTGGTGCCCTGCTCGCCCACACTAAAGGCTGGCCCTGGCAGTACTGCTGCGGGTCATCTTCCTACCTGTGTGTCACCGCACTTCGTGCCTATTGTTTCCCGCGCCATGTTGTTGTTGTGTTAAAGTGCGAGCCATCGATTTGTCTGATGGGGCGAGGCTGGTGGCACTAGGGCAGCCTCTAAAGTGAGAACCAAAGACATTGATTGAGACATGCAGTCAATATTAATTGCAATAATGAATCGGATTCATCGACAGGTCAACAGCGCTCAGCAGAAAGTAATAATGCTCTCTCTCTCTTTCTTTCTGTGTTTTTTCATGCACGCTAGTGAAAAATACCTACTGGCCGGCCGAGCTCATTTCATTGCATGCAACTCAAGCAATGCATCTTCCATCAGCAGCTATTGTTATACATTTACCAAAGTGCTGTACCATTATGAGATGTGAACTCCAGGTGAAGCGGGACATGCGCCGCCTCTGCCGGTGAACTGAACTGCATGTTAGCGCGGCAGTGGAGCACTCTCACGCGCCTGCTGGAAGAGGATTGTCTGTCCTGCAATCTGCTATGTGACGCTGGCGCCCGGGGCACCGAACGTGATGTGACATGACATTATGTAAAATTGTAGAAGGCCTACCCAATGGGCTTTCGAGGTCAAAGGCCGTTCAAGCCTTCCCGAACCTATGTTTTTTGCCCCCCCCCCCCCCCCCCCCTATTTGCCGCCCTAGGCAGCCACCTAGTCCTGGCTAATGGTAGAAACGGCCCTGCCCATGAGGTCTAAAACCCAGCCCTGAAAGATATCCCAACGCCCCGGCCTGAGCCCTAAAACCAGTCCCTGAAAAATCCCCGACCTCAGGCCAACCTAAAAAACGTAAGAACTACTCACCAAGCTGTTCCTTCCCTTGTCGCCTGTGCAGGAAGCCTCCAACACCTCCCACCCCCCTGCCCACTCACTAGACCCCCGACTACCACACATATGACTTTACCTCCTTTATAACGAAAATCGTTGTAAAGGAATATGCATGGTAAAGGCATATGCGTGGTAAAGGCATGCATGGTAGTGCTTGTGTTGAAACTGCACTCATGGTTTACACCGCGATGTTAATGCCTTTCCCTAGCCCTATGGCTGTTACAATTAATATTTAATAGCTTAGCTTAGTCAAGTCATTTAAAAAGAACCAAACTTAGGCTAATCACAAAATATCAGTCTGAATACCACACCCCGGAAGCCCCACGATCCTTCAGATTTTTACAGCATGCCTTGTGTGAGCTCTACTCAATTCTCTTTTTTTCAGTTTTGGTCATGCTAGTAAATTGTCTTTCATAATTATTGGAGAATCTTTTCAACTTTTCAAATACTTCAAGATGTTAACCAATACCAAAAAGAACATTTTAAACCCTATGGCTCTCATGGTAAAAAGAGATTGATCCTCATAAGGTCTGTATATATCACCTAAAATCATCTCATAAACCTAAAGACTGCAAAATATGCAGCAGTTTTCTTGAGAAACCTTTAAGGATAGTGAGGCTAGGCTTTTATTGTGGCTTCAAAAATCAAAGGGGGCAGATGCGGAATCAAACTCTTCTTTAAAGACACCAAAAAAAACATATAAGAGATCTCTAAGGAAAACATAGTCTCTGAAGAAGTCTTGCGTAAACAATCCCTCAACATCAAAACAATCTGTGAAGAAATCCAAGCAGTGCAGCAAATCATCTGAGGTGCCGCCGGTCCTAAAAAAGCCTAAGCTTTAACTGGAGGCATTTTTATTGAAGAAAATCACGCACTCAGTCAAGTCAAGTCAAAAACTTTATTCGGAAACATGTAAATCATGTCCATAAAAGTACATACATACAATACATGTTAAAAAGAAAAAATACACTTAACAATCGCAATCCGCTAAAAAATACAGTATGATACATATAATGAATCAAATAACACACTTTAAAAAGTTTCCAATGGATAAATTATTTTAAAAATTATTTGTTTAAAAAATCATGCTTTTCCTAGAACTGATGGCCCTGAGTAAATAACTAGCCGTATAAAAACAGATGTCAAGGTGGTGCAAATTAAAAAGTAATTTCATTGCCGCTTTGATGGTTCTTGCTCCAAATTTAATAAATAAAGGTTTTAAAAAGAATTTACGATATTCACTATACAGGTTACATATAAGTAGAAAGTGCTCTGTGCTTTGTTCTGAAATGTTGTCGCACCGACATGGACCTGTAGGGCGCATCTTAATCTCAGGGAATGCAACCAATAAGTGGACCGTACCCATCCTCATCCTGGTAAGGACAAACCGATGTTGCCCTTTAGTTACCTGGGGGAGGTAAGGGTGTAGGCCCACAAATTCATTCAGTTGGTTATAACGTATACAGGTGGAAAGTTTGAGATCATCCGTGGCTCGTCTTTCTGCACAATGGTTTAAAAAGATTGATTTCAGACTCTCTTTAGAGAGATCCGAAGCAGAACAGTGATCTAATGTAACGTTTAACCCAAACACACTAGAAAAGGATTCAATTGTGTATTTAATCCATGGGATTTTGAGAAAATAGTCTAGACGTAAACAATCCTCAATGATGGCCCTATTAAATGAGGTTTCGTCTTTCATCCAGACCGAGCGCCATAACATCAGAGGTCTCAGCAGTAATAGATCATTTAGATGATGCAGTCCTAATTCTTTGTGGACCAAACTATTAGCAGTGGATGTCGGGAGACACAATAATTTTTTCAGAAATGTATTCTCTTCTACCTGTAGAGGTTCTACCCTGGATACCCCCCATACCCCTGCTCCGTAGAGAGCAGCCGAGAGACACCTAGCTTCAAAGATCTTAAGCATTACTTTAGGCCTTCTACTACCTAATTTATTTGCAAAAGCGAATATTCCATTGGCACTCCTGATCATTTTGTCGCGCACCACCTTGTGCTCGACATCCCAGCGACCATTTTTGGAAAAGGTAACCCCCAGGTAGCAGAAATTTTCCACACACTGCACCACCTGGCCATCAATAAGATACCTATAGGGCTTTTTAGTTTTGACATTACTAGCTCCACACTCCATCACATATGTCTTGTTCTTGTTAATGACCAGCTTTCTTTTTTCAATAAAGGCCACAAATTTGTCCATCAAAAGCTGTAGACCCCGAGGGGTCCTAGAGAGCAGCACAGCGTCGTCCGCATAAAGTAACACGGGATGGTACTTGTGTTTACTCTAGGGGCGTCCGCTGGTGCCTTCTTAAGGATCGAGTCTACTTCATTAATAAACAGAGTGAAAAGCAGGGGTGCCAAAACACACCCTTGTCTAATACCTCTCCTGACCCTGAATTTGTCTGTACATTCGCCCGAAGGCCCGTACCGAACACTCGAGCTAAGCCTCTCGTACAGACGGGCCAGAAAATATATAATTTCCCTAGGTGCTCCCATTTCTAGCAAGGTAGTCCATAGTATGGCGTGATCCACCAGGTCGAAAGCGCTGCTCAGATCAGCGAAACAGAGGTAGAGTGAACCATTTTTTGCTCGGGTGTATTTCCCTATCAGGAGTTCCAGGTTTAAACATTGTTCAATGCAACCTCTTCCTTTCCTGAACCCGTATTGGCAGTCTGTCAGTATCTGATTAGACTCTGCCCACTCTTCTAATCGGACGAGGAGTACACGGCTCATAATCTTGACGGACGAATCCAACAATGAAATTGGCCTGTAGTTTTTAACGTTTCCTCGGTCCCCTTTTTTGTGAATCGGAACTATTATTGATTCAGACCAGGTGCACGGGATAGTATAGCGAACAGCAGCATTAAAAACTTTGACTAGTACTGGCCCCTAAGTCTCAGGTGCGAATTTATACACATCAACTGGGACACCGTCGGGTCCCTGGGCCTTTCCGCCCTTACTAGCCCTGATACTACTTAGGACCTCCTGTAAGGTGATATCTAGGCTAAGTACTGGCCAAGAGCAACTTATCGGCAACATTACCGTGTTAGGATTAAAAATGCCAGAAAAATGCTGTACCCATGATTCCTTACCTACGTTTGAGGTTAACACGGGGAGTTTATCATCTTTTAGAAAAGGGCTGTTTACTACTGCCCAAAAAAGAGTACAATTATTCGATACAGCCGCTAAATCAAATCGCTCCCAAGCTTCCTCACGTAGTTCAGCTTTCCTTTGCTTAAGAGCTAAGTTATAGTCAAATCTAAGCTTAGCTACAACCGTTTTGTCTCTAGGTTTGATGGATAATGCCGTTTTTAGTGTCTTCAGTGCCACAGTACATGCATTATTAAACCATCCCCTTGCTTTATTGTTAAAATTTCCAGCAGCCCTAGTAAACTTACCACTAATAAAAACATTGATTTTTGTAAAGTAAAAAATACAGGCCTCCATATTTGATTTCTCATCAATAATTGATGTAATGTCATTTAAGCAGCATGAGATAATGCAATTAGAAGTTACTTCAGCTTTATCCCCTGCCCACCTTATTCTGAATCCGTTCGGCCTATGTACCTCAATGTTTGTGATAGGGCTACTATCTGGAATTATGCAAGCTTCCCAAAACCTAGTTTCAATAACAAGACAGTTATGATCACTAACCATGTGGTCTACAACCTTGACATCAGAACTAAAATGAGCTAGTTCGGAAGACATGCAAATAAAATCAATTACAGTGTTCGCCCCTCTCCCCACAAAAGTTGGCAAGCTATCACCCTTCCCATCCTGCTCAATCTCTAGGATCTCCATATCATAGGCGAGTAGGAAGGAGTTCAGAGTTTCTCCATATGTATTGTGTTGGAAATGTGTAGATGGTTCTCCAACACGGTTCAAAGTGCCACACAACTTTTGATTAGAGAGAGGGCAAACAGAAATGTTAAAATCTCCAACATATATGAACTCAAAAACTGTATTAGAAGCTTTCATCAATTGTTTGATTGCGACGTCTAATTCTAAAATAACCATGTGTCTGCTAGCATCAAAAACATTATTATGCATATTAATCAACAGAATGTTTTTGTCTGCCTCATCAGCTAACCACAGCAGTTGGGAATTATTGCCCACGGTGATATGCTCCTTCACCCTGATTCGCATTTTCACAGAAATCAGAATTAGCAGACCACCTTTGGCCCTCCCTGAGGTAGTTGCCACTGCTGGTAGCTCATATGCTACAAAACCATCAAGGCCCTTAAAATTTAGACACCAGGTCTCTTGTAAACATAGGATATCAAATGTTCTAATTAGTTCTAACCACCCTAATACTTCAAATTTAGAAACTAGTCCTGCTATATTCCAACTAGCAATATGGCAAGATGTTGATGCCCCCTCTAAGGTATTGCAAGATGTACCCACAGATTTAGGCAGTGTACTACCTATAGTATTTGGGGACTGATTTAAGTCTACTCCTGCGAACACCTCGGCAATCTCGTGTCTGACCTCTTGTCAGTCGCAGTTATTAAGACCAGACAGGGCATCAAATCTGTTGTGTAATAGCAGGCTTGGTACTAGGGGAGAAGCCCAGCGGTTATGCATATTCAAATTGTTATCCCATCCTAGTGCTGGCGTTTTTGGTAGGGTTACATTTTGCTGTTCCCCATAGAAGAATTTTAATGTTAGGGGAACCACCGTACCTCTTCTACGCTGAGGCGGAAGAATATGTGTTAAGACATTTGGAAGTACATCGGGGTGTGCAAATGTTACCGCCACACAGTCCCCTTTGAATCTTTTGGGGCGATTCACTATCCAGGGGACACGTTTAACTGCTTTAATATCGTGCGCCAGTTGCTGTAACACTCCAGGCGCTAACCTCATATTACCTGAGAGCCAATGAAGGGCCTTACTACTCAGAGAGCTAGATGACTCGGTAATGCCGTCATCCAAAAGGGGTACATTAGCTAACACCAGTACAACAGGTGAGGCTTCCTCAATAAACTGCAGTGGGTCTGTACCGTGAACTTGTGCTTGTGGTAAATTTACTATCAGCGGACGCCCTTCTGCTGTTGTTACATGTTGATTAACTTTCGGGGCCGGCATATGGACTGGATTAGTCAGCACACCAGATGTCCCTTCTCCAGCTTGGTTAACCCCTTCAGTACTATTTCTTGTAATTAATAAAGTATTAAGACTGCCTATTTCCTCCGTCAACTTTGTTTGCACACCTCCAAGTCTTTTTACTTCAGCCTGCAATTTATCGATTTTAGAGATCAGAGGTTTTACAATTTCAATAAGTTTACCCTCTACAACCTCAAGCAGTTTACTTAACATTTCGTCATCTCCTCTGTTTCTTAAAGTCCCTTCCCCTACAGCCTTTTGGGGAGCTCTCGAGGAACCTGGGGATAATGTTCTTTTCCTTTTCACTCTTGGCCTTGGACCGCCCTGTTTCCGCTGATTCTTCACACAGGTGCGCACAGGCCGAGGTGTGTACTCAATCGGTGGTAAATCGTCCTCCACAGGACCAGTTACAGTTTCTGGGTCTGAATCTATAACATTTTCAGAGTCTACATCCAGAATAACAGGGGATGGTAACATGGTCAATGGCTGGCTGCCAGACTCAATAATAGGTGATGCATTTGGTGAGACCCTGGTTTCCACCAACACGAAAGGGCTATCATTAGTTGACAGAGGTAAAGTAGGGCTTAACCTGCGCAAATCTGGTGACTGGCTTAGCCCAAGTGATTCCCTCCTTTGTTCATTTATTTTCTTTACTGTTTGCACAACATAGTTATCCATGGTGTTTGCGGGCAGAGCAGCAGGTTTCTTTTTAGACATCGTCTATATATAATACGCAGTAAACAAACAACAACACAGGGACGGCAACAGAGTCTTACTTGTAGACGCGTCTCTGATGGAACAGGGGGTCGAGCCCTGCCCCTGCCTCCTCCTGCCGATGAGGGCCGTAGAGGGCCCGCCCTTTGCCCGGGCTTCGCCCCGGGCGTCCCGCTCGCGTCCCGCGAAGCGGGTGGCTGCGGCGCTTATGTGCGCCTCCTGGCGCCCTGGCGCCGTCAGAAACGCGCGCCGCCGCGTAGGCTGCCGGGAATTGTAGTCCCGGAGCGGCGGCGCGTGGAGTCTGCTGTTCTTAGACTCTTGGCGGTGGCGGCGTGTTTCAGGGCTCCCTGGCTGCCTCTCGATGACTCCTGGCGGTGGCGGCAACTTACAGGTAGGTGCTGCTTCCTTTGACGATTCCCCCGCTCCGCCGGTGGCTGCGGCGCTTATGTGCGCCTCCTGGCGCCCTGGCGTCGTCAGAAACGCGCGCCGCCGCGTAGGCTGCCGGGAATTGTAGTCCAGGAGCGGCGGCGCGTGGAGTCTGCTGTTCTTAGACTCTTGGCGGTGGCGGCGTGTTTCAGGGCTCCCTGGCTGCCTCTCGATGACTCCTGGCGGTGGCGGCAACTTACAGGTAGGTGCTGCTTCCTTTGACGATTCCCCACGCACTCAGTCAAAAGCTCCATCTCGAGAGCTTCAGAGCATACATTTGCTTCATTATCTTTCCTTTCACCTTCATTGAGGTTCACTTGTTGACAATGCAGTTAATCAAGAACCCACCACCAACAACCACCCATAGCTGTCTTTGTCCCCAGCAATGGTGTTGAAGAAACCTATAAAGGAAACAAGCAAAGAGAAGCCCTGGCTGATGATCACTCTTGTGACGAAACAATCAGCTATGTTGGTGGTGATAAGACAATGACACCCTCTTCAAGAACTCCATTGGCACCACCACCAATGAGACTCTCATTTGACACCTTTCTCAGTTACACTTCTATCAATGGAACATCTTTGGACTGTACAATCACTGGTTCAGTCTGTGGCTCAGGAGCCTTTCACAGCCCCAATAACCTTTATCTCAGAGACTGGAGTACCATCAGATGTTTGGCCACAGCACACAACCCCAATCAAAATGTTGGAGCAGCCACCATCCATACTGCTAGATACTGATGGTTCAAAAGTTGAATGGTGATTTGTCCTGCATATAGCCCTGGTCAATTGAGAGTCAAATGTCAAAAATGCAATGGTAATAAGAGTATCCTATCACAAAGCCGCATGATGGGACATGATGAACCAATTCAATCAAGGTCTTATGAACCTTTTGGGGAAGAATCACAGCCATTCCATAGGCAGTCACGCCAGGAGAATGAAAGGTACTATGGAGGCCATCAGTACCATAAGCCAGAAACAGTTCAAATCTTGATACCCTTGGTGCAAGACCCAAGACTAACACCATCACCGCAGCAGCAATTCAGCTGCGGTGAAGGCGTTCTGATGAGTGGGCGGGGTCACGTCACCCAACTAACGTGCGCAGCACTACGAAGGTAATGGTCGCGACAGCCGTTGGCCGACGGTAGCAACAAAAGGGTTAATAATGGCGGATTTCTACAAACACTTCCCAGCTAACTACACAGTGCATCAAGTCAAACTCCGCAGGGGACACCTGCCGGTCGTCAATTTACAGAATCAGTTACTTAGGTTATA